>NC_051319.1:43720184-44336184 GCF_015220235.1 Choloepus didactylus | reverse complement strand
GCAGGCAACACCAACTACACACGCAAGCTTGGGACACCAATTGGGCCCCACAAGACTCACTCCCCCACTCACCAAAAAGGCTAAGCAGGGGAGATCTGGCTTGTGGAGAACAGGTGGCTCGTGGACGCCACCTGCTGGTTAGTTAGAGAAAGTGTACTCCACGAAGCTGTAGATCTGACAAATTAGAGATAAGGACTTCAACTGGTCTACAAACCCTAAAAGAACCCTATCAAGGACAGCAAATGCCACGAGGCCAAAAACAACAGAAAATTATAAAGCATATGAAAAAACCAGACGATATGGATAACCCAAGCCCAAGCACCCAAATCAAAAGACCAGAAGAGACACACCTAGAGCAGCTACTCAAAGAACTAAAGATGAACAATGAGACCCTAGTACGGGATATGAAGGAAATCAAGAAGACCCTAGAAGAGCATAAAGAAGACATTGCAAGACTAAATAAAAAAATGGATGATCTTATGGAAATTAAAGAAACTGTTGACCAAATTAAAAAGATTCTGGACACTCATAGTACAAGACTAGAGGAAGTTGAACAACGAATCAGTGACCTGGAAGATGACAGAATGGAAAATGAAAGCATAAAAGAAAGAATGGGGAAAAAAATTGAAAAACTCGAAATGGACCTCAGGGATATGATAGATAATATGAAGCGTCCGAATATAAGACTCATTGGTGTCCCAGAAGGGGAAGAAAAGGGTAAAGGTCTAGGAAGAGTATTCAAAGAAATTGTTGGGGAAAACTTCCCAAATCTTCTAAACAACATAAATACACAAATCATAAATGCTCAGCGAACTCCAAATAGAATAAATCCAAGAAAACCCACTCCGAGACATATACTGATCACACTGTCAAACATAGAAGAGAAGGAGCAAGTTCTGAAAGCAGCAAGAGAAAAGCAATTCACCACATACAAAGGAAACAGCATAAGACTAAGTAGTGACTACTCAGCAGCCACCATGGAGGCGAGAAGGCAATGGCACGATATATTTAAAATTCTGAGAGAGAGGAATTTCCAGCCAAGAATACTTTATCCAGCAAAGCTCTCCTTCAAATTTGAGGGAGAGCTTAAATTTTTCACAGACAAAGAAATGCTGAGAGAATTTGCTAACAAGAGACCTGCCCTACTGGAGATATTAAAGGGAGCCCTACAGACAGAGAAACAAAGACAGGACAGAGAGACTTGGAGAAAGGTTCAGTACTAAAGAGATTCGGTATGGGTACAATAAAGGATATTAATAGAGAGAGGGAAAAATATGGCAAACATAATCCAAAGGATAAGATGGCCGATTCAAGAAATGCCTTCACGGTTTTAACGTTGAATGTAAATGGATTAAACTCCCCAATTAAAAGATATAGATTCGCAGAATGGATCAAAAAAAATGAACCATCAATATGTTGCATACAAGAGACTCATCTTAGACACAGGGACACAAAGAAATTGAAAGTGAAAGGATGGAAAAAAATATTTCATGCAAGCTACAGCCAAAAGAAAGCAGGTGTAGCAATATTAATCTCAGATAAAATAGACTTCAAATGCAGGGATGTTTTGAGAGACAAAGAAGGCCACTACATACTAATAAAAGGGGCAATTCAGCAAGAAGAAATAACAATCGTAAATGTCTATGCACCCAATCAAGGTGCCACAAAATACATGAGAGAAACATTGGCAAAACTAAAGGAAGCAATTGATGTTTCCACAATAATTGTGGGAGACTTCAACACATCACTCTCTCCTATAGATAGATCAACCAGACAGAAGACCAATAAGGAAATTGAAAACCTAAACAATCTGATAAATGAATTAGATTTAACAGACATCTACAGGACATTACATCCCAAATCACCAGGATACACATACTTTTCTAGTGCTCACGGAACTTTCTCCAGAATAGATCATATGCTGGGACATAAAACAAGCCTCAATAAATTTAAAAAGATTGAAATCATTCAAAGCACATTCTCTGACCACAATGGAATACAATTAGAAGTCAATAACCATCAGAGACTTAGAAAATTCACAAATACCTGGAGGTTAAACAACACACTCCTAAACAATCAGTGGGTTAAAGAAGAAATAGCAAGAGAAATTGCTAAATATATAGAGACGAATGAAAATGAGAACACAACATACCAAAACCTATGGGATGCAGCAAAAGCAGTGCTAAGGGGGAAATTTATAGCACTAAACGCATATATTAAAAAGGAAGAAAGAGCCAAAATCAAAGAACTAATGGATCAACTGAAGAAGCTAGAAAATGAACAGCAAACCAATCCTAAACCAAGTAGAAGAAAAGAAATAACAAGGATTAAAGCAGAAATAAATGACATAGAGAACAAAAAAACAATAGAAAGGATAAATATCACCAAAAGTTGGTTCTTTGAGAAGATCAACAAGATTGACAAGCCCCTAGCTAGACTGACAAAATCAAAAAGAGAGAAGACCCATATAAACAAAATAATGAATGAAAAAGGTGACATAACTGCAGATCCTGAAGAAATTAAAAAAATTATAAGAGGATATTATGAACAACTGTATGGCAACAAACTGGATAATGTAGAAGAAATGGACAATTTCCTGGAAACATATGAACAACCTAGACTGACCAGAGAAGAAATAGAAGACCTCAACCAACCCATCACAAGCAAAGAGATCCAATCAGTCATCAAAAATCTTCCCACAAATAAATGCCCAGGGCCAGATGGCTTCACAGGGGAATTCTACCAAACTTTCCAGAAAGAACTGACACCAATCTTACTCAAACTCTTTCAAAACATTGAAAAAAATGGAACACTACCTAACTCATTTTATGAAGCTAACATCAATCTAATACCAAAACCAGGCAAAGATGCTACAAAAAAGGAAAACTACCGGCCAATCTCCCTAATGAATATAGATGCAAAAATCCTCAACAAAATACTTGCAAATCGAATCCAAAGACACATTAAAAAAATCATACACCATGACCAAGTGGGGTTCATTCCAGGCATGCAAGGATGGTTCAACATCAGAAAAACAATCAATGTATTACAACACATTAAAAACTCGAAAGGGAAAAATCAATTGATCATCTCAATAGATGCTGAAAAAGCATTTGACAAAATCCAACATCCCTTTTTGATAAAAACACTTCAAAAGGTAGGAATTGAAGGAAACTTCCTCAACATGATAAAGAGCATATATGAAAAACCCACAGCCAGCATAGTACTCAATGGTGAGAGACTGAAAGCCTTCCCTCTAAGATCAGGAACAAGACAAGGATGCCCGCTGTCACCACTGTTATTCAACATTGTGCTGGAAGTGCTAGCCAGGGCAATCCGGCAAGACAAAGAAATAAAAGGCATCCAAATTGGAAAAGAAGAAGTAAAACTGTCATTGTTTGCAGATGATATGATCTTATATCTAGAAAACCCTGAGAAATCAACGATACAGCTACTAGAGCTAATAAACAAATTTAGCAAAGTAGCGGGATACAAGATTAATGCACATAAGTCAGTAATGTTTCTATATGCTAGAAATGAACAAACTGAAGAGACACTCAAGAAAAAGATACCATTTTCAATAGCAACTAAAAAAATCAAGTACCTAGGAATCAACTTAACCAAAGATGTAAAAGACCTATACAATGAAAACTACATAACTCTACTAAAAGAAATAGAAGGGGACCTTAAAAGATGGAAAAATATTCCATGTTCATGGATAGGAAGGCTAAATGTCATTAAGATGTCAATTCTACCCAAACTCATCTACAGATTCAATGCAATCCCAATCAAAATTCCAACAACCTACTTTGCAGACTTGGAAAAGCTAGTTATCAAATTTATTTGGAAAGGGAAGATGCCTCGAATTGCTAAAGACACTCTAAAAAAGAAAAACGAAGTGGGAGGACTTACACTCCCTGACTTTGAAGCTTATTATAAAGCCACAGTTGCCAAGACAGCATGGTACTGGCACAAAGATAGACATATTGATCAATGGAATCGAATTGAGAATTCAGAGATAGACCCTCAGATCTATGGCCGACTGATCTTTGATAAGGCCCCCAAAGTCACCGAACTGAGCCATAATGGTCTTTTCAACAAATGGGGCTGGGAGAGTTGGATATCCATATCCAAAAGAATGAAAGAGGACCCCTACCTCACCCCCTACACAAAAATTAACTCAAAATGGACCAAAGATCTCAATATAAAAGTAAGTACCATAAAACTCCTAGAAGATAATGTAGGAAAACATCTTCAAGACCTTGTATTAGGAGGCCACTTCCTAGACTTTACACCCAAAGCACAAGCAACAAAAGAGAAAATAGATAAATGGGAACTCCTCAAGCTTAGAAGTTTCTGCACCTCAAAAGAATTTCTCAAAAAGGTAAAGAGGCAGCCAACTCAATGGGAAAAAATTTTTGGAAACCATGTATCTGACAAAAGACTGATATCTTGCATATACAAAGAAATCCTACAACTCAATGACAATAGTACAGACAGCCCAATTATAAAATGGGCAAAAGATATGAAAAGACAGTTCTCTGAAGAGGAAATACAAATGACCAAGAAACACATGAAAAAATGTTCAGCTTCACTAGCTATTAGAGAGATGCAAATTAAGACCACAATGAGATACCATCTAACACCGGTTAGAATGGCTGCCATTAAACAAACAGGAAACTACAAATGCTGGAGGGGATGTGGAGAAATTGGAACTCTTATTCATTGTTGGTGGGACTGTATAATGGTTCAGCCACTCTGGAAGTCAGTCTGGCAGTTCCTTAGAAAACTAGATATAGAGCTACCATTCGATCCAGCGATTGCACTCCTCGGTATATACCCGGAAGATCGGAAAGCAGTGACACGAACAGATATCTGCACGCCAATGTTCATAGCAGCATTATTCACAATTGCCAAGAGATGGAAACAACCCAAATGTCCTTCAACAGATGAGTGGATAAATAAAATGTGGTATATACACACGATGGAATACTACGCGGCAGTAAGAAGGAACGATCTGGTGAAACATATGACAACATGGATGAACCTTGAAGACATAATGCTGAGCGAAATAAGCCAGGCACAAAAAGAGAAATATTATATGCTACCACTAATGTGAACTTTGAAAAATGTAAAACAAATGGTTTATAATGTAGAATGTAGGGGAACTAGCAGTAGAGAGCAATTAAGGAAGGGGGAACAATAATCCAGGAAGAACAGATAAGCTATTTAACGTTCTGGGGATGCCCAGAAATGACTATGGTCTGTTAATTTCTGATGGTTGTAGTAGGAACAAGTTCACTGAAATGTTGCTATATTATGTAACTTTCTTGGGGTAAAGTAGGAACATGTTGGAAGTTAAGCAGTTATCTTAGGTTAGTTGTCTTTTTCTTACTCCCTTGCTATGGTCTCTTTGAAATGCTCTTTTATTGTATGTTTGTTTTCTTTTTAACTTTTTTTTCATACAGGTGATTTGAAAAAAGAAGGGAAAGTTAAAAAAAAAAAAAAAAAAAAAAAAAAAAGAAAAAGACAAACAAGGGGAAAAAAAAAAAAAAAAAAAAAGATGTAGTGCCCCCTTGAGGAGCCTGTGGAGAATGCAGGGGTATTCGCCTACCCCACCTCCATGGTTGCTAACATGACCACAGACATAGGGGACTGGTGGTTTGATGGGTTGAGCCCTCTACCATAAGTTTTACCCTTGGGAAGACGGTTGCTGCAAAGGAGAGGCTAGGCCTCCCTGTATTTGTGCCTAAGAGTCTCCTCCTGAATGCCTCTTTGTTGCTCAGATGTGGCCCTCTCTCTCTGGCTAAGCCAACTTGAAAGGTGAAATCACTGCCCTCCCCTCTACGTGGGATCAGACACCCAGGGAAGTGAATCTCCCTGGCAACGTGGAATATGACTCCCAGGGAGGAATGTAGACCTGGCACCGTGGGACGGAGAACATCTTCTTGACCAAAAGGGGGATGTGAAAGGAAATGAAATAAGCTTCAGTGGCAGAGAGATTCCAAAAGGAGCCGAGAGGTCACTCTGGTGGGCACTCTTATGCACACTTTAGACAACCCTTTTTAGGTTCTAAAGAATTGGGGTAGCTGGTGGTGGATACCTGAAACTATCAAACTACAACCCAGAACCCATGAATCTCGAAGACAGCTGTATAAAAATGTAGCTTATGAGGGGTGACAATGGGATTGGGAAAGCCATAAGGACCAAACACCACTTTGTCTAGTTTATGGATGGATGTGTAGAAAAGTAGGGGAGGGAAACAGACAGACAAAGGTACCCAGTGTTCTTTTTTACTTCAATTGCTCTTTTTCACTCTAATTATTATTCTTGTTATTTTTGTGTGTGTGCTAATGAAGGTGTCAGGGATTGATTTAGGTGATGAATGTACAACTATGTAATGGTACTGTAAACAATCGAAAGTACAATTTGTTTTGTATGACTGCGTGGTATGTGAATATATCTCAATAAAATGATGATTTAAAAAAAAAAAAAAAAAAAAACAATGTAGATTTCAAGGGGAGACAATGTGATTGTGAAAACTTTGTGGATCACACTCCCTTCATCTAGTGTATGGATCGATGAGTAGAAAAATGGGGACAAAAACTACATGAAAAATAGGGTGGGAAGGGGGGAGGATGACTTGGGTGTTCTATTTTACTTTTATTTGTTATTCTTATTCTGATTCTTTCTGATGTAAGGAAAATGTTCAGAAATATATTGTGGTGATGAATGCATAACTATATGATACTGTGAACAGCTGACTGTACACCATGGATGACTGTATGGTATGTGAATATATTTAAAAAAAAAAAAAAAAAAAAAACCACATTGAGATGCCATCTCACACCAATAAGAATGGGTGCCATTAGACAAACAGGAAACAAATACTGTAGAGGATGTGGAGAAATTGGGACTCTTATTCATTACTGATGGGAATATACAATGGTATAGCTTCTGTAGAAGACAGTTTGGTGGTTTCTCAGGAAACTAGATAGTGAGTTATCCTACGATCTGGCAATTCCACTTCTTGGTATATACCCAGAAGATGTAAAATCAATGATATGAAAAGACATTTGAACATTGATGTTCATAGTGGCATTGTTCACTATGGCCAAGAGATGGAAACAATCCAAGTGTCCTTCAACAGAAAAATGGGTAAACAAAATGTGGTATATACATATGATGGAATACTATGCAGCAGTAAGAGAAACAATGTCCTGACATATATGGCAATATGGTTGAACCTCAAGGATATAATGCTTAGTGAAATAAATAAGACACAAAAGGAGAGATATTGTATGTTACCACTGCTATGAACTCCCTGAACAATGCAAAATCAATGTCTTATAATGTAGAATAGTGGGGACTTAGAGATAGACAGAAACTAGTGAAGGGGGAATGATAACCCTATATGTTCAAATACATTAATAAGGGTGAATTTAAAGGTATGAGAATGGATAGGGCTGATGATTGTTAGTGGGATTATAAGTATTAGAACTGTATTGAAGGGGAACAGGAATGAACAAGGTTGTTTAAAGGCATGTATCCCACAAATCAGCAGTATAAATATAGATAGGTACTTACATGATATTCTTCTAAAGTATGACACTGGTACAAAGAGTTGACAACAGAATGGTAAATGGGAAAAATCTACCTATTGCATGCTAGGGACTATGATTAACAGAAATACCTTACTACTACCACACAAATACTAGAGACAAATAAAGTGTTGAAAAGAGCTATGGGGTGTTTTGGGTCAGGAGAATTGTTTAAAATGGAGAGTGATTTAAATGAGGATTGTACAACTAAGTGATGATAATATGAGATATTTGTTGATTATCATGGACAGAACATAAGCTATGTGAAATTAGAAACCTGCTACTTTGTAAGTCAGGTCCTTGATCTTGGGCTTGCTCTTGTGAAACATATGGTTGTAAACAGGAGGATAAACCCACCTATAATTATACCCAGGAGTCACCTCCAGAGAACCTTTTTGTTGTTCAAATGTGGACTTCCTCTCTCTAAGCCCAGCTCTGCAAATAAATTCATCACCCTCCCCCTGATGTGGTACTGGACCCCCCAGGTGAGTACATCTCCCTGGCAACTGGGACATGGATTCTGGAAATGAGCTGGAATCTGGCATCAAGGGGTTGATAATGCCTTTTTGACCAAAAGAGGGAAAAGAAAGGCAACAAAATAAGGTGTCAGTGGCTAAGAGATTATTTTCACATAGAGTTGAAAGTTTGTCCTGGAGGTTACACCTATGCAAGCTTCAGCTATCCCAAATGGCCACAGTAAGATATGCCCAAGTGAACAGTAGTCCCCAGAACCCTGAGAATACCTGGTTCCTTACCTGGGACTCTATAAAAGTTACATTCACTAAGTTTATTCTTCAGAAACTTAAATCCTCCAGAGAACTCCTATGACAGCTAAGTCCCAAAACCCAGAGGCAACAATCTCCTCAAGTACATCAACCAGTTGCATCCCCTATTCCCATAATGTTGACATCCCTTTCCAATGTGAACAAGTCAGGATGGTCACTGCCTGGACATCCCTGAAGACCAGGAAAGTGATTAAACTAGAGGAAGAAGTAGCAACAGATAAGATGGAATTTTAAAAAGGATTATGAATACTGAATCTCTATATTATTTTCTAATTTTCTTTTTCTTAATTGCTAGGATATTAGAAGAGCCAGAAGGAAAAAACTGAAATGATGGAACTGTAACCCATAACATTCTTTGAAATTTGCTATATACTACATGTTAAATTGAAATTTGAAAGTTATCACCTTTTTTGTATATATATTTCACAATAAGGAAATAACTGAAACTATGGTATTGTAACCCTTAACAGTCTTGGGAATTTCCTATATAACTACATGTTAAATTGTACTTTGAAAGTTATCACTGTTCACCATATATGTCATATTTCACAATAAGGAAATAACTAAAACTGTGGAACTTTAACCCATAATATTATTTGAAATTTGCTAACTATTTGTTAAATTGCATTTGGAAAGTTATCACTTCTATGTAAATATGTTATATTCCACAATTAAAAATACTTAAAAAAGCTCCATCCAAATAAAATGAAATAGTTCAATTGTCCTACCAGCTAAGCAATAGTTTAAAATTGATTCTCTGATATAAATTCAATAGATGAATTTGATTTTAGAGAAATAACTTAATCTTTATGGCTCAGTTTATTTACAAAGAAAATCAGAAAAAAATTGTTATTTTAGTTAAATGACTTTATTTTAAATGAAGATAGTTTTAGAAATTGGAATATCCATTACAGGTTTTAAACTGTTTTATCCTACTGTTCTATTCTAAGTTTATTAGTACTGATTGTGTACCTAACTCTTGAATTTTACTCATTTTTTCATGTTAAAGTTAGCCCAGCTTCTACCTTATGCTTCCTTTTACACTATGAGAATTTTGAGGAAGGCTAGTGTGCTTGAATTATCTGTGAATCCCATACTTTTCCTTGCATATGATAAATGTTTATCAAAGAAAATTGGAATGAATGAATGAATCAATAAATGAATGGTCAAACTTCAATAGAAGCTCATAGTTAAGGTGAAAACCTCGTGTTATGTTTTTAGCATGATGAAGTCTAGCTAGTAACTGAGTTGAGGGCTAAAATAAACACCACCAGGGAAACCCCTAGAAGTATCATCTTCACCAGTGTGCCTACCACCAGAAGTGGGCATTGTAGTTTTAGGTACTGGTATATTGTGATCCCCAGGGGAAATCCTACTCTCTTTTGATGCAGATCAGGGAGGAACATACTGAAGAACAGGTGCTGGGTGAAAGGAATGGAGATTTTTGTCTTAAGATGGTAGATATCTTGTTTTCAAAGAGAAAATATACATAGCTGTCTAAAGTAATATCCTCATTTTTAATGTTAATTTTGCCCTATGTAGCTTTTTAAAAAAAAAGAAAAAGAAAATTGCCACATTGGGTATTTTCACACATTTTTAAATGTTTTTGAAAATTTACTAAGATTTGATACTTAGATTTTAGTTGGTAAAAATAGTAATAAATGAAAATGTTAGCAAAATAGTTCCCATTTGAAAATGATGCAGAAGTATCAAGTCATTCCTAAAGCAGGAAGAAATTTCATTTTAGTGTAATGAATACAACTCCATGATTTGGGGCAAAACTTGGATTCTATTGAATAGGAAACATAATTACACTAGTAATAATATTCAACAGCAAAACATTTTTTAAAAAAAGCAAAACCAGAAATATTATAACAATCTATGAGGTTCTGTAAAATTCTGTTATTCATTTGTGATATTTTAGAATACATCCTGATAGTCTGTTATTTAATTGCTTCAATAGCATCACAGTCTGTGTCCCATTACTGACTTCCATTAACAGCATGTAGCAATAGGGTTTTTGTAATGCAGTTGTAGATCATATAAATTGGTTTATCATATAAATTGCTATCCATAGGGGTAGATAATTCTAATGATAATTTTCTTTTTTCTGGAAATAAAAAAAATATCACTAGCTTTCACAGAGCATAATTAAAATACTAATTGAAAATACTGTAGTATATGTGTATTGTCATCTCACTTTTTCAGAATTCTGTCAGTATTTAAATCTGTCTGGGGCACACTAATAGCAAGACAGTGACTTTGCAATATTTACACCTACTGTTCTTTATCTGAATGCTTGTAAATGACTCTCTTTATATTATAAAAATATAACATGACAAGTTAATGTAGATTTGGCTTATTCTGAAAACTGATACAGGCAGTAAAAATTGATAGAGACATTCAGTTCATGATTAATCTACTTTATGTGGTTTACTGGTAGAATTAACTATACCTGTTAACTTCCTTTCTGACATTATTCAGTATGTTAATCATACAGCACAAATATTAGATTCTGCTTGTCTGAAATATGCAACTTCACATGAACCAATGACTAGCTCAGAGAGTGAATCATAATTTTGTAATTTTGTAATTTTTTTATTTAAATTCTTAGCTTTTCTCAGAAAAAAGAAATTAAATGTAATACATAATATTTGGACTTAAAGAAAGTAAAACTAGTCAATATTGGTAGACTATAAAGTATATAAAATTAATTTGCAATTAATCACAAAACATGATGCCAACAGTCCCTTTAAATCTGTATTCCATAATGTAGAATTCCCTACATTCTACTTATTAAAATAAAAGAACATTGCTATTTTATATCAGTGTTACATATCAAAAGGAAAGGTGCTGCTTGCATCATCAAGAGAATGGAAGAAGATTCATTTTCTCTAGTAAAATAATTTCCTGAATTTGCCATAAATCAAATATGTGATCTTTGATTATTAATCAAATAATAGGCAACAGTAATTCATGAATCAAATAATTAAGGAGGTGTATCCTCAATTAAAATTACTACATTGATCAGGACCTTATGTATTATAAAATCTGAATTCAGTTCTCAGGTTTGTGATGAAAGATAGAAAAAAAAAACACACACAGTAAAAGGTATGTGTGTAAGATATCAGATGAATATGTCCTTGCTACTCTTTCTTTCCACCATATTTGTTTGTTTCATTCTGTTTTCAAAACAGGTTGTAAAGTGAATGTACAATTGTATTCTCTAAGCTGATGCTAGCATATATCTATCCACCCCCCCCCAAATTTTCTCCATGTAAAACAATATGCATTTTTACTAAAGTCCAAATTCTGGCCTCATAATTTTCAGAAAAATTAGATGAATTGTATGTGCATATATTTCCTTTGTAATTATAGAGTCACTTTTACTTTAAATTGTATTTTATTGAGATTGTTCACATACCACACAGTCATCCAAAGTTCACAATCAATTGCCCACAGTACCATCATACAGCTATGCATCCATCACCACAATTATTTTTTTTTCAAATTTTTAGAACATTTTCATTACTACAGAAAAGATGTAAAAACAAAAAAGAAAACCCAAATCCTCCCATACCTCTAAACCCCCCTTCCATTATTGACTCATAGTATTGGTATAGTACATTTTTACTGTTGATGAAAGAATGTTAAAATGCTACTAACTATAGTACAGAGTTTGCATTAGGTATATTTTTCCCTATATACTCCCCTGTTGTTAACTTTTGGTTATCTTGTCATACATTTGTTCTAGTTCATGAAAGAGATTTCTAATATTTGTTCAGTTTATCATGGACATTGTCCACCACAAGATTCACTGTTTTATATATTCCCATCTTTTAACACAGAACTTTCACTCTGGTGACATTCATGACTCTAAGCTTCCCATTTCCACCACATTCACACACCAGCACTGTTAGTTATTCTCAGAATAACATGCTACCATCATCTCTGTCCATTTCCAAATACTTAAGTTCAACCTAGTTAAACATTCTGCTCATAATAAGCAATTGCTCCCCATTCTTTAGCCTAATTCTATATCCTGGTAACCTATATTTCATGTCTATGAGTTTACATATTATAATTAATTCATATCACTTTTGTGTCTGACTTATTTCACTTGATATAGTGCCCTCAATGTTTCTTCATCAACCTGTTTTTTTTTAAAGACACTTCTGTTCACACACCATCCATTCCATCCTAAGTAAACAATTGATGATTCCCTGTATAATTATGCATTTATGCATTCACCATCACCACTATCTATATAAGGACATCTCCATTTCTTCCACAAAATAGGAAGAAGAATCAAAGAAGGTAGAGAGATAAAAGAAAAAGAAAAACAAATGACAGCTAAAAAGCAAAAAAAAGAAAGATAGAATTAAAATAATGTACAATAAAAAGTCAGACAATATCACCAATGCTAGAGTCCCATATCCCTCCCTTATATCCCCTCTTATAGGCATATAGCTTTGGTATATTGCATTTGTTATATTAAAGGGAGCATAAAACAATGTTTTTGTTAACCAGTTTGCACTGATTGTATTTTTCCCCAGTACCACCCCATTTTTAACACCTTGCAAGATTGACGTTCATTTTTTCTCCTTCATGTAAAAACATATTTGTATATTTTGTCACAATTGTTGAACACTCTAGGTTTCACTGAGTTATAAGCCCCAGACTGCATCTTTCCTCTTTCCTTCTGGTGTCCCACATGCTCCTAACCTTCCTCTTTCAACCATACTCACAGTCATCTTTGTTCAGGGTACTTATATTGTGTTGCTACCATCACCCAAAATTGTGTTTCAAACCTCTCCCTCCTGTCTTTTCCTATCTGTCTATAGTGCTCCCTTTAGTATTTCCTGTAGAGCAGGTATCTTGTTCACAAACTCTCTCATTGTCTGTTTGTCAGAGAATATTTTAAACTCTCCCTCATATTTGAAGGACAATTTTGCTGGATATAGGATTCTTAGTTGGTGGTTTTTCTCTTTTGGTATCTTAAATATATCACACCACTTCCTTCTTACCTCCATGGTTTTTGCTGAGAAATCCACACATAGTCTTATCAAGCTTCCTTTGTATGTGATAGATCACTTTTCTCTTGCTGCTTTTTGGATTCTCTCTTTGTTTTTGATGTTTGATAATCTGATTATTAAGGGTTTTGGCATAAGTCTATTCAGGTCAATACTGTTTGGGGTATGCTGTGCTTCTTGGATCTGTAATTTTATGTCTTTCGTAAGAGATGGGAAATTTTCATTGATTATTTCATCTATTATTGCTTCTGCCACTTTTCCCTTCTCTTCTCCTTCTGTGAAACCCAGGACATGTACATTTGTGTTCTTCACACCATTCAATTCCCAGAGATGTTGCTCGTATTTTTCCATTCTTCTCTCTATCTGTTCTTTTATGTATAGGAATTCAGGTGTATTATTCTCCAGTTCCTGAGTGTTTTCTTCTGCCTCTTGAACTCTGTTGTTGTATTACTCCATTGTGTTTTTCATCTCTTGTGTTGTGCCTTTCATTTACATAGATTCTGCCAGTTGTTTTTTTCAAACTTTCAATTTCTTCCTTATTTTCATCCAGTGTTTTCTTATATCCTTCATCTCTTTTGCCATATCTTCCCTAAACTTGTTAAATTGATTTAGTATTAGTTGTTTCAATTCTTGTATCTCAGTTTAAGTTTTTTTTTTTTGAATGGGCCATATCTTCATTTTTTCTAGTGTGGTTTGTGGTTTTCTGTTGTCTAAGCATCTAGTGTCCTTGATTATCCCAATCAGATTTTCCCAGACTAGAACATGCTCAGGTCTCAGAAGGGGGCAATATTCAGTATCAGGTTTCCCTGATGGTGTGCCTTAGAAGATTGACAGACTTTCCTGTGAGGTCTCTAGCTACTGTGCTTTTCCTAACCTGTCCAGCAGTTGATTCCTGTCAGCCTGTCACTCCCCACTTGTAAAGAGAAGTGTGGCCCCTTCAATTTTTAGGTTAAGTTGTTTCTGGATTGATTGTTTCCCCCAGGCCCTGGGGTCTGAGTTCTGAAGGGGAGGTGGGCACTTGGGCTGGGCCACACCTCCCTACTGTTAGGGAAGATACACCCCCTACAGAGTTATCATCTACATTTGAATTTTTCCTTTGTCTCTTTGACTCTGTTAACTCCACCCCTGTCTGGGTCAGAGTGCTGTGAACTGAAAATGGCTGAGGCTCTCCCCACTGAGCCACTCAGGTTGAGAGAGATAAAGAGAAGGAAAACCCCTTTTCAGACCCAGTCCATGGAACCCCCACTTTTGCCTATGTCAGCCAGAGAGAGCATCAGGTCTTCTGGGCTCCCTTTCCAGGGCACAAGCACCTTCTGGCTCTCTAAGGTCAGTCTCTAAAAGTCTCTGTATTTTTTTTCTTTTTTTAATTAATTTTTTTCTCTTCATCAGCCCCACCTCCTCTTTACTGGGAGCAACCTCAGGATACTTTGCTTCTTGTTAGGGGTTTGCCTATGTTTGTAGCTTGTATTTAGTAGTCCACACTTTTTAATTAAAACCCCATTTGGAGCTGGGCTGAGCTGTATTCACTGCTTCTGAGAATTCTGCTTTCTCCTACAGTGAGGTCTTGGAGTGCAGCCTGCCATGGGGGGAGGAGGCTCCCAGTGCAGTTCTGCAGTTTTTACTTACTTACAGATTCTATGCTGTGATCTCAGCCATACCACCCAATCTATGTTGGTAAACAATATGTAGACAGTCACAGTTGTCCCCCAGCAGTTGTTCCAGATTATTTCCTAGTTGTTCCTGGTTGTTTATTAGTTACTCCTGGGTACTAACTAAACTCCACAACTCTCTATGCCATCATCTTACCCCTCTCCTATAGAGTCACTTTCAATATGAACTCATATGTGTGAATGCAATGTATTAGCCATATTACTTTTAATGAGTATTTTAATTTCCAATACATAATTGAATTACAGATAAATATAAATGGTATATTTTAATATTCTGTCTTCCAAATATTTTTTCCCCTTCCATTTAAATGCATTATCTGATGGTTTCCTTAAAAGCAAATATCAAATCTTAAATTCTCAGTGGGAGGACAGCTATAATTTTCAGCCCCACTCAATCTTTCCTTGCAGCCCATTGTAAACAAGATGGGCACAATGAAATAAATCTGATATAGGCAAAACTGAAATCTTTCCATTACCAAATTTTATGGAAAAGAGCAGCAGGGAACTTTTTTTTTTATTTTTATTTTTTCTGTTTAAACATAAGGACTTAAAACTTAACTTTGAAAAGCTAATAAAGTAAATAATATAGCAAAAACTGTGGACCCACGCTGAGCGCTGAGAACCCCTCCCTCACAGAAGCCGTGTGTTAAATATATGAGGTACTTTTTTTACTTAATGAATCCACAAGAATCAAAATGTTTCTTTTTAATATTTGATGATCAATTTCATTATAAATAAGAAAAATATAAATTGAAGCTATGGTATTTGTGGCAGGCAGAATATTACCACCCCATCCCCATAGATGTCTATATGCTAATCCCTGAAAATTTGGATGCATTGAGGGAAACTAAGCTTGCAGATGGAATTAAGGTTGCTGACCAGATGACCTTAAAATACAAAGATTAGCCAGGATTATTTCAGTGGGCTAAAAGTAATTGCAAGGATCCTTAAGAGTCAAACACAGAGACAGAAAAGTGAGTCAGAGGAACGCCACATTGCTGACTTTGAAGACGGAGTAAAGGGGTTATGAGGCAAGGAATTTAGGAGTCCTCTAGAAGCTAGGAAGGGCAAGGAAAAGTATTTTCCCCTACAGGCTCCATAAACAAATGTAGCCCTATCATTTGTTTAGCTTGGTGAAAGTCGTGCTGAACTTCTGAACTACAGAATTGTGGGATAATAACATTTTATTTTTAAGCTGCTAAATTTGTTGCAATTTTGTTATAGCAGAAAACTGACACAGTATATCAAGTTTGTTTGTTTTTTTTAACAGCAAAAAAAAGAAAAAAAGAAAACACAGTGTCAACCTCTCATATATTTTTAGTGGCAATAAGAATTGGCAAAACTTTTATTAAATTCAAGTTGTCAATACTGTTCAGAGTTTTAAACACAATCTTTTTCTCTCCAATCCTACTCTTGGAGTTAATCTAAAATTATATTCATGTATATAAAAATGATATATGTATAAAAATATTTATCATGACTTTTTTTAAATTTAAAAGATTAGAAATGATTGAAATATAAATCAAAAGTAATAATTTTGTGTGCTTTTTTGTGTGTTCATTTCATAGACTTTATAACAGCTATAGTTTCAAAGAGAGGTATTTTGGCAGCTGAAGACTGAGTTGAAGATTACCTTCAAAAGTTTAACTTTTTGCAAATTTGAGTATTGTATCATATGTATAAAAATTTATTAGATATATAGTAATTTACAAATTAATGATATTATCCCATATGTTTCAGGGCTTATAGACAGTGACTTTTTCTTTGGGTCAGGGGTCAGAGCATGAACACAGATACAGGCTAAAATATTTAGGATCATTTATAAATATGTGGACAATATATAAACATATACTTCAGTGAAAGGTATTGAAGTACATTAATTAATTGAAATTCATCCACCAAGTCAAAATACTTTTAAAAATCTTGAAATTCTTTTCACATGATTGACAACTCTCTGAATCAATATTGACCTGAAAAAATTAGAATATGACAACAAATAATAAGTTCCTGAAATTGCATACATTATATACAAACCTCTATGTATAATCCCTACTGTGGTAAAACTTTTCTCTGAAAGTTAAAGGAAAAAATTTTTAAAGAACTAAAATCTTGCACATAAAAAGTTAGAAGAGTTGAACCCCTTCCTAGCCTACATAGAACCATGCTTGTCAAAGGAAACAATTCAAGTGTGTCATCAGGTCAACTGAGAAGTATGAAGAAGTAAATCCACATTTCTTCCAGCTTAATTTCATTTCAAAATTTTATGTTTCATAGAAGAAAAGGCATGAAAATCTTTAGATCTGATTAAGTGAAATTAGTTCAGTCAACATATGTAAATGCCAGTTACTTTTAGTCTTAACATAGTCTTAGAAACAAGAAGAAACATAAAGGTCAACTTGTACAAACTTACATTTGTAATGTCAGTTTGTATACTGTCTTCCTGGATAGTGTGCTCACAATAATAGAACCAATTAAGGACAATACTAGAACTTGAGTACAAGTGTCTTCATTTTTTTTTTTTATTTTTTATTCCCTAGAGGGCTAGGCATCTCTGATATTGCCTGTCCTGCATCTCTTCTTTGAGGAATTGTCCTTATCATACTACACATGTTTCTGATTGTCTGCCAATCATAGAACCTCAGATGAAAAGAATGGGCTTATAACTTGGGCTAAATTACACACATCAGAATCTATGTTTGGGGAATTTTTATAATTGTGGAGACAGATTAGGATAGTTGTCTATTAGAACTTAACCATATTGTGGCAATATATTAAAGAGATTATACATGAGTCACATGAAAACCATGAAGAAATGTTGGAGGAAACCTTAAAGGAAATCACTATCTTTTCAGACTAGTGTTTAAACAACTCACCAAGTTATTGTCCTAGGTCATTTCTGAGAATGCATTTCCAAGAGGAAGCTTCCAGAGATCAGTTTAAAGAAGATTAGAAGTTATACAATTCGGGGATGGGATGGTCGTTTAGGATAGCATTGCAAGAGATAGATAGCTAGAAGGGGCAGAGAGACAGATGTATGGATGAATGGATAGAAAGATGAATGAATGGATGATGAATGAGAGTTACTGGCATATGTCTCAAAATTCCAATGTCAAATCATCTATAAAATCTCAGGGAGTCTTTTGACAATGGACAAAGTAGTTGTTTCTTATGTATTAGAGTAATTCAAGCAAATTCATAGATTTACTCTTCAAATTACAATAACCTGTAATCTCTTATAAGACACCTGTAAACTCTTATGAGACATGAAATTTTGATCAGAACATAAAGTTAACAATAGAAATGACTTATACCATCTTCTCAAATAGTCCCCAATTTGCCACCTAAAGAAGTCATCTGTATTTTTTAGAAGAAACCAATGATTCATTTATAATTAAGCACTAATTATTTATCTCCTGGTATTTGTGGCAAAGCAAACTACAAATCAGAATAGGAAGAAGAAATCAGTATCAGAAGGAATTATAGGAATTTACTAATCAATTTTATCAAATATAAACTGTCTTTTCATCAAAGAAAACTGAAACATTGTATCTTTGGCTCTAACTGATGTTTCTATGTGTTTCTTTTACTAAATTCTCATGAGAAATAGACCAATGTAACAAAGGCTAAAATATTTTAATGTGAATATTACAAATGTAACTTATACCTACAGTTTATAATTTATAACATAAATTCCTGTTAAGTAAAACCTAGGGCAGTAAGTCAGATACTGTCAACAAACCAGAAATAATCTTTTACACCAATTAATCTTTTGCACCACTACCACTATGAACTTAAAGGAAATTACTATCCTTATTTTGTGGTAATCATTTCCTTGATATTCTTTCTACTGTTACTAAGGATGCATCCTAAATGTTATAGAATGAATAGTTTTATTGTTGTTTTTTCTGTTCATGGGCATTGCATAAGTGAAATCATACAGTATATATTGTTTTGTGTCTAACTTATTTCACTCAGAGTTAACTTTTTGAGATGTATCTATTGTGTAGCATGTAGTTGCAAAATTTTCATTACTGTAGCATACTCCATTTTAAGAATATATACAATAATGTTGAATATTTGAGTTGTTTAATTTTTTTTTGGTTATATACGGTTCTGTTACAGCAATAGATGAGCCAGTTGTTCCATTCCTTGCCAGTACTTCGTATTGTAAACCTTTCTTAATTTTAGTCTTCTTGATGGCTGTGTAGTTGTACCTCATTTGGATATGTGTCAGCATTTCCCCACTATTACGGCACCTATTTATTTGGGCATTTTACTAAAATGTTATTAGACTTTGTTATTGCATTGTGAATATTTTAAATATTAAGGATAACAGCATTTTGTCATTGTAAATTTCTTTTTTCCCACTGGGGTTTACATTTTCACTCAGCATTATCTGTTGATGAACAGAATTATTATGAATGTTGTCACATTTGCCTTCTTTTCTTTTATGATTTGTGCCTTTTGAAGCCTGTTTAGCAAACTATTTCCATTACAAATCCAGGAACATAATCCCACCCATTGTGGTAAACTCTAGATGTCTGATAATTTCATATTTTAAGTTTAGTCCTATAGTCTACTTGAGATTGAATTTTTGAATTTTTTGTCTGATGTAGGGTAGAATTTGAGACTGCTTGCACTGTAGAACTTTGATAGTCCACACTGTCTGATTAAGATAAAAAGCCATTCTATCTTGTTCTGTTGTTCAGTATGGTTTTGGCCATTCTTTGTTCCTTGTAATTTTATATAATTTTAAGGATCAGTTTGTCAGTTTACAATCTAGAGTCTCTAGCCTCTAGTGAAATGTTGAATAGATACTGGAGGTAGAACCTATGTCTTCTTCATGGTGTTAGGGTGAAATTGATCAAAGATTGGCCATTAAATTTCATGTCAGCTAAATATTTTTCATAAATGCCTTTTTTTCAGGTTGAGGAAGTTATCTTCTTTTCCTTTGTTTGGTGAGTGCTTTTTATCATTAATAGCTATTAAATTTTGTTAATGTTTTTTCCCGCCTCTGTTGAGAAATAGAAATGATCTTATGTTTACTTTCTTTTTTTGTTAATTTATAAATGTGGTGAGTTAAATTAATTGATTTCAAAATGTACATAAAACTGGTCATTTCTCAGACAAACCTGGCTTGGTCTTCATGTATTATTATTTATATTTTTGAATTTGGTTTACTAAATTTTGTTTTGAATATTTGCATATGTTCATGGAAGATATTGGTCTGCAGTGTTATTTACTTGTAATGTCTTTTCTGGTTAGTTATCACAGATATTGTGGTTTTAGGACGTTTTGCTTCTCTTCTGTTTTCTGCAAGAGTTTGTTTTGAATTAGCATTGTTTGTTTATTAAATGTTTGATGGAATTCCTCAGTGAAGCCACCTGGACCTGGAGTATTTTTTGTGAAGACTTTTAACTATGAACTCAATTTGTGTAAGAGACCCAGGGTTATTCAAGTTATCTGTTTCTCCTTGAAAGAACTTTGATAGTTTTTGTCTTCAAGTAATTAATATTGTAGAATATATTTACAAAAACTTCATAATTTTTCTGTATTACCCTTAAAATGTCTTTAGGATTTCTAGTGATTGTTAAACTAAGAGAAAAAGGAATCATATGTACAATGTTCAATAAAAACCAGAGACAGTAGAAAAAGGGAGGAAAATTTAAAAGAAGAAGCAGGGAAAAATGACAGTGAATAGAAAATAGTTACAAATACAGAATATATTAACCCATCTATATCAATAATCTAATCATGTTTAAAATAAATGGTCTAAATACAGCAATTAAAAGACAGATTTTTAGAGTGAATTAAAAAAAAAACAGAACCCAAGTATGTTATCTACAAGAAATCTGCTTTAAATATAAGTACACCAATAGATTAAAAATAAAGGGAGAAAGAAATATACATCATGCTAAGACTAGTCAAAAGTTGGAGTAGCTGTATTAATTTCTGACAAAGAAGACCTAAGAGTGAGGAAGGTCAACTGAGGACAAAGTCCCTCAATTTTTTTTTATTTTTTTAACTTTATTGATTGAAAAATTAAAAAAACAAGCAAACAACAGCAACAACAAAAACACATTTCAAACAAAAAGCAAAGGATTCAGAAAAACAAATAACCTAAAGTAACTACTTTGCTTCCAACATGTTCCTACCATACCGCAAGAAAATAAACCATAACCAAACAATGGAAAAGGAAAACAAATAATCTAAAATAACTACATTGTTCAGGTGAAGACTTTTTTTTTTTTGCAGTTTGTTAGTTCCAGATATTTATTTTTAGTTATTCCAGTACATTGAAACCTAAAAAGGGTTATCTATTATCGTGTAAGAGTGCCTACCAGAGTGACCTCTTGACTCCATTTGGAATCCCTCAGCCACTGAAACTTTATTTTATTTCATTTTGCATCCCCCTTTTGGTTAAGATGTTCTCAATCCCACAATGTGGGGTCCAGATTCATCCCCAGGAGTCATCTCCCATGTTGCCAAGGAGATTTACACCCCTGGGTGTCAGACCTCACGTAAGGGGGAGGGAAGTGATTTCACCTGACACATTGGCTTAGCTAGAGAGAGAGGGCCACATCTGAGCTACAAAGAGGTACTCAGGGGGAGACTCTTAGGCACAGTTATAAGTAGGGTTAGCCTTTCTTTTGTAGTAACAAGCTTCATAAGGGCAAGTCCTGTGATAGAGGGCTCAGCTCATCATCCCACCAGTCCTCAATGTTTGTGAGAACATCAACAGGCATCCAGGTGAGGAAGCTCAACACCTCTTCATTTTCCCCCATTTCCTCAGGGGGTCTCTGCATATATATATATATATTTTTCATTGTATTCTTTTTCTGTTAACTTTATCAGAAAATTTTAAAAAAAGACAATAAAATATTTCATACAAAAGCAAAATAAAGAAATTAGAAAAAATGAATAACCTATAATAAATACATTACTTGCAGCATGTTCTTACTCTATCCCAAGAGAATATTTAAACTAAAACCCAGCAAAGGAATAAGAAAAAGGAGTCTAAAGTAATTACATTTCTGTGAACTTGTTCCTACCATTCCCCCCCCAGAAATTAACAAACCATAGTCATTCAAGAGCATTCCCAGAACATTAAGTTTACCCATGATGACTTATCTGTTCTTAATAGATTATCATCCCCCCTTCAGTATTTGCTGTCTCTCTCTAGATCCCCTACATTCTACATTATAAACCATTTATTTTGCATTTTTCAGTGTTCACATTAGTGGTAACATACAATATTTCTCTTTTTGTGCCTGGTTTATTTCGCTTAGCATTATGTCTTCAAGTTTCATCCCTGTTGTCACATGTTTCATGACATCGTTCCTTCTTACAGCTGCGTAGTACTCCATTGTGTCTATATACCAAATTTTGTTTATCCACTCATCTATTAAGGGACATTTGGGTTGTTTACATCCCTTGGCAATTGTGAATATTGCTGCTATGAACATTAGCATGCAGATATCTGTTCATTTCACTGCTTTCAGATCTTCCAGGTATATACCAAGAAGTGCAATTGCTGGATCAAAGGGTAACTCTATATCTAGTTTTCTAAGGAACTGCTAGACTGTCTTCCAGAGTGGCTGAACCATTATACACTCCCACCAACAATGAATAGGAGTTCCAATTTCTCCACATCCTCTCCAGTATTTGTAGTGTCCTGTTTGTTTAATGGCAGATGATCTAAATGGTGTGAGATGATATCTCATTGTGGTCTTAAATCACATCTCCCTAATTGCTAGTGAAGCTGAGCATTTTTTCATGTGTTTTTTGGCCATTTGTATTTCTTCTTAAGATAACCGTCTTTTCATATCTTTTGCCCATTTTATAATTGAGCTGTCTGTACAATTGTTGAGTTGTAAGATTTCTTTATATATGCAACATATCAGTCTTTTGTCAGAAACATGGTTTCCAAATATTTTTTCCCATTGAGTTGGCTGCCTCTTCATCTTTTTGACAAATTCTTTTGAGGTCCAGAAGCTTTTAAGTTTGATGAGTTCCCATTTATCTATTTTTCTTTTGTTGCTTGTGCTTTGGGTGACCTCCTAATAAAAAGTCCTGAAGTTTTATGGTACTATCTCTTATGTTGAGGTCTTTACTCCATTTTGAGTTAATTTTTGTGTAGGGTGTGAGGTAGGGGTCCTCTTTCATTCTTTTGGATATGGATATCCAGCTCCCCCAGCCCCATTTTTTGAAAAGACTGCTATGTCACAGTTCAGTGGTTTTGGGGGCCTTATCAAAGAACAGTTGACTGTAGATCTGGATGTCTATCTCTGAACTCTCAATTCAATTCCATTGATCAATATATCTTCCTTTGTGCCGGGACCATGCTGTTTTGACTACTGTGGCTGTATAGTAAGCTTCAAAGTCAGGGAGTGTAAGTCCTCCAGCTTCATTTTCCTTTTTCAGAATGTTTTTCCTTTTTTTTCTTTTTTGCAATTTAAGGCATCTTCCCCTTCCAGATAAATTTGATAACTAGCTTTTCCAAGTCTGCAAAGTAGGTTGTTGGAATTTTGATAGGGATTGCACAGTATCTGTCGATGAGTTTGGGTAGAGTTGACATCTTAATGGCATTTAGCCTTCCTATACATGAACAAGGAATATTTTTTCATCTTTTTAGGTACATTCTATTTCTTTTAGCCAAGTTAAGTAGTTTTCTATGCATAGGTCTTTTACATCTTTGGTTAAGTTTATTCCCGGGTAATTGATTTTTTTAGTTGCTATTGAAAATGGTATCTTTTTCTTGAGGTCTCTTCAGTTCGGTCATGTCTAGTGTATAGGAACATTACTGACTTACGTGCATTAATCTTGTATCCTGCTACTTTGATAAATTTGTTTATTAGTTCAAGTAGCTGTGTTGTCAATTTCTCAGGGTTTTCCAGATATAAGATCAAATCATCTGTAAATAATGACAGCGTTACTTCTTCCTTTCCAATTTGGATGACTTTTATTTCTTTGTCTTGCCAGATTGCCCTGGCTAGCACATCTAGCACAATGTTGAACAATAGTGGTGACAGCGGGCATCCTTGTCCCATTCCTGGTCTTAGAGGGAAGGCTTTCAGTCTTACCATTGAGTACTATGCTGGCTGTGGGTTTTTCATAAATGCCCTTTATCATATTGAGAAAGTTTCCTTCAATTTCTATTTTTTGAAGTGTTTTTATCAAAAAAGGATGCTGGGTTTTGTAGAATGCTTTTTCAGCATCTATTGAGATGATCATTTGATTTTTCCCTTTTGACTTGTTAATGTGTTGTAATACATTGATTGATTTTCTTATGGTGAACCATCCTTGCATCCCTGGAATGAACCCCACTTGGTCATGGTGTATGATTTTTCAAATGTGTGTTTGGATTTGATTTGCAAGTATTTTGTTGAAAATTTTTGCATTTATATACATTAGGGAGATTGGCAGGTAGTTTTCCTTTCTTGTAGCATCTTTACCTGGTTTTGGTATTTGAGTGAGGTTAGCTTCATAAAATGTGTTAGGTAGTGTTTCATTTTCTTCAATGTTTTGAAAGAGTTTAAGCAAGATTGGTGTCAGTTATTTTTGGAAAGTTTGGTAGAATTCCCCTTTGAAGCCATCTGGTCCTGGGCATTTCTTTGTGAGAAGTTTTTTGATGACTGGATTTCTTTGCTTGTGATTGGTTGGTTGAGGTCTTCTATTTCTTCTCTGGTCAGTCTAGGTTTTTCATGTGTTTCCAGGAAATTGTCCATTTCCTCTAAATTATCTAGTTTGTTGGCATACAGCTATTCATAGTATCCTCTTATTTTTTTTATTTTTTTTTTTAATTTCTTTGGGAACCACAGTAATGTTGTTTTTCTCATTCATTATTTTGTTCATTGGGTCTACTCCCTTTTTGATTTTGTCTGTTTTGCAAGGGGCTTATCAATCTTGTTGATCTCAAAGAACCAACTTATGGTATTATTTATTCTCTCTCTCTCTTTTTTTTTTTTTTGTTCTCTGTGTCATTTATTTTTGCTTCAGTCTCGTTATTTCTTTTCTTCTACTTGGTTTAGGATTAGTCTGCTGTTCAATTTCTAGCTTCTTCAGTTGCTCCATTAGTTCTTTGATTTTAGCTCTTTCTTCCTTTTTAATGTATGCATTAAAACTATAAATTTCCCTCTCAATACCACCTTTGCTGCATCCTATAAGTTTTGATATGTTGTATCCTCATTTTCATTTGTTTCTATATATTTAGCAATTTCTCTTGCTTTTTCTTCTTTAACCCACTGAATTGTTTAGGAATGTGTTGTTTAACCTCCAGATATTTGTGAATTTTCTAAGTCTATGATGGTTATTGACTTCTAATTGCATTCAATTGTGATCAGAGAATGTGCTTTGAATAATTTCAATCATTTTAAATTTATTGAGGCTTTTTTTAATGGTCCAGCATATGATCTACTCTGAAGAAAGTTTTATGAGCACTAGAGAAGAATGTTTATCCTTGTGATTTGGGATGTAATGTTCTATATATGTCTGTTAATTCAAATTCATTTATCAGATTGTTTAGATTTTCTGTTTCCTTATTGGTCCTCTGATTGACTTATCAATGGGAGTGAGTTATATATTGAAGTATCCCACAATTATTGTGCAAACATCTATTGCTTCCTTTAGTTTTGCCAATATTTGTCTCATGTACTTTGGGGCACCTTGATTGGGTGCACAAACATGTATGATTGTTATTTCTTCTTGTTGAATTGTCTCTTTTATTAGTATGTAGTGGCCCTCTGTCTCTCATAAAATCCTTGCATTTAAAGTCTATTTTATCTGAGATTAATATTGCTACTCCTGCTTTCTTTTGGCTGTAGCTTGCATGAAATATTTTTTTGGCATCCTTTCATATTCAATTTCTTTGTGTCCTTATGTTGAAGACGAGTCTCTTATAAGCAATATATTGATGGTTCATATTTTTTAATCCATTCTGCCAATTTATATCTTTTAATTGGGGAGTTTAGTCCATTCACATTCAATGTTATTACTGTGAAGGCATTTCTTGAATCAGCCATCCTGTCCTTTGGTTTATGTTTGTCAGATATATTTTTCCCTCTCTCTCTTTATTTCCTTTAATGTACCCTTCCTAAATCTCTTCAGTTCTGAACCTTTCTCCATACCTCTTTCTCCTTTCTTTGTTTCTCTGGTGGTAGGGCTCCCTTTAGTATCTCAAGTGGTTCAGGCCTCTTGTTAGAAAATTCTCTTAGCATTTGTTTGTCTGTGAAAATTTAAGCTCTCCCTCAAATTTGAAGGAGACATTTGCTGGATAAAGAATTCTTGCTTGGCAATTTTTCTCTTTCAGAGTTTTAAATATGTCATACCACTGCCTTCTTG
Organism: Choloepus didactylus; assembly: GCF_015220235.1. NCBI lineage: Eukaryota > Metazoa > Chordata > Mammalia > Pilosa > Megalonychidae > Choloepus > Choloepus didactylus. Next base: position 44,309,755 of record NC_051319.1, on the reverse strand, counting down.
TCTCCATGGTGGCTGCTAAATAGTCACTGCTTAGTCTTATGCTTTTTCCCTTGTATCTGGTGAATTGCTTCTCTCTTGCTGCTTTCAGAACTTGCTCTTCTCTGCAGAATTTGACAATCTGTTCAGAATATGTCTCTGTGGAGGTTTATTTGGATTTATTCTGTTTGGAGTTTATTGTGTTTCTATGATTTGTGTATTTATGTTCTTTAGAAGGTATGGGAAGTTTTCCCCAACAATTTCTTTGAATAGTCTTCCTAGACCTTTACCCTTCTCTTCCCCTTCTGGAATACCAATGATTCTTATATTTGCATGCTTTATGTTTTCCATCATATCCCTGAGGTCCATTTCAATTTTTTGTGCGTTTTTTTTCTTCCCATTCTTTCTTCTGTACTTTCACTGTCCTTTCTGCCCTCTTCCAGCTCACTGGTTCTTTCCTCTAATCTAGTACTGTGTGTATCCAGAAACTTTTTATTTGATCAACAGTTTCTTTTATCTCCATAAGATTCTCTAATTTTTTTATTTACTCTTGCAAATTCTTCCTTATACTCTTCTAGGTCTTCTTCATGTCCTTTATATCCTGTGCCATGATCTTGCTGTTTGTCATTAGCTCTTTGATTAATTGCTCCAAGTACTGTGTCTCCTCTGATCTTTTGATTTGGGTGTTTGGGGTTTGGGTTATCCATATCCTCTGGTTTCTTCATGTGCTTTAAAATTTCCTGTTGTTTTTGGCCTCTTGGCATTTGCTTATCTTGATAGGGTTCTTTTAGGATATGCAGACTTATTTGAACAATTATCTCTAACTTGCCAGAGCTACAGCTTGGTGGTGTGCACTTTCTCTGAGTTACCAGCAGATGGCACCCAGGAGTCACCTATCACCCTCAAGCCAGTTGGGTCTGAATCTTGTGGGGATCCGATCAGTGCATCAAATTTCCTTGTTAGTTGGTGCTGCCAGCCCTGAATGTGGGAGGTGTGTAGCAGTTGGGGAAGGAGGGCAGCTTTAAGAATCAAATCTCCCAGGCATTCCTGGAGAGCTAAAGCTATTGCAGGAGTCCAACTCAGTCTCCCCACAGCCTGTCTTTGCCATGGACCCACAGGTCCCTGGTATTGGTGTAGGGCCCCTTGGACTTCTGTGTGGGTTCTGCCTCCAAGGGCCTCTGCAGTAGGGAGAGAGCACAATGTCACAGGTGAACACAGTCTCCAAGGTAAGCCATGTGCTGCTATGCTATGCAGGGGCATTCCCAGCTCACTGAAAGGTTGGCTGTACAGGGCATGGTAAATTCCCACTTCAGCAGACCTCCACCTTCCTAGCTCTGGGACAATTAGCTGTGGGTGTGTGAAAGGCTATTATCCATGACAGATACTGAGGGAGGTGCCTGGTGTTTGGACGGCGCTTCCCACTGCCCTTGACTGTGCAGCATAGCTCTGGGCCGCGGTGCAGCACAGGGGCATTCCCAGACTGCTGAAAAGATGACTGTATGGGGCATGGTAATTTCCCCTTTTTCGCACCCCTCTGCCTTCCTAGCTCTGAGACAGTTAGCTGTGGGTGTGCAAAAGGCTATTGTCTACTCCAGGTACTGAGGCAGGTGCCTGGGGTGGGAAAGGCAGTCCCCCCACACTTGACTGTGTGGCTCTCACTGCTGGATCTGCAGCCACTTTCAGGATTTTTAAACTAATCCCTCTCCAAACACCAACCCCTGGTTTCTCCCAACCGTGGTGTGGCTTCTGGCTCCCTAGCAGCCTCAGTTACTCATTTCTGAATGCAGACTCTCAGATTCACCAAATTCACAGTCTCTGTGGATTCAGCAGAACTTGTCCAGTCAGTGCAGCACTGGAACTGGTATTCTGGAACACTGTCTTTTATCTATTGTTTTTCATGGAGACATATTTTTGCCCTGACTCTCCTAATCCACCATCTTCCTTCCTGCCCTCAGTATCTGTTTGTCTGAGGAAGTCTTTATTTCTCCTTGACTTTAGAAGGTTTATTTCTCTGAATACAGAATTCTAAGTTAGTGTTTGTTTTGTTTTGTTTTGTTTTGTCCTTTTGAAACCTTAATAATTCCACTCCACTCTCTTTTTTCTTGCGTGGCTTCTCTGAAGAATCTGGCATAATTCTTACCCTTTCCCTCTTTTAGTAATTCCAGACCCCTCACACCTCTGGCTTCTTTCAAGATTTTATCCTTGTCTTTGATTTTCTGTTGTTTGATATGATAAGTCTAGGAGTAAATATTTTGTTATTTATGCTTCTTGTTCTCTGAGTTTCCTGTTTGGTGTCTGTCACTAATTTCAGAAAATTCTCAGCTTCAAATTCACTGATTCTTTCCTTGGCTTTGCCTACTCAACTGATAAGCCCATAAGACATTCTTATTTTGTCTTACAGTGCTTTGGATTTACAGCATTTCCTTTTGATTCTTTCTTGCAGTTTCCAATGCTCTGCTTACATTATCCATTGGTTCTTGCATGTTATACACTTTTTCCAATTGAGCTCTCAGCATGTTAATCACAGTTGTTTAAAACTCTTTCTCTGATCATCCCAAAATCTTTAGGTCCATTAAGCTTTTGTTTGAAACCCAAGGAGGTTAGGTTTTAGTAACATAGTTTTCCTTGAGAGCAGGCCTTTATTAAGGGTATCAGAATGTTCTGGTCATATTTCAAAAATATTATTTTCTGCCTCCCCCTTCCAGAAGCATGAGGAGATTTTTTTCCAGTCTTCACAGTGAGAACCAGGCAGGCTCTTGGAGGTAACCCTCAGGAAAATATGGGGGTCCACTAAGGCTAACCCCAGGAATATTTTATCTCTTAATCTAGTCCACAGCCTATCCTCCAATAATTAGTCAAAACCCTTTAAGTTTCCTACCTGTCCCCACCAGCAGCTTCTGTCCCTGTAGACTGTGATTCTCTGTAATCACCTGTCTTTCTAGTTCTAGGGCTGTTAATTTGCCCTGTGATCTTAGTTCTCTGATAGAACTAAGGAGAGTTGTTGATTTTCAGTTTCTTCATCTTTTTTCTTTTTATAAGGATAAGAGTGATGACTTCCAATCTCTTTACATATTGGTAATTATATTTTTTTTAAATATAAACTGAACTCCATCTTAGTTAGTAAAATCTGTATGATACAAGTTTTTGAATATTTTCAAGAACTGACTTATATCTCTTTATATGGTCTTTTTAAATTCTCTTCTGTCTGTGCACAAAAATAATGTTTATCTTGCAGTTTCTGTGTGCCGTTCTCAGCTTCAGCTGACACTTATGGTTGTGGCAAATGCCCAATGACACAAACACCTCCAGATGTTAATTCTTTACTACATTATTAGATTTCAGACAGTTTTGAATTGTCCTCCATGGAAGAATTTGCCTGAGTTACTTGGTCTGTTTTTACAAAGCTATTAAAAAAGAACTCCTTACTGGCTCTTCTTTCTAGCTTTCTATCTAGTCATATTGCAACTGACTCTCTAGTCTCTATGCATATGGGAGGGGGAAGAAATGCTTCAGCTAGTTTGCAGCAGATACTACCAGAAGCAAATTTACACAGATATCATGACAAATGATAAGATGTGCTGTGTACTAAAATTAAGCATTTGGATATACTTAAGATTCAGTGTTCTTAGTTAATCATGCTTTTCACAAAAATAAAATATGTTATTTGATGATTATGAATTTTCTTGATGGTAGAATCACAAAATCTCAAGGACTTGAGAAGACTAACACGATGAAACAAGCTGTAAATTCTAAACCATCCAGATATGAATCAAATCCCAATCCCTTGTTGAAAGAAGAGAAACCTGGTGCTACTGAAGGATTAAGCTTATAAGATCACAAGCAAACTTCCTCTTAGCTTATTGTCAAAATACATGTGTCTAATTACGTGGACAACTCTACAGTGAAGAAAAAGAAATTAATCAAAATATTCAAAGGATCTAGTGTTTCTGAGATAAAACTAATTTCTAAAAATGTATAATATCACTGCCATTTTAATCTAAGAGTCAATGGGAAGACATTTGAAAGAAACAATCAATTCAGTTCTTCCCCTTGCTTACCTCTGGTTTTTCCAATGTAACTCTAAATTCATGTCATCTTTATTTCTTCATGCTTGTAATAATTTTTTCCCTGTAGTATTGCTGCTTAATGCATTATCCCAAAACTTGGTGATATAAAACATTTTATTATCCTCATGGAGATTTTAAATCAGGAATTTGGATACAGCACACATTATATAGCTTTTCTCTGCTCTACAATGTTTGGAGCATCAGCTGGAAAGTCAATGACTGCAGGTGACTTGACAGCAGGGGTCTGGGTTCCTCTGGAGGTGTCTACCTTCCTCCAGTGATGTGGCCTTTGCTGGAGACTGTGGGCTTGGCCTCATGTGGAGCTGTCATCTAGAAGATCTACATGTGGCTTATTGGGTGGCCTTGAGTTCCTTACAGCATGATGGTGTGAGGGAGGTCAGACTTCTCCAGGATCTGAAAGGAAATGCCCCAGAAGACAAGGTGGGACCTTCACTAGTTTTTGTGGCTTAACCTCAAAAGTTTTACATTGTCACTTTTTCTGCATTCTAATGTTTATAAAGAAAGTCATGAATTTCAGCCCAGATTCAAGGGGAGGGGAGAGACTCTACTTCTTGATAGGGATGGGTATCAAATAATTAGCTAACACATTTTAAAAACACCACAATTGATTTGGAAGTGATTGCTTCAGCAATTGATAGCTATTTCTTGACACATGTAATATGGGCTATTATGATAGGATGGAAAAAGTGAAAAAAAACATTCTAAAAATTTTACTTGCATTGTAAAATATAAGTCACATAAACATATCATACAATGGGAAAAATATTGGTGACACTATTAAAGTTGCAATCAAGATGCAGCCTATAAGATCTTCATTTAATTTTCCAGTTTAGCCACCACAAATGATTTTTGAGTCTTTGGAATTAGGTGACTTATTCAAACAAATTATTATTGAAGTTAGTATTAATTCTGACTATTATTCTAATACTATTACCTTTCCAGGAGCATGTTACTATCATTTTTGACACTCAGTATGTGTGGTTACTTATCTGAAGAATGCATTTTTCTTGAATTCAGTTACAAAGAGCACTATATGAGCACTTTAGCTCTCTTACTCTATGCTCAGTTTAGACCATTCAGATCTTGATCTACTTCCCATTCCACAGGCCGGTAAGCTGTTTATTTGCATTGATGATTTCATTTTACTAAGATCTCAATAATAGATTTAGCACATGCTTTTCCAAGCATCTATATAGTTCCTCAAAACATAGAGTCCTTCTACCTAAGTAAAGCTCCCTTTGGATAAGTTGTTAGGAATTTGTGAGGACATCATGTCAACAAAGATGGCTATGGTCTAATTCCATGAATCCCCCTCATCTAAGAAGGAAAAACGTCTAATGTGGACTTTTGTATTTGACAGGCAAAATATATTTTGATATCCTGATGCATCCCATATACAGAGAGAATGACCTAACATGCCACTAGGCTTTGTCAGACACTCAGAGGAAGGAAAGACCCTCCTGTTGGTTCAGGTCTTTCACTTTATTCTTATACATGGGTAGCTCCAATGGTGCTCCAAATGCCTTTGAATAATCAATGTGTTCTACATAGGCTGTGGTAGGAAATGATTAGAGAATAGTAACAGTGACAATCAGGGTTTTGTAACACAACCTTGTTACATTTATCAAGAAATTATACTCATTTTGAAAAAAAAAATATTTCCTGGCTTGCACTGGGCAAGGATTAAAGCTGAATATTTGTGTTTGAGGCGTAAGTTAACCATTTGTTCAAAACTGACCATCACAAACTGGATGCTACCTGATTCACTTAGCAAGAAAGTTAGGCATTCCAAGCTTCATCATTATCTAAAATTGTATAGCCCAGAGGGGCTAGTTAGGCCATAAAATCAGAAGTTAGCTTACTAAAGCTTCTAGCAGGGCACAGAGATGCTGTTTCTCCCATTTTTGTAATTCACTGGTCAGTTATTCCTAAACACAGGATAAGTGGATATGCTGGTAAAAAAGTGATTGTACCCAAGGAATAATGTTTACATAAAGAGGCATATTAATGGTGCCATGAAATTGTAAGTTGAGCTTGCCATTTGGCAATTTGGGGCCTGCTTTTCTTCTGGCTGAACACAAAAATGGGGTATAGCCTGGGAAATTTGTGCTTCTGGGAGAAAACTAGTGAAAAAGAAATATGGATAACACCTGAGAGGTTCTGCAGAATTCTGTCCCATGCTACAAAAAGTGAAGATAAAGTTTAAAGGAAGAGAATTTCAATTCAGGCTGTAAGAACTCTCAAGGTCTGAAAGCCTTTATGACTGAAAAGTTAGGTCACTTTACTGCAGAAAGTACCACAAATAACTGAAAGAACAACTAACAGAAAAAAGAACATGCAGATTCATGACTAGTTGAAATATGGATAACTTAGTGTCTTCCTTTCTTTTATATTAAAAATTTTGAGTAAAGCATGTATTTTTCTCTACAATATACTGTGTTTTAATTTCTTAACGTTGATCATATGCTTTTGATAAGTGACAAAATGTAGAGATGGAATCAAATGAAACTAGATTTTTGACTAAAATATTTTTGAGTAAAAATGTCTGCATTTTGCAGGGTGTTTTTTCTTTTCTTTTCTTTTTTTTTTTTTTTTTTCATTTTGAAACAAAGCCAGAATAATTGTCTGATAAACATCTTATCTCTGTTCATGGACACTTCTTAGTTCAACAACTTGCATAAGCAAGTTCTTATTTAATTTCTAAACTGTCATAGACAAATTTCATCACTTGTTACAGCTCAACTTACTACTAAAATATGAAACTACCTGAAGTAGCTGTCTAGGTACTTTACAGAGAATAAAACTTCCAATTTTCTCATAAGATGCATTTCAAAATGCAAAGCTTGAGATAGCCCTTTTTTAAAACCTCAAAGAAGACATACCACTTCTATATGAAGATGTTTCAAGATGTAGCTATTAAGAAAAACCACATCTTTGATTAAGAGTTGTCTGAATAGGAGTGAGTAGAATGAGAAGAAATTTGATAAAGGAAATTTGTAGGTTTTATTTCTTAAAATGAAATATTTCCTTTTCTATAGGGATTTCAAAATCTTTGGGGATTTACTATTATTTACTATTTCAGACATCTTTCAATTTCTGGCATCTTACAAACTTCTACAGTGAACTATATTGAAAACTGTAGTTGGTTATAATTAGATATAAGAAGTGAAATAGAGTTATTACACAGTTAATTATTGATGTCAATTCACTCAATGCCATATTTTGATCCATTTAGAAGCTTCTAGAGGGAACATCTGCACAATCAATCCCTATAAAAATTCCAACAGCCTTCTTTGCAGAACTGGGAAAGCCAATCATCAAATTTATATGTAAGGCTAAGGAGACCCAAATAGCCAAACTACATTGAAAAGGAGGAACAAAGTTGAAAGTTTCCACTTTCCAATTCTAAAACTGTTTATAAAGCTAGTAATCACAACAGAATGTTACTGGCACAGTGACAGACGTAGACCAATGGAAACAAAGAGTTCAGAAATAAGCACTCACTTCTATGACCAACTGATTTTTGGCAAGGTTTCCAAGTCCATTTAATGAAGAAAAAATAGTTTCTTCAGCAAATGGTGCTGGAAAACTGGATAACCATCTGTAAAATAATGATGATGGACACCTACCTCATGCCATAAACAAAAATTAACTCAAATTGGATCAAAGAGCTAAATATAAGAACTTAATATAAAATATAAAACTCCTAGAAGAAAACATAGGGAAAGATCTTCAAGACCTCATGTTAAGCAATAGTTTCTTAGACTTTAGAAGAAAGCACAAGCAACAAAAGAAAAAAAAGAGATATGTTTAAAACTTTTGTGTATCAAAGGACTTTATCATAAAAGTATAAAGACAATCTACAGAATAAGAGAAAATATTTGGAAATCACATATATGATAATGGTTTAATGTCTAGAATATATAAAGAAATCCTACAACTCCACAACAAAAAGACAAAAAGAAAACCTAATTATAAAAATGGGCAAAATCTCGAATGGATATTTCTTCAAAGAAGATATAGAAATGGCCATAAAGCATATCAAAATGTGCTCAACAAAATTAGCCATTGAGGAAATACAAATCAAAACCAAAATGAAATGCCACTTCATACCCATATGAATGGGCAACTATTAAAAAATAATGGAAAATACTAGCCATTGGAAAGGATGTATAGAAATAGGAACACATTCATTGTTGGTGGGAATGTAAAATGGTGCAAGCCACTGTGAAAAATATTTTGATGACTCCTCAGAAAGTTAAGTATAGACTTACAATATAATCCAGCAATCCCACTTCTAGGCCTATACCCAAAAGATTTGAAAGAAGCATTTCAAACTGATATTCACAAAATATTCATAGCAGTTTACTCATTTACCATAAAATTGAATCAACTTAAGTGTCTCTGAACAGATGAATGAGTAAACAAAAGATGGTATATACATACAATGGAATATTATTCAACCATAAAAATGAAGTTCTAATTCATGCTACCACATGAATGAACCTTGAAGACATCATATTGAGTAAAATAAACCAGACACAAAAGGACAAAAACTGTATGAACTCACTGATCTGAAATAATGAGAAGAAGAAAATACATAAAGTCAGAATGTAGAATACAGATTACCATGTGCTTAGGTGAGATAGAGAATGGAGAGTGTGCCTGTTTGAATGTATTATGTCCCCCAAAACACCATTATCTTTGATGCAGTCTTGTGTGGGCAGGAAACTATTGGTGTTGATGGGTTATAGACTTTTGATTGGATGTTTCCATGGAGATGTGATCACTCAACTGTGGGTGAGATCTTGCATTGGACAATTTCCATGGAGGCATGGCCCTGCCCATTCAGCATGGGCCTTGATTAGTTTACTGGAGCACTATATAAGCTCAGACAGAAGAAGCGAGCTTGCTACAGCCAAGAGGGACACTTTGAAGAAAGCACAGGAGCTGCAGATGAGAAACAGTTTGAAGACATCCTTTGAAAGCAGACGCCGGCCACGTGCCTTCCCAGCTAACAGAGGTTTTCCGGACACCATTGGCCATCCTCCAGTGAAGGTACCTGATTGTTGATGACTTACCTTGAACACTTTATGGCCTTAAGACTGTAACTGCATAACCAAACAAACCCCCTTCATAAAAGCTGATCCATTTCTGGTGTTTTGCATTCCAGCAGCATTAGCAAACTAGAACAGAGAGTTAATACTTAACTTGTTGTGAGTTTCTGTTTGGGGTAATAGAAAAAGTTTGGTAATGGATGGTAATGATGGTAGCATAAAAATGTGGAAATAATTAGCACCACTAAATTATATATTTTTATTTAGTTAATAGGAAAATGTTTAGGTTGTATCTATGTCACTAAAATAAAAATTTTATTAAAAAAAGAAGACTACCAATAAAAGAGACACTAATAGGAAAAGAAAAATAATTTCAGGACAAAATAGAGAACTACAAGGGAAACAGGAGAAAATCCTTGGCTAAATATGTGGACAAATGTAAATATATATTATCTGTAGAAAACAAGAACAAAAAAATCAGTGATTGTATTAACCCTAATATAGCCACTAATTAACCCATATTAACACTATTAAGGCTAGTATTCACATTATGGTTTTAATAAAAATTACAAAATAAATCATACCAAAACTGCCCCAAAATGAAAGTAGCGGGTGAAACAAAATAGTGTAAATATATGGTTAATCTTAGAGATGGTATGAAATGAAAGGAGAGAGAACAATTGGAGATTAGAAAATAATGAATTTTGGTAGATATAAAACAAAATCTATTAGCAATTTCATTAGATTTAAATGGGCTAAGACACCCAGGAAAGGAGTTACATAATCAAAATAGATTTTTTTTTTCTTAAAAATCATGCCAATAACAAGATACACCTTAAATATAAGGATATAGAAGACTGAAAATTTAAAGAAGGGAAATATAAGTCATGCCAAACTAATCTAAAGAAAACTGGTAAAATCTGGATAGTGTGTGCAAGATAAGAGTGTCACTTTATCTCAGTGGTCTTCCCCTAAAATGATCACCTCATTTTAACCATGAAAAAAATATCAGAAATCCCATTTAAGGGACAATTACAAAATATCTGAACAATACTCCTTAACGTTGTTAAGGTCATCAAAAACAAGGATAGCCTTGGAAACTGTGACCACCAAGAGGAGCTTAAGGAGATAACGATTACTAACTGCAGTGAAGTATAATGATGGGATCCTGAAACCGAAAATGGACATTATGTAAAAACTAAAAATCTGAATAAAGTACAGACCTTAACTAATAAAAATAGATAAATATTGGTTCTCTATTTGTAACCAATCTATCATGTTAATAAGATGAGAAACTGAGTACAGACTATATGGGCACCCTCTGTACTATCTTTGTTAACATTTCTGTAAATCTAAAACTATGCTAAACAACAAATTAATTTTATTTTAAAAATCTAAAGAGTGCTGGTATATCTATACAAAGTTATGAATAAAGTAAACTCTATTGTAAAAAGCATTATCACATATAATATTATATGTGATATTATCAATATAATATATCATATTTTTGCATAGCTCTATGAAATACAGAGAAGAGGAAGAAGAAAGACAAGAAGAAGAAGAGGAAGAGGAGGAAGAAGAAGAAGAAGGGGTAGGAGGAAGAAGAGGGTAGGAGGAAGTAGAAGAGAAGGAGGAGGAGGAGGGGAAGAAGAGGAGGAGAAATAAAGAAGAAGAGGAGGATGGGCACAATAGATAATTGCAGGCTTATCCTACATAGTTATAGGACAAGCAGAAAAATACAAATTAATAAGTATATAGATGATTCATACAATATTAGCAAACATCCTTATTGATAAATTTTAAAACTATATCAAACACTGAAAAATGAACCATTTAAAAAATGCATGGAATATCTGCCAAAATTGCCATTACAAAGTTCCAAATTCAAATAAGGAACTTTTTATAAGTATGTTCTCCTGACCATAGTGGAATGTAGATAGAAATATTCAAATTCCAAGAAGTTTGGAAATTAAACACTAACTAAAAGATAAGTCTATTACTAAAAAGAAATTACAATGTAAATTACAAAATATTTTAACTGAAAAATATTACCATAAAATTTAACTTAAAATATAGAACTTAACTTAAAATATGCTTAGAATTAAATACATTTATTAGGAAGTAAAAATACTTAATAGCAGTGATCTGATTATGCAGTTTAAGAATTTGTTTTTTTTTTCAGAAAAAGAGCATCTTAAATCTAAAGAAGCAAAAAAAAAAAAAAAGAAAATGAAGATAGAGCAGAAATTAGTGGTGCAGGAAACAAATGAACAACAAGAAAAATCAACAATGCAGAAGTTGGTTTTTATGAATACTAATAAAATTAATAATCTAGAAAGACAGAGTAGATGAAAGAGAGAGGATGAGAGTAAGAGTGAGAGTGAGAGTGAGCACGAGTGAGAGAGAGAGAGAACTACAAATAGCAGGTATTTAAAAGTTAACATCTATATAGATCCTACTCACAAAAAGGAAGATTAAATTATTAAATCAAGAACAACTCTGTTTCAATAATATTAAAAATGTTTTGGAATCTATAAACCACTTAAAAAAATCACCATCATACCAAAACTGACACAAAGAGAAACATAAAACATGAATCGTCAAATATCTCATACATAAAATAATCATGAAAAAAATCAAATCATCCACAAAGAGATCTGCAAGTCCAGATAGCTTTTCTGGTACATTTTCCAAGCATTTGAAAAAATTAAAATCAATTTCACAAGTTTTTTTTTTTTTTAAGAATAGAAAGAGGGAACATTATCCAACTCACTCTGTGAGGTCAATATAATCTTGTCACCTTGTTACCAAAACTCACAAGGACAACACAAGAAAATAAACTTGCAGGCCAATCTATCACATGAATAAAATAATAAAATTTTAGCAAAATGAATTCAACAGTAAGCAAACTTGTATTTATTCTAGGAAAAAAGGCTTGATCTGACACTCAAAAATTAATATCCATGTTTCCTTAACTAGCATAATAAATGGAGAAATCTTAAGACCATTTCAATATTGAAGGAAAAAAACTAATACGAATGAGTACCCATTTAAAAAATCCTCTTAGCAAATGAGTAATCTTTTATGAAGATTATCTCTTGCACATTTTAGCAAACATTATAGTTGATTATGAAATATTGTACATTTCCCCCTTGATCTGTACAAGCACATTTACTATCATCACTTTTATTTAACATATTCCTAGAGATCTTAGCCAGGGTGACAAGGCAAGAAAAAGAAACAAAATTTATAAGGTATGGAACAGAATAAATGTCTTCCATTTTTTTCACAGAAAGCATGAGTGTGACTGTAGAAAACTCAAAGAATCTTCAAATTATTCCAATTAATAAGGACCTTATCAACATCAATGATTATAAGGTCAATATGGAGAAAAATAATTGTGGTTCTTTATCCCAGCAACAAACAACTATTTACATTATTTACAAGAGCATCAATTTAAATGAGTAGGAATATAGCAAATAAATTATGTGCAAGGCCTCTACCCAAAACTACAAAACAGCATTTGAGATAAATTTTTAAAGATATAAATGAATAGGAAATTCCATCATTTTCATGGTACTAGAAGAATCTATATTATAAAGGTATCAATTCTCAGTGAATTCAAATACAGATTCAAGGCAACTCTAGAAACAAGCTAGTATTTTTTGTTTGCTTGCTTATTAAACCACATTACACTAAAATTGATTCAAAAAGAGATAGAAAATGTGGACAATCATCTACCTTCTACATAAAATAACTATAATATTAAAAGGTTCCAAAAAGAAATCTAGGAATAAAGGTTTCTAGATTTGACCATTTGATAACTTTTTTTTTTTTGGACAAATGCTAATTATAACACTTTAGTACCAAACTCAGTATGATACTGGCACAACAAATAAATCAATAAAACAGAACAGAGAGTTCAGAAACAGACCCATTGATATACACGCCCATACTTCCTTGCTTCATGACCAATGTGACATTACAAATTCTTAAGAACAGCATGGCTTGTTCAAGAAAGGTTGTTTAATGGATTATACATGCATATTGAAAAATATGAACATTTACCTCTGTGTCACATTATACCCCAAATTAGTTAATTCTTAGTGGATCTTAGAAATAATTGTAAAATATAAAATAATAGTGCTTCTTGAGGATTTCATAGAATATTCATTAATTGGAATATGGCAATATTACTTAATGTCATAAAATAGCACCAAACACAGAGAAAAAGATGGATATATTGGTCTACAAAAAGTAAAACTTTTCTTCATCAAGTTCCCATTAAGAATGCAAAAAGGAATACAGAGTAAAAAAACATGTTTATAGTATTTAGATATTTATTATAGACAGATAGTATTCCTGGAAATTCATAAGATAAGAGCTAGAGACTTAGGATTTATGCAATTTTTGTATACTTTAGGGTTCAGGAAAATTTTACTAAAAAAAAAAGAAAGAAAGAAAAGAGAAAAATCAAGTTGCTTGGCAAAGGAAAATAAAATGTGAACTGCTCTCTTTGAATGATATACTGAAGAGGATATGCACGGAAGTGGAAAACCAGTTCCAAGTCTCTTGCACATTCCAGGCAAGAGGTGATGGTAATTTGAAACTAAGAGATCATAGAGAAGTTTCAAATAGGTAAAGAGATAATGTAAATTCCACAGAGCTGGCTAACAAGTTCTATGATATGCACAAAGAGTTCAATGTCCCTTTGGTATACTCTTTGCTATTTTGGAGCATGCACAGCTAAAAAAATGGATGCTGTTAGCAAACAGATTTGTTCTTTTGAAAATCTTTGTTTCTGTATTCAGACTGAAAGTACAATGTTTTAGTATTTTAATGATCCTTGACAGTTAAATAAATTGAAAATTCTAATTCATATATTAAAGCACCATCAAAATGTTAATGGATTATTTCTATGAACATCCATTTGGAACTCAGTGCTTAATACTCATATTTGTAAAGGTGAGAGCTTTGTACAGGAATATTTTTGTAAAGGCACAGCTCACCTAATGCTGTAATTTCAATATTAATCTACTTATTATTCCTTTGATTTTTCTTTGATCTCATATTGGGTAAAAGTTCCAGAGAAATACAGAGAAAATGAAGCATAACAGCTTCCTTTCTTTTTCAGCTACTAAGATAAGCAAATTGGAACATCAACATTCTGATTTCATAAATATGAATGGAAACATTCTCTTTTTGGAAGGTAGTATGGAGATTATGTTTCTGATTGGAATGTTCTGTGAAAAAATCTTGGCATCTCAGAATCTATATTTTATAACACTGTTTATATGAATTGAAAAAATTTATAAGGACAGCCACTGAAAATTCACTAAACAACCCCTTCCTATAACACTAAAGCTACCAAATTATTCTAAGTCTCTAAATGCAAGGCTGTCTTTTTCAGTAATAAAGATAAATAATACGTGCCATCAGGAGCAATTTTAGACATCTTTGTTTTGTTTGAATATATATATATTTTTTTTTTCCTCTAATCCCTAGAAGAATCCTAAGAGATCATTTTCTATTCCTTCTTATTTTTTTTTGAAAGCATTGTTCAATTATTTTTTTGTGTGTGATTTTTATTAACCCAAACTTTTCATTACTTTTAATCTCATTATCACTATTTAGTTTTTTAGAAAGACATGGTTTGAGTATTCTTGTGGTTGCTTCTTTACACATTAAAACGGCTTATAATACTTAAAAAGACAAAGACACAAACATAGCAACCAAGAGGAAAATATATTTGAAAAAGTTTAAAAGGCCTTTGGAAAACTCAGAGTAATTTTTCATATAGAGATTTCTCACTCTAAAAATGAATTTAGTCCATTTTTTTCTTCTGCTAAAATTATAATTAATTTAGGTCATTGAATTACTATTTTTAAGAATTAGATTTGTTATAAATTAAAAAATCAGGAGTAAATTGCATTTACTCTTCCAAATCCAAACAAAAGTTTGGGGATTAGAATCCAGGAGCAAATGATGACAATGTGTCTTTGCAGCAGCCTTGGAAAGAAGGAAAACAGAGTAATTCCTTCAGAACACTGCTGCTGAAATTCTTCCTGCACATTAGAATCAAGTGGGAAGGTTAAAAAGTACCCATGCACAGGACCACCTCAGTACAATTATATCAGCTACCCTGGGGGTGGAACCCAGTCGTCAATATTCTTTAAAAGTATTCCAGGTGATTCTAATATGTGCCTAGGATTGAGCTTCTCTCATTAAAATCTTCTTCTTTATCTTTGTTTTGTTTTTTTTTTCTTCCAGAAGAGATAGTAATCTATTGCTTGCCTGAGAAGCAGCAGGCAGATAATGATTGTGGCTAACATTTGCTGCCAAATTCTTAAAAAACAAAAAAACAAACAAAAAAAAACACTCCAGAAACCCCATTGAATTGGTGAAGGGAAATAAATCTGATTTGAGTTAGGAAGAAGAATGTAGACATTTTCAAAATCCCTAAAATCCAAGCAAGGACAGACAAGATCAGACAATTTACCCTCAAAGAAGCAATCAGAAGCATACCACAATACCATAATTTCACTGTATAATCAGGAATGAATGAAGATCTATAAAAAGTAAAGGGAAATTTTATGTGAATTAAAAAAGAACACATTGGATGTTTCTTCTAGAACATGATAGGATTGAAAAGATATTCTGAGAATTTAGAGAAATGGTGATCATTAGGCACATCATTGGTGTGAAAAAAAAGCAAATCATATTAGTTCAGCATTACTTCCATTTTGAAGGATTACTAGATCAGTAATACCAAAAAAGGCAAATATGACATTTTTAAAGAAATTCAAGGTGAATTTTTATATGTTTGTTTGTACCTCAAGTATCAAATGGTTATATATTGCTTGGATGCTAATATAATTGAGCCAATTTATAATGATTAAAAGGTCCTATTTAAATGGTGCTGATTAATTGCTTACTGCCAGTCTAGAAAGGAATTTTTAGAGTTGGTGTTTATAATCTTCCTTTCTTCTTGTATAATAAGTATAGATGGCCTAGATGGAGAAAGATAGAGTTGTTCAATTTGCTAATGATGAAACCTGAAATTTACAGTCCCATAATGGATGAAATTTGCATATAATATACTCTAGATCCGTCAAAGGGTAAAAGAAAAGACACAGAAAAAGGTAAATAATTACAGTACAATAAAAATAATATGGTGGCAATCAGTCTATTATTTGTACAGCACATAATAAGGATACCTAAATCAGACAGGTGTTTGAAAGGAAAAATTTCTAAGTGAGACTGGAGTAGCATCTTGGGGGCAAAACCAAAGCAGTAGAAAAAGTTACCTATAAAGGCAAGGCGAATTTAGAAAACAGTGAAAAGCTTGGGAACTGCAGGTAGCCAGGTGGAACTGAAATGGTGGGAGCTGAATATTTGATGTGCCATGTAAAACATAACTTTTGTACTTCTCCTTAATGCATTGAGTATTCATCAAAGAAATTTTAAAGGGGAATAAGGTGGACTATTAAAGAGTTTAATAGGTGAGGCAAACTCTGTTCTGGGCTTTTAAAAAAATTGCATGTTTAAAATTCCTAGAGAAAGAAAGGAAGGAACTCCCTAGGCCTGTAAAAATAGTTGCCAGCATGTGTACATAAAAAAAGATGTAACTTTCTCTAAGAGGAAAAGTAATTGCCCTATTTGGCTGCAATAAAGAGCTCTTTCAGAGGATCAGCTGGGTAATAGATTAGAGAGAGAATTGGGAGACAAGTTGGTACCAATTAGTGGACAGGATGACCCTGTGGGACATGAGGATCTTGAGCTTTCAATCTAATTCTACCTATCCTGATGCTGGATAGAAATTTAATGTTGGTTCCATGTTAAATATTTTGATGAAATGCACTACAGTCATGTGAAAAGATAAATTAAAAGCAGGTCACAAAACTTAAAATTTTGAAAGCCTTTCAGTGAGAATGAGATGATCCATATGGCAGTTCTGAAGTCACTTTTCTTCCCTGAACTTTAACCCAGGAAAATTCAATTCTACTGGAGAACCGGGTTAAGGATGAGACTATGGTACTTTCATTGAATAGTAGTTTAACATATGACTTCGGAAAGCACTGGTAGTGTTCTAGTTTGCTAAGGCTGCAGAATGCAAAACACTAGAGACGGATTGGCTTTTATAAAAAGGGGGTTTATTTGGCTACACGGTTACAGTCTTAAGGCCATAAAGTGTCCAAGGTAACACACCAGTAATCGGGTATGTTCACTGGAGGATGGCCAATGGCATCCGGAAAACCTCTGTTAGCTGGGAAGGCATGTGGCTGCCGTCTGTTCCAAAGTTCTGGTTTCAAAATGGCTTTCTCCCAGGACATTCCTCTCTAGCAAGCTTGCTCCTCTTCAAAATGTCACTCACAGCTGCACTGAGTTCCTTCTCTTTGAGTCAGCTCATTTATATGGCTCCACTGTTCAAGGCCCACCCTGAACGGGCAGGGCCATGCCTCCATGGTAATATCCCATCAGAGTCATCACCCACAGCTGGGTGGGGCAAATTCCAAGCAAATCTAATCAGCACCAAAACGTCTGCCCCACAAGACTACTTCAAAGATAATGGCGTTTGGGGGACACAATACATTCAAATTGGCACAGGTAGGTTAAGGAAATTTGTAAAAAAAAAATGTTGAAATTGAGCAGTGTACTCGTGCCTACTTTCTCAGGAAAGAGAGCCCATAATTTTTACCAGAGTCCCAAAATGGTGTGCAAACTGCAAGGATTAAAGACTACTTCTCTTAGAGGATGATATCTTTGCTACTGGTACATACAGAAGTAGCATGACTTAAAGTTGCCCTTTATAAACTGTATTTTTTGTGACAGTTATCGAAGAAAGTAAAATAGAGCCAGATTATATAGCATTCTAGATGCTAGACTAAATATTGTGGATTTTATATTCAGATTATTGAAGCACTATTCAAAGATTTTTGAAAGATAATTGAAAAGCACAAAACATTTTTTTTCATTCAGTATTACTTGAGTGTTTATTATGTACTTGGCACTATGCCGGGTGCTAGTGGTACAACTCAAATAAGACATTGTCTGCCTTTACAGAACTCACAATCACAGAGCAAGATATGTGTATTAGTCAGATAGGATAGATTCACTCTGCATTTCAGACTTTCAGAGCAGGCACCATTTGTGATATTGCTAATCTTGTAGTGGTGGGTAAAGAGAGCAAGGCAAACCATATGCTGGCTGTTAAAACTTACGCCCTTGTCTGTCATCACTGCTATCACCTGTTTCTGGGCTTTCTGTCCCACTAATCTTTATTTAGTCTTTGATGATGATCACAGTGTTTTAATTGTCAAAGTTTTGTGGTCAATATTAATATTTGGGGGAAAATTCCTAACATTTTCTTCATTATCATTATTTTCTTGGCTCAATTTTTCCATCTCTTTTACCATATTTTTAATGACCTTTAGTTGGTCTTCTGCTTAGTGTGTAAATCCTTGAATGTGAAGAGGTGGATTAGCCTGTTATCTGCTAAAAATTGTTGTTAATTTCCTATTTGTTTCTTTGTTATTTATTTGGATGTAAATAGTAAAAATTTAATTTGCATATTTTTATAAAACTAGTTTGGAGATTCAACAGCCTTGTAGGAGGTGAATTTGGGAACAGGGTTCCTAAGTTAGTTCTAATAGAAGAACTTCCTTTTGTCATAATAAAAGAGGTTGTTGTAATAGATAAGGGAAAATAGATTCTATAAACTTGTACTAATTTAGATGGGAAAGTAGGTGAATGAATCAGATAAAATATTTCAATGCAGTTGTTTAATATTTGACTATTATCTATCATTGTTTTTCTTTTAATAACACCAAAAATGTACCTGAAGCATGTTAGACAACAAAATCAGGAGAATTGATTACTTACAAATAAAAATTCTGATTAAAATTTTGATGGAAAATACATTTAAAGTTGAAAGTGAGTTTGCTTTTGTATCATGTGCATCAGTAATTTTATATTTGTCTTCATTGTCAGAAATATTTGACAATTGTATACTTACTCATTTCAGTAATAGAAAAAACATTGTGATCTAATTTTTAAAAATGTAAAACTAAAATTATTAGCAATTTTAATTTGAGCATGTTATTCAGAAAGGCACAACATCGCTAATTTCAGGCCTATAAAATTAATAACTATCATGAGTCATTTCTATCTTATGCAGCAATTCAAGGCTATCTGTGGCAACCTTTGGAATCAGGGTTACCTTGTCATCTGTTTCTCATGTTCAAGGGACCATTAATGCCTTTATTTCTAGTCTTTTTAAATGTCCACTGTTTGACAAAGTTTACAAAATGCATTTGTTATATACATTATACAGATAAGTATGTTTCCTTTGAATTAGGTGTGATATAGAAAATTTAAGTAGCTGAATAAGACTTTCAAGGCCACACCCTAAGATTAATATTTTGCTGAGGAAGGAGAGCGGGGCACATTTTAACTGTTTATTTAAATGACATATGATCTGTTGGTAAGTGCAAGCTTCCCAAATATTATTTTTTAAGAATAAAAATGAATATATTTTGATGTAAAGAACATGTTAGTAACTAGTATCAAGTCACTAGAGAGGGTGCTCAGCATGACCCTGGATAGGTGACTTAAACATTGGTCTAAATAAAGAAGTTCACATGCAAAAACTCAAGGAGACAAAATGCTACTTCTATTGCATCTGTTATTCTTTTCCTAAATTATGTTTTTAAATATGGAAAGAAGGAAAATACATCACATGTGTTTTTTATTCCTTGTGATGATGATAAAAATATGTGTACACATTTCTTCTTTTCAAAATTAAGGCAATTTTAAGGTTAGCTACTCTCATGTTTCTCTTTATTATACTCCTTGATGAGTAGCAGCATGCATTAGTGTTTATGGAGCTAATGATCTCAAAGTCGTTTTCTGGAATCTTAAAAACCCAGAATGAAGCCCATTAGAGCTCAGTAGCTGTTCATTTTACACAACAATATAAGTACTGATGTTCCTAAGAGCATAGCACAGGCTATTTAGCATAGCAAAGAAACAGTTCATCAAGCCAGAAGGAAAAAAATTCATAATTATATAACATAATTATATTTATTCCATTCTTCCTGAACCTGGAGATTCTCTATTCCCTTTAAGTTGTATAAAATTTTAAATATATGTTTATTTGTTACATATTTACTATTACAAAAGGCAATAAACAGAATATTGTCTTGGTAGGACTTAATCATTTTGTTTTTATAGTGATTAGCTAAGCTATTGTTAGAAACTCTTCAAGAATAGTGCATTAAGTGAAATGAATGATTGATTTTTATGTTAGGAGCTCTGTGATAGCTAATAACATTTCCTTTTTAAACAGGGAACTTGTTAAAATAGAGAAATTATCATTTAGGCATGTTTGACCACCAATAAACTATTAATTGCACCACTTTTTTTCTCAAGTGCCAGTTTGCTTCTTATAAAGTAAATCAATAACTCACATCAGCTTTTTTCGTGTCTCACTTCAAAGTAGACTTTAAAAGAATTCTTTCTCTCCTTTTCTTTGAAATGAATAAACTATTGGTGGAAATACTTTGTTTTTCTTATTTGTTTTACTAAATCCTTTTCCTTAATTCAGTATATTGATGAAATATATGCCTGGATTATGGTTAGCCTTAAAATGACAAAAGTCATTCTTTTCTATGCTTAAAATGTTCAAGTTTCCTTTAGTTCAGCCTACCTTTTAAGTTCTTTCATACTTCTGATATCAACTACCTATGTTATGTTTTCTGGAATTTATTTATTTGAAAAGTTAGATTTGGTACCTGCAAATGTAATGTAAGGAATCATTTAGATAAGGATGAATATAGATCAATATTTCATAAGCCTCTTTTCTAATTAATAAAATGTCAGGCACTTTGATGAACCCATGTTTTAGATATCCCAAGGTTTATACCCCTTGGTTCAGTGTCCAAAAGATATTTATTTTCAGGTTTTGCAGTGTCAGTGATATTGAGTATGCACAATAATGAAATAATTTGCTAGTACTTGATGAATATGTAATATCCATTCACCTAAGAATTTCACTTAGATTCACAAACTATCTAACTTATTAGACAATTAAACACATCTTGACTAAATCACAGTTTTGTAGACAAATGATACTCTTAAAGATGAAAAGGACTTATAATGATATCCACATAGCATTAAATCCTATGTTTTCACCCCAAAACTTCAGCTTCAGTTTTTCTAATAAAAAGCTGTCAACACTTAAGAGACAACAAAGAAATTAAAAAGCAGAATTACCCAAAACACTAATCAAGTGAGAAGAACAAGAAGAACTCATATTTTATAACAGAATCAATTTTTTATATGTTTTCTGAAATGTAGGGAATAAGTGAGGAAGATAAACAAATTTTTATATATTGTGAACTTTTTGTGGCATATAGCATTAAGATATTTAAGAATTTTATATTTCTCTTTAATATTTGGTAATATTTTAATCAAATCAGAGCCTTAATTGAATTTTAAAATGAAATTTTTTAAAGTAAAATGTTTTCAAAAATGTGTTAATAGTGGTAAGTTAGAAGGTCCATACTAATAAATTTGAAATCAACATAAATAGAAAAATTTTATTAATGAAAATATTGGGATCTAAATATTAACTCTGAGAAATATATCTGTACCTGCAAATGTATCTGACATATTTGATATGAATCAAAACTATTATCAGTTTTATAGTCAATTATTTTTGTTATAGTTTATTTCATCAAATTGAGATTTTCATCTCTTGAAAGATGCACTGTTATCTCATGCACCACCAAGGAAGTAATAAAAAGCAAACCTGTTAATAAAACTACGACATGATGTTTTCTTACCAGATGTTATCGATTGAATTGTATCCCCCTAAAAGATATGTTGAAGTCCGATCCCCCAGGGCCTCAGAATGTGACTTTATTTGTAAACAGGGTTTTGAAGATGTTGTTAGTTAAAATGAGGTCAAACGATTAGGATGGGCTCTAATCCATTGCCTGGTATCCTTTTAAGAGGTAATTTGAACTCATTGCACACAGGGGAGAATGCTATGTGACCTTGAGACAGAGATTAAAGGCCAAGGATTGCTGGCAAGTCACTGCCAGAAGCCAGGAGACAAACGTGGAGCAGATTTTCTCCACACACTTGGGTTGAAGTATGATCCTTCTGATACCTTGATTTCAGGCTTCTGGTCTCCAGAACTGTGAGACAAAATTTCTATTGTTTTAAGCCACCCAGTTTGTGGTTGCTTGTTATGGCTGCTCTAGAAAACTAAGAACTACATCAAGGGAAAGCTGAATCCACACTTCAGAGATGATATAAGGCAAAAAAAAATCATTTTAGGATCAGTGACAAAGAAATACCTACAGACAAGTTAATGGAGGGATTTTTCTAAATTTTACAAAGAAATATGGTAGGCTTTGTTATTTTTATTTGGAAAAAAATCACAGGTTTTTCATCTTGTCTCTGACATTAATGGAAATATATTAATGGAAATACATATATATATTCATGGGCATCCTGTGTTTTAATCTTCTGTTGAATCTTTTGTGTATTTATTAACTATTCATTTTGTCTTGTGCCTCTCTTAAATGGTTTTCCCTCCGTCATTACACAACTCTTTTAAAGATGTTCCCCAGACTCACCATCTTCATTAGAACTCTTTAATTCTACCAAAACTCCTCTAAAATACAAAGACAAGTTTTAATGTTTTTTATTATTATTATTTCTACAAACCATCTCAGACATTTAAATATTTTGAACTTAATTTTTCATTTTTTTTCTGATATTATTCTCTCTAAATTTTGGGACAGCATGCTCTTGGCCTCTCCTTACCTCTCTGATTTCACTATTTTAGCAGTCTTCGTGCCCTTTAAACATTTATTCCATCAATGTTATTCTTCTCTTTATTCATTCTCATAACTTCAATAATAGTCTACATTAGAAATGCCCAAATCTGTATTCCATTTCCAGACCCATATGTTCTTACTCTTAAAAATCTCTACTCAGATACCCAACAAGTATCTTATATTTAGTACAAGATAAAAATGAACCCATTATTTTTCCTCTTAAATGACGCAATTGCTATTTAACCTCCTTTGGAGCTTATCCAACTATCTAAGCTTGAAAAATTGGAGTGATGCGCAATACTTCCTTCACCATTTTCACTTACATTTTGCAGTGGATTCTATTTCATAAATTTCTTTTAAAGCAGCCCTTTCCTCTAAACCTCTAACACAACTTTTTAGAGTTCACATTCTGATGTTCCCTCACCTATACATATAAAAACAAAATGATAAAAAAATTTAACAAAAACTTTACCATTTCTTAATTATATAGTTCATCTTCCCTGTGCCAAAGTTAGAGTATCTTTTTCCATATTTTTTTTTTTTTTGTCTCTCCCTAATGCATTCTGAAGAATTTCTTCTGGTATTTCCCAGATCATTGACTCTCTGATGCTGTCTTGTCTGCTGTTAAACACATTCATTTAGTTTTTAAATATTATGTTACAGCAATTTTTATATATGCAATTTCTAGAACTACTAGTTGATTTATTTGTAAATGTACTCTGCCACTTGTTATAGATTTATATCTTTATATATATAATTCAAACTTGTCTTTCATTTCTTTAAATATACTTAACATAATTAATTTTAATCTGTGCTGATAATTGTAACAACTGACATTTCTCTAGTTTCCTTCAGTTTTTTTTTAATCTTTGGCTGTGTGCTGAAACATATTCACAAAACAGTATATTTATGTGGATACTTTCAGGAATACAATGGAATTATTTCATTTGAGGATTTACATTTACTTCTGTGAGGTATCAGGTGTCTCTGCCAGTTCAGGACCACTTTAAATCAAGTTTAACATGATGTGTTTTTAATCACCTAAGGTATTGAACTGGGAAACGATCTGCATGAGCTACTTTTACCCTAAAGTTGCTAGCATTTGCTCTGATATTTTTGAGAGGATGAGACTTTTCTAGAATCTACACCTTGCTGATATTCTGATTTTTATATTTTCCTTGTCCTGGAAGTTGGTCAAATCTCATTTCAATGTTTGGGGAAGGGAAATATCCTTAGCATAAAAGTGGAATTCTACAGTAAAATGTGACACAACAAGAGATCAATATTACTAAGACTAATAAATGTTTGTATCTCTGTATCCTTGTTTCACTAAATATTAAGACTAAACAACTGTTTGATTACTATGACTTGAAAACTCTTTGATGTTTCTAAGGATACACACACACACACACACACACACACACACACACTCATCATTGTTTTCTTTAGCAGGATTATTGATCCATATGATCTAACTTGCCAGAAACAGAAAACTGTTCATAGAGTACTTTGTTATGATATTGTTATCCTTTCTGGAATTGAGCTTGATGAGGGCAAAAGTTTTATCCTTATTCATGCTTGTTTATCCCACTGAGTGAAGATTAATGCCTCTTATATACTAATAGCTTGTAAACTCTTTGTTGAATTAATATTTTCTTCATGTGATTATGACCAGAGTCCGAAGATGATATAAGTGAAGTATTTCATCTACTGCAAAGGAAGTATCATCTCCATGACTCATTGACATTGGAATCAAGAAGATCTTGGTCCTTAGATATGCTATAAGATATGCTATGTGTAGTGTTAAACATAATACTTAATCTCAGTAAGTCTAAGATTACTCATCTGTAAAATGGGATAATAGTGACAGTCTATAGTAAAATGTGACACAAGAGGTCAGTATTATTAAGAATAATAAATTTAGTTAGCATACAAAGAAGATATCTAATATACCAGAAATTTCACTAAATGCTTTACCACATTATCAAATTTGTGAATATCCCCAGTTGGTAGGTATACTTATTTTCCTTATTTTAAACAATAAGAAATTGAGTTTTTATAGTTAAATATTTGCCCAAGTTACCACGGCTAGTAAGTGGTAGAGGGCTGCTATAATCCCCTAGGCCAGCCTGAATTCACCATTACTTCTTTCAACGGTACCATGTACTGGAATCAGTATGTAATAGAAGCCATTGTGTATATTTTATTTTATGTATGTACATATATATATGTAAGTATGTATGTATGTATTATTATTATTAATGGTAAGTAAGTTTGATTTTTATTACCAAATGTACTAAATTTTGTTTCATGTACTTGCTATCCTTCTCAAAATAGCTCATGACATCCATTTAGGAAGTGAGTTCCCTAGTTCAAACCATTCTTACCTGTATATTATGAAGAAAATAAGGTAACAATGAACATTCCTGACTTTGTTTCCATTTCTCCCTTCCTGACTATGATTACCGTTTCTAATATATATCTCTCAACTCGGTGCATTTACAGTGATTGATGGCTCATCTACTGCTCCTGCCTCTTGGTAATCATTCCCTAGATGATCTCAATTACTAAGCATGTTCCTTAGCAGTTTTAATATTCCTCAAGTTACAAAGAAATAACAATGAGTATTTTCAGATGTATTTGTGTATTAATCATGGCAATTGCCAATTTAGTTTCTAAGATTTCCCCCCTAAGTCAACATTCTCCATTATGAAATAACAACCAGATAATGAGCACCATTAACGTGAATCGAGATGATTCATCTGTGTGAATGACTGATGTGCAAAATTATCTAAAAGAATGTATCACTTTTGTCCATCGTAGACAGAAAATGTCAATTATATAATTTAAGAGCACCATCGAGCCATAAGAGGACTCTGAATCCAGACTGCCAAATAATGTACAAAATTTGTGTTTCTAGAGTTATTTAAGAATAGCATGATTCCCTAAGTGATAAATAATTCATTTAATTTTTTTCAAATAGTTTGTATGTAGAAATGAAGACTCAAAAATATGTCAATAACTGACTGTGGGCTGGGTTCACACAAACAATAACTGAGAAAATCTCCCAAAATATAGAGAAAATAAACACATTAGGTAATGAGGGGTTCAAGGGCTATGAGAAAGATGCGAAACCTTATCCAGGTCAGATGAATTCACAGGAGCCAAGGCTTATTTCTTAAGAATACCAAAAATGAAGACTGGAAGAAACAGAGGAAAAGAAACAGTTAATGAAATGCTAAAATATTTCCAAGACCAGAAAAAAATAAGTGAAACATGAGACTTTTCAGTTATAAAATGAATTGTTGAGTTCTGAACAAATTGTGCACATGAACACGCAAAAACAAACACAAAAAGTCATGAAAATATAAGTCTCACATCTAAACAAATCGTTGTGAAATTTATGGACAACAAGAGTAAAGGAGATCTCCTGGAAGCTTCCTGGGATAATACATCTGTTAGTAATAATAAAAATAATAATTAAGCTAATACCAGCCATCAGCAATACTGGTACTGGGAAACACGGGGGCAAAAACTTCAAATTTCTTGGGACAAGTGTTTTCAGACTTAAGAATAGGTAGCCAGTCAATTAACAAGCAAATGTCAGGGCAAAAACCAGAATAAAGACATTTTCAGAACATCAAGGATTAAAAATTCACCAAATCATTCATTAAAAGAAGTAAATACTTGAGAATCCAAGAAATCAGAAGGCATAAAAATCCTAGAAAGAGTGTAAGTGCAATGAAAAACCATAATTACATGATAGCTGTGTAGAAGAACTAAAAAGAGGTTAATATGAATTAGAACATTAGATAATGATTTGGATACATGATCTATATTTCTACTGTCAGCAAGAAGGATGTATAATTAAAATATATGTAAAAATAAAGATTATAAGAAGATTGTCATCCAAATTTGAAACCAACTTAAATTTAGCATTAACCTTTGGTGTAAAGAAAGCATCAAAAAAATTAAATTTTAACTGCATTCTGTTCTGTGATTCATGAAGACTATGTATACTATTATGTGACTATAAAATCAGATGGTTTTATAAATATAAAATATTTTACAGTATATTACAAAACTTTCCCCAGGGACAGAACGTGGAGTTCCTCAATATATTTTTTAAAGTTGATGTATACAAAATTGTTGGTAAAATCCCACTGGTATTCAGTCAGAGCACAGTGGTAGCATAAGCATTCCTTTATCTTGTTCAGTGTCTATGATATATTTACTCATTGTTAAATACTGTGACTGTTCTGGTTTGCTAATGGTGTCGCTATGCAAAATACCAGAAATGGATTGGCTTTTAGAAAGGAGGTTCATTTGGCTACAAATTTACAGTTCTAAGGCCATAAAAGTGTCCAAACTAAGGCATCCACAAGATTGATACCTTCATTGAGGAATGGTCGATGGTGTCCAGAACACCTCTGTTAGCTGGGGAGGCATGTGGCTGGCATCTGCTTTTCTTTGCTCCCGGGTTGTGTTCCAAAAACGGCATTCTCCAAAATGTCTCTGAGTTTCTCTTAGCTTAGCATCTCCAAATATCCTTCTGCCTGCATCTCCAAGCATCAGCAAACATCACGGTCTCTCCAAGTGTCTCTCAGCTGCTCTTGGGGTGTTTATACTCCTTTAGCTTTTTTGGAGCAAACTCTGGGCCTGCATCTCAAAGCTCAGCCAGCATCTCTAAGCATCAGCTTCAGCAGCATCTGGGCCTGGAGCTCTCTTAAGAAGCCCAGAGAACTAATCAAAACCTACCCTGAATGGGTGGGTCAAGTCTCCATGGAAGCATTCAATCAAGAGGTTTCACCCACACTTGGGTAAGTCACATCTCCTTGGAAACAACCTAATCCAAATATCCCACAAGATTGGATTAAAACATGGCTTTGCGGGGGTGGGTGGGGCATAATATATCCATACTGGAACAGTGACTATCACTCATGGAGTACAAATAAATTATTTAGAACTATTGTGGTAAATAACAGAAGGAGAAAATAAAAGAATAGTCCAAAATTGATACATAAGGAGTCAGCTTTGGGAGGAAGGCAGAATGGAGGATACACAGTAAATTTTCCTGATTGTGTTTGCCCAGTGTCTAGCACTGGTATCTACATGTATTTATCATTTACCATTTTGTGCTCATAATGTTATCACCATGAAAAACAAGCTAAGAAAAAAGTACCACAATGAAAAATATTTTAAAAGCCTATATTGATGATTCACACCAAGGTATTTGTTGGCTTCTGCCCCTTCTTTTTCTCACATTTCTGGATTGAGTAAGAGCAACTATGGTGCTAGACTGTGGGCCAAGTTGCCATAGTGACTATAAACAATCATAGTTGCCAAATGCATTCCATACAATAATCTAACACATACATAGATACATATATACAAATATATACATATATACACACATGGTATCTATCTATATATATATAGAGAGAGAAGTACCAACAAGGTGTGCTTCCTTTCTTAAAGGTGACAATTTTTTGATTTGTATATGTTTTTGTTTTTCTTTGGGGAAGGGTGGTTATCAGAATATAAGCATAATTATTAGGTGACATATAAAATACATATTATTAAAAAATTGATTTGGGGGGTCACTATGGCTTGAAGAGTCTGAGTCAAACTTACTAATGAAAAGCCTTAAAAATGTAAGGGCAAGGAAATTCTAATCAATTATTTGTCAAATTATCCACTTGGACTTAATCAATTTGGAAGTTTTACAGATTTCAAAACTTCCAAAACTTTCAAAAAGTAGAATTACCATTATTAGGTAAATCATGCCAAGATAAATGACCTAATGATGAAAAGTATCTGAAAAATTAAAGTTAAACCAAAACTGAAATGATGCAGATAAACCTTTTCTATTCACTATTACCTTTAAACATTATAATTGGGAACAGTGATAATACTTTGTAAAACAGTATGTCAGGAATTATTAATTTCACTAGAGACTAAAATTTCTATAGCTCAGCAATCTAAAAATGGTTTATCTTTTTAAGCAGCTGCCTAACATGGTTTAATCTCTCTCTCTCTCTCTCTCTCTCTCTCTCTCTCTCTCTCTCCCTACCTACCTATCTACCTGTATCTGCCAAGTCCTATACTATCCTGGGGTAATGTGACTGGGGAACACAATGAAGAGTAGATAACAATCTTACTTTTCAATCTGTTATTGGTATTTCTGCATTCCTTAGACAGCACAATATATAAAAACAAGTATTACTACTAAGCCCCATATATGGAAAATGAAAGACATTAACATAAGCAATCAAAATAAACACATCACAGAGGTCAAGACTGTGATTTAGGTTGTTATACCTTTTCTCTTAAAATTGTTTAATAACTTGTTGCTGGATCATAATCATATTTAAAATGTTTAACTTATTAGCATTGTATATCAATTATATATTATTGATAGCATGTATATCTATGAGATATTCAAGAAGAAAAGAAATTGAAACAATTGTGATTCTAAAATATTTCAAGGAAGGGATAGTCAGCAATATGTTTCAGATTATGTCTTAGTAGAATCTGCTGGTTGTTTAGGTTATGTGTTGTCACTTCTCAACTCACTCTTTTGTGGTTTCTCTTAGACGACTTTGATAGATAAAATCTTAAGGAGATACAGAGAACAAAATCATAAGACCTTGTGATATGCTTATTTGTGTATATATCTAATGGGAATTAACATTTACCATCAGAATTTACAATTTACATTTTACCATTTAAAATCAGAATATATTTATAAAAGCAGTAGAATAGAAATTCTACAAATAGAGCTATTCATAAGATGATTCAATTCTGTGATTAATGTTTTAAAAATATATAGTGGAAATCCAGTAAATGCGAGCAATTTGATATAACCAATATTTTGTTTAGTAGAAGTTTGTTATTTCCACATTCTAAGCTCACATATTACTACAAGTTCTTTTAATATAAGAAGATGTTTTGTACTCTTTTGCATAGATATTATTTTGAGTTACATGAAAATGCCAATAAATTGAAAAAATATTAAATTCATCCTAATATTCAGATTATTCCTAAAGTATGTTTTCTTATACAACTGTTAAACATTTTTTTTTCGTTCCTTCAGAAAATACTCTAAACATATTTTTTACTTTCTGATTCTATGCCTAGGATATCTAACTTTGTTAGCTACAAAGTCAACTTTGTTTTGGAAACCTCTATCGTTTACATCTTGGTTACAAAGTGAGGTCACGTTAGACTCTGAGAAATAATCTAAAACAGACTAGCTTCCTAAAATGTTAGAAATTATCCTTTACTATGAAGAATATTTGAATGACCTGAAATATGGTTAATTTGATTCCAAATGTGGATTTTGACAACAGTAACTGGAACTGTCACTGATGAGACAGAACTTGTGAGTGGGAGTGCTGAATTTGAAACTTATCCAGATGGTAAATCATAAAAGTTACCACTCTCATGTCCCTTAAATACCAGAAATTGTTTAATGAGGGCTGAATAAACATTTTAAACTACACTAGCCTTCCTTCTTGGATCCATAAGTTTATGTTTTCTAATACAATATTTATCATGAAACTCAAAATAATAGAAAATGGAGCCTTTCCCCACTCTGCATTAAATCCTTGTAGCAACTCAGTTCTGAGTCTGAAAGTGTAAAGTGAATGGGGAAAAAAGTCCTCTCTCTTTAGGAAGACTGCTTATCCTGATGCCTTTGTTTATTGTTTTGGTTTGTGTATTGTTTTTAATTCTCTTGTATATCCTTGATATTTTCCTTCACTGATATTAGGACTCTGCATTAATTTTTATCTATGGTTAATTTTAAATTAGTTCTTATATTCATATTTAGAGGAATAGACAAGCACTCATTTGGATATTGAGAAGAATCCTAAATCTTTAATCTTGAAACATCTATAATTTACTATATATTCACATATTGACATCAACCAAATAAATCTAAATGAGTATTGATTTGCAGGGGGAAAGAGAAAATATGAAAAGAATAATAAGAATCAGAATTAGATATAAATATAGTGTTTTTTCAGTTCATTTAGTTAAGATATTTGCACTAAGATCCAAAAAATATTTCCTATCATGTTTAATTTCATACATACTTTGAAGTTTGGTTAAACTTTGCTTATAAATGCAACTTTACAAAAAAATCATTTCATGCTATTAACATGCTTTCATCTCAAAATTATTTTTAATGATTATTTACTAAATAAGAAATTAAATTTTTTTTTTTGCTTTCTGTTTTTTCAATACCTTTACTTAATAATCTACAAACATTTTGTCCTTTTGTCTGAAACTCAGAGACTCCTCTGCCCTTCATTTTCCACTCCCTGTCCTTAGGCAGCTTTCCCTGTTCATCTGTGATGAACATGTCTCATATATACTTTCCTTCACAATGCATAATTTGGACTGTGTTGTATCAGGGATGGATAAATGTTTCAAGCATATTTAACTCTTGATTCCCTACTGATATTTAGTGACACTTATTTAGATGAGTCTTTATTTTGTATTTTAAAATTCTGACTTTAATAAACTTATTAATATGTCTCATACTTTAATAGACAACATATTTAGATATAAAAAGAAAAGATAATTCATACATTACATATTAGAAACATTAAAGGTGAAATGTGTTTTTTTCAAAATTATTTATTTGACTTTAAATATTGCTTTCTCTAGTGTAGATCACAGTAAACATAGTTGTTTTAGATTTGTACTGTAAATTCACAATTGATGGAATATAAACTTGGAAATATCTTTAAAGGTCATTAAGGCAAACTGCTCCTGTTACAGAAGGGAAAACCAAGGTCCAGATACACCAAAAACCTTAAATCATCTCAAAATAATGTAGGAGTTCTAGAACAGGGTCTTTCTCCTAACTCCTATCGATCCTCCTCCCTCCCACCATCTTGCAAGCTGTTGTTCTAAGCAATGCAAATTCTTAATATGGTCTATCTCTGCATAAAATAAAGTACTCAGATTGTTCTGTGTATTCATTAAAATATTTTAATATCTTTCCTGATAAAAGCAAACATATTGTCAGCTAATTACAAAAGTACATAGGATGACTAAATGATGTTTCTAGTTGTTTGTTTTTTTTAATCTATCTGGCCAGAGATTTAAAATTCTGCTTCAGTAAGATAATTTCTTAAGGTAGTTGTTTGAATATGAGGTTCGATAAAAGCTTTTCATAATATAATTTGGAGAATTACTTGAATTACCATATATTATTCTCTCTCCCTCTCTCTCTCTCTCACACACACACACACACAAACACACACACACCCCTCACAAATGCACAAATATGCTCAGATTTCAGAAAGACTAAAAGAGAAGAGAGAAAATGACCTTATTCATGGCAACAAGATTTTTATATATCAAAATATTTTATTTCATGTTGTCCATGTTGATTGTATCAAATAAATTGCCAAATTTCTAATCACAGAGACTTTTTATATATAATAAAGCATTTGGGACTCAACACAAACATTTATATAGTAGTAACTTAGTTTCATTTTGAATCTAGCTTTGTGGTTGATTGGTAGTGTGACCATATAAACAATCTTGAGGGACCTCCAGTAATGTAAATGTAAAAACAAGAAATTTTTCCATAGCAGATATAGATAGCAGGTTTTATTTTCTTTACAAGTTCAGTCAACTTGTATTACAAGCCTGCAGCAGGATTCTGAGGCTCCTGTCAACCTCAAAGTATCATGATCAATTAGTGATATCTGCTTAGCCGTTGGAAGGAACAAAGATTGTGTACATATTACATGTTTTATTATTATTCAGTTGAATAGAGATTTATCTCAATTCTAGTTTATTTGTAGAAATATACATTCATTTAAAGATAAAAATATAACAAGATTAAATTGCATTTTAGGAGCCAAAATTTGTTAATAAATTGAGTTCATTTTTTGATCACTCTTTCAGTAGACATTAGATCATATTATGTTTCAAATTGTAGGACTTACTATTTGCCACTGCTATTCTAACTTGTGTAGATCTTATGTTATAGTCCTCCCAATTTAAAGTACATAAAACACTCAAGCAGCATAATCAGATTTTAAAAAACATGAATTTCTTAACCCTTCCTTCAGACATGAAGCAGAATTTCTTTCCACAAGCTTAATTTGCCTAACGAGCAAGAGATGAAGTTTCAAAGACAGATGGGTAGTTGATGGGAAATCCTTATATTATTTTGTGCCTAAATATTTTAAGTGTGATTTAAAAGAAATTGTGCCTGTAACAGTTTGTTTATTCCTTATTACTGACTTAGTTTGATAATATTCCTTTTCATCTTGTTTTCTCCATTTAATGTCTAATTAAATTTAAAATACTTAGAAATTACCTTGTCTTGAAAACCATTTTGTGCTCTTTAAAGATTTTGAAAAGCATATTGGTTTCACATTCTTCTAAATCTCTTCAAAGGCAGGGAAATGAGTAAAAGAAATCTCTCTTTTTTTCCCCTTGGAGATGATTCCTCTCCATTTACAGATTCTTGCTGAAATTATGGAATTTTTCAGCCTATTTATATAATTGTATTTATTGTGTTATAACATCCAAATAACCATTTGGACAGCTGACAGACTATAATCAAAGAATAAAACTACCCACATGGTTTTAAAATGTGGATGCATACGGACACACACACACACACACACATATGCATACATATATATAAATATATATGTATACATATATAAATACATATAGTATGTAAAACAATACATATATACACATACATATATATATATAGTAGTGCAAAAAGGAATTAGGAGTGCATTTTTCATAGACCGTTTTCAGAATGCAATGGACTTTGCACTACTCTTGATATAGACAACACAATTAGAATCTCAACCCTAGAGACCTTTGCAAAAATTTCTTTATTGCTTTGAAGGAATGGACAGCTATT
The DNA here is from genome assembly GCF_015220235.1 of Choloepus didactylus. NCBI lineage: Eukaryota > Metazoa > Chordata > Mammalia > Pilosa > Megalonychidae > Choloepus > Choloepus didactylus. The sequence continues at coordinate 44,275,872 of NC_051319.1, read as the reverse complement.
GGATTACAATTAAATTTAGAGAGAAATTGAAAGATGATATTTCAAGTTCTCAATATCAGAGTATAGAGGCTAAATATGATAATCAAACCCTGAATTAGATTTTGTGTTTGATTGGTAGAATTATTAGAGAGTAGAAAATCAGGTTGATATTTTGTCAGTAGCTGCTCTTCACATCAGAACTGCTTTACATTACATTGCTTACATTCATCTTGCTCTCCTACCAAGAGAGATTACCCAGGGAGATAATACTGTAGAAAACTAATATTTGTGATACAATTGGCAACATATTATGGTAAAGAAAAAGACATCCTGAGTGTTAGCAAAAGTTTCCTGGTGAACGAATAAGAGTATATGTTAAGTTATGACAGCAATGTCATGTGATTGCACATTACATTGTTTGGAATGTATCAACACTACTATTCTTCTTTGACAAAAGACTTTATATATTTTTTGTACTTTAATATTTTTCCCATTTCTGTAAATCTCCTGTCTTTGTAGTTTGATCTGGAAACATTTATATTTCTTCCAGTTACTAAAATATCTGTGACAATGTGTGAACTACAAAAGTGTTTATTATCAAGACAAAGGAGGTTCATAAAGTCAGCATCTGCAAGTACACTCTTAAAAAAAATTGCTTTTCATGATTTTCATTCTAGTCAGTGTCATGTATCAATAGATACACTCACAGTTAATGTTAAGATATTCATTTTAGATCTGCTATATCTCCTTGCTTCTTCTCATTGCTACCTCACCATACATCTTTTTTTCTTTACTTAATTGTAGTTATGTTGCCTATCAGATCCTAATATGAAAACCAAGATGTGAAATAGCCATGTATTCAGTCTCCTTCCTAAGATGTTTTGTTCAATTGAAAAGACTTATTGGGTGTTAAACCCTTATACAAATCCTCCCATTGGATATCTTAATCCATTTAGGCATTTCAAAAATAGGCATAATCAACATACCCTTAGATTTGATATTTTTATCAGGGCTCATTTTTGGAAAATACCCATTCTCTAATTGTGTTATTTTCTTTTGTTTTGTTTTGTTTTTTAATTCTTTATCTTGGGCTACATGTTTGTTAGGTATATTACCTGTATGCAAGGTTATCATAGGTAACATTTCACCAGTAGTTCTGTCACTCCATAACATGGTTCATCTTCCTTCAATATCTGTTTTTATTTATAGTTTGTCACCTGTCCTTAAACCAATACCACATATTTTAAGTTTTGGATCATTGTGCCTCCCTTACTAAGCAATATCAGTCAGGAGAGTCTAGGCTATGCTTAAGTAATAAACAATCCCATCTTCTCAATGGCATAACACAGTAACAGTTTTATTTCTCACTCAGGCTATTTACCCAGTGTGAGATGGCAGGGACTTCAGCTCATTGTTGTCACTCAAGACTCAGGTAGAAGGAAATTTTATCTTAACATGTTTCCACAACCACCACAGCAGGGGAAAGATTTTGTGATCAATTTCAGACTGGTTATTCAGCTTATGTCTGAAATTGATGCTGCCCATTTGTAATAATATTTTATTGACCAAGATGTGTTACCATGCCAGAACTAACTTTTAAAAATGCAGGAAGGCATAGTCCTTTTTGAATGGTTCTTCTTCTACTCTTCATTTTCTGAATATCAAAACTTCTTTTCAATCACTGTTTATCTAATATTGGAATAGTAATATTGTGAACAACATATTATAGTAATGTAAATTTGACATTTCATTGTTGCCTTTGGAAACAACTTTTAAAAGACTGCATATACAAAGTTGGTATATACCTATAAATAACTTTTGGTCAAATGTACATGTTTTATCAATATTTATTAATCACCTACGTAGTGAAGAGTTTGTACCAGAACTTGGAACAATAGTGTAATAGAGATATATCACAAATGATGAGGAACAAATATTCTTACACATTTATGTTGCTTCCACTAGTTAATAGCCACTTCCATGTCTACTCTAACTCTGCTGTAAGAGTTATAAAGAGTTAGCTATTTACTAGATGCTTACTTGAAGCTCATTAAGAATCACTGAGTCAGTGAAATAAAAACCTAAATCAATGAAATATTCTGTTTATGATAAAAATGTGGAGCCAAGCATTTGTCTGATTTATTTTTTCTAATATTTGAAGCTCTTGATTAGGGACTCTAAATTAAGAGAAAAGTAGTCTCTGTTTTCAAGAGTATTTATATCATTTTGGAACATTAAGCTAAAACTTGATAGTCTGCTTTTTCTTCAAATGAGAAAGCTCATTGTAGAGTAAATAACAGGTGCTGAAAACATTTAGAACATTGTTTTGCAATTTGTCAACTGAAAAATAGTATTTTTAATGTTGCTTAAATTTTACAAAACACCAGCTGCTTGCAATTCTATGCTCCAAATTAAGTGAAATAAGCATTCTGAATAGGAGTGGTTTATTAATATGTTCATGGGTATATATATAAGCATACATATGTGTGTGTGTGTCTGTATACATAACAATAGACTTGACAATTTCAGCATAATTTAGTTATATTTTGAATCTAAAATTTAAATTTTAAATCAACAAAAATGCTGGCTTTTGTAGTTTAGGTTATAACAATTCTGAAAATTTCTTAGAAAGATTAATTTTCAAACTTCTTAAGCTTGCACAGAAAATAAAACTGTTGCCTTTCTATAATGGCTGGAAAATACCCATAAACATGTGTTTTGGGTTGAATTGTGGATTCCCAAAATACATGTGCAAGTCAAACTCTGGTCCGATGAATATTACCTTATTTGGAATTAGAATCTTTGAAAATATGATTAGTTAAGATGGGACCAAACTGGATTTGGGTGGGCATAATCCAATATGACTACTGTCCTTAGAAGAAGTGGAAATGTAGACACAGACAGGGCTGGGGAGAAGACCATGTGAAGATAGACAAGGCAGAGATTGGAGTGATGTAGCTACAAGTCAAGGAATGCCACTGCATGCTAGAAAATACCAGAAGGTAGAAAAAGCAAGGGTTTTCCCCTACAGGTTTCAGAGGGAGCACAGCTCTGGTGACACCGTGATTTCAGACTTCTAGCTTCCAGAACTGTGAGACAAGAGACTTCTGTTATTTGAAGCCTCTCAGTTACTGCAGCCTTAGGAAACCAATGCAGCATCCTTATAAAATTAAGTTGTGAAATTTCTTCTTAAGGCCAGCTTCTAGGTATACAATTGCCCTTCCATGGACACTGGTTTGGGATCTAATACTGAAGTATAACATCAAAGGTTACAAATAACTATGCTAAGAATATTACTTATCTAGGAATAAATCCCACTGAAGTCAGTGACTCTTGAAAAATGTGATTTTCTATTTGGTTGTATAATTAAACCAAGAAATCTTAATATTTTTTAAGCCTTTTCTTCTTCACCGTAGCCGTCATAATTTTACTTTGCTCTGTGATAGTTTTACTACTTTTGACCTGTGGCCTTCTTGAAAGTAGAGTAATTGGCCCATGCATTGAAAGCAGTCTAATCCCATAAATGTATGTTAACCATTAAACACATACAAGGTATGCTTTCTCATGCAGGTTTTGAAAATAGACCTTCAACGTTACCCTGGGAATTTTAGCCACAGTAAGAAGAGGAAGTAGAGGCACATGTTAGCTGAATCACTAATACACAAATGCATTACAATAGGAGGAGAAGGGCCCTGCACTGTAGAATGTGCTTCAGTTTCATTTCTCATACAAAAAGTCTGGAAGATCACACCAAGAAAAACTACCAAAACCAATTTCTGGTCTCTACATTAGTGACTGCAAAGGAGCATGGAAAACCAGTGGCTGCAAGAATTCCTGAATGCTTCTTCAGAAATATAATATCCAATGAAAAATTAACAAACGAAGAGCAATAGTTTGAACTGCTGTGCAGTGGTAACAACTATAAAGTTGATCAATATTCTTATCTTTCAAGTTCAACTGTTTCTTTTAAAAAATTCTAATTGGAAAGTGGTATTATAGTATTGTTTATAATACTTTATGGAGAATATGTAGTTGTAGGGAAATGGCAATTACTTTTTACTGCTGAAACATTGAATTAAATAACATTACATTATATTATTTTCAGTTCTGTGTCTTTTTAATTTCCTTATATGCACAAAAGTACATCTTCACTTCATTTTGGGATCATCATCAGCCCTGATTGTTGCCTTCAAAGAGATAATCAACAGAAGCAAACAACTACTTGACAATGAATTAATCAGGGATATTAAACAGCAACAACTTCTTATTTTTCTTCACTTATTTTGTTCTCAGATAACAAACATCAAATGCAGTACATTAAGTGATGTAGAATCTTTAAGGATTACAATGAAATAACATTTCATGTTTTCTTCAAGTTTGGGAAAATGCAAATCAGGATTTCTTAACTGATGACATTTGCTGTCAGGTTAGTTCCTGTCATTTTAACTATGGAAGATGAGACCGACTTTACATTACTGAGGGCCATTGAATTTGATATAAAAGAGATGTAGCAATAAATAGACTTCAATTAGCTAACAATGACATTGAATATGCATGTTTTATGATCATCCTCTACTATTAAGTTGTCATCAGCACTTCAGATATTGTGGACTAGTGTTACCAGAATTGGCTTGATAAAGACCACACTGATATCAAGCGACACAGTTAAAAAACTACATATCAGAAGTGTGTAACACAAAGTGCATGTAGTAAACGTAATAAAAATAACTATGACTGCATCAGGACATTACAATACATGAATTCCAAATACAAGTTGTTATAATAAAATTGATTGGGAACTTCCATGGTGTTCATAAGGATAGGCTGGAAAGCTTATGATTTACTTCTTACATGTGCTAAGTTATCAGACAGGAACAGAAAAAATATTATCAAAGCAAACCTATCTTTTATAGTCTGGAAATTGAACATGGTATCAATAGAATATCAAATGCCACACCAACTTAAAACTGTCACTTATTCTATTAAATAGTTTCAAGATTAATCCTATATTGGATGGGAAATTCAGAGAAAGTTTCATCAACTTGTCCTCATTTAACAATAAATTGAAATATAAGATCATTAAGTGTAAGAAAAAGGAGAACAGTCATTTTACACTGCCATCTAATGTTTACATTTAAGTGGTCTTGTGATGAATGCCAAGTTGCTCAATTGCTGAAGGATTAATTAAATTTGGAAAATGCATTGAAGATAAAACAAACAAACAAACAAGAAAACCACAATCATACCCTGAAGTTCACCTTAAAGTTAGCAAGGCTGGGTTCAAATCCCAGCTCTTTCCTATAGTTAACTGTGTGAACTTGGGCTAGTTACCTAGATTACTATCATAGTTTTCCTGATGTGAAAATTGGAAACAATCACCACCTAACTCGTAAGGTTGTTGGCTATGGATTGAATCATGTCCCTCACAAAGACATGTTCAAGTCCTAAACCCCAAGTCCTGTGGATGTTAACATATTTGTAAATGGGATCTTTGAAGATACTATTAGTTAAGATGATGCCAAACTGAATAAGAATGGTCTGTAATCCAATACGACTAGAGTCCTATTGGGGAAATTTGGACACAGCAGTAGGACAAGGGAGAGAAACAGTCAAGAGACAGAGTAGAGACTGAGTTATGAAATGCTGGTAAACTACCACCACAATGCTAGAGGCTTCAGAGAAAGCATGATCCTGCCTAAAACCTTGATTTTGGACTTCTAGCTTCCAAAATGGTGAGACAATAAATTCCTGTTGTTTAAGCTAACCAGGTTTACTTAGTTATAGCAGCCCTAGCAATCTAAGAAAATTGTTAAATGGATTAAGTGAGTCAATATTTGTAAAGCAGCTAGAACAGTTCCTAACACATTGTTAAGTACTACATAACTTAAATCAAATTAAAATGAATAAAACAATCAGTTTCTCTCAGACAAAAAGGAATGGGTGACAATATTAAACAGAAACATGATCAGAAGAAATACTTGTATTGCAAGTATTTATTTGGCTCAGAAGAAAATCCAAAGACCAATTTGTTCAATACAAGATAGTAAGTCTAGAAGTTGTAGGTGTTGTTCCTTTGTTCCTGCCACTGAGGAGCCAAAGTACTTTTTAATAGGGTTGTACATCTTTAATATGATGAATGGAATGCTCTCTTTGCTTTTTCTTTGCATAAATGTGGTCAAAAAGGTTTGTAGGTTTTGCTTGCTAATTTGCTTGGGGCATCTTCTTTGGAAAAATTAGGAACCAACTGACATCCATCACCAGAGGGAACTGAGACTTTGAGACCACCTGCTACTTACTCTGACACATCAATGCCAACCTTTTGGAAAGTGTCCTAGCCACAGGGGTACTGACCAGCTGGTGCTGGCACATTTTGCCACTTCATTTCTGTGTTCAATCTGATTAAAGTACAAGCAGGTTATTTTAAGAATTTTAGTTTTTTGCTGAATAAAGTTCTAATATTTTGTTTCACTCATTCTTAGCAATTTTAAAAACAGCTTCATTGTAGAACAATTTTCAGTAATTCCTACTTTCATTTTAACTTTACGAGTTTTCTTTTAAATGGCACTTGTCACTCCCTCCTCCTGGGCACTCCCTTTGCACATATTTCCATTCTTATGTTGACCACAGTATGTTTTAATTGTTTGCCTCTGTCATTTTAAACTCAACTCTTTAAAGGCAGTTGACTATTTTTTAAATACACCTTAGAAGAAGCCCATAAATGGAGTATATATCACCCCATTAAACCTCATTAAAGAAAGGAAAATTAACTGCCAGACCCACTATAGAAAATTATGTCTATTGAGGACTGTTTCTGTGTAAACAGCAGTATGCTCCTATAATGGCCTAATAATAATAATAGCAATAATAATGATGATAATAATAATAAAAAGTAGTAGGAGGAAGGCAGAGGCCAAATATTCAAATAGAATGCCTTTAGAATGGCAAGGAGAATGTATAATAATGCTCCTTGGATCCAAATTAAGAGTCGGGTATTATTTATTCAAAGAGAAGAATGGAAAAGACTGTCATTTAGTGATATAAATCCTTGTTAAAGTTCCTCTGTGAATCAGACTTTTAAGAGGATTTTCAACATCTTCCATGGGTGGTTGAGGCCATGTGTAAATGAAATCAAACAGCCCTCTGCCTCCCAAAAGGAATAAAGCTACTTGGGTGAAACATTGGCCCATGTGACAAGGCCCAATAAGAATTTCTATTGCTCATATTTAATTTCTTCACCTTGAAAACATTTTACTGAAACAAAAACATGTTATCATAATATAACTTAATATTCTCTATACTTCATTAGCTGTGTAACCACTGGGTAAGGTATTAATTCCTCTTCTCATATGTGAAATCTTATGCAGTTCTCACAACTTTTCTGGTCACTTTTAAATATGGCTTAATATCAGTAATTAATATGGACACTTCTGTGTAGTATCAAAACTGTGAATATTGTTCAAGCTCCCCTCCCCAACTAAAGCCTGCTTGAAGCCTGGAAATCTGAGTGGGAGGAAGGACACATGTTCACTGTCTTTCTTTTAATCCCAACTGAATTGCTCTGACTTCTTGTGGAAGGATGGCTGGGTGGTGGGTAGGAAAGGAGCAGAACAGGTCTCACTTTCACTGGTGTCTCTTGGCTGCAAAAGATATTTAAAGCTTACCTTTATTTCATCCTCATGAGGTAACATTCTTCCTGGTGAGTAACGAAAAAGTCAGCTCCTGATACCAAGAATTGGTTTGACACTCACAGCCAGGCCACCTTGTTCTCCTGGTGGTACTTTGCTCAAACATCATCTTATCAGAAAGAGTGTCAATAACAATAATATATAAAATAGTAAAATTTTCCGTCACTTTTCAGCCCCCTTATTCTGCTATATTTTTATTCAAAGCATTTATATCCAGACTATTATAAATGCACATGGATTTATTTTGTCTCTCTCCAATAGAATGTAAGTTACTTAAGAAAACGCTATACTGTTTATTTGCTTTTTTCTCAGCTCCTGAAATAGTGTTTGACACATATCAGATTGACAAGGGTTTGTTCAATTAATTTTAATGCAATTAGGCACTTTAAGTGCATAGATACAACTCCAACCATAAAAAAGTTAAATCCTTCCAGTCTTAGTTTATATGCTATTTCCTAGTAGCAAAGTAATCAAAATGTGAAACTTTTTCAAAGCATATAGATTTGAAATTTGCTTTAAAAATTAAATCAACTGAATGATTTGATTTAGCATTCATGGCAATAATCTATCACACTTTCATAACTCACTCCATCCTCAACAAAACAGTCAGTGAGACATCTTTATAACCAGTCAACAACGTATGGACAGGAGACTTCCAGAATGGCTGATTAAGGGCCTTTGTAAATCTGCACCTTTATAAAAGCAACCAAAATATTGGAAAAAATTGCAAAATGAACTATTCTAGAACCCTAGAAGTTAACCAAAGACTTGCAACAAATTAGGACTATTAGAAAAAAACACACACACACATAAAAACCCTGCTGATCTTCAGTAAGTACAGTAGAGTTTGTAATATTTTAACCTGATTGACTCCCACTCTCCTTTCACCAGCTCCGTAATGCCCTTGACAACCAGCCACCTTGCAGATATCACAGGGGCAGACCAAGTTTGGAGCTTCTAAAAATGTTCCATCCCCAGAGAAATGCTACTGATTGACCTGGCTCCTAGCTCCGTGGAAAAGCTTCATCCACAGGATGCTGTCATTATTTGACCTGAATTGAAGTTCTATCCCCAAGGCAGCTGTCAACAACATTCAGAATGACATGTTGGACAATACAGTTGCCTGAGACTCTGATAGCTTGTATATGCAAGAACTTGGCCTAAAATTTAAAGGAAGACCTAGGGAAGAGATTTTTAAGGGAGTTTTTCAAAAGTTATAACATACTCCTGGGTATCTAGAAAATCTCACACATGTATAAGTCTAGGATATACATAAAAAAGCTTGAGAGTGCGCTGATCTCTTAACTCGAGCTAAAGTGAGGGCTAAAAAAGCAGAGTTTTTAATTACATGAGAATTGAAAGCATTATCCAACACACACACAGGCCCTCAGCAAAAGGAAGAATATTGTTCCAAGTGACTTAAGAAAATCCTGATGAATCATTAGCAGAACACTAGGCTAACGAAGCAGAGACTTCAGTGATGGCTCTATAGACAAAATACAGACTTTAAGAAATAATAGAGGTGATGCCAACATGGCAACATAAATAGCTGCTGACAAATTCTCCCCAGATATTCAGCAAAAAAGGGAGAAACCTTGACTTGTTCAGAAATCTGGAGCAGGGTATGGATGGGAGAAGAACCCTACAGATGCCAAATTGAAGAAGAGAGACATAAGGTAGGAGAGCTCCATTCTGAGCCAGTGGGTCCTCTCCCCTCTCCCTCACTTGTTCTTGTGCAGCACAGAAGGAACGCAGAACCAGAACTTAGGATTCCTCGCACCTCCCACCAGTGACACAGACTAAAAAATCACTCAAAGCAGTGAGACAGATCCTGATGATTTGGAGATTAGGGACACAGGGCAAGAAATTTCTAGGCCCAGATCAGTGAGGGATGAAGAGTCTGAGAAAATGTGGGCAGAGTCAATTTTTAGCCCTGTGTCTGAATGCTCTTCTCCCACCCTTGAGGAATATAATAGATGGGTGGCCCAATACTTGCCTAGGGGGATGGCTGAAACTGTGGCAGCTGCGGGAGTCCTCTGCTGCAGAGAGAGTGGGGTACACAGTTCCACAGTGAGTCCAGACTGCACGCAGCAAAAATGAAGATGCAGGAACCCACAGCTTCAGCTATGCCCATTCAGACAGGGGCACCAGGAGATAAGTCAGCACCACTCAATAAGACTCAGCGGGGATCCAAGAGATAATTGAGACCCACCCAGCCAGATTCACCTGGGCACTAAAAGGTAATTCAGCCCCATATAGCTGGACACAGTTGAGCTCCAAGAGATAATTCAGCCTCACCTGGTCAGACACAGCCTCAGATCCAGAAGGTAAGTACTTTCTCAGGGCAATTCAGTCACCTAACAGCACCATCTTCTGGGCAAATGGAAAGTGCAAGGAAATCTTAGGACTTCTCAGAACCCCTGTAGACGTTATCCCAGGCCGAGTGGAACTGGTCTACACTCCCTGCCCAGGAAACCAGACCTGAATGAACAGACAACCCAACTGTTAAAGCAGTGCTCTAAAACAAACCCAGTGCTTGCTGGCTGATGAAGAATGGAATACCACTGGGATCCAGCAGAATTGTTTTACCCACACACAGAGAACTTGCTGTGGTACCCAGTGCCTAGCCCCCAGAGGCAGGCTGCTGTGGGTGCCTGGTTTAGGGGGCTACTGGGATGCAGAGGTAATCTGACAACTGAGAGACATATATGCAGGGCAAAAACCAGAATAAAAAAAGCTAAAAAAATTCTGATAAGTTAAACAAAAGCTATGTTAGAGGTCTAGAATAAGTTGATCTGAGCACCAAAGAACAAATAGAGAAATAAGCCAACCAACAAGAAAACCCTAAATAAAGGAGTGAAAATAACCTCTAGAATAAACTAATCAAGGAAACCAATGCCTAGACACCAAAAAAATTTTGAGTCACACTAGGAAAAACAAAGGTATGGCCCAGTCAAAGGAAGAAACTAACACTTTAACAGAGATACAGGAGTTGAGACAATGAATTAAAGATGTTCAAAGAAACATGCTAAATCAATTCAAAAATTGAGTCAACAAGCTGAGGGAAGATACAGGAAAAGATATGGAGGATATAAAGAAGATATTAAGTGAACATAAGGAAGAACTCAAAAGTTTGAAAAAAAATGAGACATTTGGGAATGAATGGCACAATAGAAGAGATTAAAAAAAAAAAAACACAATGGAGACTTACAACACCAGATTTGAAGAGGCAAAAGAAGGTGTTAGTGAACTATAGGACACATCATCTGAAATCATATACACACAAAGGAACAGATAAGGAGAAGAATTGAAAAATATGAGCAAAGTCTCAGGGAATTGAATGACAACATGCAGCACATGAATATATGTGTCATAGATGTCCCAAATGGAGAAGAGAAGGGAAAAGAGGCAGAAAGAATAATAGAGGAAATAATCACTGAAAAAATTCCCATCTCTTATGAAAGACATAAAATTATATATCCAAGAAGCACAGCATACTGCAAACAGAACAGACCCAAAAAGACCAACTCCATGAAACTAATCAGATTGCCAAATGCTAAAGATAAAAAGAGAACTCTGAAAGCAGCAAGAGAAAAATGATCTATCATACACACAGGAAGCTTGATAAGGATATATGTGGATTTTGCAGCAGAAACCATGGACATGAGAAGGCAATGGTATGATATATTTAACACACTGAAAGAGAAAAACTGCCACCCAAGAATTCTGTATCCAGCAAAACTGTGCTTCAAAAATGAGGGAGAATTTAAAATATTTTCACACAAACAGCCCCTGAGTTTGTGAAAAATAGACCTCCTTTACAAGAAATACTAAAGGGAGTTCTACAGGCTGATATGAAAAGACAAGAGAGAGAAGTTTGGAGAAAAGTGTAGAAATCAAGAGTATCAAAAAGAGTAAAAGGAAAGAGAAAAAAAATAAGAATTGACATATAAGTCCAAAAGACAAAATGGTAGAAGAAAGTACTTCCTTTACAATAATAACATTAAATGTTAATGGATTAAACTCCCCAATAAAAAGACATATACTGGCAGAATGGATTAAAACACAGGACCCAACTATATGCTGTTTACAAGAGACTCATCTTAGACACAAGGACAAAAATAGGTTGAAAGTGAAGGGCTGGAAAAAGATATTTCATGCTCACAACAAGCAGGAAACAGCAGGGGTAGCTATTCTAATATCAGACAAATTAGATTTCAAGTGTAAAACAATTGAAAGTGACAAAGAAGGACACTATATACCAATAAAAGGGACAATTCATCAAGAAAACATAACAAACAAATATTTATGCAATGAGCTGGAGTGCCCCAAAATACATGAGGCACAAAGTATATGACAACACTGAAGGGAGAAGTTGACACCTCTACAATAATAGTCATAAACTTAAATACACTGATCTTATCAATGGATAGAACATCTAGATAGAAGAGCAATGAGGAAATAGAGATGTTGGATAGTATGATGAATGAACTAGACTTAGACATATATAGAACACTACACCCACAACAGCAGAATACACATTTTTCTCAAGTGCACATGGGATACTCTCCAGGGTAGAACACATGTTGGGTCATAAAGCAAGTCTCAATAAATTTAAAAATATTCATATTATACTAAACACTTTCTTGGAACATAATGGAATGAAGTGGAAATTAACAGGTGGACGGTTGGAAAATTCACAAATATATGGAGGCTGAACAACACACTCTTAAACATCCCATGGGTCAAGGAAGAAATTTCAAGAGAAATTAGTAAGTATCTCAAGGCAAATGTCAATGAAAACACAACATATCAAAACTTATGGGATGCAGTAAAGGCAGTGCTGAGAGGAAAATTTATTGCCCTAAATGTCTATATTAAAAAATAAAGAGCAAAAATCAAGGAATTAACTACTCACCTGGAGGAACTAGAGAAAGAACAGCAAACTAACCCCAAAGCAAACAGAAGGAAAGAAATAACAAAGATTAGAGCAGAAATAAATGAAACTGAGAACATGAAAATAATACAGAGAATCAACAAACCCAGAAGCTGTTTCTTTGAGAAAATCAATAAAGGCAATGGATCCTTAGCTAGGCTAACAAACAAACAAACAAAGAAACAAAAAAGAGAGAGTGAGTAGATGCAAATAAATAATATCAGAAATGGGAAAGGGAACATAACCACTGGCCCCACAGAAATAAAGGAGATAATAAGAGGATACTATGAGCAACTATATGCTAACATACTAGACAACTTAAATGAAATGGACAACTTCATTAAAAATCATGAACAGAGGGAGAATCCAACATGGCAGATTAGGAGAGACAGAGCAAAATTCTCCTCCCTGAGAAACACTAGATATAGGACCAAAAACACTCCAGAAGAGCAGTTCCAGGGTGCCACCAGCTGATCAGGGACTTCTGCATGCATAGAGAGTGTGTACTTGGAGAAACTGAGGCATTGTGCTCAAGATGGGTGAGAGTTTGGCCTGGAATGCCACTGGGAAATGGGCAGCTGGAACCAACAGATGGCTCAGAGAGTAGTAGCCTTCCACACTCTAGGCACCCCAAACAGTACCTGGCATGGGTTATAACCCTTCACAGACCTACAACCAAGAGCCCCAGTGCTGGGGACTGGAGGTTGGAGCAGGCAGACAGGTGCAGAGGGGGTGGCTTTCCATGCCATGTGCAGTAATCTTTGTTGCTGGCTGGGAGACAACCCTTTGCAGCCCTGTGGCCAAGAACTTCTAAAGGGAGTTTACGATTCAGCGGGCTTGTGGTGGTGTTCACCCTTCCTCCATGGAAGCTGGTGATGTGCACAGCCTAAAGGCAGGGGTGCCACATGGAGGTGCCAGGAGTCCTCTCCCAATCCCAGGGACTCATGGTCCCATGGCAGAGAGGGGCTCTGGGGCATTTGAGCTGAAAGTGAGATGTGCTGCTCTGCAGCCCCAGAGTACTCCACCTACAGCCCTGAGAAAGGCGGGGACCACTGTGTCCTGGAGCAGAATCACTGCCAAACTGCACAGGACATACCACCCCCACCCACAGGGCTGGTAGTTCCCAGCGGATATGGAAAATTGGTGCACTGAATGGCCCTCCAAATAGTTTGGACCCCCACTTGGTGCATAGATGAATTTGGGGAGAAATGGCTTAAGCATAAGAGGTGGCTCAAGAGCACCATCTGCTGGTAGGTCAGCAAAAGTGCACTCCACCAAGGCGTAGCTCTGCCAAACTATAGAATGCTCAAATAATCCTGTATATCCTAAAAGAACCATATCAAGATAAGCAAATGCCAAGAGGCCAAAAGCAACAGAAAATTATAAAGCATATGAAGAAACCAGAAGATGTGAATAACTTGAAGTCAAAATTTAAAAGCCAGAGGGGAAACAGAAGTTGGAGCAATTAATCAAAGAAGTACATACAAACATCAATATAATGGCTCAGCATATAAAAGATAAGAAGTATACCCTAGAAGAGTGTAAAGAAGAATTTGTAAGAGTAAATGAAAAAATAGCAGGTCTTATGTAAATATAAGGTGCTGTTGAACAAATTAAAAATATTCTTGAGACAAATAACATCAGATTGGAGGAGATAGAGGAACAAAATAGTGAACTAAAAGATATGTGGTGGAAAGTGAAAGACAAAAAGAATGAATGTTGAGAGAGAATTCTGGGAGGAACTAAGGTGGCAGCATAGAGAGGAGTGGAAGCTAATTAGTCCCCCTGGAACAACTCATAAACAACAGGAGCAACTAGTAAATAACCTGGAATAATTGTGGGAAAACAAACTTGACTGTCCACTCATCATACATCAACCTGAATTGGGAGGAATGCCCAAGATCACAGCATAATATCTGTAAGTAAAAACTGCAGACCCAAACTGAGAGCACCTCCCTCAAGGAAGCCTTGCAGAGCTAGAGAGCAGCACTCTCTGAACCAGGGAATATACCTCAGCCCAGCTCCAACTGGGGTTTTAATGTTAACGGCTCAATACAGACTGCGAATCTCCGACAAGCAGACAGATGCTTTTGGTGATGACTGACCTTGGAGAGTCAGGGGACATATGTGTCTTGAGATGGGGATCCCAAAGGGTTGGGTGCTATCTCTGGCCAACAGGTGAATCTGGGGGCTTTCTGTCCCTTCCTCTCTCTCTCAACCTGGATGGCTCAGTGGAGAAAGCCTCAACTGTTTTCAGCTTGCAGTGCTCTACAGTAGAGAAAGCCTCAGCCATTTTAAACTCATAGCACTTTGATCCAGACAATGGTGGAGATAGCAGAGTCAGAGAAAAAAGGATCTATTTATATACAAATGACCTCTCTGGAGGGGGCATATCTTCCGAAGAGGAAAGAGGTGGGGCCCAGCTCTACCACCTGCCTTCCATTCAGAACCAGACCCCAGAGCCTGAGGGAAAACAGTCATGGGTCACACCTCCTTACACCAGTCTGGAGTGACAGGCTGACAGGCACCACCTGCTGGGCAGAAAAGTACAGGGTGTTTCAATCCTATAAGACATACCATCAAGGAAACCAAATACTGAACATTTCCTCCTTCTGGGACTTGAGCCTGCTCTCCTCTGGGAAAACCTGATTGGGGTGGCCAAGGAGGTCAGATGCCTAGACAAGAGAAACTACAACCTACACTAAGGAAAATGAAGTTATGGCCCAGTCAGGGGAACAAACTTACACTTTAACTGAGATACAGGAATTTAAACAACTAATGCTAAATCAATTCAAAAAGTTTAGAGAAGATATGGCAAAAGAGATAAAGGTTATAAAGAAAACACTGGGCATACATAAGGCAGAAATTGAAAGTTCAAAGAAACAACTGGCAAAATCTATGGAACTGAAAGGCACAACACAAGAGATGAAAGACACAATGGAAACATACAACAGCAGATCTCAAGAGGCAGAAAGAAAACACTCAGAAACTGGAAGCAAGGCACCTGAAAGCCTACACACAAAAGAACAGATAGAGAAAAGAATGGGAAAATATGAGCAATGTCTCCAGGAACTTAAGGGCAAAATGAAATAGAAGAATGTACATATCATTGATGTCCCAGAAGGAGAAGAGAAGGGAAAAGGGGCAGAAGCAATAATAGAGGAAATAATCAATGAAAATTTCCCTTCTCTTATGAAAGACATAAAATTACAGATCCAAGAAGCACAATGTACTCCAAACAGAATAGATCTAAATATGCCTACACCAAGACATTTAATAATCAGATTATCAAATGTCAAAGACAGAGAAAATCCTGAAGGCAGCAAGAGAAATGCAATCCATCACATACAAAGGAAGCTTGATAAGACTATGCAGATTTCTCAGCAGAAACCATGGAGGCAAGAAGGAAGTGGTGTGATATATTTAAGATACTGAAAGAGAAAAACTGCCAACCAAGAATGCTATATCCAGCAAAACTGTCCTTCAAATATGAGGGAGAGTTCAAAATATTCTCTGACAAAGACAATGAGAGAGTTTGTGAACAAGATACCTGTCCTACAGGAGATAATAAAGGGAGCACTACAGACTGATAGGAATTTAATAAAGGGAGCACTACAGACTGATAGGAAAAAACAGGAGTGAGAGTTTTGGAACACAATTTTGGGTGATGGTAGCACAGCAATGTAAGTACACTGAACAAAGATAACTATGAATATGTTTGAAAGAGGAAGGTTAGGAGCTTGTGGGACACCAGAAGAAAAGAAGAAAGGTAAAGACTAGGACTATATAACTCAGTGAAACCTAGAGTATTCAAAATTGTGATAAAATGTAGAAATATGTTTTTTCACAAGAGAGAACAAATGAATGTCAACCTTGCAAGGTGTTAAAATAGGGAGTTATTGAGGGAAAATACAATCAACATAAAGTAGAGACTATAATTAACAGAATCATTGTATTATGATCCCTTTAATGTAACAAAGGCAATATACCAATATAAATGCAGATGAGAGGGGCATAGGGTAGGGGTGTGAGACTCTTGGCATTGGTTGTATTGTCTGATTCTTTATTCTACTTTCATCTAAGATTATCTTTCCTTTTGCTGCTTCCTAGCTATCATGTTTTTTTTCCCTCTTTCTTTTTCTTTTTCTTTTGCCTCCCTAACTTCTTTGACTCTTCATCCTGCTTTGGGGAAGAAATGTAGATCCCCTTATATAGATAGTGGTGAGGGTGGTGAACAGAAATATGTGATTATATGGGGAACCACTGATTGTTTATTTACAATGGAATGTATGGCATGTGAACAAAACCATCTTAAAAAATAGATGGGTTGATGATGAAACCTTGAGGGCATAATATACTGAGTGAAATAAGCCAGACACATAAGGACAAATATTGCAGGGTCTCACTGATAGGAACTAATTATAATATGTAAACTCATAGACATGAAATATAAGTTACCAAGATATAGAACAAGGCTAAAGAATGGGGAGCAGTTGCCTTGTATGAGCAGAATGTTCAACTAGGCTGAACTTAAACATTTGGAAATGAACAGAGGTGATGGTAGCACGTTGTGAGAATAAAACTAACAGCGTTGAATGGTGCGTGAATGTGGTGGGAAGGTGAAGCTCAGAGTCATGTATGTCACCAGAAGGAAAGCTGGAGGTTAAAATATGGGGATGTATAAAACAGTAAACCTTTGGTGGTCAGTGTCTGAGATTAACTGTAGAAATATTATAAATCCCTTTCATGAACCAGAGCAAATGTATGACACTACAACAAGAAGTTAATAATAGAGGGGCATATAACGGAAAAATATATACCTGTTGCAAATTATATACTACAATTAGTAGTATTTCAATGTTCTTTCATAAACAGTAACAAATGTTACTCATATACAAATATACAAATACTATGAGTCAACAATGGAGGGGGGGTGATTAGGGATATGGGAGGATTTGAGTTTCCTTTTTTTTTTTCTTCTTTGTCTTTGTTTCTTTTCTGGAATAATGACAATGTTCTAAAAATTGAACAAAAATTAATTGTGGTGATGGATGCATAGCTGTATGATGGTACCGGTGGCAATTGATTGTACACTTTGGATCTTTGGATAATTGTTATGGTATGTGAACAATCACAATTAAAAAAAAAAAAAACTGGAAAGGATCTCAGGGAAATGGACAACATTCAGTGCAGAAATATAAATCATTAGTGTTCCAGAAGGGAAAGAGAAGAGTAAAGGGCTAGGAAGAGTATTCAGACACATTGTAGGGGAAAAGTTCTCAACCCTTCTAAATGATATAAATATGCAAATCAAAGATGCCCATTGAACTCCAAATAGAATAAATCCAAATAAACCCACACAGAGACATATTCTGATCAGATTGTCAAATGCTGAAGAGAAGGAGAAGGTTCTGAAATCAGCAAGAGAGAAGTCATTCACCACATACAAGGGAAACAACATAAGATTAAGTACTGACTACTCAGCAGGCACCAAGGAGGTGAGAAGGCAGAGAGGTATGACATATTTAAAATTCTGAAAGGGAAAAATTGTCGGCTGAGATTTCTTTACCCACCAAAGCTCTGCTTCAAAATTGAGGGAGAGTTTAAAATTTTTATAGATAAACAATTGCTTAGAGAATTTGTTAACAAAAGACCTGCCCTATAAGAAGCACTAAATGGAGATCTACCAGTTGAGAAAAAAAAAAAAAAGAAAGAAAAGAGAGAGAGGTCTGGAGAAGGGCACAAAATTGAAAAGTTTTAGTAAGGGTAACTTAAAGAAAATAAAGAGAGAGGGGAGAAAATACATCTGACAAATAAAAACCAAAGGATAAGATGGCTGATTCGAGAACTGCCTTCAGAGTAATAACATTGAGTGTGAATGGATTAAACTCCCCAGTTAAAAGATATAGATTGGCAGAATGGATTAAAAATATGAACCATCAATATGTTGTTTAAAAGAGACTTATCTTAGACTCAGCAACACAAGGAAACTGGAAGTGAAAGGATGGGGAAAAAAAATATTTCATGCAAGCTGGAGCCAAAAGAAAGCAGTACTTTTTCAGATAAAATAGTACTTTAAATGCAAGAACGTCATGAGACAAAGAATGACACTATATACTAATAAAACAGACAATTCACCAAGAAGAAATAACATCATAAATGTTTATGTACCCAATCAAGATGTTCCAGATTACATGAGACAAACACTGGAAAAATGAAGTAAGCAATAGATTTTTCCACAGTACATCACTATCTCCTATAGATAGATCAAACAGACAGAGGAGCAATAAGGAAATTGAGAATCTAAGCAATAAGGAATTAGACTTAATAGATATATGTAGAGCACAACATCGCAAATTACCAGGATACACATGCTTCTAGAGTGCCCATGGAACTTTCTACAAATAGATCAAATGCTGGGGCATAAAACAAGACTCAATAAATTTAAAAATATTGTAATTACTCAAAGCACATTCTCTGACCACAATGGAATGCAACTAGATGTCAATAACCATCAAAGATCTAGAACATTCACAAATATTGAGAGATTAAACAACACACTCCTAAACAATCAGTAGGTCAAAGAAGAAACTGCAGGGGAAATTGCTAAATATCTAGAGATGAATGAAAATGAGAACACAACATATCAAAACTTATGGGATGCAATGAAGGTGGTATTGAGGGGGAAATTTTTAGCTCTAAATGCCTACATTACAAAGGAAGGAAGATCTAAAATCAAAGAGCTAATGGAAAAACTGAAGAAGCTAGAAAATGTTCAACAAAGTAACCCTAAAGCAAGTAGAAGAAAAGAGATAACAAGAATTGAAGCAGAAATAAATGACAAGAATTACAAAAATACAATAGAGAGAATAAATAAAACCAAAAGTTTGTTCTTTGAGAGGAGCAACAAGTTAACAAACCCTTAGCTAGACTGAAAAAATAAAAAAAGAGAGGAGACCCAACTAAACAAAATAACAAATGAGAGGGGGGACATTACTGCAGATCCCAAAGAAATGTAAAAAAATCATGAGAGGATACTATGAACAACTGTATGCCAACAAACTAGAGAATTTAGAGGAAATGGATAATTTCCTGGAAACACATAAACAGGTTAGATTGACCAGAGAAGAAACAGAAGATCTTAACAAACCAATCACAAGCAAAAAGATCCAATCAGTCATCAAAAAGCTTCCTACAAATAAAAAATCAGGTGGCTTAAAAGTGGAATTCTACCAAATTTTCCAAAATGAATTGAGACAATTTCTACTTAAACTTTAACTTTAAAAAAAAACTGAAGAAAATGGAACACAACCTAACTAATTTTATGAACCCATCATCACTCTAATACCAAAACCAGATAAAGATGCTACAGGAAAGGAAAACTATACACCCATCTCCCTAATGAATATGGATGCAAAATTCTCAACAAAATACTTGCAAATTGAATCCAAAGACACATTAAAAAATCATAAACCATGAACAAGTGGGGTTCATCCCAGGCATGCTATAATGGTTCAGCATAAGAAAATCAATCAATGTAATACAACACATTAACAAATCAAAAGGAAAAAATCAAATGATCATCTCAATAGATGCTGAAAAAACATTTGACAAAATTCAGCCTCCTTTTTGTGATAAAAACACTTCAAAAGGTAGGAATTGAAGGAAACATTCTCCATATGATAAAGGGCAGTTATGAAAAACCCACAGCCAGCATAGTACTCAATGGTGAGAGACTGAAAGCCTTCCCTCTAAGACCAGGAATGAGAGAAGGATGCCTGCTGTCACTGCTATTATTCAAAATTGTGTTAGAAGTTCTGCCAGAGCAATCAAGCAAGACAAATAAATAAAAAGCACCCAAATTGGAAAGGAAAAAGTAAAACTATCATTGTTTGCAGATGATATGATTATACATTTGGAAAACCCTAAGAAATCAATGACACAGCTACTTGAGCTAATAAACAAATTCAGCAAAGTGGCAGGATACAATATTAATGCACATAAGTCAGTAATGTTCCTATATGTTGGAAATCACCTAACTGAAGGGACACTCAAGAAAAAGATTCCATCTGAATAGCAACTAAAAAAACAAGTATCTAGGAATAAACTTAACCAAGAATGTAAAAGACCTCCACACAGAAAATTATATAACTTTACTAAAAGAAATAAAACTCTAAAAAAGAAAACCAAAGTGGGAGGACTTACACTTCCTGACTTTGAAGCTTACTATAAAGCCAAAGTAGTCAAAACAGCATGGGTATTGGCCCAAAGATAGGCATACTGATCAATGGAATTAAATTGAGAACTCATAAATAGACCCTCAGATCTATGGTCAACTGCTTTTTTATAAGGCCCCCAAATCCTCTGAACTGAGACATAACAATCTCTTTAACAATTGAGGCTGGGGGAACTGGATTTACATATCCAAAAGAATGAAAGAGAACCCCTACCTAACACCCAACATGAATCAAACTCAACATGGATCAAAGATCTCAATACAAGAGACAGTGCCATAACACTCCAGAAGATAACGTAGGGAAACATCTTCAAGATCTAGTATTAGGAGGTCGCTTCTTAGACCTTACTTGCAAAGCACAAGCAATAAAAGAAAATATAGATAAATGGAATTCCTCAAAATCAAAAGCTTCTGTGCCTCAAAGGAATTTGTCAAAAAGGTAAAGAGGCAGCCAATTCAATGAAAGAAAATATTTGGAAACTATGTATCTGATAAGAGACTGATATCTTGCATATATAAAGAAATCCTACAACTCAATGACAATAGTACAATCAGCCCAATTATAAAATGCTCAAAATATATGAAAAAACATTTCTCTGAAAAGGAAATATAAATGGCTAAAAAACACATGAAAAAATGTTCATCTCCACTAGCTATTAGGGAAATGCAAATCAAAACCACAATGAGATTACATCTCACACCAATAAGAATGGCTACCCTTAAACAAACAGGAAATTACAAATGCTGTAGAGGATGTGGAGAAATTGGAACTGGAACTCTTATTCATTGCTTATGGGACTGTACAATGGTACAGCCACTCTGGAATACAGTTTAGCAGTCTTCAGAAAACTAGATATTGAGTTTTTCTACAGTCCAGAAATTTCTCTTCTGAAAGCAGTGACATGAACAGATATTTGCACACCAATGTTCATAACAGCATTGTTCACAATTGCCAAGAGATGGAAACAATCCAAATGGCCTTCAACAAATGTGTGTATGAACAAAATATGGTTTATACACATGATGGAATACTAAGCAGCAGTAAGAAGGAACAAAGCCATGAAACATATAACAACATGGATGAATCTTGTAGACATAATGCTGAGTAAGCTAAGCAAGATACAGTAGGAGAGATATTGTATGTTATCACTAATGTGAACACTGCAAAATGTAAAATAAGTGTCATAATGTAGAATATATTTTACCTAGAGATAGACAGAAGCTAGTGATGGGGAAATGATAATCTAACATGTACAGATATGATAATGAAGGTAATCTTAATGATATGGGACTGGACAGGTGTGACTGTGGTTCATTAATGGGATTATAATATCAGTGATGCATTAAAGGTGAATATGTTTGTAAATGGTTGTTTAAAGACATATAACCCACAGAATAGTTCCACAAACCTAAATAAATATTAGCATGATATACTTATATGGTATGACACTGGTGCAGAGGGTTAACAACAGAGTGGTATGTGAAAACCACCCATTATGTACTAAAGGCTATATTTAATAGCAATATCTTACCAACTCTATGCTAATACAAGGGATGAATAATTAGCAGCTGATAAGAACTGTGGGATGTGTTATGCTATGATAATTGTTTAAAGTTGAGAGTGATGATTGTACAACTAGGTGAAAATAAAATATGAAACTGACCATTTATCTTGGTATAGAATACATATTAAGTGAAGTTAGGAACCCTCTACTTCATAAATCAAGCCCTTGACTTGAGTCTTGCTCTTGTGAAATTTAGGGTTGTAAATAGGCCGAGCCCTCCTATTGTTATGCCTATTAGGCACCTCCAGGGAACCTCTTATGTTGCTCAGATGTTGTCTTTTCTCTCTAAGCCCAAGTCAGCAAATAAATTCATTAACATCCCCCACAATGAGTTACATGACTCCCAGGGGAAGGAATCTCCCTGGTAACATGGAACATGACTCCCAGGAGTGAACCTGGCCCTGGCAGTGAGGGATTGAAAATGCCTAGTTGACAGAAGGTGGATAAAATAAAGATAATAAGCTGAAGTCACAGTAACTGAGAGATCCCGAATAGAGTCATGAGGCTATCCTGGAGGTTTCTCTTATGCAAGCTCCAGCTAGACATCCCAAGTGGTCACAGTAGGCCATGCCCTTACCAAAAGTAGTTCCCAAATACCTAGGTCCTTACCTGAGATTTTATACAAGATTCGCTCACTAAGCTTTATCTTTCAGAAACTTAAATCCACCAAAGTGTTCCAATACCAGAAAAGTCCTAAAACCCAGAGGCAACAGCCTCTTTAAGATTAACAATTAGATGCAGCCCCTTTCCCCATACTGCCAACACCCCCATTTAATATGAACAAGATAGGGCACTCACTGCCTAGACAGCCCTGAAGTTGAAGAAAGAGATTGAGAGGAAGTGGTAACAACAAACAAGATAAGATTTAAGTCTATGAATACTGAAACTATATATAATTATATGTATATTTTTTGAATGCTGGGGTGTTGGATGGGTTGGAAGGAGGTAAATGACATGGTGAAACTATAGCCTATATCATCCTTTAGGATTTGCTATATAGCTCCTCATTGAATTGAACCTTGAAGGTCTTCTCTTTCTGTATATACCTTATATTGCAAAATAGGAAAGGGACTGAGACTGTGGAACTGTAACTCATAACAATTTTTGAAATTATCTTTATAATTGCTTGTTGAGCTGTACATTGAGAGTTGACACCTTTTTGTATGTATGTCATATTTTACAATAATGGAAATGGCTGAAGTTGTGGAACAGTAACCCATGGCATTCTTTGAAATTTGATCTCTAACAACTTGTGAAACCATACTTGGAAATTTATCACTCTTGTGTATGTATGTTAAAGTTTCCAATGGGGGGAAAAAACATAAAAAACCAAAACTGACCCAAGAAGAAATAGACAACTTCAACAAACTAATCACAAGTAATGAGATTGAATCAGTCATCAAAAAGCTCCAAGAAAAGAAAAGTCCAGGACCAGATGGCTTCACATGTGTATTCTATGAAGGATTCAAGAAAGAATTTGTACCCAAACTGCTCAAAATCTTCAAAACAATTCAAGAGGGGGAAAGCTACCTAACTCATTCTATGACGCCAACATCACCCTAATACCAAAGCATGGCAAAGATACTACAAGAAAAGAAAATTATAGACTAATCTCTTTAATGAATATAGATGAAAAAATCCTCAACAAAATAATCATGAATCAAATCCAGTAGCACATTAAAATAATTATACACCATGACCAAGTGGGATTTATTGCAGGTATGCACATTTGGTTCAACAAAAGAAAATCAATTAATGTAATAAACCACATCAACAAATCAAAGTGGAAAAACACATGATCATCTTGATTGATACAGAAAAGGCATTTGACAAAATGCAACATCCTTTCTTGAAGAAAGCACTCAAAAGGATAGGAATAGAAGGGACCTTTCTCAGATGATAAGGGTAATATATGAAAAACCCACAGCTAACATCATACTCAAAGAGGAAAGACTGAAAGCTTTCCCTCTAAGATCAGGAACAAGACAAGGATGCCCACTGTCACCACTGTACTAGCTAGAGCAATTTGGTAAGAAAAAGAAATAAAAGATATCCCGATTGGAGGAGAGGAAGTAAAACTTTCACTGTTTGCAGATGACCTGATCATATATGTAGAAAATCCTGAAAAATCTACAGCAAAACTTTTGGAGCTAATAAATAAATACAGCAAAGTGGCAGGGTACAAGATGAACATGCAAAAATCAGTAGTGTTCTTATATACCACTAATTAGCAACATGAGGGGAAATCAAGAAAAAAGTACAATAGCAACCAAAAGAATTAAGTATCTAGGAATAAACTTAACCAAGGCCACGAAAGACCTATACACAGAAAATTACAAGAAACTGCTAAAAGAAATCAAACAGGACCTAAAAAAATGGGAGAACATAACCACGTTCATGGATTGGAAGACTAAATATAGTTGAGATGTAAATTCTACCTAAACTGATTTATAGATTCAATGCAATACCAATTAAAATCCCAAAAACTTATTTTGTGGAAGTAGAGAAATCAATAACCAAATTTATTTGGAAGGGCAAGATGCCCTCAACAGCCAAAAATATGTCGAGAAACAGGAATGAAGTGGGAGCTCTAACACTACCTGACTTTGAAGCATATTTCAAAGCTACAGTGGTCAAAACAGCATGGTACTGGGAGAAAGATAGGTATGCTGACCAATGGAATCAAATTGAGTTTTCAGAAATAGATCCTCTCATCTATGGACAATTGATCTTGATAAGATGGTAAAGCCATCACAACTGGGGCAAAGCAGCCTCTTTAATAAATGGTATTTGGAGAACTGGATAGAAAACAATGAAAGAGGTCTCCCATCTTATACCTTATACAAAAATTAACTCGAAATAGATCAAAGATCTAAACATTAGGGCTAAGATCATAAAACATTTAGAGGAAAATGTAGGGAAATATCTTAAAGATCTCATTTCCTAGATCTTTCACCCAAAGCATGAGCAATCAAAGAAGAAATAGATAAATTGTATCTCCTCAAAATTAAACATACTTGTACATCAAAGGACTTTGTCAGAAAAGTAGAAAGGCAGCCTATGCAATGGGAGACAATATTTGGAAACCAAATATCAGATAAGGGTTTAATGTCCAGAATATATAAAGAGATGTTACAACTTATCAACAAAAAGACAAACAATCTAATTAAAAATGGGAAAAAGAAATGGACACTTTTCTGAATAGGAAATACAAATGGCTGTAAAACATATGAAAGTATGCTCATCTTCACTGGCTATTAGGGAAATGCAAATCAAAACCACAACGAAATATCTCATATCTACTCTTGAATGAACATTATCAAAAAAAAAAAAAAAAAAAAAAAAACAGAAAATTACAAGTACTGGAGAGGATGTGGAGAAAGAGGCACACTTCTTCACTGTTGGTGGGAATGTAGAATGGTACAGCCATTCTGGAAAGCAGTGTGGCTGTTCATCAGGAAATTAAGTATAGAATTGCCATATGATTCAGCAATTTCATTACTAGGTGTGTACTCAGAGGAATGGGAAATTAAAACAGGAATGGACATTTGTAAACTGATGTTTATAGAGGCATTATTCATGATTGCCAAGAGATAGAAACAGCCCAAATGTCCATCAATGAAAAAGTGGATAAACAAACTGTGGCATATGCCTATGTTGGAATATTATGTAGCTGTAAGACAAGATAAAGTCACAGAGCTTATAGCAACATGGATGAACCTTGAGGACGTTATGTTGAGTGAAATTAGCCAAAAACAAAAGAGCAAATACCTTTATGATCTCACTAATATGAACTAACATTAATGAGCAAACCTTGAGAGTTAAAGCTGGAAACAGTTTATCAGGAGATAGAAAGAGGGTACAAAACAGGCATTTATTGCTAAAGGAGTATATATTGTTCAGCAGAATTGATTATATAGATCCAGAAATCTATAGCATTCCTCTCCTAGGTATATACCTATGAGAAATGAAAACACATATCCAATTAAAAACTTGCCCATGAAAGTTCATACCAGTGTTATTCATAATGTCCAGAAATGGAAACATCCTAAATATTTACCAACAGATGAATGGATAAATAAATATACAATGGAACATTTTTGGCAATAAAAGTGAATGAATTACTGATACATGCAAAAAAAGTTTACTTATGCCATGTGAAAGAATTTATTCCCAACAACCACAAGTTGTATGACTTCATTTATATGAAATGTCCAGAAAGGTCTATATAGGGACAGAAAATAAATTAGTGATTGCCTAGTTTTGGAGAACGGGCAATGGGGAGTGTCCCCTAATGGATTTTTTTGGGGGGTGAGGAAAATATTCTAACACTTGTTGTGGTGATGGTTTCACAACTCCACAAATATAGTAAAACCCATTGAATTGTGAAGATTAAATGGATGGATTTTGTTATCTGAATCATATCCCAATGAACCTATTTTGAAAAATTGTGCAACATTTAAATCAATAGACCAAGGCTAGGTCATAAAACAAATCTTAAACCTTTTCTTTTTATTATTTCATTGAATTTTTGAAGTATGGAATATTTATAGAGTAAAGAAAATGCATATAAATGCACATAATAAAATTTAAAGATGTAGTAACCACTCAGCTTCAGACATAAAATATAATCAGTATCAAAAGTCCTGTACCCTTCCATGGATATTACATACCTCTCATTCCCACTCCAGAGGTAAGCACAACCATACAATCATTTTCTTCCTTTTATTTACCATTTTATCACATGTGTGTATCTTAAAATTTTCATTTTTAATTTTCTATATTTTTGAACTTTAAATATACAAAATTAAAGACTATGAATCTTACTGTGATTAGATTGTATAAAAACAATATTTTTCAGATTTATCCCTACTGATGCTTATAGAATGCCATTCATTTTCATTGATTTATAGTATTCTCTTGAATATTGGAAAATATATTTATAGTCTGTTTTTCATGAATTCATTAGGCTATTTAGTTTTACCCTATAAAGAAAATGCTACCCTTCATTTATACATAGGTTATGTTTTTTAATAAGGTGTGGTGGTTTGAAGCTGTATATACCCCCAAAAAATATGTTCTTAAATTTAATCTTTTCCTGTGGCTGTATGCATACACACACACACACACACACACAAACTTGTATATGATGTACAAAATATAAGGAAAAATAAGAAATGCTTATCTGTTTTTATCTCCTAGGAGGATGACTGGCCATTTGAGACTGGAGGAAAAACATTACTCCTCAATGAATATCCTTGTTTATGCAAGTAAATTTCTATTACATATCAGGATTAAAATTCCTCATTGAAAACAATAATTGTTTCAATTTTAGAAGGTCAAACATAAAATATATGTGAGATATGAACAACTATTTATTTGTACATTTATTGAAAAGAAGTTTCTTTTTTTCTTCTGGTTTGGATGTTTTCTGTTTGTTTTGATTCGATTGGATTGAAGAAACTAGGCTTCCTTCTTTATCTATTTAAGAGGGAGAATGTGCTTGGGCTTGAGAATTAGAACTCATATGATTTTAAATCTTCATTCCATCATATATTCTTTTGATAGCCTGTGAGCAATTACTTAAACTTTTAAACATTAGTTTGTTGAACGATAAAATAAGAATGATTATAAATTAATTAAATGTTTGTGAGGATTTTGTGAAAAAATGTTTTCGCTGTAATGGATTGAAATAATGAATCATGCGTAAAGGGCCTAGCACAGGGTCTGATCCAGATTTAGAAACATTATTAGTATCATTTCTTTATTACATATTTTGTTCAAGAAACATGTACACTTAATATGAAATGTACACTTAAAATGGAATTTGGGGGTCAGTAATGGCTTGATAAGTGTGATATCAGTGGGGTGCAAGAGATAGCTCCTTGGCAGTGTGACTTTTTAAATGACAAAAGGAGTCAGCAATTGTAGCTTCTTTGAAAATTCTTCTGTGTGTAAGGGGAAAAAGAAAATGTGAGAGGGTACATGGTTGAAGATAATATTTTTTATGTTTCATTTTGTTTTTGAAATCATGAACTATTACAGCATATTTATGGAAATGACCAAGCCAAGATGAAACAATTGAAAATTTGGGACCTAATTGGGATAACTGGCAACATTAGATATTTGAGATAACGAGGGTATGAGATCCAAGGACTTCATGAGTGAAACCCAGGTCTCTGAGTACAAAAAAAGAGAGACATGAAGGATGAGGCAACTGACAAGGGACTGAGCACCAGCTACTTCATGGAGAGTGAGAGAGAACAGACTTGATCCCAACTTACACTATGCAACCTAAGTTTTATGGAGTCCTTATAAGAAAAGGAGAATTGGCCACAGACAGGCATACAAAGGGGAGAATGCTAGCCATCTGATGACAGAGGCAGAGACTGAAGCTCAAGAATTGGAAACAAATTATAAGAAGCTAGGCAGAGTCAAGGAAGGGGTTTCCTATACAGATTTTGACTTCTAGCCTCTAGAACTGAGAAACAATAAATTTCTGTGTTTTTCTTAAGCCATCCAGTTGTGGCTCTTTTTTAGAGCTGCACTGGGAATCTGAGACACTCCTCCATTGCAGCAAAGGCAGAGTGAACAAGGGTGAAACAGTTCTTGGTAGTGAAATTATGTTCTAATAATGTTATTTTTTCTTTTTGTGTTAATAAAGGCAGAAGATTTTCAAATTTATAGAAATGTGTTAAGAGTGTCCTGTTATTTTCCTCTAACATTTCTGATGTAACTGAAGTAAAGACCTCTTCAATTATGTGAAGATTTTTAATGAGTAAATCTTATCAAACTAGCCCATATTGGTTTTAATAACTTGCACAGAATTTTCCACATGAGGTCCTATATTTTGGTTCATAATGCTGTTTTATGTTTTTGTTTTTCTCTTAGCTACACTACTCACTTTACTCTCTTTAAATAAAAATTCTGAGTAACCCATCTCTAGATGATTGTAATTAAATTTACTAAGTGGCTATAAATAAAACTTATTCTTTGTTTGAGATTTGAATAATCTTACAGCATACCTAATCTCATGACTAAACATTTACATGATTCAAAGACAACTATTACTCCATTGCTACTGTTATTTTTAATTGTTGGATTCAATTAGGAGAGAGATGTCTGAATTTCTGCATTAGTTCCAAGGTTCCCATAAAGAGACACTAAATGTATATATATTTTAAGGTAAATTTTGTGAAATAATACTTCTAATTAAAGCAAAAAAATACCATTTAAGGTATACTTCATCATACTAGAACCAGTACAGACTCCAAATTGGGGTATTTGGATGGTTTCTCTGCTGTCTATCACCTCCTCTATTGACCCCAGCTTATTGCTTTTCAATATTCACCTTGAGATTTATCACATTCACCTATGCATATTTACATGAGTCTGTTCTTTCTGTTTGCCAATTCTCTGGCACTTTTGTTATCTCCTCTGTCCCAAGAATCTGGTCAAACCATGAATCTAATGTTCTAAAAATGAATAACCCATGTTTTAAAATTTTAATTATATTTAAAAAGAAAATATCTCATTTTGATTCAGTGATAAAAATGTTCATCCCAATTTTATAGATGAGAAATTCTAAGAAATCACAATAATTAAATAAATGTTCTTTAAGGACCAGAAACTTTCCAAGACATAACTAAACTTTATATATATATATGTATGTACATATATACACATATATATATCTTATTTATATATATAAATGAATTTAGATGCTGATACAACCACGTTTAGAGATTAGAGACCATGCAGAGATTAGTAGCAGTAGCAAACAATCTACCATGTGATTTATACTCATTGCTTAATAGATACTCATATTCTTTACATGAAGAAATACTACATAATACCTATGTGAAATTTATTAATATGCAATATTTTCAGTGACTATATATAGTGATAATGTGACATGAAATTACAAAAAAAAATACGTCCTAGCTGTAACCTCATCCTAATTCTGCTTCAGGCATTTTTTTTCCTCTGATTTTCTTGAAGATTTTGCTTTTGTCTTTGGTTTTCAGGAGTTTAATATAATATGGCTGTGTTTTTTTGTGCTATTTATCTTGTGTGGTGTTCTTTTAATATCTTGGATCTGTTGTTTAGTATCTGTCATTAACTCTGGAAATTGTTAGCCATTATTTCTTCAAATATTTCTTGAGTCCATTATTAATCTCCACTCATTTTATGATTCCAGTTAAATATATTTAGAATATTGGCTATTGCTTAGTAGTTCTCAGTTGCTTTGCTCTGTTCTTTTTTCCCACTTATTTTTTCTCTTTGTATTCTATTGATTTATTTTCAAGCTTATGGATTCTTACTTCAGCTCTGTTGAATGTACTGATGAAGTCATCAAAGATCTTCTTGATCTCTATAAGTATGATTTTTTTCTATTTCTAGCATTTCTCTTTGATTCTTTCTAATAGTTTCTATTCCTCTGCCAAAATTGTGTATTTGTTCTTGTGTGTTGTCTACATTTCCCATTAGAGATTTTAATATATGTCACATGTATTTTAAATTACTTGTTTACAACATCTGTGTCATACCTGAGCCTGCTTTTGATGATTTCTCATCTTTTCAGAGATTTTTTTCCTTCTCTTTCATATGCCTTGCAAGTTTTTGGTAAAAGCCAGAAATGTTGTGCAGGACCATATACGCTGAGATTTTAAGCTTGGCAATGAATCTGCCTTGCCTTCTGCTAAGGCTTTAATGTGGAGATTTCTGTTAATATTGTCAGAATATAAACCATAATTGAAGTTTGTTGCTACTATGGTTGCCAATTTTGAGGCCCCAGAGATTTCAAATTCCTGTGGTGATATCTGATTTTGGTTTTTACTTGGCTTTAGGTCTTTCCTTTGAGCTGCTCCCCAGATGACTCTCTCCTGCACTTTCCCAGCTGTATTTAGCTGTGATTTTTACACAAGGCTTGTTAGTGTTGTCTGATGATGGGCTTATAATGAATAAAGATGTAATTTGTATGACAATTTGAGCACAAAGAAGAGGAGGAGGAGCTATTACGAACAAAAATTGGTATACTATTCAAACCAAGTTGTTATTAATACAAACTGGATTATTTTAAGATACAATGCTAATTGTAATGCCCAGGGTGAAAAATAAGAAAATAACTAAAAAAAAAAAAAAAAAAAAAAAAAGTAAAAGAAACAGCTAAGCATAATTATGATACACTATAAAACATTTAACACAAAAACATAAAACAGATAAGTAGAGGAATAAAAAGGCATAAATAATATAGAAAATAAGTAGTAAAATGGTAGACATAAATCCTTCTTTTCAATACTTGCATTGACTATAAATGGACTAAAAACACTTCAGTTAAAAGAAACAGATTGGCACAATGGAAAAAATATATCTGATACTAATATTGCTGTATACAAGAGATACTTCATATTAAAAGTCATGAATAAGTTAAAATTAAAAGGATTGAAAAATGTATAGCATGAAAACAGAAACCAAAATAGAACAGTTGTGGATATATCACTATCAGGCAAAAGAGATTTGGAGGAAAAAAGGATACTAGGGACAAAGAAGGACATTTTAAAATGATGAAATATCAATCCATCAGAAAGATTTAACAAAACTAAGTATGCACCTAAAAACAGCTCCAAAATACATGAAATGAAAACTGATAGAATTGAGGAAGAAACAGACAACTCAACAATATTGCTTGGCTTTTTCTTACTCCACTTTCATAAGTGGATAGAACAACTAGTCGGATCAATAAAGAAAAAAGTCTTATAAGCCAATAAGACCTCACAGACATTTATAGAATATTCTACACAACAACCTCTTCACAAGTGCACATGGAACATTCTCCTGGAGAGACCATATGTTTGGCCATAAACCAAACATCAATATAGATGAGTTCAAATAATATGAAGTATGCTGTCAATCACAATTGAGGGATATTAGCAAAGACCTTGAAAAAGGAAATTTTGGAAATTAAACAAAACACACCTAAATAACCAATGGGTGAAAGAGAAAATCATAAGAAACATTAGAAATTACTTCAAGATGAATAAAAATTGAGACAAAACTTAACAAAGCTTATAGGATTCAGGTAATTCAGGGCTTAGAAGGGAATTTATAACTGTAAATGCCTGTGTTTAAAAAAAGATGAGAGATATCAAATCAAGAACCTAACTCATACCTTAAGAAATGAGAAAAAAACAAATTAAACCCAAACCGAATAGAAAAAAGGCAATAACAAACACTAGAGTACAATGAATATAATAAAGAATAGAGAATAATCAAAGAAAATCAACAAAATCAAAACTTGATTCTTTGAAAATATTAAACATATTGAGAAACTTTTAATTGTATACCCAGAAAAAAAGGGAGAAGACACAAATTACTAAAATCAGGAATGAAAGTGTAGACATGGGTACTGATCTTATAGAAATCAAAGGATTTGATTTGAATACTATGAATAACTCTATGTCAATAAATTAGGTAACTTAGATGAAATGGACAAATTCCTATAAAAACACAAACTATCAAAACAAATTCAAGAAGAAGTAGAGTATCTGAATAAACAGATTGAATTATCAATTCTTTTAAAAAGTTCCCATGGAAAGTAGGCTAGTGCCTAATTGCTTCAGTAGTGAACTTTACCAAACATTTAAAAAATATTGAATATCAATCCTTAACAAACTATTCCAAATATTAGAAGAGGAAGGAACACTTTTCAATTCAATTTATGAGACCAGTATTAACCTGATCTCCAAACCAAACTTCTTAAGAGCGGAAAACTAGAGACAAATATTCCTTAGGAATATAGACACAAAATTCTCAATAAAATACTAACTGAATCCAGCAACCTAAAAGGATGACAGAATGATATTCGCAAAGGAAAATAAGGTTACCTTACCATACACAAAGCAACCAATATCCTATATCACATCTAAAAGATAAAGGACAAAACTGACATCTCAGGAGATGAAACAAAAAAGCATTTGACACAATCCAACACACTTCCTTAATAAAAACACTCATTGTACTAGGAAAAGAAGGGGATTTCCTCACCTTTATAAAGGCCATCTTAAAGAAAAAAATACCACACAGCTAACATCATACTTAATGGAAAATGACTGAATGCTTTTTTCCTTATTATCAAGAAAAGACATTGGTGTCTGCTATTGCCACTTTAATTCAACATTGTACTGGAGACTCTCACCAGGGCAATTAGGCATGAAACATTAATAAAAGGCATCCAAATTAGAAAGGAAAAGGTTTAACTGTATTTGTGGATGACTAAACTTTGTATATAGAAAACACTAAGGAATCCATAAAACCTCTATTAGAACTAATGAATTCAGCAAGTTTGCAGGATGTAATATACATAGAAAACTCGAGTGCATTTCCAAATACCAGCGATGAACACTCTTAAAACTAAATTACAAAAATAATTCCATGTTTAATAGCATCCAAAAGAAAAAATTAAAGGAATGAACTTAACAAAAGAAGTGCAAGAGTTGTTCATTGCTAACTACAAAATATCACTGAAAAAATTAAAGATAAACTGTAAGTCATTTTTTTTCTTCTTGTTTTTTTTTTTGGACCATGAAAATAGATTGAAAGATTTGTTGTCGTTAAGGTGGCAATACTCCCCAAATTGATTTACAGATTCAACATAGCATCTACGTGTTCCAGCTGTCTTTTTTTTTTTGCAGAAAGTAACAAGCAGCTACCAAAATACATACAGAAATGAAAGAAATCAAGAAGAAGCAAAACAATCTTGAAAAAGGAAAGCAAAATTAGAGTACTCACATTTCCCACTATTGAAACAAACCAAAATCTACAGTAATCAAAAGTGTTTGGTATTGGCATAAGGATTGACATAGAGATAACTGGAATGGAACGGAGAATCCAGAAAAGAACCCTTGCATTTACAATCAATTGATTTTTCACAAGGGTGTCAAGGAAAAACAAATGGGAAAGAACAATTTTTTTAAAAGGTGCTGATACATTGGATATACCTATATGCAAAAGAATGAATTAGGATCCTTAAATCACATAACATATAAAATATAACTAAAAACAGATGAAATAAATAAATTCCTGATCTAAAATTATAAAATTCTTAGAGGAAAAAACAGGAGTAAGTCTTCATGACCTTGGACTAAGGGTTAGTTTCACAGACATGACGTCAAGAGCACAAGCAACAAAACATAAAAGAGGTAAATTTGGACTTAATCAAATTTAAAAACATTTTTATTCAAAGAACACCATCAAGAAAGTAAGAATCCCCACAGAATGGAAAACTATTTGCATAGAATGTATGTGATAAAGAACCTATATCCAGAATAGTTAAAGAACACTTAAAACAAAATGATAAAAGGCCAAATTATCCAATTAAAATTTGGGAAATGTTTCAGTAGATATTACTACAAAAAAGAAATACAAATGAACAGTAGGCACATAAAAAGATGCTCAATATCACTGGACATTTGAGAATGGAAATCAAAACCAGAATGAGGTAATCAGAAATACCAACAATAACTGCTGATGACAATGTGGAAAAATGGGAATCCCCACACATTGCCAGTAGGAATGCTAAATGGTGCAATCGCTTTAGAAAACATATTGATGTTTCCTCAAAACATAGATTTACAATATGTGTCAGTTTGGATATATTACGTCCTCCAGAAAAGCCATACTTTTTCTTATGGGGGCAGGCTTAGTCTGTTGGTTAAGGTAGAACCACTTATCAAATTATTTCCATGGAAGCATGGACCCCACCAATACAGGGTTCACCTTGATTAGTTCACTGGACTATTTAAGAAAGCTCCAGAGCCAGAGCAGACAGAGATGCTTGCTGATGCTTGGAGATGCTTGGAGATGCAGACAAAAGGATGTTTGGAGATGCTAGGCTAAGAGAGAAGCCCAGAGATTTCCCTGGAGAAGTTACGAGAGGACCCGCAGATGCCTGGAGAGAATCACCCTGGGAGAAAGAAGTGAAGATGCATAAAAGCTAAGAGAAGAGTGAATACAGAAGCCCAGAGACATTTTGGAAAAAGCCATTTTGAAACACAAACTGGGAGCAAAGGACCAGCAGATGCTTGCCATGTGCCTTCCCAGCTGACAGAGGTGTTCCAGATGCCATTGGCCTTCCTTCAGTTAAGGTATCTTTATGCCTTAGTTTGGACACTTTTATGGCTTTAGAACTATAAATCTGTAGCCTAATAAATCCTCTTTATAAAAACCAATCCGTCTCTGGTATTTTTCATAATGGCAGCATTAGCAAACTGGAACACGATATGATACACGCAAAAGAACTGAAAACAGAAACTCAGATACTTGTACATCAATGTTTGTAGCAGCATTATTCATAATAACTAGACAAGTGGATAAAACTAAAACATCCATTAAGTGATAAACAGATAAACAAAATATGGTTTATCCACATCATGGAATACTATTTGGCCATAAGAAGAATGATTAACTAAAAAATGCTACAACATAGATGAACCTTGAAAGCATTGTAAGTGAAAAAATAAATAGAAATAAAAAGCCACATAGTGTATGATTCAAATTATATGTGGAGATTAGACAAATCCATTGAGACAGAAAAAAGATTAGTGATTTTCAGGGGCTAAAGGGAGGGGAAAAGGATGAGAAATGTATGGGGTTTCTTTTTATGGTGACAAAAATATTCCAGAACTAAATACTGTTGATGTTCTGCACATGTTCGAAAAAATCATGATTTTAAATTTTTAAGGGTGGATTTAATGGTATGTGAGTCATATTTCAATAAAGCTGTTATAAAAAATGATCTATCATTCTTCTTCACTTTATTAACAATCTACATTGTCCAGTTGGCCCATAGTTAGAACTGTAAGCCTAAGTTTTATGTAGCCCACAATTTGATTTTCCTGCTCTTGATGGTAAGGGTCATGCCTTAAACTTCACTGCTTCCCCCACAACTCCCTTCACAGTTCCTTGTGCATCAAAGGCAGTCAGTAAACATATATTGAATAAGAAAGGGAATATCTTCATTTGAACATATGAATTATTTAGAAATTTACAAATACAAATATACTTCACATCTGTGAAGCATTTGTATGAGTTCGTAAACATAAAATGCCATAAAAATGCCAATCGCTCTTTTGGAAGGTCTTGTTATTTGATCTTTTATTAAATAATGACATATTTCTGTATTCTATAGCTCTCCAGTGACAAGAAATTTCTTCTATGTAAGCAATGTCTGTCTATGTTTCCAAACACTTATTTTTTGTTTACCTAAATGAAGGACCACAGATCTTAGCATACTCACTCTATATTCTGCTAATCTGAATACTATATGACTTTAATAGAAAATAATTGAAAGAGCATATCCTTTAGGGGTGACTTAGATGTTATTAATAATGAAGTATTTATGAACTAAGGACTAAGAAAAAATTGTATAACTGCATATATTTTTATCCAGAAAAAATATTTATGATTAAAGCTGACATACATTTTGTTTGTCTTTTGTTTGTGTTTAATTAAAATGTGATTTTGCCTGTTTTGAAAAAAAATAGAAAACACATCCCAAACGTAGGTGCTTTCAAAGAGAAGTAAATTATGGAATAAATTATAAGCAAATATCAGAATAGAAAGAAAAGTTGTGCTTATTTTCATAGGAAGGCACTTGAAATTCAGTTCCATTTTATTCTGATATAATGTTTCAATGATCACTAACTTTATATTATTAGGATGATATTTGTTTGAGGCAATTTTGAGGGCGACTTATGGCTTCATTAATAAAGAAAACTCTTTCAAGGATTTCTTAACTGTCGCCCCCCCACCCCACCCCATCTCCCACCACTTCAGCTCATGTGAAAACTAAGAAGCTAATGAGAATCTAATTTATCATAATTCTATGTCAGATACTGCTCAAGGTTCTGGTAAATCTCTACTCAGTAAACTTATATCTCAAAGTTACTTTTATTACTATAGCCAAACGAAGTGTGCTAAGTCTGTGATGTTTAAGAGTTCTTATGGCACCTGCCCAAGAACTCAATAATGACAATCAGAATGAATATTTTTGCATCCCTTTGGTCAAATATATACAAGCAATGACTACATTTTATCTACATGATTAATCACATCTATTTTTTACTCTTTATTTCAAGTATAATTTTCAAAGGGAGCTTTTATTTATCTCTCCAATAATAATTTTAAAATATATAAAACCTATAAATGTAATCTGCATGATAAGCAAGAGAAAAATGAGAGCTTGTTCACATTTCTCCCCCTAGAAAAATGGAGTGGAGGATGTAGATTTTTGTTCTCAAGATATATCCTAGTTTCTGGAACAACCAAAATCATGTGTAGAATGGATAATTTTTAAAAGTGTAATTTTAATCAATTACTTAACAAATAAGTTATTTATTTGATTCCTTTATTCAACACTGAACACAAATAAGTCATTCCTCTGTGGGTACCTAATTCTGTTTTCTCCAAACTTAATTATGAAGAAATCAGTGTGTATCAGTGCAACTTTTCAGAGGCCAGTTAAAATGTACAATACTGCGGTCGCAGTTAACTCGTCTGGGGTGGGTGGCGGCCGGTTGCTAAATCCTAGGCTCTCGGGATTGCTCGGAGGGTACCGGCGGCGAGGGCTCTTTCCCGGAGGCGAGGGCGAGGCGGGGGACTGGGCCCGGTCCCCGGCGGTGGCGTGCAAGGTGTGGAGGGCGGCGAGAAGGAACAGGCGGGACACGTTTCTTTTAGGGTGAAGAAGCCAAGAGAGTTTATTAGGGGAGAGTACAAGCTTATATCGGGCGGTTAGAGGGCGGGGTAGCTGTAGAGGTTAAAGGCTTGGATTGGTTCTGAGAGGGCGCGGAGGTTGTTTGAAAAGGGGCGGGAGTTGCTCCGGTAACGAAGAGGGTGGAGGGTGCGGGTAAGGCACGGGGGGGGGGGGGGAGGTTTCTCCGGCAAGCCCTCCCCAACGGTTGTACTTTGGGGTGAGGAAATGGGGCCTGCACTCGGCTCCACTTTCTCAGGCCCGGGGGGCCGTGGAGGGCGCTACCACTCGTGCCCCACTACCTTTCCTAGGGGCTGATCAGTTCCCCTGGCCCAGGCCCGCCAAGTCGGAACTCGATAACAGTGTCCCGCATTTCCCCCTTCTTTTCTAATTAGAGGAAGAAGCTTACCGGAGAGATCCGCCAAGGGATGAGGGAAAGGGGAGGTGGGGGAAGGGATAGGGGTAGATGGTAGTTAGAGAGGCTGGAGCTCGACGTTGGTGTGGCGCCCGGGCGTTCGAGAGGGGCTTCGCTGCTTGCGGGATGGACGAGGGTGGCGACGCTGCGGAGGGTCAGCTTCTTCAGTGGAGGCAAGTTGTTGATACTGGACTTGCACAAATGATGAAAAGACAGCATCGGCTTGGTTCTTAGCAAGCTGGACAATTCTGCAGATAATGCAGGGCCCTAGGGTGAGAGCTAGAATAATCATTAGTAGGGGGCCGATGAGAGGGAGGAGGTATGGGAGGAGGGGGGTAAAAATGTGGGACCAATAGTTGGTGGTTTCACGGTTTCTTTTGCGTTGTTCTAGTCCCTCTTGGACCTTTTTTAGGCTGTCTTCGGTGAGACCTGTGGAGTTTGCATATACACAGCACTCTTCTCCTAGGGCGGCGCAAAGGCCTCCTTCTTTGAGGAGGAGAAGGTCGAGACCTCGGCGGTTTTGGAGCACGACCTCAGAGAGGGAATTGACAGAATTTTTAAGATGGGAAATAGCGTCTTGTAGGTGACGAATGTCCTCGTCAACAGCCACCCGGAGGTGAGTTAGGGCGGAGCCTTGACTGGCTAGTGCAGCGATTCTGGTGCCAGCGCCTGCAAGACCTAGGAGGGAGGTAATCGTGAGGGCGGTGATGGGTTCTCGCTTTTGCAGGGGGGCAGAAGCTGCAGTTCTTTCCAGGCAGAGGAAGAAGTCTTCCTCGCTGTGGTATAGGACCCTAGGGATAAGGACAATTCCTGCAGTAATTGGGAAGCGTATGGGCTACCCAACCCGTCCTCCTTGATGGCTCTGCGAAGCTGCTTGATAGTGTCTGAGTCAAAGGGATACCAGTCGTACGGTTTCTGCGGTGTGGGGGTAAGGTTAAGAGGAAAGCAGCGAAAAGCACGAGAGAAAGGAGGACGCGCTTGCAGAGGGCCTGGTACGGGAGTGGGGGTAGGGGGAGCGTTGCCCCAAGGGTTGCCTTGAGGTGTAGAAGGCAGCCAGGGGTTGTTAGTCGGCAGGGTGGGAGGAGTGGCGGCAGCTGCCGGTAGCGGCTCCGAGGGGGAGCTCGCCGAAGGGGGAGGCGGAAGTGGGAGGCCCCAAGCGCCGCAAGACGGCGGCGCGGTAGGCGTGGCTAAGGCACAAGATGGCGGACTAGCTCCGCCCTGTGAAAGGGCGGGGTAAAGCGCATGCGGTTTCCGGCCCGGCTTAGGGCTGACGTCATCACTAGAGCACTTCCTCCCCTCAGTGGAAGAAGAAGGAGGAAGTTCGCCATTTTGGAGAGACTTGGTACCGCCTCGTCCCTGGGGGGCGACCTCGAGCACGCCGCCAATTCGCTCGACCAAGGACCCTGTGCCCGAACCGCAATCCACATCGGTCACACCGTCCGAATCTGTCGATTGAGTCGACAGGGCCCCCCCGGATCCAATGGTGCCTCGACCAGGGGGGAGGGAGCCCTGAAGGCAGGAGCGGACGGCCATCAAGGTGGGGAGCAAGCCGGGAGGGAAGCGCCCGCTCCCATGCTCCATGGCGCTGGTGACCCGACCAACAAGGCGATCACAAGTGACGGGGCCCCAAAGATGGCAAGTGGTGAGCCACAGGTCAAAGGGCAGCAGGAGGTTCCAGCACACCCGCAGCTGCCGGACAGACACCCCGCAACGACGTGCGTCCAGAAGACCCGCCAGAGCCCGAACCCGAGGCGCCCGGCGCGCGGACAGACGACCACCCACAGCGGAGGGGAAAAGAGGGGGGGGGCCATACACCGAGCAAGAAGAATGAGGCAAACCGTGGC
The DNA here is from genome assembly GCF_015220235.1 of Choloepus didactylus. NCBI lineage: Eukaryota > Metazoa > Chordata > Mammalia > Pilosa > Megalonychidae > Choloepus > Choloepus didactylus. The sequence goes on along the minus strand of NC_051319.1, from coordinate 44,235,464 downwards.
CGCAAGGCTGAAGAAGACGATGAGAACAGAAAGCAGGACCCCCCGGCAACGGGAACAGTCCGGGGGGGGGCGGCCACGGCGAGGCACACCGCGCCGAACAGAGAAACGAAGACACAGAGGACCACACCAAGGTAATGAAGGGGTAGAGGGAGAATGTTAGGAGGAATGGGGGTTATAGAAAGAGAAGACGAAAGGTAGTCGGGGGCAATAGCCGGGTTAATTCGGGAAGGGAGGAGCGGCCCGGGCGCGGAGCGGTGAGGGAGAGGCGGCTCCGGGCGCGGAGCGGCGAGGGAGAGGTGGCTCCGCGGGGCGGCGAGGGAGAGGCAGCTCCGGACGTGGAGCGGCGAGGGAGAGGCGGCTCCGCGGGGCGGCGAGGGAGAGGCGGCCCTTACCTTGCAGGCGAGGAGAAGGGGAGTTGGAGAGGCATCCGGGCGAGTGGGTGGTTTTACTGGACCGCTGTGTGGAGAGGACCTGCCCCACGTTGGGCGCCAGTTGCGGTCGCAGTTGACTCGTCTGGGGTGGGTGGCGGCCGGTTGCTAAATCCTAGGCTCTCGGGATTGCTCGGAGGGTACCGGCGGCGGAGGCTCTTTCCCGGAGGCGAGGGCGAGGCGGGGGACTGGGCCCGGTCCCCGGCGGAGGCGTGCAAGGTGTGGAGGGCGGCGAGAAGGAACAGGCGGGACACGTTTCTTTTAGGGTGAAGAAGCCAAGAGAGTTTATTAGGGGAGAGTACAAGCTTATATCGGGCGGTATAGAGGGCAGGGTAGCTGTAGAGGTTAAAGGCTTGGACTGGTTCTGAGAGGGCGCGGAGGTTGTTTGAAAAGGGGCGGGAGTTGCTCCGGTAACGAAGAGGGTGGAGGGTGCGGGTAAGGCACGGGGGGGGGGGTTTCTCCGGCAAGCCCTCCCCAAAGGTTGTACTTTGGGGTGAGGAAATGGGGCCTGCATTCGGCTCCACTTTCTCAGGCCCGGGGGGCCGTGGAGGGCGCTACCACCCGTGCCCCACTACCTTTCCTAGGGGCTGATCAGTTCCCCTGGCCCAGGCCCGCCAAGTCGGAACTCGATAACAGTGTCCTGCATTTCCCCCTTCTTTTCTAATTAGAGGAAGAAGCTTACCGGAGAGATCCGCCAAGGGATGAGGGAAAGGGGAGGTGGGGGAAGGGATAGGGGGTAGATGGTAGTTAATGGAGGGGAAGAGGGAAAGCTACTGGAGGAAGAGTGTTAGGAGGAATGGGGGGGATATAAGAAGAGAAGACGAAAGGTAGTCGGGGGCAAAAGCCAGGTTAATGCGGGAAAGGAAGAGCGGGCCGGGCGCGGAGCGGCGTGGGAGAGGCGGCTCCGGACGTGGAGCGGCGAGGGAGAGGCGGCTCCGCGGGGCGGCGAGGGAGAGGCGGCCCTTACCTTGCAGGCGAGGAGAAGGGGAGTTGGAGAGGCGTCCGGGCGAGTGGGTGGTTTTACTGGACCGCTGCGTGGAGAGGACCTGCCCCACGTTGGGTGCCAGTTGCGGTCGCAGTTGACTCGTCTGGGGGGGGTGGCGGCCGGTTGCTAAATCCTAGGCTCTCGGGATTGCTCGGAGGGTACCGGTGGCGGAGGCTCTTTCCCGGAGGCGAGGGCGAGGCGGGGGACTGGGCCCGGTCCCCGGCGGAGGCGTGCAAGGTGTGGAGGGCGGCGAGAAGGAACAGGCGGGACACGTTTCTTTTAGGGTGAAGAAGCCAAGAGAGTTTATTAGGGGAGAGTACAAGCTTATATCGGGCGGTATAGAGGGCAGGGTAGCTGTAGAGGTTAAAGGCTTGGATTGGTTCTGAGAGGGCGCGGAGGTTGTTTGAAAAGGGGCGGGAGTTGCTCCGGTAACGAAGAGGGTGGAGGGTGCGGGTAAGGCACGGGGGGGGGGGTTTCTCCGGCAAGCCCTCCCCAACGGTTGTACTTTGGGGTGAGGAAATGGGGCCTGCATTCGGCTCCACTTTCTCAGGCCCGGGGGGCCGTGGAGGGCGCTACCACCCGTGCCCCATTACCTTTCCTAGGGGCTGATCAGTTCCCCTGGCCCAGGCCCGCCAAGTCGGAACTCGATAACAGTGTCCCGCACAATAGAATTCTTTTCCATTGAGCAGTTGGTTTTCTGGGTATTGAAATTAAAATATAATACATTGCTTTATATATGTGTAAGAAATATAATTGCATATTTTGAGATATATTTTTTCTTGGGTCTTATATGAAATTTCACAAAATATTCAGGTTGTCACACAAATGTCTGCATTTCTGAAGTTTTAAAATTTTTAAGCAGAAAACATTTTATCATCTGAAGTGACCACATTTAAAGTGGTAGAATATTATTTTTATGCCCACCAAATAGATGTTTTTAACACATATTGTGTGATTAAAGAATATATCAAATATCTCAATTAAAATAATTAGATGATTTAATCAATAGATTCACAAACCAAGCAGCATTCTTAGCAATATCATCATCCAGTGAATTGCATTTAGCTAAATATTTGATAAGTGTTTAAAACAGTTCATTATGTGCTTTAGCAATATTGGAATGCTGTGCTTAATAGTCCTAGAGTATAGCCTTGGGGCATGGTATACTTTATTAAAACCTTGGTGCCCTTCCTAAAGATGAACTTAGGGTATTGTGACACCACTCCAAATTGAAAGCTTAAGGAAAATTAATGAGGGGCTTAGAGATATGAAGAGCAGAATAAATAAGTAGTTACTCTGTAAATAGAAAATCATCCCCTAAGGGAGCTCTGGGTTAACTTCTGGTCTTGTTGCACACATTGTATAATTAAAACATCTTTGTGGAATATAAGAATATATTGACACACATATTCAATTCCATTGAAAATAATTTAAAATTAATCTGAGAAAATATTTCTCTGAATAATTTTGTTTTTATAGAGAGATTTAATGTTGGGTTACATGGATTTTAATATAACATCTACATTTCACTTAGTCATTTTGGTAATTATTTGTGATTAACCCATTTTGGCATTTCCAGTGAAAATGGCCGTTTTATTATCCTTTGTATCCTTGGTGTTTAGGAATGTTTCTATACGTATACAAGGAACAATAAATGTATTTTGAGAACATATTTTTCAAAAAGATCAATCTAGGACTTAGGACAAGATGTTACAGTTGTATGAAAGATGCCAAGTATCATAATTCTTCAATAATATTTGATATGGAGACTAATGATATATTAGGTATTAGACCTTAATTTTCCTCTCTTCACTATTCCTGTGAACTTTAAGAGACAACCCTGTTGGCTTCCAAAGGATCAACGTCATCAATGTGGGAGTAAACAAATCAACATATAGCAAAAAGAGAACAAGATAGAGACCCAAAGTATGTTTCCTCAGAATACAGAGCTACTGAGCATATTTCTTATTTAAGATAAAACTGATTATTATATTTGACTTTTAATCTTAAATTATATATTGTGGATTGGTTTGACTGAAGACTTAAAATGTATAAGTACAAAAAGCATAATTGTAGTATGTTTCAAAATATGTACAAAATGAAAGTAAATATGTAAACAGAAGCCCCAAGTGAAGGTATTTTTAATTACAATTTTGCAGTGGACTCTTCAATAGGTCTTGTAAATCAAGAAACTTGTCCAGAAATTGCTCCAAATGCCACTTGTATTAACCATGTCCTTATTTTCTCTCTTCTTTTTTTTTTCTTTTTGAAAAAGTTAACATGCCATGGTTTAAATGTCAAATAATACTGAACAATTTAATAATAATAAATAAAAGACATTCTTTGCTCCTCTACACATTTCTTCCTCTACCGAACTTCACAAGAACTACTTTAAATATTTTAACTCTTTTCTATGGTAATTCCTAAATAACAGGCACCTGTACTGCTTTCTTCTAATTAGGCAAATTTGGACATTATATTTACCTTACTGTGGTAGATCAAGATCTCAAAATGGTGAGTTAAGTCAATATTAAATGTATTATCCTTGAAAACATATAGAAATGAGTATTAAAATATGCCATGGTTAAGATTACTATCTTACTTTCAAATTTTATATTTGGAATAATAATATATTTATAGGAAGTTGCATACATTACAGGGCAATTTATTGTACTCACCCAGTTTCCCCCAGTGGTGACATCCTGTGTAAATGTTGAGTAATATCAAAACCAGGATTTGACATTAGTAGAATGTGTGTATATGTTTCTTTATAGCCTTTATCACATGCATATCTTTCTGTAATCACCACAGCAATCCAAATACAGAACTATTCCATCACAAAGATAACACTTTTGCTACCCCCTTTATAGTCACCTATACCCCTTCACCATCCCTACTACTGGCAATCACTAATCTGTCTTCCATCTTTATAAATATGTTGTTCTGAGAATGTTATATAAATGAAATCATATAGTAAGTGGCCTTTGAAGATTGTCTTTTTAAAATCTAGCATAATGCCCTTGAGGTCCATCCAAGTTTTTGCATGTATTGATAGTTCATTCCCTCTTATTTTTTAGTAGTATTCCATGGTATGGATGTACCAGGGTTTGTTTAACCAATGGCCTATATTTAGGGACATTTTGGTTATTTCCAGTTTTTGGCTCTTACAAGAAAGACTCCTACCTGTGATATTCATGGGCTGATTTTGTATAGACATGAACCTTAATTTCTATGGTAGTAAATGCCATGGGGTGTAATTTATGCCTTGTATGGTAAGTCCTTTTGTTTTTAAAGAAATAGCCAAACTATTTTCCAGAGTGGCTGTACCCTTTTACATACCCACCAGTATTGTATGGAAAATCCAGTTTCTCTACATCCTTGACAGCATTTGGTATTGCCACTATTTTTTCATGTTAGCCATCCCACTGCATGTGACGTGAAATCTCATCATGGTCTTAATCTGCATTTTCCTATTTACAAGTGATGTCAAACATGTTTTCACGTGCTCTTTTGTTATTGACAGATCCTTTTCGGTGTAATGTCTCTTCACGTATTTTGCCCATTTCTAATTTGTGTTTTACTGTTTTGTTTGACAATTTTTAATATAATTTTGTCATGAGTCCTTTATCAGATATGCAGTTTTCAAATATTTTCTCTTAGTCTGTAGCTTATCTTTTAATCCTCAACAGGGTCTTTCAGGAAGCATACATTTTTCACCTTGATGAAGTTAAATTTATTGATTTGTTCTTTTATGGATCATGCTTTTGGAGTCATGTCTAAAATTTTTCACCTAGTCTGAGGTCTGAAGATTTTAACTTATCTTCTAAATGTTTTATAATTTTATGTTTTACATTTAAATCTGCATTTTGTTTTGGGTTAACATTTGAATGAGCTGTGAATTTTACATTGAAGTTTATTTTCATTTTTGGATATTCTATTTCTCCTACACCATTTGTTATCCTTCCTCCACTGAATTACTTTTGCACATTTGTCAAAAAAAGATTGTATTTGTGTCGACCGACTTCTGGGTTCTCCATTCTATTGCATCGACCTATGTGCCTATCTCTCTAGCAATATCACAGTTTTAATTACTGTAGCTATATATGAAGTCTTCTTATCAAGTAAAGTGATTCCTCCCACTTTATTCTTTTTCAGAATCATTTTAGCTGTTGTAGTGTTTGCGCTTTTCCTTATGAATTTTAAAATAATCTTGTCCCTTCTACAAATAATCTTGCCAGGATTTTGATAAGAACTGCCTTACCCTGTATATTAGTTGAAGAAGAATTGATATCTCTACTATCCTGATCATGATATATCTCTCCATTTTTTTAGGACGTCCACCACTGTTTTATAGTTCCTGGCATACAAGTGCTAAACATACTTCATTAGGTTCACACGTAAGTATTTCTTCTTTTTTTTTTTATTTTTTTGAGTATTTGCAAATGGCATTCTTTTTTTATTTTGATTTCCTTGTGCCCATTGTTTATATACAGAAATATACTAGAGTTTTGTAGGTTGATCTTGTATCTTGCAACCTTGCTCCAAATTCATCAATTCATTCTAGGAGGTTTTGTTTTGTTTGGTGTTTAAATTTCTTGGAATTTTTTACATAGACCATCATGTCATCTGCAAATAGGGTCAGATTTATTTCTTTCGTTCCAACATGTATGCTTCATATTTTTCTTTTCTTCCCTGATGTGCATTCCGAACATCTGTTTTTATATTGTGTAATGGTGGTGAGAATAGACATCCTTGCCTTGTTCCAAATATTGGAGGGAAAATATTCAGTCTCTCATCTTTAAGTATGGTGTTAACTGTAGATATTTTGTAGATGTTTTTGAGGAAGTTTCCATCTATTCTTAATTTTCTGAGATTTATCATGATTTGCTGTTGTATTTTATCAAACAGTCTTTCTGCATTAAATGATATGAGCATGTGATTTTTCTTCTTTTGTCTTTTAAAATGATGAATTACAGTGATTGATTTTTGAATACTTATCCAGCCATACTTGCTTAGTCTAAACCCCACATGGTCATTGTGTATAAGACATTTTATATATTGTTGAAATCTGTTTGCTTATGTTTTGGTAAGGATATTTGTATTTATATTTATGAAAGATATTGGTCTATATTTTTCTCTTTTTGTCCTGCTTGGTCTGGATTTGGCATAAGGATAATACTGGCTTCAAAAAATGAAATGGGAAGTGTTTCTCCTGTGTTTGTGGAAAAGGCAGAGTAAAATTGGTAATGATTCTTCCTTGAATGTTTGGTAGAAATCTTCAGGAAATCATCCGGGCCTGGAGATTTCTTGTTTTGTAGTTTTTGTTTTTTTTTTAAACAACAAATATGGTTTTCTTAATAGTTGTACAGGTAGCCAAGTTATTAGTTTCCTATTTAGTAAATTGTGGTAGTTTGTGGTTTTCCAAGGAATTATTCCATTTCTTCTATGTTGTTAAAAATTTGTGTGTAGCTTTTTTCTTTATATTCATTTCTTATTCTTATTATAGCCACAGAGTCTGTAGTCATATCCCCTGTTTCATTCTAGATTTTAGTAATTTGTGTCTCCTTTTCTTTCTTTATCAGTATAGATAGGATTTTGTTGATTTTATTGATCTTTTCAAATAGACAATTCTTTATCACATTGTCTATTGGTTTTCAGTTTTTTATTTCATTGATTTATGTACTATTATTTCTTTCTTCTTGATTTTTTGTGTTTAATTTGCTCTTCTACTCTAGTTTATTGAGATGGGAACTGAAATTATTGATTCAAGACTCTACCTTTTAAATATTTAGGGCTATACATTTTCATCTCAGCATTGCTTTAGTTATGTCTCACAAATTTTAATATACTGAATTTAAATATTTTAATTTTTATTCAGGTCTGTGTAATTTTTCTTTCCTTTAAGATTTTTGACTCAAGGATTACTTAGAAATGTATTTTTTAGTTTCCAAATATTAGAGATTTTCTCATTATCTTATTATTATCGATTTCTATTTATATCCCATTGTGGCTAGAGAACACACTCTGTATGATTTCAATTCATTTAAATTTGCCAGGAATTTTATAGCATAGGACATGGTCTGTCTTGTTTTTTGCTTCATGGTCACTTGAAAATAATGAGTATCTTGTTATCAGTCAAGTAAATGTTGTTTGATGATACCATATTCCTCTATATGTTTGCTGATTTTCTGTCTAGTTATTCTATCATTTTTGACAGAGGGATGTTGAAGTCTCCTAAGTGATATAGTAAGGCTGTTTTTTTTTTCCTATTTCTTATTTCAATTTTATCAGTTTTTGATTTACCTATTTTGCAGCCTATTTTTGGTGAAAATGCATTTAGTACAGCTATGCCTTCTGCATGGACTGACTCTTTAATTTTTATCTAATCTCTCTCTCCTTGCACTCTGACACAAATTTCTTTGCTCTGAATTCTGCTTTTCCTGATATTAATATAGCCAATTCTGCTTTTCTTGATAAATGTTTTGGGATACACCTTTCCCTTCTTTTTACATTCAATGTCTCTATATCACTACATTTGAAGTGAGTTTAATTGTTGTGACCATATGGTTGTTTAATGTTTTCAAATTCGGTTTGCCAATGTCTCTTTTCACTGGTATATTTAGACTATTTTAACTTCATGTAATTACTAATATGTTAGGTCTGAAGCCTGGAATTTTAGACTGTTTTCTGTTTGTTTTTTCTTTTTAATTTCATTGTGTTTTTTTTTTTTTTTTGCCTTCCCCTAGTTTACTTGAATATTGAATATACTTTTAGAATTGCATCTTGATTTGTCTATATTGTTTTTTAATGTATCTCATTGTTATAGCATTTTTAGTTATTGCTCTGTGCATTTCATTTTACATACATAACTTATCTGTGTGTTCATATACATATGTGTGTGTGTGTGTATATATATATTTGTGTATATATGTATAAAATCTGTTTTTCTTCTTCCTCTTCCCCTTCTTCCTTCTTGTTCTCCTCTTCCTCTTCCTTCTCCTCCTTGTCCTTTTTCTTCATTTTCTTCCAGCCTATCCTATTTTCTCTCTGTTGTTCAGATTTTGTCATTTCTATTGTTCAGTCTTCAAGTCTGCCTGTATTGTTTCCCTGTTCACAGTGACTTACAAACATACTTAGGAGTTCAAAGAAATAATTGCTTTTTAATGGTCATAAAATGTTCATTCTGAATGTCGTTTCACATAAAGAGGCTCTCCACATAGTGTTGGCAGCTCAGCAAATGTACAGCCACATGGACATTCCAAGAAGCTTCATGTGTTTGATCATTTGATAATTCCCTTGATCTTAATGTGTCTGTGTATCTTTATTTTTTAACTATATTGAATTTTAGGTAGTGGGGTTTGTATCACAAAGTGTTTTGAATTAATTAAATTGGACTTTAAACTTGGGTCTGGGTGGAGATCATGTGTGACACAATGGGAAACAGAGGCCATATGAACAGGAAAGAACTGTTAATCCCAGGTCTGAGAGAGACATATGCCATGAGGGGTCAAGAGGAAGTGTGAACAGCTCAGGTGGCTCACCTAAGCAGAGAAAGAGGGGCCATGGCCAGGGGCAGAGGTTAGTGATTTCCTGTGGGAGTCAAGGATTGGTTAGTTTAAAGCAAATGAGCACGAAAAAGTTGAAGGGAGTGGAAGTTCAAGGGCAGTGGTGATGGTTAGCTTATAATTTAGGACCAGCTATGGATTTTGGGTGAGGTGTATGTGGGTGGTTACAGATGGGGGTTTAGGCTCTGAAAAGTTTATGCCCCAGGGGTAGAAAGCCACTTGTTAACCAGGCTACAAATCAAAGTTAAGGCAAGTGGCTTAGCCAAATTAAAGATGTAGGATAAGCCAGCACACAAAAAAATTTGATAGTTTTGACACAAGGTTTTACATTTTGGCTGTGTTAAATCATCTGAGATTTAATGTTACAATAGACAAAGTATTATCCATTAAGGCACAGTTAACATAAATTAGTTTTAAATGAGAATATTTTTCTTTAGCCCAAATTACCCTCCAAAATAGAGGTACAAAAATGCTCTTTGTGAATAAGAGTCATAATCCCATTATAATTAGAATTTTTATCGGGCGTATTCCAGACCAACACAGTCCTGCTCCATAGATCTCATCTTGATTTTTTTTTTTTCCTTAGCACTACAAATGAAAGCACAAAAATATTTTGTTAGGTAATATACTTAATAAAAGCAACATAAGGTAGCTGTCTCAGTAACACAAAATATTGAACATTTCGAATGCACTGAAATGGATGAGTTCTTGAATGAAATTTACATACAACAAAGTGACAATTCAAGTTTCAAGATTAATTTTTGTTCTTATACCATTTTTTAAAATCTTAGTGCTCATTAAAGTATGTCATTCATGGAGATTTGAAGACTGCATAGTATGTAGTAATTCACTCTGTAGAAGCAAATTAGAAGTTTCCAATCCCTTTATATAAATGAAGGTTTGAGGGGAGAGGTGTGGCAAGCAATAACCAAATGGCAGTGGATTATTATTTTTCCTTTTCTAATTCAATGTCCAGCTTCATGGGGATGCCCCAGGGGAAAGCAAACTGTAAAAATGAAACTCCTTGAATACAAATGGAGTTTTAAATTGAGGGCTTATTCTTTTCTTTCTGTAAAGAGACTCCCCTGCAGGAAACTGGTTGCCTGAGGCAATGAAAAAAGAAGAGAAAGACCTGTTCCCTGGGGAATCACCTGGAGGACTCGGTTTGCTAACTGAAGGCTCTACAGGACAAGAGGTTTTTGCTCCTTAGGACAAACAGGAAGGATCTGTGCATCTTTTTTTTAGACAGGTCCAAGGTCCCTCTTAGAGATTCTAGGAATGTAGGCCTTGCTACTGATCAAAACCAGGTTGAAAGTAGTCAGTTAAAAGGGATTTTTTTTTCCCTGTTGAAAACTAAGAAAAATAGTACTTTTAAGTTATCTTAGGATTTCAAGGTTTTTCTGGCAAGCAACTGATTGTTCTCGCAAATATTTAACAAAAATATATGCAAATAAACACATCCTTTAGTGGATAGACACTAAAGGAAACATCCAGTGAAAGCCTTCCAAGCCTATTAGAGTTGATGCCCAATATTATTCACACTTATAAACACTGAACCATAACTTATATAAAGATGAGTTACCGATGCAAAGGAGGGAGACCCCATTTGTTGATTATTTGGTAAGATTTTCCCAATTATTAACAGAACTTTGTAATTAAATAATTTTTTTTCCTTTCAATAAATATCAAGCTAATAGAATTTAATAGAATTTAACCGATGGTTTCTACCTCTTTAACAATTTACACTCCAGTAATGTAATCATCATTTCCTATTTCTTTATGAGCAAAGTATTATGTTTCTGCTCTTGTATATGATACAAATATTTTCATTGATTGAAGAAAGTACTAATAGAAGAAAACAACAATGACAATAAGAGCAAACAAACAAACAAACAAAAACAAACAAAAAACAAGTGCACATACAGAAGGTAAAGAAATAAAGTGTGCTTTAGTTTCCTGGGGCTCTATAAAAATCCACCAGAAACTGAGTAGGTTAAATCAAGAGAAATTTATTCTCTCACAGTTTTGGGAACTGGAGGTCTGAAATCAAGGTGTCAGAAGTGTCCTCCTTCTGAAGCCTCTAGGGAAAAATGCTTCCTTGTGTCTTCCAATTTCTAGTGGTTGCTGGCTATCCTTGGCATTCTTTGGCTTTTAACACATCACTCCAACAGCTGCCTCTGGCTTCACATGCCTTCTCCCTTGTATATCTGTGTCTCTGCTTTCTCTTCTTGTAAAGTTACCAATCATTAGATTAGGACCACCTTAATCCAATATGACCTACCCTTAACTAATCACAACTGCAAAGACTGACCTACGTATAAGGTCACATTCTGAGGTTCTGAGTGGACATGAATTCTGGGGGGACACTAACCCAGTAGAGAGTTGTTCTTGTTAGTTTTCCAGGAATTTGATGTTTAGAATTGATATCATAGAAGAGGGAGAGTAATTTTAGAGAGCAACATCACACATAGGAGGACATTAAGTGTTTCAGCAATGGAGAGTAAACAATGCTGTAACATTTTGCCAGGCATGAAGGAATTCTTTCCCCAAACCCCAACTTTGGCATTTCCTCAGGGAGCTAAAAAAAATAATGAAATTACTTTCTATTAACTTTAATTACATAACTGTATTTCTGTTAATTACCCTTCTGTAGATATTATAGATACCAGGTCTGATGGTTATCCAGTTATTAGGTGTTCAGTTTAGTGTTCTTGATTGGGATTTTGGACAAAAGTCCTTACCTTTACTCCTTTTTATTCTAGCACCTATTCTTCTGCTCTTCTCTATTCACCCTCACTTGGCCCATGAGCATTTGAGAACAGTGAGAGAATCTAATTGGCCATCCTCTTCAAATGGAAGAGGTGTCCTGACAATTCCGACAACACCTCCTAGAGAAAGCCAAGCATAGCTCCATTATATCACTTAAATGTGGCTCAAACAGCAGGTTGCTTTTCGTTCTTTAGGCACAATATTAAACACCAAGACGTCACTGTGTATAGGCAAAAATTTCTTACAGTGTTCTTCAACTATTATCTGTTCCATTTGTTTTATTATAAATTTTCTTTTGCAAAAGATATTCTTTGACTACAATAGAAAATTGTTCCAGTTTGATGCACCTATTTGTTTGTGACAGAAAAAAATCTACTGTCAAATACATTTAGGTGTATGACCAGAAAACTCAGGAAGGTTTTTCTGGACAGAGAGAAAAACCTCATGTACAAAAACGTTTACTCTTTGAATACATTTTTATTTGGAAATATTCTGGAAAATAATTTGATTCTAATTTTAAACCATTTGCTCTCTACAAATATCCTATACTCAACCCCAAGATAAACGAAAAGAATCATTATGGCCATAGCTCTTCTGAGCTGGGGCAGAATTCCATGGGCAATCAAAAGGAAATTTACTCAATTCTAGTGGGAAAAGGACTGAGGAGTGAAGCTATGATATAGCTAAAGTAATCCCCACTATCATCAATGACATACATTAAGACCTTATTTATATACCTTGCTTTAGATAGAATATCTCATTTCATTCACATAACAACCATATGAATTAGGTAATCATAATAATCCCCTTCTCAGGTGAAGAAATGGAAGTCAAGAAAAGTAATTTCAATTGTACAATGTCAATATACAAAAGGCTGCCTGACTCTAAGCCTATGCTATTGAATAGTCCACCAGAAGTCACATGCTGGTGGCCTGACTCACAGTCCTGATTCATGTGATCAAAATGCAATTTTTAAAATTGAATGTCAATGTCTGAGTTAGATTGGGGCATGTGCTTTCCATGTGTCCATAATGAGACCTAGTGATTATGTTCTTACACAGGATCCACGAAACTCCTTTGTTATATGCCCTTGTCTGGTAGAGTTGAGTTTGACACAATGTAAGTATTTTGTTGCTTCTTTGTTGAGGTCAGCAAAGATTTACTCTGAGTAAAATATAATTGATATCAACATTAATTTCATAGAAACATTTATTACTTTTATCTGTCCTGTCCTTCAAGAAAGGAGAATTCCCATGCTTCTCTGAAATATCCCAGTAACCGTGCTCATCAAGGGAGTCTGTTCATCTAAGAGATTAGGGATTTGAGAGGTGAAAGAGGCTAGAATATTTATATTAGAAATGGAAGGGAGAAAAGGAGTAAATATGCAGGAAACTGGGGGAATGAGGAGTTTGGAAAGTCATAAGGATTCATGTTGTGTTGGGTATTGAAATTGAGAGATACCATTTTTGAGAACAGTTGCCTCTGGTAGTATGGGAGGCCCTGCAAGGTCTGCCCCACTGAAACACTGAGCAGTCACCATACTCAGTAAAAAAAAAAAAAAAAAAGGATTGCAGAAGCAACAGATTGAAGAAGGATCTCCACCAGCCTAACTTAAAGTTAGATGTCCCATGATTCTGAGTTTGTCTGCCAGGAGGGTTCCTCTCTAAGCACAGCTGAATTGGGGCTTTCTGTTCTAGTTCATTAAGTTCTTAATAGAAAAGGCCATGCTTTTTAAATTTAGTAGAAGTGAATTTTATATTTGTTAATCACATGCTAATGAAAAATAAAATTAATACCATTCTAAAAATAGAGACAACTAAAGTATACATTTCAATAATGATTTCAATAATGATATAGATATCAAATAGATTAAAAGTTTTACCTCTTTCAATTTTTATGCAGTGACTTTAAATATCTGTTTACATTAGTGAGATGATAATTCTATTTCACACCTTTGTGAGTTTGGGATTTGTCATGCAGCATATTGTATTGATTTTTCTCAGAATATTATTAAAGAATTAAAAATGACAGATTTCTTAAGTTAAAAAATTATCCATTAAATATAGTCAGCAGAAGTAAGTAAAAAGGATATAAGAATGTACCAAAATGTTGAACAGTACTACTTTTGAAAATGATGGTGTGAAACTAAATTGCTTCATAATTTGGACCATAATTCTTTTAAATTCATTCTGGTAGTGCCAAGGATGATTTTGGCTGAATTAAATGTCCAGAGTGACACACACATGTTCACAGTGGAATTTTTCACAATTGCCAAAATTTGAAAGCAACCCATGTGTCCAGGTAAACAAAATATGGTATACATACACACAATGGAATATTATTTATCTGTAAAAAGGAATGAAGTTCTGATACCTGCCACAACATGGATGAACCTTGAAGACACAATGTCGAATGCAACAAGCGAGACACAGAGAACAAGCATTGTATAACCTCACTAATATAAAATTCTTACAGTCATAACTAGAATACAGGTTAACATGGGCTGGGGTGAGGGTAGAGAATGTGTAGTCAGAGCTTATTTAGAACAGAGTTTCTGTTTGTAGTGATGGAAATATTTTGATGATGGATGTTGGAGATGGTATCAAAACATTGTGAATGTAATTAGCACCACTAAATTGTATATTTGAGTGTGGTTGAAAGGGGAAACTTTAGGTTGCATATGTTGCCAGAGTAAAAAATAAAAACGACAACAACAACATAGGATTGTACAACACAAACATTGAACCTTAGTGAGGCTATGGACTGTAGTTAACGGTATAATTATAACAACATTGTTTCTTCAGTTCTAACAAAGGTACCATACAAATCAAACTGTTAATAATAAGGAAGATTGTGTGTTTGCATGTGTATGGGGGTAGGGGCTAAAAAGGCACTCTGTATTTTCTGCAGGATTTTTCTGTATACCTATAAGTTATCTAATTTAAAAAAAAAAAGGTCCAGAGTGAAATAAATAATACACCACTTCAGCTTCCCAAATGCTTTTCTTAATCTAGAGAGTGAAAATATTGCCTGTCAATAATGATGAATGCTCTAAGTCATGGTAGAAGCATAGGAAGGAAAAAAGTTATTTCAGGATATTTGTTTTTCCCATTGCTTTGCTTCATTTTGTTTGGAAATGGTTTTTTATTTAATAAATAAAGTTAATTTCAAAATTAAAAAAAATAAGTCATGCAATAAAATTATTTTGAGCATTTATTATATGAAAGACACCAAGATGGGTGCTGCAACTATAAGAATACAAGGCAGTTTCCTCATTGGACAGGGTAAAACAGAAGAAAAAACACTATGTCTGAAAACTAAAGGTAACATCCACCTTTAATAAGGTATAGTGAAATGTAAAGAGATTAAAGGAATGGATGTTCCAGATCTGATATTTCTGAGTAACATTTAAAAGACATATTTTTTTGTTGGTCTATTATTTAGTAAAATACAAAGTTCCTAATACATTGCATTTTTTTCATGTAATTTGTCACTGTGTCGTAATTTGTGAGTATGTGTAGTCAAGAGGTTTTTGGTGGGGGAGTGGTGCAATCAGTCAGTAAAATCACTTCTATTTAACTCCTATGGTAGAAACGCCAATTGTATAAAAGGCTAATTACTACTAGGGGATTAAGCTCTTTTATTTCTAGAACAAAATCAAAACAGTTCAGTCAGTTCAATATAAAACAAGCTATTGTTGTTACTTCATTCACATAGAGCATCTAATTGTTTATGGAATAAGGGGTCATGATTTCCAATTAGTGGGTGCAAAGCCATTTTTGTGAGCTGTTTTCTGTAATTGACTTAGATATTTTAAGGAAAATGTAAGTAGCAAGTATTGAGTAACTTTTCTGTTACTTAAGTTGTAAAGGTAATCATTGAACAGTATTTACAAAATGAAGACCGATTTTCATCTATATCGAACTTCAAGGACATCGTTATTTTTCTGGAGGAATTCTTTCTTAAACAGAAAATAAATTTTAAATAAACCATGATAGTTAATATTAAAATGGTATTATGAAAGACTGCATTCTGAATATACACAATATTATCCTGAGATTTAAAAAAAAAATTCTTTTGAAAGGTTTACAGATTGTAGGGACTGTTTCTTATAATGTTAACAATAAAGATTTTTGTATTCACATTTCCTTTAAGTTTTTCTCTTCAGAAAAGGGGTCTTGGTGCTAAGAACAAAACTCTTCTCACTAATAATTTTTAGCTTAGCCAATTTAGAAAAAGAAAGAGAACTGTGGCAAATGAAAGTTGTACCACTGCACACAACATTGGTGAATTTCACAAGTAAAATGATGCCTATAAGTCAGATATACACTCTCCAATAACATTTATATGTAAAATGCAAATGCAAGAAAACTTGCCTGGACTATTAGAAGTCATCCTTTAAAGTGATTATGACCTAAAAGGAGTTTGAGGCTTCTGGGTTCCAGGTAATAATCAGTTTCTTAACCTATTGGTGGCTATATGAGTATGTTCAGTTTATGAAAATATATCAAATTACAAATTTATGAATTATGTATTTTTCTCCATGTATATCACAATGTAAAGTTAAAAAATATGTTTTAATAAGTCTAGAGTTCATATTTCTTACTTTGGGGAAGCAAAAATGTTAATAACATTTTAATTTCACTCAGATTTCGAACCTCTAAACTTTTCAAATGCTTTTAATTATTTACATTATATTCAGCTAGACTTTTGATGACACAAGACTTAGGATTTATGGTTCTATGTCTCTGAAATTCCACCAAAATTCTATCTAATATTTGTTACATTTAGACCCATGAAAGTATTTTTCTCTAAACCTTGAAGCAAAGACTCAGAATCTAGAAAGTTGACTGAATATTCAGAATGGCTCTCTGCTAATTAATACTTTATGGAATATTAATCATATTTTCAGGATTTATTATGAAACATTTATATTCAGGTGATCTTTTCTATTGATTTACAATTAATTCACAAGCAAAAGTAAATATATTTCAAAAAATCTGGGATAAAATGTTAGAGAAAAAAGACAGAATTCCTAAACTTTCCTGACTTCTTTTGGTTGTTAGAATCCAGGCCTATCATTATTCTTGTTCAGCAAATTTATTTTCTAAAACCACATTTCAGTAAGCTAGAGTTTTGAATGGCATGCCTGACTCACATGATTTTTCATACCAGGTTAGAGTTTTACTAGTTTGTTGGCGCTCTGTTCTCACAATGATGGTATGCTGTTTCTTTTTCTAAAATATGACAATAAGATGCAGAAAGTGTCATGCTATCAAATGTGAAGTGGATGTGTTCCCCTAAGGAAAAACTTTCCACCACAAGTCAAACAGATGTCTGAAAAACATTTAAATTTATGAACTCTTCATACATTTACATGACAATGAGTCACAATATAAATTCATGTATCCTTGTTATTTAAATTGAAGATAAACAGGAAGATATAACTGAAATTCTGTCTCAACAAGAAGAAAAAGAGATTTATGACCTAAAGAATCTTTTTTTTTCTTGCCATTACCCTTGCACTGCAGATGAAATAATAACTGACAAAGATGATAGGGATGCTAATGTTGGATTCAAAAGATAAACTAAATGTATTAAAAAACAGAAGAGCATCTTATCTAATCAGTTCCCTCAGTGATGAATCTATAAATTCTAAGAATATGAATAGCATAGTATAGTGAAAGAGGACATGGGCTGCAAGCACTTAGAAACCAAATTTGACACTTATGGCTAAGTGACTTTAAAAAAAATCCTTTTAAATAATCTTTCAAAGTCAAAAAAAAAAAAAAAAAAGAAAGAAAAGAAAAGCAACCAAATTATATTATCTGTTAGGTCTCTTGAAAATATTATATTCCATCTTGACTGTGTATGAGAATAACTTGTGGAAATTTGAAAAATACAGATGTCTATCCTCTAACAGAGAAGTAAGAACTGTAGTTATGGAATATGAGCATCATATATGTGATACCTATATATACATATACATATAATATCACAGAGAGATAGAGGGAGAAATAGATGATAGAGAGATGGATAGACAAATAGATTCTAAATTTGTTGTTTATGCTAATTTGGCATTCATAATTCCAGTTTCTTTTATAAGAATAAATCTTTAGAAGTGATTGTGAGATGTAGTTTCCTTGCTACCAGGAAGTTCCCTGTAATCAAGTATGTTCAATATTTTATTCCATCATACATCTAAACATTTGTTAGCTGTCACAAAAATAGTTTACAGTCTATAAAATAAAGGCTCTTCACCACTCTTCCAATTAAGCACTCTGCATGAAAGGCTCACTGTAATCAGAAATAACAAATGCCATGACCAGTAAAGCTTTTACTCTGAGAATGGTATAAAATCTTTCCTTGTTGTTCCATGGGAAAACACAGAGTTAACAAGAGTAATAGTAATAGTGTGCCAACAAAATTTTTAAGTTATTGACCCTCCAGATTCTTAAGACCATTACATGAAAGGGTAAAGATACCTGTACCATCCACATATAATGAATGCCAATTATTTCAAAATGAAAAAAAAATTAAATTAACCAGCCTTTCTGCTAATTAATAAATGTTCTCTGTAGCAGTGCACTTGTGGCATTTAGCCCTGCTGTTTGGACTCGTGATTAGGATCTCTTGAATGCTAATAATCACCCCTGATGTGTATATTAATGAGTGGTATTCTTCAAGTAACCCACATTAAGTTGTAAATTAAAGTTAATGTACACAGACTTCTAACACTGGCCATGATGTAAGAACAAGAAATGAATTAACCCTCTGACTGGAAACAACTAGAAAACTGTGTGTGTGTGTGGGGGGGGGGTTGATGCTGGGAGTTTTCAGACATTGGTTAAAGAGCAGTGAAGAACTGACACTGTGGGAAGTGAAACAAAAGAAAATGAGTCCTACCTGGGCCCTAGAATTCTGCCTGGAGGTTATTTTATGTGACTATGGGCAGAGGGAATGAGAACCATAACGATCCTGGTGGTTTGGCAGATTTGGGGAAATGAAGATTGGAAATTCTGAAAGCTGAGAAAGCTCAAAGGTTTGCAATAAATTTCATGAGAAGGAGATAAACAGAAGAGCTTCCCCCAAAATCTGCACATCAGTTCCTTTGCTTCTTTGCTGAATACTAGATCAGTCATGCTTATGGTGAACCTCTAAAATTCAGAGCTCAAAAAACTGGAGAACTTTAAAACATATTAATATCTATAGTTGTCAAAACAGCATGATATTTGCACAAGGAGAGATATATTGGCCAATGGAATCAAATAGATAGTTCAGAATTAGATCCTCACATCTATGGACAATTGATTTTTGACAAGATTGCATGTTTACCCAATTGGGAAAGAACAGTCTCTTCAACAAATGTTGCTGGGAGAACTGGATATCCATATGCAAAAGAATATAAAAGGACCCCTATCTCACACCGTATACAAAAATTAACTCAAAATAGAACAAATACCTAAATATAAGAACCAGGAGAATAAAACTCCTAAAAGAAAACAAAGGAAGCATCTTCAGGAGTTTGTCTTAGGCAGTAGTTTTTTAGGCTTTATACACAAAGCACAAGCAATAAAAAAAAACAAAATAGATAATGGGACCTCCTCAAAATTAAAAACAGTTGTGCCTCAAAAGACTTTGTCATGAAAGTGAAAAGACAACCTATTCAACAGAAGAAAATATTTGGAAACCACATATCCAATAAGGGTTTAATATCCAGACTATATAAAGTAATCCTACAACTCAACAATGAAAAGACAACCGATTTTAAAAATGGGCAAGAGACTTGAATAGACATTTCCCAAAAAGGATACACAAATGGCAGAAAAGTGCATGAAAAGATGTTCAACATCACTAGCTGTTGGGGAATGCAAATCAAAATCACGAGACATAATTTTCATACCCACATAAATTAAAAAGCCTAAATTACAAGTGTTGGAAAGGATGTGGAGAAATGGGAACACTTATTCATTGCTGGTGGGAATGTAAAACGATGCAGTAGCTGTAGAAGACAGTTTGGCAGTTCCTTGGAAATCTAAGTATAGAATTACCATATGACCTGGCAATCCTCTGCTAGGTATATACCCAGAAGAATTGAAAGTATGGACTCAGACAGATATCCAATGTTCATAGTGGCATTAATCGCAATTGCCAAAAGATAGAAGCAACAAAGTGTCCATCAGCAGATGAATAGAAAAATAAAATGTAATTTATACATAAAACAGGACATTATTCAACAGTAAAAATGATTGAAGCCCACAGCATGCAACAGCATGGATGAATCTTGAGGACATAATGCTAGTGAGATAAGCCAGACACAAAAGGACAAATAACATATGATCACACTGATATGAATTAATTATAATAAGCAAACTCATAGAGTTAGATTCTAGAATATAGGTTACCAGATGATAGATTGGGGTTAGAGAATGGGGAGTCAATGCTTAATTTGTACAGAATTTCTATTTAGGTTAATTGTAAAGGTTTGGAATGTATGGTGGTGGTGGTAGCAAAATATCATGAGTGTAATTAGCAGTACTAAATTATATAGGTGAATGTGGTTAAAAGGGAAAACTTTAAGTTGTACATGTTACTAGAATAAATTTAAAAGATAAAACAAAAGACTATAACACAGTGAACCCTAACATAGATGGCAGACTATAATCAGTAGTAAAAATGTAAGTATGTTCTTTCACGAATTGTATCAAATATATGACACTAATACAAGGTTAATAATAGGGTGGTAAATGAGACAAAATTCACCTAATGTAAACTATGGACAATAGCTAACAGTATTATTTTAATAATCTTTCATCAATTGTAGCAAAGACAACTTCTGTTTAAAAAGTAGTGCAATAATAAGAAAGTACTATCATCAATTTTAACAAATATTCCAGACCACAGTACAAACTATTGTTGGTGGGGTGGTGTATGGGAATCCTGTATTTTATGCATGATTGTTCTGTAAACCCACAACATATCATATAAAAAAAAATTAAAAGATTTTATAAAAGGGTTGATGAAGAAAATAAATGAGAAAATAAATAGAGAAGTTTCTAAAAAGTAAAAAAAAGAAAAACAAAAAAAGAAAAACAAAACAAAACAAAAAGAATTGGGGAATGGTAAGGTGAACAATTTCCAGAGCTCACACAGAGCAGAGGACTACTGAACTCTGACTAAAGAATGGTGACTCCTTGTTGAACATTTAAGGCATTTAATAGAAATTCCAGAGGGATCATGCCTTGGTAGATAGGTTAAATCATTCCTGAAATGAAAGATAAGGCCTTGAAAGTACCAAATTATCTGCTTGTCAAAACAAAGCCCAACAATCTTTAAAGTAGGGAAGCAAAATACAGAAAATGTACACCATAACATTCACAATGGCAAACATTCAGAGAATCTTGTATACAATAAAAAATCACTAGATGTTTCAAAAATGGTAATGTTTGACTAAGGAAGGGAGAAATTAAGCAGTAAATAAAAGTGAAACCAGAAATGACAGAGGTTGTAGAATTAGCAGGCAAGAATAGCAGACAACCTGGACTTCAGAATAAGAACTGGGATGGATTCATCAAGATGACACCAATTTTACATATCTGTTTATCCAATTGACTTTTATAATACATGAAAGAAAATTTAACAGAACTGAAAAAAGAAATATACAAATCTTCTATCGTAACAATTGGTTGAACAATAGAAAGTAAAGCACATTGGATAAGGAAGAGTTCAATATTACTAAATAGTTTAACCCAATTGACATTTGCAGAGCCGTGATACCAAAATCAGCAGGATAGTATCTTTTCAATTGCACATCTAACTTTCACCAAAATAGACCATATGTTGTGCCGTAATACAGAACTCAATAAATATAAAATAATTTAAATCATACATATTGTATTTTCTAACTAGAATGGAATTAAATTACAAATCAATAATAGAAAGTTATCTGAAAAATCCACAAATATTTCACAATTAAGCAACACACCTAAATACCTTATGGACAAAAAAGAAATTTTAAGAGAAAAAAAATTGAACTGAATGGCTGTAATATCACAACATACTAACTTTTCTTTGGATGTGGTTAAAAGTATGGCTAAGAGGGATATATATACCTTTAGAACTTATATTATAAAAGAAGAAACATCTGCAGTCAATGATCTAGACTTGCAAATTATGATGCTGGTAAAAGAAGGGCAAATTCAAGCTGTATAGTAGGAAGGCAATAATAGTAATGTCAGTGAAATTGTTGATGGGCAAACAATAGAAAAGACCTATGAGGAAAAAATAGTGGCTCTTAGGAAAAAAAAGTAATAAAATTGATAAGCCTCTAGTTAGAAATGGTTAGAAAAAAGAGAAAAGAGAAATTATCAATATCAGGATGCTCCTATAGATACTACATGCATTGAGATAAAAGGAACAGTATGAAGAACTTGATGTCCATAAAATCAAAACCACTCAAATAAGTGGGACAAATTCTTTGGAAGACACAATGTGCCAAACCAGACCAAAGAAATAGAAAATGTGAATAGTTGTATATCTATTAAAGGGATATAATTGATTCTAAAAACATTCTGAAAAAGAAAATTCCAGTCTTAGATGGTTTCACTAGTGAATTCTTTAAAGACTTACTGACAAAATTAGAGTTGAGAAAACTACCCAGCTCATTTTATGAGGGCATCGTTATCCTGATACCAAAACCAAACTAAACATTATAAGAAAAATTTAAAATCAAAACAAAATAAACAAAAAGCTATAGACTAAAATCTCTTGTGAATGCAGACACTAAAATCAATAACATGATATTAGGAAATAGATTCCAGCAATACACAATGGTCAATATACCATGATCCATGATCAGGATATATTTATGTCAGGAATACAAGGTTGGATTAAAATACAAATGCAATTCACCATATCAATACCTCATTAAATGCAGTAAAATACTTTTATAATATTCAATATCCAGTTATTTCTATTAAATCAAGAATAGAAGGAAATTTTCTCAACCATAATAAGAACATCCACAAAATGTTTATAGCTAGCATCATGATGGCCATGAAAGGTTCAGTGATTTCTGCCTAAAAATGGGAAAAGAAACAGGGAAATCTGTTCATTCAACATTTTTCTAGATCTTCTTGTCAATGCAAATAAGAGGGCAAAAGAAAGAAAAACATGCAAACTTTTAAGGAAAAGATAAACTGTTTTTAATGACAGAAGACTTAATGATGTGCATATAAAATCATAAGGATTGTACCATATAGAAATAAGTAAGTGTAGTACACTCACAGGATACATGGTTAAAATACAAAATTCAATTGTATTTCTATATATTAACAATGAACAATTAGACATTATAATTAAAATAACACAATTTATATTACATTATTTTAAAAACATGAAACATATTGGGATAAATTTAACAAAATATCTGCAAACCTGTACAGCAGTCATTTTCAAATGAGGGCAATTTTGCCCTAGGGACATTTGTCCATGTTTTTAGACAATATATTTTAAAGCATGGGGAGTGAGTACTAATGGTATGTATTGAGTTGATGCTAAATATCCTAAAATGCACAGACTGACCTGCACAACAAAGAATACTTGGCTTAAAATGTCAGTGGTGTCAAAGTTGAGAAGCCCTGCTGTACCTGGAAAACTCTGAAACATTCCTAGGAGAAATTATAGAGGCCCTCAATAAATGGATCAATATTGTCTAGATGGCCATTTCCCAAAAGTGACCCACAGATTCAATGCAATCTCTATCAGCCAAACAGGCTTTATGTAGAATTTGACAAAGTGATTCTAAAATATATACCTAAATGCAGAGCACTGATAATAGTCAAAACAATTTTGAAAATAAGAATTTAAAAATTGGACAGCTTAAACCTAATTTCAATATTCAGTCTCATGTTACAGTAATCAAGAAAGCATGTGATTAGCATAAGATGAGATAAATAGACAAATTGAAGAAGAAAGAATCTAAAAATAGTCCTCACACCTTTGTGGTCAGTTGGTTTTATACAAGAAATGCATAGTAATTCAATGAAGAAAAAAAATAAATATATATTTTAAAAAAGGTGCTATATCATCTGTCTAACCATTTGGAAAAAATGAAAATTGCCACTAACCTCATGCTATCCACATAAATTAACTCAAAAAGGTTTTTGTCTTAATGGCAAGGGCTAAAAATTTAAGATTTCTAGAAGAAAATATAAAAATTAATATTTATTACCTTGGATTAGGCAAAGGTTTATTAAATACAACATAAAAATACAAATCATAGGAGAAAATTTTTGTTAAATTGGACTTAAAATGGAAAAATTTTACTCTTTAAAAGACACTGTTCAGAAAGAGAAAAGAAAAACCATATCTTGAGAGGAAATAGTTGAAATGCAAATGTGCGAGGACTTTGTATCCAGAACACATAGAGAACTCTGACAACTCAAGCATCCTAGTTTTTTTAAGGAAAAAAAAAATTTGAACAGACATTTCATGTCGTATAAATACTAATGGGCAATAACCACATCCAGAATACTTTATTTCATTTGTTGTCAGGGAAAAGAAAACTGAACTCACAATGAGATGCCACTAATCCCATATAAGAATGCTAAAATTAAAGTGATTGATAATTTAAAGTGTTGCTGGTGGTACTGTAAAATGGAACAGGCACTTTGGTTAGCTGACTGGCACCTCCATATGTTATGCAATTTAGCAATTCTCCTCTCAGATACATATACAAGAGAGTTGACTTGTTTGTGAATGCCCATAACATTATTCACAACAGCCCACTGGGAATATTCAAATGACACATTACAGGTGGATTCATAAAAAAAGTGCAGTATATTCATAAAATGGTATATTTATACAATAGTAAAAGTAAACTGCTATATGAGAAAACATGGATGAATCTTTTAAAAAATAGGCTGAATGAAAGAAAGAGGCACACAGGTGTGTGTGCCATATGATTTCATGCATTAAAAACTCTAAGAACTGTAAAAGAAAAAATTGTAGTTCAAAGTGACAGAATATCAGTGTGTCCCTGTGAGAGGTAGGGATTGCATAGGCAGGGTCACATGGGAGCCTTTTACGGTTATTAAATTGTTCTATACCATGATTATATTGGGGTTACACAAATGTGTACATAGATTCAAATTCATCAAATTGCATGTTAATAATGGATACATTTCAATGAATAAATAATATATAAATAAATAATTTTGGTAATTAAAACCACATGTAAATTTCACATTGTCAATACTGAATTACTTTAAAGTAAATTGGGAACAATAAAATATCTATGAATCATTATAAGTAAACAAACATTCCTGAACTTATCACTCAGCAAAATACCAAATGCATTAAAACATGTGGAGACATTTATAACTTCAGAAGTCATCAGAAATATGAAAATTAAGACTGCAGGAACTATATTCTATCCACTAGAAATGCAAAAATAAATAAATAAATAAATACAAAGACTGACCATTTCAAGTGTTGTTGAGGAATTTGAGCACTTGATAGAATTGCTGTAGGAAGTTAAACTGTAACAAGCTCTTTGAAAATTCAGTTTGGCATTAACTTATATAATCACATGTAAGCAAATTCTATGTCTCAGTATTTTAGCCTCCAGGTATTTATGTCAGGTACATGTACAAGTATGGCCATAGACACATCACTTGTGATAGCAAAATCCTGTAACTGTGATCAATCCATAAAACCATCCAGCAGAGAATGTGTAACCATATTGAGGTTTATTTACGTGATAAAAATGTGATTCAAGAATGTAAATGAACCACAGATGCATTAATCACCATAATTGCAACTTATAGATAAAATGTGGATTGAAAAAGTTTAACAAAAGGGTTAATTTATCACATTGATACATCTCTAAAGCACTTATCTGTATTTAAAAAAAAATCCAGATCAGATATTTTAAAGATTAAAAGTTAAAGGTCTTCATTTTCCAGGCTGCTGTGACAATAATCATAAAATGGATTGGCTTAAACAATAGGAATTTATTTTCTCACTGTTTCAGAGGCTAAAAGGCTTGATTTCTTCTGGGGTCCTTAGCATTCTGGTGCTGGCTTGCTGGCAGTCTTCAGGGTTCTCTGGGTTTCCTATCACATGGCCATGCCTTCTCCTTTGTATTCTGGGTTCCTGCTGACTTCTGGCTTCTGGCTCTTCCTGGTGATTTTCTCTCACTGTATCTGGATTTCTTCTGCTTATTCAAGATACTTCAGTAATTTTGATTAAGGCCCACCCTCATTCAGTTGGGCCACACATTAGCTAAAAGCAGATCAAGAACAAGAACATGTCTACATTGGACACATAATTCAGTCCACCACAGAAAGCTTCTAATGCGCAACCATATTTGAAAACTGCTGTCCTAGAACTAACAAGCAATCCTAAAAAAAAAAAAAAAATCCATGTTTCTTTCCCATCACTTTTTTCATGGAAATTTTGATTTTGAAATTTTGTTTCCAGCTTTTCTAATTGACATTTCAAAGAGTGATTGCCCCTATCATAAAATTGATGAAAGAATGTCTACAACATGGAAATCTACCTACGAACAAGAAGGAAGGTAGCATTCAATGTTACCTTTGTAGAAAAGAAAACCAGTCATCCTCTCTTAAGAACTGGAGATACATGCATCTTGCCCAAAGAAGTAAATTTGTCACTCAAAGCCATGCGGCATCATCCTCTGGATATAATGGCTCTGCCCCATCATATTTTCTTCAGATGACTAAATTCTGCATTATCTCAGTGTCAGGACCACAGATAAGTCTGAGAGGTTGCAGGAAGAGGCTCTTCTGATCTGTATCCCAGGCCATGTGCAGGAGACAATTGAACTTGTATTACCCTCTACACACTTGAGAACAAATCTCATTTGCTAAATCTCATTGACTTTTAAAGTTCTGTATACCATTTAGTACAATAAAAAACAAATTTTAAGAATGTCTTTTACTCATAAATAATTGATGAACTAAATTGTTTTTTTGTTGTTAGTGTTTGTTCACATTGCTGTAGTGACTGACAGCACTTAAATGGTGTTGGGAGTTTCTGAAAGAGTTAATGAACTCTCTTGCAGCTTATCATGATATCAAGCTTAATCATATTTGGATAAAGAGCATAGTATAGCAGATTGTCCATTTAGTTCCATAAAAATAACTGTATGACAAAATGAATGAAGAATATTATCATTTCATGCCTATAATGTGCCTTACTTTATAATTCATACCTTGTAACATGCTTAGAATATATAACTTTAGGCATTGCTAAAACACTTTTTAAAATCTCTGATAACTATTGTCATTAGGTGTGCATTTGTGTCAAACATGGAAAAACTCATTTTATTTTCCTTGTAAAATATAGTGTTACCCTCTCAGAATTATAGTAATTATCCTGGACAGTCTTCTTAAGATTTTCTCAAACTACACATGCAAACAAACCAAGGATGATATATTTCTGCTCTATCCTCTAGGAAACAAGTATTTTTCTGATGTATGAACCATTTTGAAGTCAATATAGTCCCTGCAGAATGAAGCAATTATTATTGCCAATACCATCATGAAATGGTATTGAAATGCCTTATTAGGAAACTTAATGTATCAACTTAAGAGTACATTTTATCTACATGATTGCTCAAATTGACTGTTCATAGGTCAGTTGCCAAGGAAGGAATTGCAAAGCCAAATGGTAAATTTGAATCATAAATTAAAAGAAGGAGACATCCTGTTACCAATCACCTATAAGGCAGACTGAGTGCACTTCTGTTTTATAAAGGCCCTTATGAATGATGAAAGATCCTTCCCCACCTCCTAATTAATCCTTTATTTTAGTATGTTCTTATTAAATAAAAATTTGACTAATATAGTCAATGTCATAGAATAGTTTAAGTTATCTGACATGTTTTCCTTAATATGAAAGAAAGATCTGGGAGTAAGTGTTGACAGAAAGCTGGAGGAAATGATGTCTCCAAAGAAAAACAAGGAACCCAGAACCTAAGTGGAATTTTCACAAAGCTCTTAGAGCCGATATTTATTTGTATGAAGTTGGAATGCATATTATGGTGCCTTATTGCTTATACAGTGATCCTTGACCTTCACAATATCTCATTTAACTTGTTTAAATAAAAATAACCCCTGCTTTGTAATTCATAAGTACTGCATCAAATGGTTATTGAGCAAATTATTTTAGAATCACAATTGTGTAGCTGATACAATGAGAGTACAGTTCTCATATTTCCAAGATGTCATAATATTTTCTATTCTATTATTTTAAATGACCTCCCCAAAAATGCTTTGCAGATGTGCCCATCCTGTTGGTCCAAATTGCAAGAATACACAGTAAGTATTCTTTACTTGCATAGAATTTATTCCAAGCAAAAGAGCTATTGTTGCTGCCATCTGTTTTGGCCACTTCTCATCTCTCTCTCCCTCTCTCTCTCTCTGGCATATGAACAATGGTTTAGTGAACAAATGAATGATGGGCTTATTTAATACTCCAGACAGTGCTATAACAAATTCATTGTCACAGTGAAAAAATACACAAACAATGTTTCAACAACATTCATTGGGGACTAAAGTTGCAAAAGATGTTATCTTTCACTTGCACTTGACACTTCTATTTTCTTGTTTCTGACTAGATCAGTTTAAGTTTTTACAGTAAACTTTCTTCAAAAAATCACCCAGTATTTAAAAGTTTTATTATTAGGTAAAAGAAAAGAGGAAAAAAGGGAAAAAAAATGGAATATTTTCTGTAAAGGAGTTAATAAAGTATAACTATATTACATTAATTTTTAAAATGCCATTAGAAATGGCATCTATCAATTAAATTCTAAATAAATAATTGTTCATATTTGCTTAAATTTTGGAATATAGAATATTCCCTTCATCGTAATAAAAAACTAAATATGTTGTATTGGTTTCCTGGGGATGTTGTAACAATTACCACAAACTGGGTGATTTAAAACAACAGAAATTTATTCTCTAACATTTCTGAGGCCAAAGTCTGAAATCAAGTTGGTAGTGGGGCTGCCCTCTTTCTAGAGGCTCTAGAGCAGATCCTGTTCCTTACTTCTTTCAGTTTCCAGTAGCTGTCAGAATTCTTGACCAGGGACTACACTCCCCTCTTTGCTCCTGTCTTTACATGGTCTTATCCTTTCTGTCTGTGTGTGTTTTCCCTTTGGTCTTTTCTGAGGATACTTGGCATTGGATTTAGATTTAGATTTAGATTTAGGTTTAGAGCCACGGTGTAATCCAAGATGATCTTATCTCAATGTCCTTAACTTATATCTTCAAAGACTCTTGTTCCACAGAAGTTGATGGAAGTTTCTGAGATTTGGGTCCCACCATTCAACCCACTACAGATGTATCTGTCAAAATGTGAGAATCAGAACAGCACTTGAGAACTCTAAGTTTAGGGGTTAGTTGTTGAAGAAATATTAGTAAAGAGTAAAGGAAAAAAGGACTGTTCTAGTTTGCTAATGCTGCCAGAATGCAAAACACCAGAAATAGATTGGCTTTTATAAAGGGGGTTATCTGGTTACAAAGTTAGAGTCTTAAGGTCATAAAGTGTCCAAGGTAACACATCAGCAATCAGGTACCTTTACTGGAGGATGGTCAGTGGTGTCTGGAAAACCTCTGTTAGCTGGGAAGTCACATGGCTGGTGTCTGCTACAGAGTTCTGGTTTCAAAATGGCTTTCTCCCAGGATGTTCCTCTCTAGGCTTTAGCTCCCCAAAAATGTCACTCTTAGTTGCTCTGAGGTCGTTTTTCCTCTCTTGGCTTCTCCGGAGCAAAAGTCTGCTTTCAAAGGCCATCTTCAAATGGTCTCTTGTCTGCAGCTACTCTCTCACCTTCTATGCATTCTTCAAAGTGTCCCTCTTGGCTATAGCTCCTCTTCAAAATGTCACTCTCAGCTGCACTGAGTTCCTTCTGTTTGTCAGCTCATTTATATGGCTCCAGTGATTTGATTTAGACCCATCCTGAATGGGTGGGGTAACACCTCCATGAAAATGATCCAATCAGAGTCATCACCCACAGTTGGGTGGGGCGCATCTCCATGGAAATACTCAAAGAAATACAATCTAATCAACACTGATAAATCTGCCCACACAAGATTACATCAAAGATAATGGTGTTTGGGGGGACATAATACATTCAAACCGGCGCAAGGACCATTACAAATTTTGTGACAACATCCCAATGAGTCCATCTTTGTACCTATTCCCTAGGTATCATTATATCTGATATTCAAATCTTGCTATTTTTAAACCCCTAACCCACAAGCCAAACCATTTGTCACTGCCTAAGAGAATGGTATATTCTCAAATCAGGCTACTGAGTTTTCTCAGAGCACTAATTTTCTACAAGTACCCCTGAGAAGAAGCTTATAACAATACATAAAGTATCTACAAACAAACCCTAACTCTAAGCCTTCCTCTATTCTATTAGCTGGTCATAGGGAAATTCCCACGAGTCTATGGTTATTACAATTTGAGGGAGAGGGGTCTATTGATCCCTTTCACAAAGTTCAAATTTCAGTTGTAAAGCTTGTACATAATTATGAAGGAGCTTGTGCTGGAATATTTGGTAAGCCAAAATGCTTTTGTAAAACGTGTCATTTAAAGGCACAATTAATATTTTGGCCGTTGTCATGCAAATAAAATATTCAAATGGTATAAAATAAGAAGTTCCCTTTTCTTCCCTAAGACCCCATGAGCTTCTCCAGAGGCAACCACTATTGTCGTTATTTATATATTATTAGAGAAATATACTAAGATCTAACTAGCATATGTCTTATATGCTCCAATTTTTACACAAAATGATTCCCTTCTGTAGGACTACACAGAGTTCCCAAACTTGCTTTTGTAATCTGAAATATATCACAGAAATTTTCACAGATCAGTATATATAGGGATGTTCCATTCTTTTTTAATAGTTGGATATTATCTTTATTTCATATTTCCCTATATATGAACATTCAGTCAATCTCCAATTTTTTTGCTATAAAACTGTGCTGGAGAGAATATCTTTACATAATAACCATTTCACACATGCCAAAGTAACTAAACAATACATATCTAGATGTGGAATTTCTCATTCCAAATGTATGTGATTTGTAAATTCTGATATGTTGTGATAAATTGCTGTCCATAGAGAATATTTCATTTACTCTTCCACCCACAGTGCTGGAGAGTGCCTGTTTCTCCACCCATTTAACAAGACAGTGACATTGTTATATTTGTTAAGTATGATAAATGAAAATAGGATCCCATCATAGATTTATTTTGCATTCATTTTTCTAAGTGAAGTTGAGGGTATTTTAAAATATTTAATAACCCTTTGTCTGAGGTATGAGTTTCTTTCTTTTCTTAACCATGCACATATTTTTAATTTTATATGTATTAAATTTTACATTTTTTCCAACAATGGTTTAATATTTTGTATTATGCAAGGCAAGAAGGATTTTCTACCTCTGAGTTTATTTTCATAATTATATCATTTGTGTAAATATGCCTTGCAATTTTACTTTTCATTTTAAACTATTTCAGCCATCTGGAATTGATTTCAGTACAATGTGTGGGGGATGGAGCCAACTTTTTGTTCTATATTCCAAATGCCTACTATGTTGCTCTAAAGGATTTGTGAAAAATCCATAATTTCACCATGTTTGGAAAAAAAGGCACCTTTATTTTATCCTATATTCCCATCTGTATTTGAATCTTTTCCTTCACTATGTTCTGTTCCAATGATCTACTTTTAATAATCTCTTCTAACTACTTAAGTATCCAGTAGGCTTAAATCACCCTCATTTCCTCCTCCTTATCAATATTTTGCGTGATATATATGTTGTGAATTTCCTATTTTTCCTTTCAAAAGAGCTTTCCTGGATATAAAGGAAAAAAATCTTATTGGCATTTTTATTAGAAATGCATCTATAGAAACAATGCTGTATCATATAGTATTTCACTTATATAAATTAATAGTGCAAATAATAATAAAATTGCCATGAGCAGTCATCCTAATATCTCTGATATATAATTTCCATTTTCGTTTGCATTTGACTAATATTCAATTACTCCTCATTTTATTTTGAACCTTTATGATTGACCTTGTTTTAAGTGAGTTTCTTGCTTTAGGATGTCATCTAATTTGGGAGTTTTCTGATTTGCAATTGTTAATTTTACCTTATTTTTATTTATTGATAGGTTAGCTATGTCCAATGTAAGATTTTTCATCAAAAATTTACTCTATGCCTTCTATGCCATTATTATCAATATCAGTTAGAAAAAACTAAATTCTGGAAACATGAAAATGCCCAAATTTTAGGAAAACTGAAATTGTAGAGCTTATATAATTGTGCCAAATGGTATTATTTTTCACTTCAAAATCTAGTTATTTGATGTCATATTTAAAGGAAACAAATTCTCCTGCTCTGCAAAGAGCACTGTTTGGAGAAGACAGCTTGGAAAAGACAAGCCCCAGACTGGGAGAAAATACTTGCAAAATAAATAACTGACAAAGGATTTGTATTCAAAATATGCAAAGACCAATTGAAACTCAATAATAACAAAACAAACAATTCCAATTTGACAATGGGCAAAAGAGCTGAACAGACACTATACCAAAGAAAATACACAGATGGCAAATAAGCATGTGAAAATATGTTCAATATCATATAGAATAAGGAAATTGCAAATTAGAATAATGAGATACCACTACACTCCTATTAGAATTATTAAAATTTGAAATACTATCAATGGATGCAGGCAAGAATATGGAGCAACAGGAACTCTCATCCACTGATGGTAGGAAAACAAAATAATACAGCTACTTTGTTAAAATGTTTGGCAGTTTCTTACAAAGCTAGACATGGGCCTACTACATGATCCAGCAATTGTTCTTCTAGATATTTAGCCAAAGGAACTGGAAATTTTTGTACATACAAAAACCTGTACACAAATGTTGATAGCTGCTGTATTCAGAATTGGCAAAAACTGGAAGCAACAAAGAGCCTGAGAGCCCTTCCATGGGTGAATGTATAACCAAACTGACACATCACATTAGTACAATGGAATATTATTCAATAGTAAAAAGAAATGAGCTATTAAGCCACACCTGTAAAACAAAAACAAAAACAGAAACACAGAGAGAACTTAAATACATATTGCTAAGTGAAAGAGGCCAGTCTGGAGAGGCTGCATAATTTATGATTCCAACATGTGACATTTTGGAAAAGGCAAAGAAATAGAGACAGTAGAAAGATCGATGCTTGCCATAGGGTAGGGGTGGGGTGAAGGAAAGAGATGAACAGGTGGAGCACAGGACATTTTTAGGATAGTGAAACTATTCTTCTGGTAACATAGTTGTGTATGTTTGACATTATGCATTAGACAAAACCCATAGAACTGTATCCACTAAGAGTGAACCCTAATGTAAACTATGAACTGTATCAGTATTGGTTCATCAATTGTAACAAATGTACCATATTTCTGCAAGATATTAATAATGGAGAAAATTAAATAATGTGTGGAAAGGGATTATGGGAATTCAATTTTCTGAGCAATTTTTCTGTAAACCTAAAACTTCTCGAAAAATGAAGTTTTAAAAAAATGCCTTTGAAAATAGCATCAAAAATGAAATATTTAAGTATAAATATTGCAAAATATGTATAAAATTAATGTGAGTTCTCTTCTTATTAAATTAAAAATCATGATGTTTTTCTAGCTAGTATTTTATATAAGTAACAATTTTGTTTTAGGCATTTAAATATCAAAATTGACTATAAATACATTTGTTAATCACCATTAAAGTATATTTCAGGAATAAAGAATAATCATTCATAAATATGTTCTCTCCCAAATGTTTATGACTGAAAATGAACCAATTTTGAATCAAGCTTTCTATATTATTTTAATATTTAACATAGAAAACTGGTACTTCTATAGAATCTTCTAATTAAAACACTTTAAATATGCAGAATTATTAGGAATGTTATTCTTACATACCAGATCAATTTTTTAGTGACTGTTTGCAGGCCCATGATTTGGCTTTTTTCATTAATTTACAATTTCACATTTAATACTGATTTGCTGTATAAAATGTGTGCTATAACTATCTATATTTATATCTTTCTATTATCCATTGTAAAAGTGCTAAGATAGGCTTATTCAAAGTTTTGATGAAAACACTTTTAATGCAATAACTATAGCAAATAAATGCACATATATCAAAATATCACATGAAAAATGAGAACTGTAATATATAAGTAGTGACACCAAAATATGAAAGCTAGGTAGCTACTGTTCTTAGAATTATATGTTTCTAGATATTTATATATTTATTGTTTTAAAAAGCTTAGACTGTTCTACATGTAATTTTAAATTAATTATGTTTTCCAGTTTTTAAAATGTGCACAGAAGTGTAAAGGTTTTGTTTTGTGTGTGTGTGTATTTGAGAGTTAATTTACTTAAAATTTCATGCAATTTACTAAACCAAAAGTTCAAAATATTGGAAGAATAAAGAAGGTAATTAATGAACAATAACTGCTAAACCATAGAAGATATAATAAAATATTTCAGTTGATATCAGAATAGACATGCAAGCCAAGTGAAGTTAGAATAGTTAATGTATTGGGATAAAATTCTCCTAGGTCTGTCCATGACATTTCTGCACATCTTGTTTCAGCTTCTGTTCCAAATTCTCTTTAAAAAAATGTTTGTTTAACAAACATCCTTGGAAGAAAGAGATAGTGTCTCCCTCCATAAAAGATTGGGGTTTCCTAAGCTTGATGTCCATGGTTGTGATGCATACCCACTGTCTATGCAGTACCAACCAGGTCTGCTCTTCATTTCTCTAAGGGACTTGGGCAGGGTGGGGGAGGACAAGGAGAACCAATAAAACATGAACCTCAAACTGACTGAAGTTCCATGAGTAATAAAGTCCTTTTACTCTGAACAAGAGTCTCATGCCATCTTCCAGCATCTGTTAACCTGTGGTATGTTACATTGTTAGCTTGCAAGTAAGTTAAGCACCTCAGACCCTTCATAATTCTTGACATAATTATTAACAGAAAACACAACAAACAATTTTAAATGAGAAATCTTAAAGACAACAAGGATAATCAATTAAAAGTACTTTGTCATATTGTCCCTACCTAAATTTTTTCTTAGAATGGCATAACAATTTCATCATTTCAGAGTAGATTCCAACTCTCTTTATGTTACTCAATCAAAAATCAATATTCTCTTTCTTTTTTTAATTTTTAGTTTTCATCTCTTCATGACAGTTCTTGGTATGTTATGGGAACTCATCAAATATTGTGGAATAAGTGCCTGAGTGAATGATAGGATAAATGAAAAATTCATATACATAAATATATATTTTTTTTCAGAGATAAGTTTCATGGACAGGAAGAATTTAAGATTGAAAATGTGTATAACAGATATGATAACTATGAACACATTGGTATCCTTTCAGAATTACAAATCAGCAATGTGACCAAAATTATGACATTGGTACTATATGTATCAGTGATATATTTGGTATTTGAAATACCAAAGTCTGTTATTTCAAATAATAAACATAGTAATGGCATGACAGAATTGCTGGTACCAACACATTAACAACTAAAAATCTATACAGTATATCTAAAATTAAATCATTTCCAGGCATTGGAAAATAACCAATCAGGATATGATCATTGGAAGAGGAGAAACAGATGGGATTATTTCCACAGCCTTGTGTATTTGCCCTATTGAAATTGTCCAACTATAGTGTTGGGAGAAAAACCCAAGTTGGAGCTGAACTTTCGCTGTATAGTTAAAATATATATCTGAGTTTAGGGCTGTTAAGAAAACTGAATTGAGAGGCAGGGTGCTATGTTCAGTTAGCCACAGGGAAGGATGTGTGGCTATTCTTCTCAGGGATTTATTTTCTCCCAATATGCATGTGCATAATGGAAATTAATGGTGTTGGTGGATTGGGGAAGGGCCCAAAAGTCTTACAAAATAATAGCTCCCAAATGAACAAAGACTGACCCAAAACTTTGGAGGATTCACAGTAGTGGGGAAACATTTTAATTTTCTTGCTTGCTATTTATTCTTAAGAGGAAATCTATGTAATCAGGAGGCTTGGCAATGAATCATGAGCAATGTCCATCATACAAACAAAATATAATGAGACATCTGAATTAGCACAGTAATGTGCTGTGTAATTAAAGAGGCCATAGAAGTAGATTCACATATGACTTAGATGGTGGGATTGCAAGACACATTATTTAAAATAACTATTGTAACAAGAAAGGAAAATATTTCAGCAGAGAAAATAAAACTCTAAAAATCATACAAATAAAAATTCTCATGATGAAAACTTCATGTTATGAAATGAAGAAATTATTAGCAGAGTTTAACCAATAAATGTTTGCATCAAAAGAAAGGATCTGCAAATCTAAAGTCAAGTGAAAAAAGAGATTATACAATCTCAAGAAGGAACAGAGAACCAAAATATATATGTGTGTGTGTATATATATATATATATATATATATATTTGTAGTTAAATCATGCAAAGAGAGGAGAATGAAGCAGTAAACATACTTCAAGTTATAATGATTGATAATTTTCTGAAATCACTAAGAGACTTCAAAACACAACACCCCAAACCAGAGATTCCAAACACAGTAAATACACATACACACACACACACAGAAACACATATACTCACATACCAAATGCACACCTGGGGATATCACACATAAACTCCTGAGAATTGAAGCTAAAGAAAATAATGCAATTTTTTTTCAAAAGGAAGTTGAAATAAAAACATTTTTTAGGAAAAAAAAAGCTGTTAAGATTTGTTACCAATATATTCACACTATAAGAAAAACTAAGGGAAGTTCTTAAACTGATGGGTAATAAAACTAGATGGTAGCTTGGGTTTCAATAATATATGAAACTCACTGACAACATTAATAAGTAAATCATATAAAAGACCAAGGAGCAAGTTGCTATACAGTGTGTTATGTAAACACAGGTTTGCACACAACAGAGATTTTCAGCATATGACCATTTTATTACATAGCACAAAGAGTCCAAAAGAGCAGAGGAAGAGATCTTATTGTGGTCAGTCCTCCAAGGATGCCAACTGCTCAGGTCAGAGTCAGCAGCTCACATGTCCCACTTTGCATCAGAATTGAGGGACACTTGTGCTACCTGGGTGTTGGGTTTTTATACATCCCAGGGGAAGGGGAAAATGCCAGTGAGTATAAAGCATTCATAAAGTAACCCATTTACCCCAGCAAACATCTGGGGCTGGTTGAGATCACACATCTTCCCCAGGCTGCCTATGGTCTCTTGTAAAATGGAAGCATGCTCAACAACTGCTTGCAAACAAGCAAAAATGGAAACATACAAAGCACCTGCATGCAAACAAGCAAAAATGGAAACACACCAAGCACCTGCATGCAAACAAGCAAGACGAAATAGGAGGGCTTAGGTGAGGACTGGGAAAGAGCCACTGATTTTGGCCTTGACTTCCCTAAAAGCTATTTTTAAAAATGTATTTAGACACCCTCAGGGAAACCAGATACTGAATATTTCTTCCCTCTGGGACCTGAGCCTGTTCTGGTCTGGGAAAACCTGGTTTGTATAACCAAGGAAACCATGCTTAGACAACAGAAAATTACAACCTACACTAAGAAAAACAAAGTTATGGCCCAGTCAAAGGAACAAACGTACACTTCAACTGAGATACAGGAATTTAAACAACTAATGCTAAATCAATTCAAAAAGTTTAGAGAAGATATTGCAAAAGAGATAGAGGCTGTAAAGGAAGCACTGGACATGTATACGGCAGAAATCAAAAGTTCAAAAAACCTACTAGTAGAATCTATGGAAATGAAAGGCACAACACAAGAGATGAAAGACACAATGGAAACATACAATTATCAGGAAAGGTAAAAGCAGAGGAAAATATAAGATATGACATATAAATTCCAAAAAACAAAATGGTAGTAGAAAGTACTGCCCTTACAGTAATAACACTAAATGTAAATGGATTAAACTCCCCAATAAAAAGACACAGACTGGCAGAATGGATTAAAAAACAGGACCCATCTATATGCTGTATACAAGAAACTCACTTTAGACACAAGGACAAACATAGACTGAAAGTGAAAGGTTGGAAAAAGATATTTCATGCAAACAACAACCAGAAAAAAGCAGGAGTAGCTATATTAATATCAGACAAGTTAGACTTCAAAAGCAAAACAATTAAAAGAAACAAAGAAGGACACTATATATTAATAAAAGGGTCAATTCATCAAGAAAACATAACAGTCATAAATATTTATGCACCCAACCAAAATGCCCCAAAATTCATGAGGCAAACACTGCGATCACTGAAAGGAGAAATAGATACCTCTACAATAATAGTTGGAGACTTCAGTACACCACTCTCATCAATGGATAGAACATCTAGACAGAGGATCACTAAAGAAACAGAGATGTTGAATTGTATGATAAATGAACTAGACTTGACAGACATTTATAGAACACTACATCCAACAACAGCAGGATATACTTTTTTCTCAAGTGCTCATGGAACATTCTCTAGGATAGACCACATGTTGGGTCACAAAGGAAGTCTCAACAAATTTAAAAATATTGATATTATACAAAACACTTTCTCAGACCACAATGGAATGAAGTTGGAAATAAATAAAAGGCAGAAGGTCATAAAATTCACAAACATATGAAGGCTAAACAACACCCTCTTAGAAAACCAGTGGGTAAAGGAAGAAATTACAAGAGAAATTAGTAAATACCTCGAGGCAAATGACAATGAAAACACAACTTATCAAAACTTATGGGATGCAGCAAAGGCAGTGCTGAGAGGGAAATTTATTGTCCTAAATGCCTACATTAAAAGAGAAGAGAGAGCAAAAATTGGAGAGTTAACTGCTCACCTGGAGGAATTAGAGAAAGAAAAGCAAACTAACCCCAAAGCAAGCAGAAGGGAAGAAATAACAAAGATTAGAGCAGAAATAAATGCAATTGAGAACAGGAAAACAATAGAGAGAATCAACAAAACCAGAAGTTTGTTCTTTGAGAAAATCAGTAAAATCGATGGACCACTGGCTAGGCTAACAAAAAAAATAGAGAGCAGATGCAAAAAATGCAATCAGAAATGGGAAAGGAAATATAACTACCGACCCTGCAGAAATTAAGGAGATAATGAGAAGATACTATGAGCAACTATATGCTAATAAACTAGACAAATTAGATGAAACAGACAACTTCCTAGAAAAGCATAAACAACCAGCATTAACTCAAGAAGAAATAGATGACCTTAACAAACCAATCACAAGTAAAGAGATTGAGTCAGTCATCAAAAAGCTCCCAAAAAGGAAAAGCCCAGGACCAGATGGTTTCACATGTGAATTCTACCAAGCATTCAAGAACGAATTAGTACCAATCCTGCTCAATCTCTTCAAAAAAATTGAAGAAGAGGGAAAGCTACCTAACTATTTCTATGAAGCCAACATCACCCTAATACCAAAACCAGGCAAAGATACTACAAAAAAAGAAAATTATAGACCAATTTCTTTAATGAATATAGACGCAAAAATCCTCAACAAAATACTCACAAATCGAATCCAGCAGCACATTAAAAGAATTATACACCACGACCAGGTGGGATTTCTTCCAGGTATGCAAGGCTGGTTCAACACAAGAAAATCAATTAATGTAATACACCACATCAATAAATCAAAGCAGAAGAACCACGTGATCATCTCGATTGATGCAGAAAAGGCATTTGACAAAATTCAACATCCTTTCCTGATGAAAACACTTCAAAGGATAGGAATAGAAGGGAACTTTTTCAATATGATAAAGGCAATATATGAAAAACCCACAGCTAACATCACACTCAATGGGGAGAGACTGAAAGCTTTTCCTCTAAGATCAGGAACAAGACAAGGATGCCCACTATCACCATTGCTATTCAACATTGTGTTGGAAGTTCTAGCTAGAGCAATTAGGCAAGAAAAAGAAATAAAAGGCATCCAAATTGGAGAGGAAGAAGTAAAACTTTCACTATTTGCAGATGACATGATTCTATATGTAGGAAATCCAGAAAAGTCTACAGCAAAGCTACTAGAACTAGTCAATGAATACAGCAAAGTAGCAGGCTACAAGATCAACACACAAAAATCTGTAGTGTTCCTATACACAAGTAATGTGCAACAAGAGGAGGAAATCAAGAAAAAAATCCCATTTACAATAGCAACCAAAAGAATCAAGTATTTAGGAATAAGCTTAACCAAGGACACAAAAGACATTTACATAGAAAACTATAAGAAACTGCTAAAAGAAATTGAACAAGACCTGAAAAAATGGAAGAACATACCATGTTCATGGAGTGGAAGACTAAATATAGTTAAGATGGCAATTTTACCTAAACTGATTTACAGATTCAATGCAATACCAATTCAAATCCCAACAACTTACATTACAGAAATAGAAAAACCAATAACTAAATTTATTTGGAAGGGTAAGGTGCCCCGAATAGCCAAAAATGTCTTGAGGAAGAGGAGTGAAGTGGGAGGTCTCACACTACCTGACTTTGAAGCATATTACAAAGGTACAGTGCTCAAAACAGCATGGTACTGGCATAAGGACAGATATACTGATCAATGGAATTGAATTGAGTGTTCAGAAGTAGACCCTTACATCTATGGACAACTGATCTTTGATAAGGCAGTGAAGCCGAAGCAACTGGGAAAGAGCAGCCTGTTCAATAAATGGTGTTTGGAGAACTGGATATCCATTTCCAAAAGAATGAAAGAGGATGTCCATCTCACATCTTATACAAAAATTAACTCAAAGTGGATTAAAGACCTAAACATTAGCACCAAGACCATAAAACTCTTAGAAGAAAATGTAGGGCAATATCTTAAAGATCTTGTGAAAGGAGGTGGTTTCTTAGACCTCACACCCAAGGCACGAGCAACCAAAGAACAAATAGACAAATGGGATCTCCTCAAAATTAAACACTTTTGTACATCAAAGGACTTTGTCAGAAAAGTAAAAAGGCAACCTACACAATGGGGGATGATATTTGGAAACCACATATCAGATAAGGGTTTAATATCCCAAATATATAAAGGAATCCTGCATCTCAATAACAGAAAGACAAACAATCCAATTAAAAAATGGGCAAAAGACATGAACAGACATTTTTCTGAAGAGGAAATACAAATGGCTCAAAAGCATATGAAAAAATGCTCAACTTCACTGGCTATTAAGAAATGCAAATCAAAACCACAATGAGATATCATCTCACATCTACCAGAATGGCCATCATCCAAAAAACAGAAAATGACAAGTGCTGGAAAGGATGTGGAGAAAGAGGAACACTTATTCATTGTTGGTGGGAATGTAGAATGGTGCAACCACTCTGGAAGACAGTATGGAGGTTCCGCAGGAAGCTAAATATAGATTTGCCATATGACCCAGCTATTCCATTGCTGGGTATACATTAAGAGGAACTGAAACTTAAGACACAAACAGACATTTGTAAACCGATGTTTATTGCAGCATTATTCACAATTGCCAAGAGATGGAAACAGCCCAAATGTCCATCAAAGGATGAGTGGATAAACAAACTGTGGTATATACACATG
This sequence comes from Choloepus didactylus, assembly GCF_015220235.1. Taxonomy (NCBI): domain Eukaryota; kingdom Metazoa; phylum Chordata; class Mammalia; order Pilosa; family Megalonychidae; genus Choloepus; species Choloepus didactylus. The sequence continues at coordinate 44,194,029 of NC_051319.1, read as the reverse complement.
ATGGAATATTATGCAGCTGTAAGACAGAACAAAGACATGGATCATGTAATAATGTGGATGAACCTTGAGGACATTATGTTGAGTGAAGTTAGCCAGAAACAAAAGGACAGATTCTGTATGGTCTCACTAATACGAACAGACATTAATGAACAAACTTTGGGAGTTAAAAGCTGACAACACAGGTGACCAGGAGATACAAAGAGGACAGAGATCAGCCATTTGATGGTGAAGGACTATAGAATGTTTAGGATTGATTGCATAGATCCAAAAATAGATACCATAATACTGTGTGATGGTAGCACGGTATTGTAAGTACACTGAACAAAGATGTCTGTGAGTAAAGCTGAAAGATGTGGGATAGGAGAATGTATGACACCAGAGTTAAAGATAGATGATAAAGACTGGGACTGTATAACGTGGCAAAAACTGGAGTGGCCAATGACTGTTACTAAATATACAAATATAAAAATGTTTTTGCATGTGGGAAAGCAAATGAATGTCAACCATGTAGAAATTTGAAAAAGGGATGGTATTCAGGAAAAAACATAGTCAAAGCAAACTGGAGTCTATGGTCAACAGTAATATTGTAATATACCTCCATTAAATGTAACAAAGGCAATACACCAATGCTAAATGTGTATGAGAAGGGGATATAGGAGAGTAATATAGGATTCTTGGTAGTGGTGTAATTTGCTGTCCTTAGTAGTATATTTTATTGTATGACATGTTATTTTTCTTTTTATCATTTTTTCTTATTGCTAAAAAAAAAACAATTTTTCTTGTAGTAATCAGTATGTTCAAATGCTGATTGTGGTGATAAATGTACAACTTTATGATGATACATGAACAACTGACTGTACACTGTGGATAAATGTATGGTATGTGAATATAACTCTATAAAATTGTAGGAAAAAAAAATATACGAGTAAAAGTGTTGGAGAAAACATGGTGAGAGGGATGATGCCTCACCAATATGGACTAACTACAATGTGTAAACTCAGAATTGAATCTTAGAACATAGCCTAACGTGGACACAATAATTGTAATAGTCCCTAGATTGTAAGCTCTTACAGCAGTTAACTCTATCCCTGAATTGTAAGGCCTATCTCTAAACTTTGAGATGCTGATCCCCTAGCATATAACCTGATTGGTCTCTGGAACAATGCATATCTCTGAGACACCTGAAACTCAGAGCTAGAGCTTGGCAGATATGAATGTCAGTAGTAGTGCATACAGCCACTGTCAAAAAAAAAGATCTGAAAAAGAGCCCAGACTTCAATTAGTGATATGAATGAAGCAGGTCTGGTTAAGACCAGGGCAAGCCAAGCCAAAGATAAAGGTTGAAACTGACTGTGTTTTAAAACTTCAACTTCCATGTGAGACCAAGGGAAGAGATGTTTATTTGGTCCAGGATCTATATTTTCTAAACAATTTAACTTGTACAGTGTGTTCAAATACCATAATTACATAGAACTTTGACTAGGAAGTGAGAACTGGTAGGTTTGTATAGGTTAATGTGAAATAGTGACACATCCCAGAGTAATTTGGGCAGATAATAAAAAATATATTTACAGCCTCCTCCTCCCCAGCCCCAAGGATCTGGGGGAAGGTGTGGATGTGTTGGACATCCTCACCTGGACTCATGTTGATGTTGTCACAAACATTGGGACTGGCGGTTTGATGTGCTGAGCCCTCGAGCATGGGACTTGCCCTTATGAAGCTCATTACCACAAAGGAGAGTCTAAACTTGCATACAATTGTGCCTAAGAGTCTCCCCCTGAGTACCTCTTTGTTGCTCAGATGTGGCCCTCTCTCTCTCTAACTGAGCCATCTCAACAGGTGAACTCGCTGCCCTCCCCCCTTCGTGGGACCCGACTCCCAGGGGTGTAAATCTCCCTGGCAACACAGAGTATGACTCCCGAGGATGAATGTGGACCCGGCATCGTGGGACTGAGAGTATCTTCTTGACCAAAATGGGGATGCAAAATGAGATGAAATAGTTTCAGTGGCTGAGAGATTCCAAATGGAGTCGAGAGGTCACTCTGGTGGACATTCTTATGCACTATATAGATAACACCTCTTAGGCTTTAATGTATTGGAATAGCTAGAAGTAAATACCTGAAGCTACCAAACTCCAACCTAGCAGTCTGGACTCCCGAAGACAATTATATAATAATGTAGATTACAAGGGGTGACAGTGTGATTGTGAAGACCTTGTGGATCACACCCCCTTAATCTAGTGTATGGATGAGTGGAGGAATGGGGATAAAAACTAAAGGACAAATGGGGTGGGATGGGGGGATGATTTGGTGTTTTTTTTCACTTTTATTTTTATTCTTTTTCTGGTTCTTTCTGATGTAAGGAAAATGTTCAGAGATAGATTGTGGTGATGAATGCATAACTATGTTATCATGCTGTGGACAGTGGATTGTGTATCATGGATGATTGTATGGTGTGTGAATGTATTTCAATAAAACTGAATTTAATTAAAAAATGTATTTAAATGAAGATTGACATGTGCAACAATATAATATGGGGTTTATAATATAGGTAGCAGTAAAATGTATGAAATTATTCTAAATGGTGAGAAGTAAATGGATTTATATTTTTGTAAAGTCAGTACTTAAGTGAATAATGATAACAATATCAGTAACAATAATTATAATGAATGGCTATCTTTGTAGAAAATAATTTTATATGGTAATTTCTAGACCAAAGAAAAAATAACAAAGAAATATTTTCAAAAAGGTAATAAAGAAGATAAAATATATATTAAAAAAACACTTGATTTAGGAGAAATAGAAAAATCAAAGAGCAAAGCAAATAACAAGATAGTGAATTTTAAAAATTCATAAAAATAGTTAAAGTTATTGTAAATAAGCTAAACACTGTAACTTAAAGACTAACTTCAAACTAGATTTTAAAAATCTTGATGCAAGTATATTGTTTAAAAGATATATCCTTTAGTTTTATGGACACACAAGCTGAAAGTAAATGAACAAAAATATGTTATGCTAACAACAATCAAAACATACATTAATATCAAAGTAAACTTCAAATACGAGCTTTATCAGAAAAAAAGACATGTTATAATGAATAATGAGTCATTTCCTTAGGAAAATATATTAAAAAATCAAAAAAAACAAAACAAAAAAAGACATGCATGTCCCTAATAAAATAGCTTCAGAATGCATGAAAAAATGGATAATGAAAACTAGAAATACTTTGAAAACCTGTGTCTATAATTGAAGATTAAAAAATTAAAATCCCTCTCTACAATAGATAAAACAAGCATACACAAAATTATTGAGTAGAGAAAACTTTATTAACACTAAAAAACAACTTCAACTAATTAATGTATTACATAAAACATTTTAACCAACAATAACAAAATAAATACTTTTTTAAATTGCACATGGAATTTAAATTTATCAAACATATTGGCTCATAAAACAACTCCAAATATTTAACAAATAATTGAAATCACACAGAAAATGTACTGTAATCCAATGGAATTAAATTAAAACTGAGAAGGGAAAGACAGAAAACCTGTGGTTTTGTATTAGTAAATATGCTTCTAAATAATCTACATACCATTGAAGAAATAAAGATACAATTTAGAATCTCATTTTACCAGAAAAAATAATGAGGACACTCAGTATCAAAAGTTTTGGAACATTCCTGAAAGAATCCTCAAAGAGAAATGTATAGATTTTCTTTCTTTGGAAAAGGAATCTTTACAGATAGTATTCATACATCATGCAAAGAACATTTGAAAATATACAATTTGATGATTGCTAGTAAATTCACAATGTTATGCAAACATTACCACAATTAATTTTGGAATATATTCATCATTCCCTCCCCCAAATCCTGTAACCATCAGCAGTCACTCTCCTTTCTTCTTCACCCCTACCAAAGCCCAGATTAAATACTAATCCCTCTGTTTCTATGGTTTTGCCTTCTCCAGACATTTCATGTAAATGGAATCATACCATAGGTAACATTTTTGTGTCTGGATTATTTGACTTAGCATAATGTTTACAAGGTTCATTTATGTTATAGCATGTGTCAGTAATCCATTCCTTTTTATGGATGCATAATATTCCATTGTAATGATATACCACATTGTGTTTTTATCAGTTGATGGACATATGGGTGTGATAAACTTTTCAGTTATTTGGAGTAATGCTAGAAACATTTATGAACAAATTTGTGTGGCAAAATATTTTTTTCAGTTCTTTTTGTTATATACCTAGGATTGGAATCACCATGTCATATGGTAACTCTATATTTAACTGCGAGAGTTATTGGTTCTTTGGCAGCATCTTGTTTAATTTCCGCATATTTGTGAATTTCATAAATTCACCCCGGTTTTGATTTCCAATTTTGTTCCATTTTGATCAGAAAATATACTCTGTTTAACTTAAATCTTCATTAAATTTATGGATGCTTGTTTTATGGTCCATCCTGGAGAATGTCCCACGGACACTTGAGGAAAATGTGAATTCTGAAGTTGTTGAGTATGATGTTTTATAAGTCTCTGTTAGTTCTGGTTGGTTACATTTTTGTTAAATTATTCTATTTCCTTTTAGATATTCTGCTTAGTTGTTCTACCATTATGAAAGTTGGGTATTGATGTCTCCAACTATTACTGTAAAATTGTATAGTGTTGGCTTCATGTATTTTGGGGCCTATTGTTAGGTATATATATATAAGTATCATTGTTATATCTTCCAATGGATTGACAGCTTTAACACTATAAAATAATCCTTTTTATTCTAGTAGCAATTTTTTTGTTTGTTTTAAAGTCTATTTAGTCTGCTATTAATATTGCCTCTCTGTTTTTTTAGTTACTGTTTGAACAATATTATTTATTTTCATCCTTGGGCTTTCAATCTGTTAGTATATTTAAATCAGAAGTGTGTTTCCTAAAGACATGGTATAGTTAGATCTTGGTGGGTTTTTTGTTGGTTTGTTTGTCTGTTTGTTTTAATTTTTATCCAGTCTGACAATCTCTGTCTTTTGATTGGATTGTTTTAACCACTCACATTTAATGTTATTATAGATGAAGTTTACTTAAGTCTGCCATTTTAATTTTGTTTGCTATATGTCATATGCCTTTTGTTCTTCTTTTCCTCCTTTGCTGCTTTATTTCGCATTGAATAAATATTTTGTAGTCCAGTAGTTTAATTACTTCACTTATTTTCACTATATATTTAAACTTCCCCTACTTTTTGTTCATATTTTCTTTTTTATTTTAGATTTATGCTAGCATTCATCTTCTATAGCTTGATTCCCTCTTCTCCCTTTTTTTTGGCTTTTAGTATAATCTATGTCAGATCCATATATGTGTTACAGACCCAATAATACATTGTTTTAATTATCACTTTATATAATTTTATGTCTTCTACAGAAGTTGAGAGAAGGGGAACAACTACATATTTATAGATTTTCTTAGATTAACCTTCAAATTTACCATTTCTGCATTTTTTTCATTATTTGTGTGAATTTGAATTACCACCTGATGTCATTTCTTTATTCAAAAGCATCTTTCCTCCCACCCACCTACTGAGTGCTGTTATTGTAAAATGTAGTACATTTTCATGTTATTTTCAGAAGCTGAGCTGAAGAGCTGAGCTGCCAGGTATTGAGGTGGTCAATTAAAACAGCCAAATTAACAATCAAACAAGCCAATTAAAACAAAAAGTCAAGACTTTAATAATTTACTGCAATAGTATGAGCAGGAGACTAAATAGGAAAAAAATGCTGCCTCCCCTAATGTTCTATTTTTCTCCAGGGAATACTGCTGGGGCATCAGTGTAGGAGGTAGTAGGAATTGTCACACTGCTCAAACAGAATGCTCCTGCTGTTTTATGGAATTTGAGTCCAGGCATAAAAGGGTAGGAGTGGAAGAGGAGGGGAAAAATAATGAGTACATAGTCATAGTGGGGAAAAATGTCTTCAAGGTACCCACCTCCTCCTGATATTGTTATCTCTGCAGAAGTGACTTAGAAGTTCTCAGCTAACTACCACTTGATAAGGAGGGCTTGGAATGGAGTTGTGTGGCCTAGGAATGCATTATGCATAAGAGCTTGGTTGGTCAGGGGTCCTGAGCCCTTGGCTAACACTACTTTCAAAAACAGCAACACTTTCTATGCCCCAAGTTATGTGTGGAGAAGGCAGATTTCCTCCCTGAGGGTTGCCTTTGAAATCCACAATACTTTGGCCTGAAACACCACATGTAGAATTTTGACTTGAGCCAGACTCCTCAGTTATAGACCCAACAATACAAGTTTATGCTTATTCTTTTATAAAATTTCTTTTTCAATCAGTAAAAGAAGGGAGAAGAAATGGGCCTTTATACTCTCTTTTATAGTTATATAATTATCTTTGCTGGTGCTCCTTGTTTTTCACATGCATTCAAATAATCGTCTGCTGTCATTTGCTTTTAACCTGAAGAACTTTCAGTATTTCTTGTAAAGTGGGTCTGCTAGAAATGGATTCTCTCAGTTATTGTTTATCTGGGAATTTTGTTACTTTACTTTCATTTTTGTAAAAGATAGCTTTGCTGTTTAGATTTCTGAGTGACATTTTTTTTTCCCTTCAGCATCTAGAATATGCATCCCACTGAGTTCTGGCCTCTTTTTTAAAAAAATTCAAGTTTATTGAGATATGTTGACATACAATACAATTATCCAAAGTGTACAGCCAATTGTTCACAGTACCATCATATTGTGCATTTATCACCGCAATCTATTTTCGGGGGACATTTTCCTTGTATCAGAAAAAGTGGGAATAAGAATAAAAAATAAAAGTAAAAAAGTTCACCCAAATCATCCCCCCCCATCCCACCCTATCTTTCATTTAGTTTTTTGTCCTCATTTTTCTACTCATCCATCCATACAGTGGATAAAGGGAGTGTGATCCACAAGGCTTTCACAATTCCACTGTTGCCTCTTGTAAGCTACATTGCTTTACAATCATCAAGAGTCAAGGCTACTGGGTTTCAGTTTGATAGTTTCAGGTGTTTACTTCTAGTTATTCAATGCATTAAAACCTAAAAAGTGTTATCTATATAGTGCATGAGAATGCTCACCAGAGTGACCTCTCCACTCCATTTGGAATCTCTCAGCCACTGAAACTTTATTTCATTTAATTTCACATTCCCTTTTGGTCAAGAAGATGTTCTCAATCCACATGAAGTCAGGTACAGATTCATTCCGGGAAGTCATAACCTGCATTGCCAGGGAGATTTACACCCCTGGGTGTCAGCTCACACATAACGGGGAGGGCAGTGAGTTCACCCACCGGTTGGCTTAGCTAGAGAGAGAGGGCCACATCTTAGCAACAAAGAGGTACTCAGGGAAAGACTCTAAGACACAATTATAACCAGGTTTAGCCTCTCCTTTGCAGTAACAAGCTTCATAAGGGCAAGTCCCATGACACAGGGCTCAGCACATCAAACTGCCAGTCCTCCATATTTGGGAGAACATTAGCAACAATCCAGGTGAGGAATCCCAACACCTCTGCATTTTTCCTCAGCTCCTCAGGGGGGCCCTGCACGTAGATTTTTAATCTCTGTCCAAATTACTTTGGGATGCATCACTATTTCACACTAACCTATACAAACCGACCAGGTATCATTTCCTATTAAAAGTTCTATGTAATTACAGTATTTGAACAAACTGTATGAGTTAAATTATGTAGGAAATATAGATCTTGCCCCAACTAAACATCTCTACCCTTGGTCTCACATGGAATTTGAAGTTTTAAAATGCAGTCAGTATTTTCCTTTACCCTTTAGCCCAATTTGCCCTAGTCCTAACCACATCTGCTTCATTCATATCTCTAGTTGAAGTCTGGATTCTTTCTTTTTCACCTTTTTTAACAGTTGCTGTATGTGCTAATACTGACATTCATATCTGCTGTGTTCTAGCTCCAAGTTTCAAGTGTCACACAGATATCCAAAGGTCCAGGGATAAACCAGGTTACACACAAAGGGATCAGCATCTCGGAATCTGGATACAGCCATTACAATTCAGGAATAGATTTGAGTACTGTAAGAGGTTACCATCTAGGGACGATTACAGTAAGTATTCCCCTGAGAAGCTGTGCTTTAAGGTTCAATTCTGAGTTTACTTATTGTAGTTAGTCCATATTAGTAAGGCATTATAGTATTCACCTTTGTTTCTGGTGTAGTTAACTCAAAATGCTGTTTACAAATTCCAATCACCTCACTGTGTGTCTCACAGCTTCACTCCTTCTCACGGTTGCTCAATATTCCATTGTATGCACACACCACAGTTCATCATTCTGTTCCTCAGTCAGGGTACACTGAGGCCACCTCCACCCATTGCAAATCATGCATACTCTCTCCATAAACGTCAGTGTGCAAATGTCCATTCATGTCCCTGCTCTCAGATTGGTGAGATTCCCCTAATGAGGGTGCAGGACCTTAAGGCGCCCACATACTTAGCTTTGTGTGGAACTACCCCTCTGTCCCTCAGAAAGGCTATACCATTCTGCCTCCTAACCAACAGTAAATATGTACATCCCTCCATGTTTTCACCAGGACTTTTATCCTTGTTTATATTTTTCCACACAATTTTATAAAACTATATTCACATACCATATAATTATCCACAGTGTACAATTGGTTGTTCATGGTATCATCTTACAGTTGTACATTTATCACCACAGTCAGCACTCGAACATATTGATTACTACAAAAAAAAAAGTTGTGTTTTTTTTTATGAATAATAAAAAAAGATAAAAAGAAAAATAAAACATCATACAATACAATATAGGGTCAGACAACAACATCACTAACCAAGAATCCCATATCCCTCCCTTATATCCCCATTTCATACACATTTAGTTTTGGTATATTGCCTTTGTTACATTTAATGGAAGCATATTACAATAATACTGTTGACCATTGGCCTCTGTTTTTTCTGATGAAATTACATCTGATGATTTTATAGGGTTCTTTTGTATATGATTAAGTCATTTCTTTCTTGATGGTATCAAATTTTCCTCTTTTCCTTTGGATTTTGGTGTTTTTATTACATTGTGACTGGATGTTCATCTCTTTGTGTTTTTCCTATTTGGAGTTATTTGAACCTTTTGGATGTATAGATTAATGCTTCCAATAAAAATTTAGAATTTGTTCAGCCATCATTTACTCAAATATTTTTCTGCTTCTTCTTTTCTCTCTCCTCTCCTTTGATAATCCCATTGTACATATATGGGTGTACTTAATGGTGTGCCATATTCCTCTGAGGCTCTATCATTTTTCTTTATTCTTTTTTTTTCTTGTATTGCACAATCTCTACCAATCTGCCTTCAAATCCACTAACTCTTCTATAGCTTCTTCTAAAGATCTCAGTGAGTTAATATTTGTCATTCTCTTAAAATAATATCTGGTAAATATTTAATAAATTGTGGTTAATATTATGTTTTTATTAGTTTCTTCAAATGGCCTAGGAATCTCATTTTCACATAATTACTTTAACTAGTAAACATTTAAATGGTAGATAGAATATGCACTCCCAAGTACATCCACATTCTATTTCCTGAAACCTGGAAAATATGTTGCCTTACATGACAAAAGGAATTTTGCCTTGTAAATTAATTTTAAATTAATAAAATTGTGATTAATTTTAGGATTTTGAGATGAGAAGATTGTTCTGATGTATCTTGTGGGTTCAATATTGTCCCAAGCTTCCTTATAAGAGGGAGCAATTGGATCAAAGTCAGGGAAGATGTTTTAACAATGGAAGCAGGAGTTGTAGCCAGAGAGAAAAAATTGAAGATGCTGTGTGGCTGGCTTTGAAAATTATGTAACAAGTCATGATTCAAGAAATACAGGTGGCCTCTTGAAACTGAAAAAGAAACAGGAACAGATTTTCCCTTAGACTCTCCAGAAAGTATGTAGTCCAGGTGACTTATATCCCTGTAATTGTGGATAATAAAATTGTGAAGTATAAATACACTAATATTGTGGCAATTTGTTACAGAAGCAATGAAAATCTAATATATTTTAAATGTATATTTATAAAAGAACAATCTCTTGGCACAGATTCATACAATTTTCATTATCACACAATCTGGGCCATGATTTTTATAATAAGTAAATTTATAAATAAAACAAAGTTTACTTCCTCTAAAATTCAAATATTCATTCTTTCTTACTTTACCATTGACACTCTATAAGTTTGAGCTTAGTTTTTTTAATGAAATATTTGAAGATATTAATTAAAATATAACTTTTAATTATTATATACTACATATCTCAAATTTAATTTTATTTTAAAAGAAATTGTATATTTTAATATGGTGGAAACCACTGTCTGAAACTTATTTTTTACAAGGTAGTAATCATGGGTCTAAAAAAGGAAAAATACATGTTTCTTTATCATTTTTATTAGAAAAAATTTTAAATAGATAAAATATGAAGAAATTTAAAAGAACTAAATAATCCTATCTGAATCATTAAATATTTATTTAACTTATTCTATTGCAAGCAATGAATATAATGCTATACAAATATGAATTCTATTTTATTTTTCTGAAGCTTTGCAGTCATTGATTTTTTTTTCTTGTAGTCTCTTTTTAATTCATTTTTTTAGATGCATTCACATACCATACAATCATCCATGGTGTTCACAGTAGCACTATATAATTATACATTCATCACCACAAACAATTTTTGAACATTTTCATTACCACACACAAAAAAGAATAAGAATAAAAGTTGAAGTAAAAAAGAACACCCAAAACATTCCATACCCCCATCCCTCCCTATTATTCCTTTACTTTTTGTCCTCATTTTACTATTCTTCTGTCCATACACTGTATAAAGGGAGTGGGAGCCACAAAGTTTTCACAATCACATGGTCACACAGTGTAAGCTTTATAGCTATACAACTGTCTTCAAGAATAAAGGCTACTGGGTTGCAGTTCAACAGTTTCAGGTATTTCCTTCTAGCTATTCTAATACACTAAAAATTAAAAAGGGATATTCATATAATGCATAAGAATAGCCTCCAGAATGACTTCTTGACTCTATTGAGATCTCTCAGCCACGGAAACTTTATTTTGTTTCATTTCTCTTCCCCCTTTTGATTCAAGAAGGCTTTCTCAATCACACAATGCCAGGGCCAAGCTCAACCCTGTGAGTCATGTCCCACACCATCACGGAGATTTACACCCCTGGGAGTCATGTCCCATGGGGAAGGGCAGTGAGTTTATCTAAATCCCTAGGCCAATTCTGTGTATGTGCAGTGTTAGTTAGCCAAGGATTTGGGCAAAAATTGTTCTAGATACCTTATCACCATATAATTTCTGCCCTTTGCTGACTGAATTATGTGTGGATTGAGGAATGCAATCAAATTCCATCAACTTCTCAAGGTTCCATTGGCTTTCTCTTTGGGATCTCTCAGGTCTCTTTCATACATGTATAGTTTATCAACCAGCTGAGGATATATACAGAGCTCATTTCAACCCTTTTATGGAACTTTCACTTCAGGATCTTCCTGCTAAATTTTGACTGATCTCACTTCGAATGGATCTGCAAACTCAGGCTAGGAATGTTTCAGCTTTTTAAACATTTGTTCTGAAATAATGCCAACACTTTTTAGGGGCAGTGTCACAGGTTTTTGTATTCATCTTCACCCTAAATCAAGTCCAACATGTTTAGTTGCAAAGCTGCTGAGTTTTGGTACTGAGAATAAATCTGTAGAACTACAGACTTCACCAAAGTTGGCACTAAGACCATAGACTCACTGCTATTCTTACATGATGCTGTAGGAGGTTTAAAAAGAAAATTCCCCTAAATTATGTTTTCCTTTAGCCAATTTCCAGTTTCCTAAAATGTTTGCTTTGGCATTTTTTTTTCCCCTTCTATGTATGTTTTTATATTTCTGAAGGGTATTCACCAAACTCTATATCCCCAGTATAATAAGACCCTCACAGTGTAATCTTTTCTATAGTTAGTGATTTTGTGACCTGTTGATGAAATCTTTGGCAAGTCCAAGATTATGCAAATATTGTCATATGTTTTCATATAGAAGATGTATTGTTTTACTTTTGAAATTTATATCTACACTACATCTGGAATTAATTTTTGTGTAATATGTAATAAAGACAAAGTTTCCCATATGGATACCAATTTTTCCAGGACTTTTTATTGTAAAGGCTATCTTTTCTGCACAGCACTGTTAAGTCACTATTTCATAAATCCAGTGATGGAGTATCTGGGGTTCTCTGTATTCTTTATAGTGTTCCATTGCCCTATTTTATTTTCCATACACATTGTCCTAATTAATGTAAATTCATAATAGATAAAAATGTCATAGTATAAGTTTTCCAGCTCTATCGTTTAAAATCAAGATTGTTTAGGTCTTCCCTAAATCATTGCATTGCTGTATAGATTTAAGAATCAATGTGCCAACTTCTTCCTCATAAAATCATGTTATTTTGACTGCAACACATTGACTCTATAAAGAATCAACATCTTTCTAATTTTGAGTATTCCAATCTATTAAAATGCTATGTCTCACTATTTGTCTAGGACCCTATACTAGCTCTCTTTTAATAGGTCTAAAATTTTTTTGTAGGTCTTCTATTTAGAGGTTTTTCAAATCATTCATATTTTAGCCTGTTTGATTTTGGGAGGTTTCATTGTAACTGGTATAATTTTTACATTCACTTCTAAAATTTTTTCTAGGTATATAAGAGTCCACATATGTTTAGGTAGGTAGGTAGGTGGGGACAGATAGATTGATAGATATAAATAGCATACAGGAATATAAACTTTTTAATCCAACAACCTTAAAAAGACTGATTATTGTATATGAGCTTAACTCAGATATTTAAAGTTGCAAAATGATACCATTTTAAACAGCAAAATGTCATTTTTGTGCCTTATTTCACTGATAAGATTTCCAGCATTATGTTTAAGGGAATGGTTATAATGACTTCCCAGTCTCGTTCCATTTTTCAGAAGGAACTGTTCATTACCTTAGTCATTCATTAATGAATATGTTTGCTCTTATTTTTTTTAGTTTGTCTTTTAATGAGTATGTTTTATGAGATTAAGTTAAACATGCCTAGTTTTTTTATGCATGTCTGAATGCATGTTAAATTACGTGAAACTTTATTCCAGTATCTACGTGAGAACTTTTAAATGGATAACATGTAATTTTCTCTTTTATCTTCTAAATATAGTGAATTATTTTGCTTGATATTTCTGAATTGCATTTCTAGAAAGCAACTATGTTCAGATATATTTTTCTTTTGATAGGTAAAGAGACATACAGAATTATAGATAAATTTGATTTTTCAATATTTTGTTTAGAAATGTTTAATTTATATCCATGTGAGAGATTAGTCTGATTTTTTAATTTTGAAATGCCCTTGTTACATACTGGTATCAAGGTCATGCTAGATTCATATAACAAATTTGTGAAGGTTGCTTTATTTTCAATTTGTTGGAAGAGTTTGTGTATGATTGTTATTATTTCTTCTTTAACTGTCTAGAAATCATCAACAGTGAAACCACCTTGACCTGGTTATCTCATTGTGGGAATTTTCTTAGTTCCATATTTTACAATCTTTTAAAAATATAGTAATATTTAGAGTTTCTTGTCAGTTTTGATAGTGTTTTCCTAAAATGTTTTAAACTTCATCTGAATTGTGTAAAATTGTCATAAAGTTTATCATAATTATGTACTTTATTATTTTTTAATGTCCACAAGATCAGTAGTGTTGATTTTGTTTCATTTTAATATTATAATTTGTATTTTCTTTTTTTATCTTGATGAGTATTACTGCAGGTTTGTGAAATTTACTTGCTTTTATGAGGAAGGAACTCTTGCTTTTGTCATTTTTCCTTAAGGTACATTTGTTTTCTATTTCATTGAAATTTGTTCCTACCTTATTTTTTATTTTTTAAATTTCCATCCTTCTACTCCTTCTACTCTTGTTTGTTTTTTTCCCCCTAATTTCTTAAAATGAAAATTTAAATAACTAATTATCTGTCATACCATTTTCTAATATATTAATTTACATTTATAAATTTCCCTCTATGCATCCTTTTAGCTGCAACCTACAATTTTTTTGGTAAGTTATATCTACATAATCACTCAGAAAGAAAAGTTTTCTAAATTTTATTTTGATATGTATCTAATAATCAAATCAGGAACTAATACTAATATCACTTGATATAGAAGAGGTATTATAGATGAAAATTATAAATAAGAAAATTATTTGGTATCTTTTATTACATAAAATTTTTAATATCCTCTTTGACATCTTAAATATATCAACTTTCTTAAATATTTTCACGAATCTTATTGGAAGGCCACAGTTTTATTAAAATCTGCCCTTTACAAAGTTGCATTTCTGAGTGAAATTACACTTTAGATTTTATGTATATAGAAAGAAAACAGATCCTTATCCAATCTTTCATTTCCCTCCTTTTGAATTAGATGAATTCATATATTGACTGAAAATAGTTAAAACAAATAAAACTGTCAATATTTGTCTCCATTTTTTACTGTACCAAGTTTTGCAGCATAACTCAAGATATATTCTAATACTGAACAGAAGTACTTTAATGGATTTCATTTTTTATATGGACACTGTAAAAAATTCTTCAAAGTAAATGGCAAACTTTAATTTCAATTCTATTTTATAAAATTTTATTTTACTTGGGAAAACTTTGCTCTATTTCTCTCCCACTGAATGGCAAATTAAAGCAGACTAATTATGGAAAAAAAACAGTCAATTATGATTCTATCACTTAGATGTAAGGATCTTATCAAAACACTGATCCAAACAATGAGCTCCACTTGCTCTGAAGATGGAATATAACTTAATGTTTAAATGTGTGAGCTTTGGCACTGAAAGTTTGTATTTCAAACTCAGTTTTGCCAATGGATAGGTCTGTGATATTAGACACTGTAAAACTTTTCCTGAACTACAGTTGTCCTACCCATGAAAGTAGAAATAAACATTCTTATCTATTGGAGATTTTAAAACAACATAAATAAATGTTATCACATTATTAACACAAAAAATAATTAAATATAAGGTATTAAAAATACATGTAGTTGCTTAGGAATATTTTAATTTCAAGAGGTACAAATTTAATTATGAAGTGTTAGAGTGCTTGAAATAAAATAAATGATTGTTTCATATATTTTAAAGGTTCACAAAGGCCCATTTATTATAAATATTCCCCATGCATGTTACCATAGGTCCTGAAATTCAGAGTATATAGAGACAACATGATGAGGTTTAATTAGGAAATCTGGATTTAGTTTCAGTTCTGTCATTTCCCTGCTATATGATTTGAACACAATTCTAGTTTATTGGATTTTTTTTTGATCATGTATAAAGTAGATAATATAATGCCTACCTCATACCAAAGCTGTGAAGATTAAATGAAATATAATAAATAAAATCTAGTAAGCCCAACCAATAGTGCCTGGGCTAAGCCCTGTGTCAGCAAAGCCTAAATCTAAGTTAAGTTTCTGTTCCCTGTAAATGACCACTTGACTAGAAAACAGAATTTAAATCAACCTACCAGCTATTGCCAGCTCCCTATTTCCACACTAGCTAACTTTCTCATTGTTAGGCACTAACCATGTTAAAAAATGTAGCCTAAACCAACAAAAATTTTCTACCAATGTAATCCTGTGTTTGTCTATAAAATCCCACTGACTCTCTTTGTTCCACAGAATTCTTCTATACCTTGTGGTGATGGGAATCTCCCCAATGTATGAGATGATTTAATCAAATTCTCTCAGATGTAACCAAATTTGCTGAAGTTTTAATTTAACAGTTATTTTGGTGGTGATGAGGAGACTCAAAGGAAACTGTTGATGACTTTTCAAATATCCTGAACACAGGCTTGGTGCCTGCTGGAACCCATTGTGTTCACTCTCCTTGCTGTCTCATCAGAGTTGATGGTGAGTTTCTCTTGGGTCAAAGCTCCAGTCTTTTTGTGTTTGAGCTCTGCGAGCTCACTGAGTTCCTGTCCAAGGATTAATGGTATGATTATTCTCAGCAAGAAGGTGCCCTATAAGGGACAGAGTCTTTAGCCTTTGGTTTTGTTCACAGCATTTCTGCTGTGGGATCTGAAGCAGTTTTCTTGCTGGTTATGGGATCCTCAAATTCTAAGTCACTGTGCTGGCCAGCACCCCAGCATCTTTTATGTTTGAGAATTATGAAGCATGGAGTTACACCTGCTTGACTAAATGGCAGAATACCCCTAAGGATAGCTTAGAATCACAATGGCCCAAATAGGAAACTTTGCAGCTTAATAAGATTACTCATCTTATAGATGTGCACTTGAAAAAGTGGTTTCCCAAATAAGACAGAATGAATGGATTGCCTATTTCAAATGGTATGCTGAGTCATTGAAAAACTTCAAGACTCTAAAATGGGTTCCTTAAATGACTCCTTCAAAAGTGAGAAATTAAAGGTTCGAACCCTTAATGCCAGCAAGCATTCTGCTGGCACCTCTCCTGCCCTAACTGCTCCCACTCTTTAAAGCACCTTGGCCTGAGCATCCCCTCTCCATTTACACACTAATAGAGTTACCTTACTTTCCAGATAAGGAAGTTAAATATTGGCCTTTTAAAGTTAGACCCATGAGGTTTCCAGAGAACCATCATGAATAACTTGCTTTCTGTGGTCAAAGGCTGAATTATGAGTTATAATCAAGGAATTTCCCAAGCTATGAGAAAACCTTCAAATATTCTATGAGGAATTAAAAATACTTATAGGTGACTAAGACCATGGCCTTCCAGATCTTCTTCAATTAATCCATATGATAGCTCAGAGGAAGTTAAAAAATGGATGTGCAAGGTAGGATGGCTTGAGCCTGGAGAAGATAAAATCTCCATGGCAACATCTGCCCATGGGCATGAAAAAGCTTTAAAAATTGCAGCTGATTTACTAAAAGCATGATTTTCCAGCACACACTGACTGGTCAATTATTCAAACCTGTAAACAAAAAAAGGATGAATTTGTAGTTGATTTAAAAACTCAATTAGAAACCCTTTTTCTAAAACACTCAGGATTTAAAGTAATAGTTGCTGATACCCAGCCCACAGTGACTCTATGTGTTAAGGACCAATTCCTCTAAATAGGGGACTTACTCAAAGACAATTATTAGGTTGAGTCAACCTAGCTGAACTTATAACTATAGTTAAATATTTGAAAGAACTTTAGAAAAAGATTTTTAAAAGAATACTATCATACTTTTGTCCTTGCAATTAAAAGAAATTCAAGGGTTTCAAATGAATTAAAACTTTAAGTCTAGAAATCAAACACAAAAACAATATTCTAGAAACAGGTACCTCATTTATAATTAACATGATCATTGGAAGAAAGATTGTTCTCTGAAAAAGGAAAAGCACTTTCTACTAAGGCATAAAAGAAACACTGTTCTGGGGAACTCAGTGGCCTCTTCCCCACAATCCTTTTAACTGCACAAGGTATAACTGGATTACAAATTAATGGAAACCTCAGGTCTATGGTCAACTGATTTTTTACAAGGCTTTTACACTGACTTAAGAAGAAATAGAAGACATCAACAAACCAATCACAAGTAAAGAGATTGGATCGGTCATCAAAAACCTACCAACACAGAAAAGCCCAGGACTGGATGGCTTCACAGGCAAAATTTCCCAAGCATTCCATGAAGAAATAATACCATTCTTGTTCAAAGTCTTTCAAAAAATTGAAGAAGAGGCAGCATTACCTAGCTCATTCTACGAAGCTGGATTACCAAAGCTGGATAAAGATGCTATAAGATAAGAAAACTTCAGACCAATCTCTCTAATGAATATAGATGCAAAAATCCTCAACAAAATATCTGCAAATTGAATTCAATAACATATTAAAATAATTATACACCATGACCAAGTGGGTTTTATCCAAGGTATGCAAGGGTGATTCAACACAAGAAAATCAATTATTGTAATATACAGCATTAACAAATCAAATAGGACAAACCACATGATCATCTTGATGAGGCAGAAAAGGCATTTGACAAAATTCAGCATCCTTTTATGATGAAAACATTTCAAATGGTAGGAATTGAAGGAAACTTCCTCAACATGATAAACAGCATATATGAAAACCCACAGTTAACATCATGCTCAAATTGGAGGGACTGAAAGCTTTCCAAGATTGGGAACAAGACAAGGATGACCACTGTCACCCCTGCTATTCAGGATTGTGCTAGAAGGTCTAGCTAGAGCAATTAGGCAAGAAAACAAGGCAAAAGGCATCAAAATTGGAAAGGAATAAATAAAACTGTCACTATTTGCAGATGACATGTTTCTACATTTAGAATATCTTGAAAAAAAAAGACAACAAAGCTACTTAAGCTAATAAACAAGTTCAGCAAAGTGGCAGGATATGAGACCAACATGTAAAATCAATGGTGTTCTAAACACTAGTAGTGAGCTATCTGAGGAGATAATCAAGAAAAAAAATCCATTCACAATAGCAACTAAAATAATCAAGTATCAAGGAGTAAACTTAACCAATGATGTAAAGGACCTGTAAACAGAAAACTACAAAACATTGCTAAAAAAATCAAAGAAGGCATGAATAAAAAGGAAAGACATTCTGTGTTCATGGATCAGAAGGCTAAATGTTAAGATGTCAACTCTACCGAAATTGATCTACAGATTCAATGCAATCTGACTCAAAATTCCAACAGACTATTTTGCAGACATGGAAAAGCTAATTATCAATTTTAATTAGAAGGGCAAGGAATCTTGAATAGCTAAAAACATCTTCAAAAAGAAGAATGAAGTGGAAGGTATCATGCTTCCTGACTTTAAAGCATATTATAAAGACACAGTGGTCAAAACAGCATGGTACTGGCATAAAGATAAACAAATTGATCAATGGAATATAATTGAGAGTTCAGAAATAGATCCTCAGGTCTATGGTCAGTTAATTTTTTACAAGGCTCCCAAGCCCACTCAACCGGGACAAAACAGTCTCTTTAATAAATGGTGTTGGGAGAACTGAATATCGATAACCAAAAATATTAAAGAGGATCCCTATCTCACACCTTACACAAAAATTAACTCAAAGTGTATCAAAGAGCTGAATATAAGAACCAATACCATAAAACTCCTAGAAGAAAATATAGGGAAACATCTCCAGGATCTAGTGATAGGTGGTAGTTTCTTAGACTTTACACCCAAAGCACAGGCAATAAAAGAGAAAATAAATAAATGGGAACTCCTCAAAATGGAATACTTTTGTGCTTTAAAGGACTTTATCAAAAGTGTGAAAAGGCAACTGACTAAATGGGAGAAAATATTTGGGAAACACATACCTGATAAGGGTTTGACATCCAGAATTTATAAAGAAATCTTACCACTCAACAGTAAAAAGACAAACAACCCAATTTAAAAAGACAAAAGACATGAATAGACTTTTTTTTTTCCAAAGAGGAAATACTGATGGCTAAAATGCACTTGAAAAGATTCTCAGCATCAGCAGCTATTAAGGAAATGCAAATGAGGTATCATCTCACACATACTAGAATGGCCACTATTAAACAAACAGGAAACTACAAGTGTTGAAGAGGATACGAAGAAAATGGAATAAATATTCACTGGTGAGAATGTGAAATTGCACAGCCACTCTGGAGGATGGTTTGGCATTTCCTCAAGAAGTTGAGTATAGAGTTGCCTTATGAACCAATAATCCCATTACTCAGAATATACCCAGAAGATCTGAAAGCAGGAATGTGAACAGACATCTGCACTCTGATGTTCATAGCAGCATTATTTATAATTGCCAAAAATTGGAAACAATCCAAATGTCCGTCAAAAGATAAATGGATAAACAAAATGTGGCATAAACTTACAATGGAATATTACTCAGCTGTAAGAAGGAATGAAGTCCTGAAACATGTGACAACATGGATGAACCTTGAGGACATTATGTTAAGTGAAATAAGTCAGACACAAAAGGACAGATGTTGCATGATCTCATTGATCTGAACTAATTATAATACGTAAACTCACAGACATAAAATATAGAATATGGGTAACCAGGTTATAGAATGAGGCTAAAGAATGGGGAGTGGTTGCTTAATATGCACAGAATTTTTAACTAGGTTGAACTTTTAAGTATTTGGAAGCAGACAGAGGTGGCAGTAGCATGTTATTGTGAGAATAATTAACAGTGCTGAATGTGGTGGAAAGTGGAAATTTAGAGACATGTATGACATCAGAAGGAAAGTTGGAGGTTAAAACAGGGAATGTATAACATAGTGAATCTTGTGAGGGACAATGCCCATGATTAGCTGTACAAATACAAAAATGTTCTTTCATGCACTAGAAAAAATGTATGACAATTTTACAAGGAGTTAATAATAGAGGAGTTTATGGGAAAAAATATACCTATTGCAAACTATGGGCCATAGATAACAGTAACATTTTAATACTCTTTCATCAACAGTAACAAGTGTACCACACAAACACCATGGATCAATAGTAAGTGGGGGTGGGGGGAAGGGTATGAGAAGATTTGGGTTTTCTTTTCCAGAGTAATGAAAATGTTTTAAAGGTGATCATATGGGTGTATATACAATTATGTGATGCTACTGTGAGCCAGTGATTGTATACTTCAGATGACTTGAATGGTGTGTGAATATATCTCAATAAAACTGCATTAAAAAGAACAAAATAAATGTGGAGCATGTGATGTCATCAACATGGTGACATAAGACCTCTTGGAAGATTCTTCCCTCAGAGACAACTATGGGAATAGAGAAACAGAGACTGGAGAAGGACTCTACAAATGTTGAATCAAAGAAAAAAGGAAAATAAAACACTGGAAAATGCAAGAGATCTATGACCCAAACCTACCAGTCTGGACCCCTCCCCCTCACCTGGTCCAATGCAGTTTAAGAGTTACAAAGAGGCAGCATGGCATGGGGACCACCTTCTGTGGATTCAGACCATACAGCAAGTCACGGGAGCAATTTAGAACCCCACTGTGCAGGTTTGAGTCTGTTGTGTACCCTAGAAAAGGCTATATTCTGTTGATTCCCTGTGATAGGTGCAGGCTTATTATAGGTGGGATATTTTGATTAGATTGTTTCCATGCAGATATGACCCCACCCATTCAAGGTGGGTCTTGACTAGTTTACTGGAGTCCTTAAGAGTGTTCAGGGGACAACCCAGATGCAGAGACTTGGAGATGCAGAGAGACTGGTGTTTGGAAATGCTAAGCTAAGAGACAATGCCCAGAGTTTGCCCCAGAGATGCTAATGCATAGAGAGAACTGCCCTGGGAGAACAAACACAGATGCACAGGAGCTGAGAGAGACAGAAGCCCAGAGACATTTTGGAGAAAGCCATTTTTAAACCAGAACCTAGGAGCAAAGAACAACCAGACATCAGCAACATGCCTTCCCAGCTGACAGAGGTGTTCTGGATACCATCAACATTTCTTCAGTGAAGTTATCCTCTTGTTGAAGTCTTAATTTTTTTTTTGTTTACATTAGAACTGTAAATCTGTAGCCTAATAAATCCCGTTTATAAAAGCCAATCCATTTTTGGTATTTTGCACTCCAGCAGCTTTAGCAAATTGAAACACCCACACATATCTAAGCACAAGGACTCAAGTCTGCAGAGACCCAGGGCAGAGCACAAGCAGCTTGTGAGGGAAAACATACAGCCTTCAAGAGATAAAATAGACTGTGGCAGAACTGTTAGCAAGAGACATACACACTTGGTACAGTCCCTGATTGCTGGATTGCATAAAGGAAAATAAAAATGGTCCTTTTTGAACTTTGATACCCTCTGGCTTCCCAGTGAAGATACCCTAACAGGGAAGTAACCAGAGGCAGAAAAACATCAAGATAAAATAAAAGGGAAAACTGAACTGCTATAAGGCAGGGTAGGTTCCAGAACTGGCAAGTACAATGAAGAAGGGGACACTGAATGAGGAAGAGAAGCTAAAATATCATAGGAGATGGGGAGATAAAATCTGCATAAAAACAAAGAGAATGGATCAGGATTTCCAGAGTAGGAAAAGAAGAAAGAAATCTTTCTCTTGAAAGTGAAACAATTGCACATAAAAGGGTAACTGTTAAAGTTGTACTGAATGCCCAAGGCAAGAATCAAGTGCAGAAGACCTGAGGAAATCTGAGCAGTTAAACATGGGCTACTCTAAAGGTCCAGAATAAGTTGGACCAATCATGAAAGAAAAACCTTTATGCATAACCAATCTACAATAAGGCCCTAGGCCAAAGGGAGAAACTGATTTTCAGATTTAGAACATCAAAATAATTAGATGCCAAGATATCAGCAAAAATTACAAGCCATACCAGGAACAGTCAAGGGAACAAATTAAAATTTCAGAGGAGACACAGACTTTGGAACCACCAATCAGAGAAATTCAAACAAATCTTCTAAAAATATTCAAAGAGATGAAAGAAAATTCAATAGAAATAAACTAATGGTATATATGTGGCTAAAGTATATTAAAATGATTAATATACTTTTAATATGTGTGAGCAAAAATAAAAAAATGTAAGGAAACATAACAGAAATTATGGAAATGAAAGGTACACTAATGGCTATTAAAAATACACTAGCAGCAAACAACAGCAGATTTTAACAGAAAAAGAAAAGATTAGTGAATTAGAAGACAGAACAATTGAAATCATACAGTCAGAATAACAGAGAAAAGAATAGAAAAAAAAATGAGTAGTGTCTAAGGGACTTGAGTGACAGAATGAAGCATATCAACATATACACCATGGGAGTCCCAAAAGGAGAAGAGAAGGGAAAGGGGGTAGAAAGGATATTTTTGAGGAAATAATGGAATATTTTCAATTTCAACTCTTATGAAAGATGTAAATATATGTCCAAGAACAGCAACATACTCCAAACATGATAAACCCAAATAGAACTACTCTGAGTCACATACTAATCAGGTCAAATGCCAAAGATAAAGAGAATTCTGAAAGCAGCAAGAGAGAAGCAATTTATCACATACAAGGGCTCTCTATCAGACTAAGTGCTGATTTCTCATTAGAAACCATGGGGGTGAAAAGGCAGTGGCATTATATATTTAAGGTACTGAAAGGGAAAAACTGCTGGGCAGAAATTATTTATCAGAAAAAATCTGTCCTTCACAAATAAGGAAGAGTTTAAAATGTTCACAGATAATCACAACCTGAGAGAGTTCATCACTGAAAGACATGCCCTGCAAGAATTGCTAAAGCAGTTATTCAGGTTGAAAGGAAAAGGGAGGAGATAATGGCTTAGAGCAGGGTGAAGAAGTGAAGACCTTCAGTGAAGGTAACCAAATGGGTAAATACAGAACCCAACAATACTGTATCAACATATAACTCTAACTTTAATACCTGCAATCCTTAGAATACAATTGAATAAGTAATAGTCATGCCTGATAATGGACACAAAATATAAAGAAGTAATATGGAACAAAAACAATGTAATGAGGAGAAAAGAAGGGATAAAGGAGCAGAGAACATGCATGCTATTTGAGTTAAGTTGATATCTTTTTCAAATTAGTGGTTATGGACTTAGGTTGGTGTGATGATTAGGTTCATGTGTTAACTTGGCCAGGTGATGGTACCCAGCTGTCTGGTCAGGCAAACACTGGCCTAACCATTGCTGCAAGGATGTTTGTGGCTGGTTGATTGACCAACAGGATGGTTTATTAAATCTCAGTCAATTGTCTGCAGCTGTGACTGATCACTCAACAAAGGGCATGTCTTCCACAATGAGAGAATGCAGTCGGCTGAATTTAATCCAATCAGTTGAAGACTGTTAAGCAAGACAGATAGAGCACCTTGACTTCTTCAGCTGCCCAGCAAAGTGTTTCCTGAGGAGTTCATTGAAGTTGCCAGTTTATTTCCTGAGGAGTTCATTGAACATGTTCATCGAAGATCCCTGTTCATTTCCTGAGGAGTTTATCGAACATCATTGGAGTTGCCAGTGTGCTGAATGCCCTACAGAATTTGGACTCATGCATACACACAGTTGCATGAGTCACTTTTATAAAGTTCTATTCATAGACATATCTCATTGATTCTGTTTCCCTAGAGAGCCCTAACTAATACAACTTGGTACCAGGAATGGTTCTTGAGAAACAGAATCTTAAAATGGGCTTTTACAGTTTGTTTTCTACTCTGATTATATTCAAAGGCACTAATAACTCCATTTCCAATAATCAAGAGGGCACTGACAGTCCATGGCATGAGTTGGCAAAGGAAATATGCAAAATAGCACTGTTTGATTCTCCTAATCATACTCTTGTACCAAGCAAGGCTCTGGGTGATAGTGTTTTCAACACCTTCACAGAGTTTTGCAGAATTAAGGGGTACAATGATGTTGGCTGGCTGCTTTTAGATACAATTGGATAAGTTATAAGAGAAAGGGATGAGCTAAAGGCTTCAAATGTAAAACATAAAAGCCGTATGACAGATGTAAAGGTTTCTATGTGTGCCCTGAAAGAGAATCTTATTTTCTGTGCCTACGGACAAGATTTCTGAAAACCAGATGCAGACTCTTATTGTGTGAGTAGCAGATTTACAATGTAAACTAAAATCTCAGTCTCTCAGGGTGTCTGCTGTTAAAGTAAAGGCATTGATTGGAAAAGAATGGGATCCCAAAACTTGGGATGGGGACATATGGATTGATAATGGCAGTGAGGACATTGGAACCCTGGATTCTGCTGAGTCATTGTTAGATTTACCTGTAGAAAGCTGACCTGAGGAAACAGCTTCCATACCTACAGTTTGCCCTAAGGAAATTGCCATCCAAATTCTACCTAAAGAGATTAACACTTCAGTGCCTGCTAATCCTGTAATCATTGCCCCTGAGGAAGCAGCCCTCACTCCTCTGTCTGGAGAGATTAATCCTGTTTCAAGAGATGAAAATGCAACAGAATGTCCTGAGGTAAATGGCTTGAGGAATAATTCTAACTCTTTTCATGACCCACCCCCACCACCAGTCTTTGCTTCAATACCTATAACTATACTAGTCTCAACAGGCCCCGAAGGGGGGAATTACAAAGTGTGATCCATGAGGAGTATGCTATACTCCAAAAGAACTGTATAAGTTTTCCAATTTATACAGAAAAAAACAGGAGAATATGTGTGGGAATGGCTATTAAGGGTATGGGATAATGGTGGAAGGAAGATAAGGTTGGATCAGCCTGAATTCACTGATATGGGCCCACTAAGCAGAGATTCTGCATTTAATGCTGTAGCTTGAGGGGTTAGAAAAGGCATTAACAGTTTGATGGGTAGTTGGCTGAAACATGGATCAAAAGGTGGCTGGGACTACCAGAGGTTGAAATTCCAGAACTGCCCTGGTATAATGTGGAGGAGGGGATTCAAAGGCTTAGAGAGATTGGAATGTTAGAGTGGATTTATCATGGAAGACCTGTTCACACACCCCTGGAATGTCCAAAGGACACACCTTTTACCAGGACTGTGAGGAATAAATTTGTGAGACTAGCTCCATCATCCCTGAAGAGCTCTGTATTTGCCCTTCTCTGTATGTCAGATATTACTGTAGGAACTGCAATCACTGAGCTGGAATCCTTAAACACAATGGAGATAATTGGGTCCCAAGTTGGCAGAAGCCAAGTGGGTGCAGTCAATTGCCACAGACAAGATGCACATGGCTACCATAATGGAAAATGGGTTCAAAGCAGCAATAAAAATAATATGACTTGCTGAGACTTATGGTGTTGGCTAATAGATCATGGAATACCAAGTAATAAAATAGATGAGCAATCAACTAAATTCTTGTTTGAACTATACAGGCAGAAGAATTCTAGGTCAAGTGAACAAAAGTCTCCCTTGAATTATAAAAACAGTGAGTCATGGCCACTTAATCAATTCCCAGACTTGAGACAGTTTACAGATCCAGAGCCCCTTGAATGAAGGGAAGGCCGGGTACCCTTGGGGAAGGACCCTGTTACACTGCCAAAAATTTATACTGTTAATCTTCCTCCCAGCCTTCCCCAGGGGGACCTATGGCCTTCTACCAGGGTAACTGTGCACTGGGAAAAAGGAAATGATCAGACATTTCATAGATTATTAGACACTGGTTCAGAAGTGACATTATTTCCCAGAGACCCAAAATGTCACTCTGGTGCACCAGTCAGAGTTGGGGTTTATGGAGGTCAGGTGATTGAAGGAGTTTTATCTCAAGTCCATCTCACAGTGGGTACAGTGGGTCCCTGGACCCATTCTGTGGTTATTTCCCCAGTGCTGGAATACATAATTGGAATAGACACACTCAGTAACTGGCAGAATCCTCACATTGGTTCCCTGACTTGTGGAGTGATGGCTATTATTGTGGGATTGGACAAATGGAAGCCACTAGAACTGCCCCTGCCTAGCAAAATAGTAAACCAGAAGCAATACTGGATTCCTGGAGGGATTGCAGAGATTAATTCTACTCTTAAGGACTTGAAGGATGCAGGGGTGGTGATTCCCACTACATCCCCATTCAATTCTCCTATTTGGCCTGTGCAGAAAACAGATGGGTCTTGGAGGATAACTGTGGATTATCATAAGCTTAACCAGATGGTGACTCCAATTGCAGCTGCTGTTCCAGATGTGGTATCATTACTTGAGCAAATCAAAACATTCCCTGGTAACTTGTATGCAGCTATTGACCTGGTAAATGCTTTTTTCTCAATTGCTATTAGTAAGGACCACCAGAAACAGTTTGCATTCAGCTGGCAAGGACAGCAGTTTACATTCACTGTGCTATCTGAGGGTTATATCAACTCTCCAGCCCTATGTCATAATATTGTCCACAGGGATCTTGATTGTTTCTCCCTCCCACAAGACATCACAGTGGTCCATTATATGGATGTATCATGTTGATTGGACCTAGTGAGCAAGAAGGAGCAACTACTCTAGATTTGTTGGTAAGGTATTTGTGTGGCAGAGGATGGGAGATAAATCCAACAAAAATACAGGGGACTTCCACTTCAGTAAAATTTCTTGGTGTCCAGTGTTGTGGGGCCTGTCAAGTTATTCCTTCTAAGATGAAGGATAAGCTGTTGCATCTGGCCTCTCCCAAAACCAAAAGAGACACAATGCTTAGTTGGCCTCTTCGGGT
Organism: Choloepus didactylus; assembly: GCF_015220235.1. Classification (NCBI taxonomy): domain Eukaryota; kingdom Metazoa; phylum Chordata; class Mammalia; order Pilosa; family Megalonychidae; genus Choloepus; species Choloepus didactylus. The sequence goes on along the minus strand of NC_051319.1, from coordinate 44,166,854 downwards.
TTTGGAGACAACATATTCCTCATTTGGGTGTGCTACTCTGGCCCATTTACTGAGTGACCAGAAAAGCTTCTAGTTTTGAGTGGGGACCAGAAAAAAGATGAGGCTCTGTGAGAGGTCCAGGCTGCTGTGCAAGCTGCTCTGCCACTTGGACCATATGATCCAGCTGACCCAATGGTGCTAGAAGTGTCAGTGGCAAATAGAGATGCTGTTTGGAGCCTTTGGCAGGCTCCTATAGCAGAATCACAATGTAGCCCCTTAGGATTTTGAAGTAAAGCTTTGCCATCCTTTGCAGATAACTACTCTTCATTTGAGAAACAGCTGTTGGCCTGCTACTGGGCCTTAGTAGAGACAGAACACTTAATCATGGGCCACCAAGTTACCATGAGACCTGAGTTACCCATGATGAGCTGGGTGTTGTCTGACACACCAAGCCATAAAGTTGGGCATGCACAGCAGCACTCCATCATAAATGGAAATGGTATATACAAGATAGAGCTCGAGCCAGCCCTGAAGGTACAAGTAAGTTACATGAAGAAGTGGCCCAAATGCCCATGGCCCCCACTCCTTCCACCTTACCTTCTCTTTCCCAGCCCATAGCCATGGCATCTTGGGGAGTTCCTTACAATCAGTTGACTGAGGAAGAGAAAACTCGGGCCTGGTTTACAGATGGTTCTGCATGTTATGCAGGCACCACCTGAAAGTGGATTGCTGCAGCACTGCAGCCCCTTTCTGGGATGTCCCTGAAGGACAATGGTGAGGGGAAATCCTCCCAGTGGGCAGAACTCCAAGCAGTGCACCTGGCTGTTCACTTTGCTAGGAAGGAGAACTGGCCAGAGGTGTGTTTGTATACTGATTCATGGGCTGCTGTTAATGTTTTGGCTGGATGGTCAGGGTCTTGAAAGGAACATGATTGGAAGATTGGTGACAAAGAAGTCTGGGGAAGGGGTATGTGGATAGACCTTTCTGAGTGGTCAAAAAACATGAAGATATTTGTGTCCAATGTGAATGCTCACCAGACGGTGATTTCAGCAGAAGAAGATTTTAATAACCAAGTAGATAGAATGACCCATTTGGTAGATACCAATCAGCCTCTTTCCCCAACAACTCCTGTCATTGCCCAATGGGCTCGTGAACAAAGTGGTCATGGTGGTAGGGATGGAGGTTATGCATTGGCTCAGCAACATAGACTTCCACTCACCAAGGCTGACCTGGCCACAGTCACTGCTGAGTGCCCAGTCTCCTAGCAGCAGACCCACACTCAGTCCTTGATATGGCACCATTCCCCGAGGTGATCAGCCTGCTACCTGGTGGCAGGTTGATTACATTGGACCACTTCCATCATGGAAGGGGCAGTGATTTGTTCTTACTGGAATAGATTCATACTCCAGATATGGGTTAGCCTTCCCTGCATGACATGTTCCTGCCAAAACTACCATCTTGGACTTACAGAATGCCTTATCCAACATCGTGGTATTCCACACAGCATTGCTTCTGACCAAGGAATCCACTTCACAGTAAATGAAGTGAGGGAATGGGCACATGCTCATGGAATTCTCTGGTCTTACCATGTTCCCCATCATCCAGAGGCAGCTGGGTTTAGAGAATGGTGGAATGGCCTGTTGAAGACTCAATTACATTGCCAACTAGGTGGCAATAGCTTGCATGGCTGGGACAGTGTTCTGCAGGAGGCTGTGTATGCTCTGAGTCAGCATCCACTCTATGGTGCTGTTTCTCCCATAGCCAGGATTCACGGGTCCAGGAATCAAGGGGTGGAAACAGGAGTGACCACTTACTATCACTCCTAGTAATCCAATAGATAAATTTTTGCTTCCTGTCCCTGCAAGCTTAAGCTCTTCTGGTCTACAACTCTTTGTTCCAAAAGGAGGAGTGCTTCCACCAGGAAACACAACAACAATCCCATTGAACTGGAAGTTAAGACTGCTACCTGGCCACTTTGGGCTTCTTATGCCTCTGAATCAATAGGCAAGGAAGGAGATTACTGTACCCACTGGGGTGATTGATCCTGACTATCAAGGGGAACTCACATTGCAACTACATAATGGAAGTAAAGAATAGTTTTCCTGGAATACAGGAGATCCCCTAGGGTGTCTCTTAGTACTACCATGCCCTGTGATTGCAGTCAATGGAAAACTGCAACAACCCAATCCAGGCAGGACTACCAATGGTCAAGAAAATTCAGGAATGAAGGTTTGGATCACCCCACCAGGCAAAGAATAACTGCCAGCTGAAGTGCTTGCTGAGGGTAAAGGGAACATGGAATGGGTAGCAGAAGAAGGTAGTGATAAATATGAACTATGACCACATGATCAGTTACAGAAATGAGGACTATGATAGCATGAATATTTCCTCCTTGTTTTGTTATGAGTATGTTTGTATTTGTTTGTAAAGCAAATATCTTTGCTTTCTTCTCTGTCTTATCCCCTTATCATATGGCATAAGCTGTACTGTTCATTTTGCTGTATTTAAGCTAAAGGAAATCAATTTTAAGAGTTAACATCATCCAAGGACTTGCACCCTATTCTGCAGAGATTTAGTGTGTTTCCAGTTGTACACTTCACAGCAGAATATTTTTAGGTGAAATATATGTCTGTTATTGTTCTCTACTTAGAGATAAAACATGGTTTTAGGTGATGTGTATAACTGCCAAGTTGACAAGGGGTGGACTGTGATGGTTAGGTTCGTGTGTCAACTTGGCCAGGTCATGGTACCCAGCTGTCTGGTCAGGCAAGCATTGGCCTAACCATTGCTGCAAGGACATTTGTGGCTGGTTAATTAACCTACAGGCTGGTTTATTAAATCATCAGTCAATTGGCTGCAGTTGTGACTGATGACTCAATGAAGGGTGTGTCTTCCATAATGAGAGAATGACATTGGCTGTACTTAATCCAATCAATCAATTGAAGAGTTTTAAGCAAGACGATAGACCTTCACTTCTTCAGCTGCCCAGTGAAGCATTTCCTGAGCAGTTCATTGAAGTTGCCAGTTCATTTCCTGAGGAGTTCATCAAACATCTTCACTGGAGTTGCCAGTTTGCTGACTGCCCTACAGAATGTGGACTCATGCATACCCACAGTTGTGTGAGTCACTTTCATGAATCTTATCCTCATAGATATCTCTCATTGATTCTGTTTCCCTAGAAAACCCTAACTAATACAGCTGGGTAACACAAACTCCAAGAAAACCACAAAATGAATTTTTTATAAATATGCAGAAACAGAAAGGAGAAAGGGATCAGATAGATACGTCAAAGAAAATAAACTATACAGAAAAGGAGGCTGCAATAAAGGAAAAGAGAGACAAAAGAAAAGGTACAACATATGAAAACCGCAGGAGAAAATGACGGAAGTAAGTACTGTCTTTATGGTAATAACACTAAATGTTAATGTATTAACCTCTGCAAGCAAAATATACACATTATCAGAATGGATACAAAAGCATGATCCAACTACATATTGTTTACAAGAGATTCAACTTAGACCCAAAGACATATATAGGTTGAAAATGAAACATTGGAAAAAGAAAATCCATAAAAATAGTAACCAAAATGGAACTGGGGTAGCTATATTAATACCAGAGAAAATAAATGTTAAATCCAAAGCTGTTACAACAGACAAATTAGGAGACTACCCATTAATAAAAAGGGTCAATCCACAAAGAATAACAATTTTAAATGTTTATGTACCAAACCATGGTGCCCAAAAACACATGAGGCAAACACCAGCAACACAGAAGAGAGAAGTAGACACTTTTACAAAAATAGTTTGATAATTCAATACACCACTTCCATCAATAGTTAGAACACCTAGAAAAAAGATCAATCAGAAAACAGAATTTGAATAATATGGTAAAAAACTAGACCTAATGGATATATACAGAATATCCCAACCAAAACAGCAAGATGCACTTTCTTCTAATGTGTCACGCATCATTCTCCAGGATAGACCAAATGTTCAGTCACAAAACCAGTCTTAATAAATTCTAAAAGATTGAAATTATACAAAGCATCTTCTCTGACCACATGGACTGAGCTGTAAATCAATAGGCAGAGAACTGGAAAACCCACAAACATATGGAAGTTAAATAACACAATCTTAATCTATCAGTGGTTAAAGAAGAAATTGCAAGGGAAATCAGTAAATATCTTGAGACAAGTGAAAATGAGAACACAAAATATCAAACATTCAGGGATGTAGTGAAGGCATTGCTGAGGGAAATTTATAGTCCTAAATGCTTTCATTTGAAAAAGAGAAAGATAAAATTAAAGACCTAACTGCATACATGGAGGAAATAGAAAAATAGTATCTTTACTATTTTTCTAACTAAATAGCAAACTAAACCCAAAGCAAGCAGAAAGAAAGAAATAGCAAAGATTAGAGGAGAAATAAATGAAACAGAGAATTAAAAAAAAATAAATTGATAGCATTAACAAAACCAGAAGTTGGTTCTTTGAAAAGATACATGAAATTGACTAACTTTTGCATAGACTGATAGAGAAAAAAAGAAAGAGGGCACAAATAAATAACATCAGAAATGAATGAGGGGTTCATTATTACTGATCCCACAGAAATGAAGAGGATCATAAGATATTATCAACAAATGTATGCCAACAAATTAAAGAATCTAGATGAAATGGACACAAACAACTTAAACTGACTCTAGAAGAAATAAAAATCTCTACACACCAATTACAATTAAAGAGATTGAATCAATCATCAAAAATCTCCCAAGAAAAGCCAAGGACCAGATGGCTTCATGGGTGAATTAAACCCAACTTTCCAAGAGGAATTAATATCAATGCTGCTCCAACAATTCCAGAAATTTGAAGAAAAGGAAAAACTACCTAACTCATTTTATGAAGCCAAAATCACCCTAATACCAAAGCCAGATAAAGATACTACAAGAAAACCAAATTACAGACCAATTGCTTCTAAGAATATAGATGTAAAAATCCCCAACAACATACTAGCAAATAAAACCCAACAGCACATTAAAAGAATTATACACTGCTATCAAGTGGGATTTACCCTAGGTATTCAAGTATGGTCCAACATAAGAAAACCACTTAATGCAATATATCACAATAGCAGAACAAAGGGGTAAAAACAACACCCACATGATCATCTCTATTGATGCAATAGAGGCATTTGAGAAAATAAAACATCCTTTCTTGATAGAAACTTTAAGAAAAATCGTAATAGAAGGAAACTTTCTCAATATGATAAAGGGCATATGCAAAGAACCCACTGTTAACATCATACTCAATGGTGAAATACAAAAAAACTTTCACTCTAAGCTACGGAACAAGACAAAGATATCACTGTGACCACTGTTATTCACTATTTGACTGGAAGTTCTTGCCAGACTGATTAGACAAGAAAAAGAAACAAAATGCATCCAAATAGGAAAGGAAGAAATAAAACTTACACTATTTTCAAATCACATGAGCCTGTACATAGAAATTCCTGAAAAATCTAAAAGAAAGCTATTGGAGCTAATTTAAAAAAGTAACATACAAAAGTCAGTGATGTTTCTATTAAATAGAAATGAGCAATCTTAGGAGGAAATAAAAATAAAATCCATTTAAAATAACAATTAGAAGAATCAAATATATAGGAATAAATTTAACCAAGGATGTAAAGGATTTATACATGGACAACTACAAAACTTTGCTAAAGGAAATCAAAGATGTAGAAAAAAGGAAGGACATTTACTGCTCAGATTCGAAGACTATGTAGTCAATTCTACCCAAAATGATTTACAGATTCAACACAATCCCAATCAAAATTTCAATAGCATTATTTTGCAGAAAAGGAAAAGCCAAACATTAAATTTATTTGGAAGGGGAGAGGGACCTGGAATAGCTAAATCCATCTTGAAAAAGAATAAAAGTGTTGGAGGACTCTCACTTCCTGACTTTAAAACTTATTACAAAGCTACAGTGGTCAAAACAGCATGGTATTTGCACAAGGATAGATATATAGATCAATGGAATTGAATTGGGAGTTCAGAAATAGACTCATATCCATGGTCAATTGATTTTTAATAAGGCTACCAAGAGCACTCAATTGGGAAAGCATAATCTCTTCTATAAATGATGCTGGGAGAACTTAATATCCATAGTCAAAAGAAGAGGAGGGACACTATCTCACTCCATATACAAACATTGTCTCAAAATGGATCAAAGACCTAAATATAAGAGCCAGGGCCATAAAAACTCCTAGAAGAAAATATAGGGAAGCATCTTCAGGATCTTGTGCTAAGCAAGGATCTATTAGAGGTTACATCCAAAGAACAAGCAACTTAAGAAAAAGATGAATGGGACCTCAACAAAACTAAAAACTTTTGAGTATCAAAGTACTTTATCATTAAATTGAAAAGACAACCACATCAACGGGAGAAAACATTTGGAAACCACATACTGGATAAGGGTTTAATTTCCAAAGTATATAAGTAAATCCTGTAACTCTACAATAAAGAGACAAACCACCTATTAAAAACTGAGCTAAAGACTTGAATAGACATTTCTCCAAAGAGGATGCAAAAATGGCTACAAAGCACATGGAGGGATGCTCAACATCATTAGCTATTATGTAAATGCAAATAAAAATCACACTCAGAGACCATTTCACACCCAATAGAATGGCTACTAATAAACACACACACACACACACATAGAGAAAACTACAACTATTGAAAAGGATGGGTACAAATAGGCACACTCATTCACTGCTAGTGGGAATATAAAATGGCACAACCTCTGTGAAAGGCATTTTGGGGGTTGCTCAGAAAGTTAGGTATAGAATTACCATATGATTTGTCAGTCACAATTCTAGGTATATATCCAAAAGATTTAAAAGCATGGACTCAAAACCAATTTTTGCAAATTAGTGTTAATGGTGGCATTATTCACAATTACCAAAAGGTGGAAGCAACCCAAGTGTCCATCAACTGATATATGATAAAATAAAATGCACTATAAATATACAAATGGAGTATTTTTCAGCCATAAAAAGGAATGACATTCTGATACATGTGACAACATGGATGAACCTTAAAGACATCATGCTGAGTAAAATAAGACACAAAAGGACAAATATTGTATCATCTCACTGATATGAAATAATTAGATTAAGCAAACTCATGGGGTTGCCAGAGGCCAGGATAGGAGTAGGGAAAGGGTAGTTCTAGTTTGCTAATGCTGCTGGAATGTACAAGACCAGAAATGGATTGGCTTTTATAAAAGGGGGTTTAGTTGGTTACACAGTTACAGTCTCAAGGCCATAAAGTGTCCAAGGTAACACATTAACAATCAGGTACCTTCACTGGAGGATGGCCAATGGTGTCCGTAAAACCTCTGTTAGCTGGGAAGGCACATGGCTGGCATCTGCTCCAGAGTTCTACTTTCAAAATGGCTTTCTCCAAGGATGTTTCTCTCTAGGCCACAGTTCCTCAAAAATGTCACTCTTAGTTGCTCTTGGGGCATTTTTCCTCCATTAGCTTCTCTGGAGCAAAAGTCTGCTTTCAATGGCCATCTTCAAACTGTCTCTCAGCTGCAACTACTCTCTCAGCTCCTGTACATTCTTCAAAGTGTCCCTCTTGGCTGTAGCAAGACTGCTCCTTCTGTCTGAGTGTATACAGTGCTCCAGTAAACTCACCAAGGCCTATGCTGAATGGCTGGGGCCACAACTCCATGGAAATTATCCAGAGTCATCACCCATAGTTGGGTGAGGTGCATTTCCATGGAAACAACCTAATCCAAACGTTCCAACTTAATCCCCGCTAGTATGTCTTCCCCCACAAGATTTCATCAAAGAACATGGCTTTTTCTGGGGGACATAATATATACAAACCAGTACAGTAGTTAATTCTTAAATTATACAGAGTTTCTATCTGGGCTGTTTGTAAAATTTTGGTAATGGATGTCATTGCTGGTAGCAATATACTGTGAATGTAATTGAAAATACTGGATTGTATATGTGAATGTGGGTGGAAGGAAAAATTACAGGTTGTCTGTATGTTATCAGAATAAAAATTTTTAAGAAAGAACATGGGACCGTACAGCAGAAATGGTAAAGCCCGTTGTGAACAAAGGGTAGTAGTTTGTGGTGCAATTATAGAGATGTTCTTTCATGGGTTGTGGCAAATGTGCTGCACTGATGCAGAATGTTGATAATAGGGTGGTATATGGGAACTCTGTATTTTGTGCTTGATTTTTCTGTAAACCCACTTCTCTAATAAAATGATACACACACATACATACATACATACATAGAGAGAAATGTAAGGTTCTTGTAGATGCTGGAGCCACACTTTCAACTCTGAGTCCCACACTGATAGAACAGATCCCTGAGTCAAAAGCAAATTTTGATAGTGGGGATTAGCAGTAAAGCCCAATAGGAGTATTTATTCCACAAATTCAAATATCTGTAGGCCATTTTACTGAAAAACATTCCTTTTTGCTTTGTGACTCTGCCCCCATGAATCTTCTGGGAAGGGACCTGCTATAAAAACTGAAAGGCATAATTTGCCACTCTCCAGAGGGTTAGGATTCTCTTTAGAATCTCCTGAAGATACTGAAGCAAACCTTATATTCTCTTTGCAAACTTTATTAGATGTTGAGCATCAGGAAATTTCTCATGACACCCCTGACCTGTCTGCAATACTGGGATCTTTATGGGCTATATCCAGTACTGATGTAGGGAGAATCCAAAGGGCTCAACCTACAAAAACACATATAGACACATCCTGACTCTTAACAAAGCTCCCTCAATATCCACTTAAACTGGAAGCTATTGCTGGCCTAATCCCAATAAAGACTTAGAATCTCAAGGACTAATTATTCCCTTCTGTAGTCCTTGTAATACTCCTATTTTATCTGCAAAGAAAGCTAATGGTCACAGATAGCTGTTTGTTGAAGATTCAAGAGCCATTAACAAATTAGTCATCCTCCCCTTTCTTGTAGTTTCAAACCCAAATACGCTGTTATTCCAGGTTCCTACTGATTCTAAATAGTCTACAGTTGTAGATCTGTTTTCTACTTTCTTCTGCATTCTAGTAAATCCAGATAGCCAATATCTATTTGTTTTCGTGTGGAATAATCAGCAATATATTTGGATAGTTATGCCTCAAGACTTTGCAGAGGCACCTTCTTATTTCTCTCACGTTACATCAGGACCTGAGCACCTTTCAATTCTCTAACAGCTGCACTCTATTACAATACATGGATGATTTATTGCTCTGCTCCTCTACTAAAGACAATTCCTTAAAAGATTCTATCTATTTAATCCAACTGCTAGCTCAAAATACTCTAAAGAGAAGCTACAGTTTACTTAAGGGATAGTCCACTACTAGGGTCATAATTGAAAGGAATTTCCTATCATCCAAATGAATAAAAATGACCCAGGAATTTCCTAAGCCCACAATAAAAAGACAATTGAAGGGAATTCCTTTATTGGAATCATCTCTTTATGAATTAACTAAAGCCAATATACCTGAAACTTTAGTTTTGGATAACTCTCCATGAACAGGCCTTTAAACAACTTAAGGTGATGTTATTAGTTCCTCCAGCCTTGGGGCTACCAACTTATTTTAAGCTATTTACTCCATTCATGAAAGAAATGAACAGACTCTTGGCTTACTGAAACAAGAGCCTGGAGGAAAACTAAGACCTATTGCTTATTGTAGCTTACAATTAGGCTCAAGCATACCCTGCCTATTTAAAAGAAGTAACCACAGCCACAAAAATAGTTGAAGCAGATAAAGAAATAACGCTGAGCAACAAAGTGTATTTACAAAATTCTGATGCTGTCCAAAGCCTCTTAGACTCAGAATTTACTCAACATCTATCCTCCAGCCAATTGAATTCCCATGAAATCCTTTTACTCTCACCTTCTAATTTAATTCTACAAAGATGTAATACCATTAACCCTGCCAGCCTATTGCCTTTGCCAGACAAAGGAGATCTTCATAACTGTGGGCTCATTATCTCTCAGTTAATGACTCCCCATCCTGACTTACAAGAAATAACATTGCATAACCCTACCTTATTCTCTTTGTGGCTGGATTCTATATCCAAGGATTTAATGGAAAATTTCAATGGATATTCTGTCCCAACCCAATTCAAACTAATGAATAAGGTAACTTACCTCAAGCAGAATTATATACTCTTCCTAGAACTTGTATACTGTCATCTCAAAAAAAAGTTAGCATTTATACTGACAGCCAATATGCTTTCAAAGTGGTCCATGATTTTGGAATGCTGTGGAAATAGAGGGATTTCTTTATCTTGACTGGATCACCTATAAAAAATGGAAAACTAGTCATTGACTTAGTAACTGCCATCATATTTCCTCAGTCTATGGCTATTAGTAAAATTGACCCCTCAAAGAAAAAATTGAAACAGGATACCAAGGAAGTATTCAAGCAAATTCCCATGCAAAGACAGTTGCAAATGAACCACTTTCACATGTATTCACTTAGTTTTCTCTCTTAGATATGTCAATCCCTAATTTTAATCAAATATGCTCAGAGCCCCTGAAATAAAACATACTTGGCTAGATGAAGGATGCATTTTTAATTCCAGCTGACTTTTGAGGGTAGTAAGGATGGTCACAGGATACTTCCTGAAATTTTAAAGGAACAGTCCTGGAAAACTTCACACTTTTCTCTCACCACAATGCCAACAAAATGACTCAAGTATTTTTTTTTTTTTAAAAAAAGGTAAATTTTCATAAGGTTGCTACCCACATTTATAATAAATGCATAATTCTTCAATAGTAAAAGCTGGAAAAAACCATCCCAGTTGCTGGAGGTTTTACATTGCTACTCTTTGGTCCACTTGAGTGTTGACAACTAGATTTCATTCAACTGCCACCCAGAATGAAATGTGTCCTAATAATTGCCTGTTTGTTCTCAAGATGGACAGAGGTTTTTCTTGTCATAAGGCACATGACATAGCAGTTATAAACAAAAACAAAACAAAACAAAAAAACTACTTTTAAGGAAATGTATTCCTGCCTGGGGAATGCCTTCAATTCTTTTTAATGACTGAGGCACTCATTTTACTGGACAGGTCATAAAAGCTTTAAATAAGATTCTATAACAACTTGGCATTATCATCCCTACTGCCCTCAATCCTCTGAAAAGGTGGAAAAAACAAATAGCTTATAAAAGCAACTAAGAGTGACATTTTTGAGGAACGTCCTGGGAGAAAGCAATTTTGAAACCAGAACTCCAGAGCAGATGTCAGCCATGTGCCTTCCCAGCTAACGGAGGTTTTCTGGACACCACTGGCCATCATACAGTGAAGGTACCGGATTGTTGATGCATTACTCTGGACACATTATGGTCTTAAGAATGTAACTGTGTAAACAAATAAACCCCCTTTTGTAAAAGCCAATACATTTCTGGTGCTCTGCATTCCAGCAGCATCAGCAAACTGGAACAGATTTTGGTACCAGGAGTGGGATGCTTTTGCTGCTGAGTTTGCAAACACCAAACATGTTGGAATGGCTTTTTAAATGGATAAGGGGAAGATTCTGGAGGAATTGTGAGGAACTTGATAGAAAAGGCCTAAACTGCTTTGAAGAGACTGTGGAAATATGGACTCTAAAGATACTTCTGACAAGGTCTTGAACAGAAATGATGAATGTATTGCTGCAAACTGGAGGAAAGGTGATCCTTGTTTCAAAGTGGCAGAGAATTTGGCAAAATTGAGTCCTGGTGTTGGATGGAAGGCAGAATTTGAAAGCCACAACCTGGAATACTTAGCTGAGGAGATCTCCAGACTACGTGTAGAGGATGTACCCTGGCTTCTCCTTGCAACATATAGTAAAATGCGAGCAGAAAGAGATAAACTTAGAATTGAACTCTTGCATTCAAAGAAACCAGAAGCTGATAGTTTGGAAGATTATGGGTTTCCAGGAAGTAGAATCCCAGAAGCTACAGCCCAATGTGAGGATGTAACTAAACAGGGAACCCAGTTGCCATTTCAGTACAAGACAAGATTGGAAAAAGAGTTAAGCAGAAAGGATTTGTGGAAAGTCCTATTGTCTGATGGCATTGACCCCTGTGTGCTTCATGCAAACCCAACAGAATTTTTGCAAGATCTTTATAGACATAGCTGTTGCTGGTCTGGACTGGGGGAGACAGACAAGGAACAAATTGAAGGAAAAATGTCTTCAAAGACAAAACCATGGAGATTGAGGTCTGGAGTCAAGAGGCCTTGGGCTGGGAATGCAGAGTGGCCCACACACATGGAAAGAGGGAGTTTGCCCCGGAGGTCAAGACTGGGCATTCTGCCTCAATGTTCTGAAAGAGTGTTGCCACCCGAGGTCCCAAAGAGGGTAGAGATGCAACATCATTCTGTTAATGACTCTCAGACTTTGAAATCTAATGGAGTTTGTCCTGTGGGTTTTAGGAACTGTTCTGGTCCTGTTAACCCTGTTTTCCTTACTGTTTCTCCTATGGCAATGGGGAGATTTATCCTTTGAATGTCCCTCCTTTGTATACTGGAAGCACATAACTTGTTCTAAGTTCACAGATCCACAGCTAAAGGAGAATTATGCCTTAGGAACAAATATGGCTGTAATTGATTTTGATGGAATCTTGTACTTAAATATTGTTATTGAAATGATTTAAGTTTCTGTGATGTTGTTGTGGGATGAATATATTTTGGATATGGAAAGATCATGTCATTTTGGGGTCCAGTGGGTGGAATGTGCTGGTTTGAATGTATTATGTCCCCCAAAATGCCACTATCTTTGATGTAATCTTGTGTGGGCAGAGGTAACAGTGTTGATTAGATTGTAATTCTTTGAGTGTTTCTGTGGAGATGCATCCCACGCAACTGTAGGTGATGACTCTGATTGGATCATTTCCATGGAGGTGTTACCCCAACCATTCACGGTGGATTTAAATCAAATCACTGGAGCCATATAAATGAGCTGGCAAACAGAAGGAAGTCAGTGCAGCTGTGAGTGACATTTTAAAGAGGAGCTACAGCCAAGAGGGACACTTTGAAGAATGCACAGAAGCTGAGAGACTAGCTGCGAATCAGAGACAGTTTGAAGACAGCCTTTGAAAGCAGACTCTTGCTCCAGAGAAGCTAAGAGAGGACAAACACACCAACAGCAGCTAAGAGTGACACTTTTGAGGAACTGAAGCCTAGAGAGGAATGTCCTGGGAGAAAGTAATTTTGAAACCAGAACTTTAGAGCAGAAGCCAGCCACGTGCCTTCTCAGCTAACAGAGATTTTCCAGACACCATTGGCCATCCTCCAGTGAAGGTACCTCTTGTTGATGGACACTTTATGACCTTAAGACTGTAACTTTATAACCAAATAAACCCCCTTTTATAAGAGCCAATCCATTTCTGGTGTTTTGCATTCTTGCAGCATTAGCAAACTAGAACAGAATTGGAACTTTCTACTGAGGAAACCAGGTTATCTTGACCTGAAGTTCTTCCACTGGTCCATATGACCATTCAAAGCACACCATTGGGAAACACAACCTTCTACCTATGAAATTATCATTGGAAGGCCTACATCAGTTAACCTACATCTTAACATCAATCACTTCCTTCCCCAGAAGGAGATAACTCAATTTGTAAATCTCTAATGGCTAATATAAGTGGTTATCTCCAAAAAGTGAGGGGTGAAATTCCAGATGTGATTCTCCCTCAGACTCCTCACACTCTAATTCTGGCATTGGAAATACTGGAAGCAACATCAATGTAAAACAGCCCTTGAGCCACACTGGAAGGAACTTTACCAGGTACTCTTAATTTCTGATACTGTAGTCAAACTAGAAGGATTTGAAACTTGGGTCCACATTACACAACTTAAAAGGTATCCACATTCTAATGGATCTGTGACCAAACCGGAGACCTAAAACTAACATTTACAGGGACAAGAAGTAGATGGCTCTATGAGGTGGACAGCTTTCACCCAAGATTATGGAACAAGATACCAGAACCCTTATATTCCTGTCTTATTCCTTATCATAATATTCTTTATAATTATTGCTGCATTTCTATTCTTCCCACACCCCCTTTGCACACCTTTTCTCTCCTACTTTAAAATTTTAAACTCTTCTTGCTTGTCTCTTTCTTCCTTCTTGCCATGATCTGAAAAGACAATGCCCTTAATATTTTTGCCCATGCCATTTCAAAAGGGAGGAATCTAAGTGATTGTCAGATTTGTCATCACAAACCACAATCTGTACATGATGCCAGAGACTCAAATATTTTACCCATGACTTACCTGGCTCTGCTTCCAAATGCCACTCTTAAAATTATCACTCATCCTCTATCTCTCTCTCCTTTCTACTGACTCTAATAGGAGCTGATTTCCTCTTCCTCATGTTTGTGCAAACTTAAGGAAGGCCTTCGTTTATATTCCATGACAAAAATAACAGTACAGTCATTAGCTGTGCACCCTTCTTCCCCACAATCCTGGACAACCTGGTAAGAAGCAATGACTTTTGTTATAAAATAAATGGCATATGGCTCATTTGTATATCCAGATGCATCCCTGAGATGACCTTGACATCTCTAGGGGTGGGCCATACTTCTTCAGGTTTTATTTTTCCTTTGTGGAGGAAATAAAACCTCTACCAGCTGGCCACTCCCTGCATTAGTCATGGGAATGTGATGAGGCAATGTACCCTCAGATGTCTACTTGTTCCCTTAGAAATTCATTAAAAAAATGGAAGCTACATCAAGATTACCCTACTTAATTTACATTCCCAAGCCAAATGCAAATTGTTTTGGTATGTCACTGATGCCAAATGGTCTTCCTTAAGTAGAGTCTTATTACGTTGGTTAGGAGTTAAAATTGAATGAAAATATGAGTAGAACTTTATCTGCAACAGTAGAAGAAATTACTGATTCCACTGCAAAGGCTAGTGTGCAAAAATCTTCAGGTAGAGTTGTTTTGGATAACAGCATTAGGCTTGACTACTTGCTGACTGAGCAAGGAGGACTTTGTGCTGTCATAAATACCAGCCTCTGTATTTAGATAAACACTTCTATGGAAGTCAAAATGCAATTTCATGAAATAGTCAAACAAGTCACATGGCTCAAACAAGGCCTTTTCTGGTATTTTTTTTTTTTTTTGATCTTTTGGTTTCAGTTGGTTTGGGACATGGGACCCTTGGCTCAAAAGCATACTCCAAACATTGGGCATTTTACTATTCATACTAATCATAATAGTCTGCCCAGTGTACTGCATCCTTTTAAAAGTTTTAAATGGTTGCACTCAGCCATCTTGCCTAATGGTGTCCATTCACCTAGAGTGACAGAAAGATGAAGAGAACAAAAATGACCAACCTCTCCACCTTGTAACCTAGAAATCCATGTAGAGCCTGCAGACTGTAACTGAGAGTGGTGCCATGCCTTATATTTTGACTTCAGCACTTGGCTTGGCCAAAGGCTGGATCAAAGTGGGTAAATTGATAAATGAAATCTAGCAAGCCCAACCATAAGTGTGGATACTAAGTCCCATGTCAGCAAAACCAAAATCTAAGTAAGTTTCTATTCCCTGTAAATGCCTAACTTGCCCAGAAAACAGAATTTAAATCAACCAGCCAGCTATCACCAACTCCCTATTATTACACCAGGCAACTTCTTCATTACTAAGCAACTGTCTACACTAACCATGTTAGGAAATGTAGTCTTCATCAACCAATGACAATTTCCTCCCAATGCACTCCCTTGTTCTGTCTATAAAAGCTTACTGCTCTCTTTGTTCAATGGAATTTCTCTCTCCAGCACATTAATTGATTCAGTAAAACTCTCTGCAATTCAGCCAAATTTTGCTCAAGTTTTTAACAGATACTTTTATAGAGAGAGAGGGAGAGGAAGAGGGAGGGGGAGAGAGAATTTTAATCTTTTAAATTTTCTGTGACCCTAGGAGTCAAAGTGTCAAAATTCCCCTGGATCAAATTTTCATTGCAATTGCTTAAACAAAAGTGTTGAAAACAATATAAATACATGATGAATATTTATAAATAATTATTAAATATTAAAATTCAATTTTTTAGGACATCCATCTTCTGAGATGGATTGGGCTAGCCTTTCAAGCCATCTATGTATCCATGGAAGAATTTTACTCATTGCTAGAATGAAACACATTTCAGCATCAATTTTATTTCTATTTTTTAAATCCCCATACATGTAAGAATTGAGAAAATTTGTTCAAGTAACAATGGGGTTAAATGAGAATTTCTTAGGTCCTAGGTAAATAGAATTGAACCTTCCACCTTTAGCACTACAACTGCAATCAACTGATTATTTTGTACCTGGTCTCTTGACACTTGTCCACTGTGACATCTGAACAATCCATTTTTTGTTCCCTCTCCCTCCTGTCCTGAATGGTTTTTACAACTTTATGCCCCTTTATTTCCTAAGTAACTGATGTTGAGAAACTAATGAAAGCAGCATTATTCCACTTAATTTTGAAGGTAGAATTAAATTTTCATGTGACAAATCACTTCAATTTTTTCCTAGAACTATTTACTTAGGCTCAGTCATTCTGAGATTAGAGAAAATCTTAGTTCAATGAGGATAATGAGTCTCTTTCTTTAGTAAGATTCATATCACTATCAACATTGTTCACTGAGTTTCATTTTGTACTAAAGATGGCATAGATTCTATGTGCATGGGAACAAAAACACATCTGTTTTGTCTTAATATTAAAAGAAATATATGGATATATTAAACTTTAAAAGAAAAATATATATCAATTACTATAAATATAGTTTATTTGCATAAACCAAGTATTTACCAAAAATATTTCAATTTCGTTTTTCAAAAGTTTTGCACTGTAGAATTCTACAATTCTAAATCGCTTTTTCCAGAAACTAAAGTTTCAACTTTCTTAGCTCCTCTTTAGGTGCTTTCATAATTATTACAAAAACAGTCATCATGTAAAAATCAATACTGGGCAAGATCTCTCCCAATTTAATTCATAATTTAAATTTTAATACATTTTAAAGCCTGAAGGGAACTTAGAGTTGATAAAATCCAACATTTCCTCAACAAGAAGTGGTCAAGTTGAGTGACTTGTTAAAAATCATTGCTATTTAGCAGTAGTAGTAGAAAAATGTTATGATTTATTTAGAAAAAGTAATACAAGACCATTGAGATTGCTAAAGTTTGTGATGTATGTTGGTGTTGTGACAGAGGAAATAGTCAAGGCTTATATCATGAAGAGCTTTGTTTGTTAAAAAGGTTGTAACTTTACTAAACTGCCGGATTTCCCAGTGACATTATTCATATTTTTGAACCAGATAATTCCTTGTAATGGGCTAGCCCACCATGCATTGTAGTGTGTTTATCCCTGGACTCTATCTACTATAAGCCAATAGCAAACCACCCCTCCATTAGGTTGTGGTAATAAAATGTCTCCAAACAGTGTCAAATGTTGTCTGAGGATAAAATTATACCTGGTTAAAACTGGTAATCTCTAGATAATAGATGGCCAATGATATTTTTTATTCAAGGAAAGCAATATGCTACAATTTTTGTTTCAGAAATGTAATGCTCAATAAAGCATTAAAGAAGATGGATTTTACCTCAGGAGATTATAGTCAGAAAGACTCACTAGAAAGTGCTTTAGAATTAAAGATGAGAGTCAATGAGGATACAGTAAATTCACTTAGAAGGGAAATGTGCTGGTTTGTATATATTATGTCCCCCAGAAAAAGCCATATTCTCTGATGCAATCTTTTGGGGGCAGATGTATTAGTGTTGATTAAGTTGGAACCTATTGGTTCAGTGTTTCCATGGAGATGTGACTCAATCAACTGTGGGTGAGACCTTTCATTGGATTATTTCTATGAAAGTATTGCCCCATCCATTCAGGGTGGGTCTTTATTGGATCACTGGAGTACTTTAAAAAGAGCCCCACAGGCCCAGATGCAAAGCAGCTGTGAGTGACATTTTGGAGAGCAACTGAGAGTGACATTTTAAAGAGGAGCTGCAGCTAACAGAGGACAAAATGCCCCAAGGGCAACATTTTGGAGAACACAATTTGAAACATGACTTGTGAGCAAGTAGATGCCAGCCACATGCCTTCTGAGCTCACAGAGGTTTTTCAGATGCCAATCGCCATCCTACAGAGTAGGTATCCTATTCTTGATGGCTTACCTTGGACACTTTATGGCCTTAGATGCAACTTTGTAGCCAAATAAATCCCCTTTATAAAAGCCAATCCATTTCTAGTGTTTTGCAAAATGGCAGCATTATCAAACCAGAACAGGAACTATGGTGAAAACCTAAATAATATTTATGTAATGAATATGACTCTTGGCACTATTTGATATATTTTCTAATTTTAGTCCAAATGGGATATTATTTTCAGTTTTACAAATGAAGAGAATTAGAATGAAAAAGTTAATTGCCCTGTATAAATCAAATCATGAAGATTTGCAGTTGGAGCTGGAGGTGAAGCTTGAATTTGAACCAAAATTTCATGGAATTAAAAGCCCGTGGTCAAGGAGAGAAGATGGCAGCATAGAGAGGAGTGGAGGTTAGTTAGTCACTCAAGAGCAACTAATAAAAAAAAAAAAAAAAACAGGAACAAATAGTAAAAGATCTGGAATAACTGCTGGGAGATGACGGCTACTGTCCACACATCATGCAACAATCTGAATTAGTAGAAATGCCTGAGATCACAGTATAAAATATGTAAGTAAAAACTGCAGACATGAGCTAAGAGCCCTCTCCCTCATGGCAGCCTGAAATGAAAAACCCCGTGGTGCTACAGAGCAGCAATCTCTGAACAAGTGCACATACCTCAGCCCAGCTCCAACTGGGGTTTTAATGTTAACCACTCAATACAAACTATGAATCCCCAACAAGCAGACAAAGGCTTTTGGTGATGACTGACCTTGGAGACTCAGGGGAAGTATCTGTCTTGGGATGGGGAGCCCAAAGGATCAGGTGCTATCTCTGGCTGATGGATGAATCTGGGGGCTGTAGACTGACCCTGAAATGGACTTTCTGTCCCTTTCTCTCTCAACCTGGGCAGCTCAATGGAGAAAGCTTCAGCTGTTTTCAGCTTGCAGTGCTCTGTAGTAGGGAATGCCTCAGCCATATTAAACTCACAGCACTCTGACCCAAACAAGGGTGGAGGTAGCAGAGTCAGAGAAAAAAAGAATCTATTTATATGCAAATGACCTCTCTCTAGGGGGCATATCTTCCCAAGAGGAAAGAGGTGTGGCCCAGCTCTACTACCTGCCTCTATTCAGAATCAGACTCCAGAGAATGGGGGAAAACAGCCATGGGTCACACCTCCTTACACCAGTCTGGAGTGACAGGCTGACAGGCACCACCAGCTGGGCAGAAAAGCACAGGGTGTGTCAATCCTCTAAGACACACCATCAAAGAAACCAGATACTGAATATTTCTTCCTTCTGGGACCTGAGTCTGCTCTTGTCTGGAAAAACCTGATTGGGGTGGCCAAGGAGGTCAGATGCCTAGACAACAGAAAACTACAGCCTACACAAGAAAAAGGAAGTTATGGCCCAGTAAAAGGAACAAACTTACACTTCAACAGAGATACAGGAATTGAAACAACTAATGCTAAATCAATTCAAAAAGTTCAGAGAAGATATGGCAAAAGAGATACAGGCTATAAAGAAAACACTGGGCACACATGAGGCAGAAATCAAAATTTGAAAAAAACAACTGGCAGAATATATGAAAATGAAAGGCACAACACAAGAGATGAAAGATACAGTGGAAACATACAAAGCAGATCTCAAGAGGCAGAAGAAAACACTCAGCAACTAGAGAACAAGGCATTTGAAAACCCACACACAAAAGAACAGATAGAAAAAAAAAAAAAAAGAACAGATAGAGAAAAGAATGGAAAAATATGAGCAACAGCTATGGGAACTTAAGGACAAAATGAAATACAGGAATGAACATATCATTGGTGTCCCAGAAGGAGAAGAGAAGGGAAAAAGGGAGAAGCAATAATAGAGAAAATAATCAATGAAAATTTCCCATCTCTTATGAAAGACAGAAAATTACAGACCCAAGAAGGGTAGCATACTCCAAACAGAATAGATCTGAATAGGCCTACACCAAGACACTTAATAATCAGATTATCAAATGGCAAAGACAAAGAGAGAACCCTGAAAGCAGCAAGAGAAATGCGATCCATCACATACAAGGGAAGCTTAATGAGACTATGTGCAGATTTCTCAATAGAACATGGAGGCAAGAAGGAAGTGGGGTGATATATTTAAGAAAATGAAAAGAAAAACTACCAATCAAGAATCCTATATCTGGTAAAACCATCCTTCAAATATGAGGGTGAGTTCAAAATATTCTCTGACAAACAGACAATGACAGAGTTTGTGAACAAGATACCTACTCTACAGGAAATACTAAAGGGAGCACTCCAGACTGATCAGGAAAAACAGGAGTAAGAGGTTTGGAACACAATTTTGGGTGATGATAGCACAGAAATGTAAGTCCACTGAACAAGGATAACTATGAATATGGTTGAAAGAGGAAGATGAGGACCATGTAGGACACCAGAAGAAAAGAGGAAATATAAAGACTGGGACTGTATAACTCAGTGAAACCTAGAGTCTTCAACAACAGTGATAAAATGTACAAATATGTTTTTTCATGAGGGAGAACAAATGAATGTCAACCTTGCAAGATGTTAAAAATAGGGAGGTATTGGGGGAAAAATGCAATCAACATAAACTGGAGACTATAATTAACAGAATTGTTGCATTATGCTTCCTTTAATGTAACAAAGGCAATATACCAAGGTAAATGTAGATAAGATGGGGGCATAGGGGAGGGGTGTAAGAATCTTGGCATTGGTCGTAGTGTCTGACTCTTTATTCTACTTTGATCTAAGGTTAGCTTTCCTTTTGCTTCTTCCAATCTGTCATGTTGTTGCTGTTGTTTTTTCTCTTTTGTTTTTTCTTTTTCTTTTGCCTCTCTACCTTCTCTGACTCCTCCTTCTGCTTTGTGGAAGAAATGTAGATGTCCTTATATAGATAGTGTTGAGGGTGGTGAACAGCTAAATATGTGACTATACAAGGAACCACTGATTGCTTACTTAGGATGGAATGTATGAGGTGTGAACAAAACCATCTTAAAAAAAAATGGGTTGGAGACTCAGGGAAGAAGGCAGCATAGAAAGAAGTGGAAGACTTAGTCTCCCCCAGAACAATTCATAAAGGAACAAAAATCCAGTAAATAACCTGGAATAACAGCGGGAAACAAACATGACCGTACACTCAACATCCACCATCCTGAATTGGGAGGAATGCCCGAGATCACAGCGTAAAATCTGTAAGTAAAACTGCGGACCCGTGCTGAGAGCCCCTCCCTCATGGAAGCTGTACCGTGCACTCTCTCAGCCCAGCTCCAAGTCAGGTTTTAATATTAACTGCTCAATACAGACAGTGAATCTTCAACAAGCAGACAGAGGCTTTTGGTGACAACTGACCTTGGGAGAATTGGGGGACATATCTGTCTCAGGATAGGGAGCCCAGAGAATTGGGTGCTATCTCTGGCTGATGGGTGAAACTGGATGTTTTTCTGTCGCTTGCTCTCTCTCTATGGAGAAAACCTCAGTTGTTCTCAGCTCACAATGCATTGCAGTAAAGACAGCCCCAGACATTCTGCATTCTGAAACGAGCTGAGAGCCCCGTGGCACAGCCCAGCAGCCCAGGGCTTCCCTTGAGGGATGGCGCACACTGGTGATGTAGCATGGCATTCCCTTGGCTGAGCTCCTGGAGGATTGCAGCTGGGAGGGGGGACCTGCTTGGAGAACACAGGGAGGCTATGCCAAGTCCAGTGGTTTTTGGGACAGCGAGAGAGAGGGTTTGGGGCTGAACTGAAATGAAGGCTTAGACTCTTACGGCGGCCTTGAATCTCCTGGAACCTGGGAGATTTGAACAGTAGAACTGCCCTTCCTTCCTGGCCACCCGTACACATGCCCCACATTCAGGGCAGAGGGCTCCAGCAACACACCCAAACTGAGTTCTCCAACTGAACCCACAAGAATCATTTCCCCACACACTGCAGAAAAAAGTTTGAGAACTGACTTGGGGGATATAGGTGACTCACAGACTCCATCTGCTTGTTAGTTAGAGAAAGTGTACATCACCAAACTGTGTCTCTGAAAAATTAGATCGATATCCTTTTTTTTGTTACAACTTGAAAGAACCCTATCAAGAAAACAAATGCCAAGAGGCCAAAAACAACAGAAAATCTTAATGCATATGATAAAACCAGATGATATGGAGAATCCAGCTTCAAACACACAAATCAAGATTTTGAAAGAAACAATGTACCTCGCAGAATTAATCAAAGAACTACAATTGAAGAATGAAAACATGGCAAAGGATTTAAAGGACATTAAGAGGACCATGGCCCAGGATATAAGTGACATAAAGAAGACCCTAGAAGAGCATAAAGAAGACATTGCAAGAGCAAATAAAAAAATAGAAGATCTTATGGAAATAGAAGAAACTGTTGGCCAAATTAAAAAGACTCTGGATATTCACAATACAAGACTAGAGGATGCTGAATAACATCTCAGTGTCCTAGAAGTCCACAGAACAGAAAATGAAAGAACAAAAGAAAGAATGAGGAAAAAAATCGAAAAAAATCGAAATGGATCTCAGGGATACGATAGATAAAATAAAACATCCAAACTTAAGACTCATTGGTGTCCCAGAAGGGGAAGAGAAGGGTAAAGGTCTAGAAAGAGTATTCAAAGAAATTGTTGGGGAAAACTTCCCCAACCTTCTATACAATATAAACACACAAAGCATAAATGCCCAGTGAACTCCAAATAGAATAAATCCAAATAAACCCACACCAACACATATTCTGATCAGACTATCAAATACTGAAGAGAAGGAGCAAGTTCTGAAAGCAGCAAGAGAAAAGCAATTCACCACATACAAAGGAAATAACATAAGACTAAGTAGTGACTACTCAGCGGCCACCATGGAGGCGAGAAGGCAGTGGCATGACATATTTAAAATTCTGAGAGAGAAAAATTTCCAGCCAAGAATACCTTATCCAGCAAAACTCTCCTTCAAATTTGAGGGAGAGCTTACATTTTTCACAGACAAACAAATGCTGAGAGACTTTGCCAATAAAAGACCTGCCTGACTTCAGATTCTAAAGGAAGCCCTACCAACAGAGAGACAAAGAAAGGAGAAAGAGATATGGAGAATTTTAACAGACATATATAGTACCTTACATCCCAAATCACCAGGACACTCATTTTTCTCTAGTGATCACAGATCTTTCTCCAGAAGGGACCATAAGCTGGGACATAAAACAAGCCTCAAGAAATTAAAAAAAAAAAAAAAAAAAAAAAAAAAGAAATGAATATACTCAAAGAACATTCTCCAACCACAATGGAATACAAATAGAAGTCAATAATTTTTGAACTATAGCTCCACTATTTACTTCCTAAGTGATAAAAAATACACAAACTCTAAGGACAAATCAGTGGTTTTGAACTCAATGTAAAATATGTAGTTTTAGACAACTAAATAAAGGTGGGGGAATGAAGGAGTATAGGAACATAGTTTATGTGCCCTATTGAAGTGATGGTGGTATCAAAGAAAAACAAGATTGATAGGGATTTAAGAGGTTAATTTTAAGCCCCACAGTAAACACAAAGAAATTATCAGAGAACATAACCATAGATATGAAAAGTAGAGTTTGGGTTAAGAGAAATGGGGGAAGGGGCAATGGGGAGTTAAGAAAGGAGTGTAGGGTTTCTGTTTGGGGTGAAGGGCAATTTCTAGTAATGGATGGTGGAAGGTGATGGCATTACAACATTCCAAATGTGATTAATTCCACTAATGGAAGGCTAGGGAGGGGGGTGGAATGGAAAGATTTAGGCTGTATATATGTTTCCACAACTGAAAAAAGAAAAAAAAAAAAAAGACAGTCTAACTAGACAACAATTGAATGCTAAGGATGAACTTGATGGGATTGGAGGGTGGAGGACAGATGGCTCGAAGGGACACAGTTGAGACATAAGGAAAAGGAAATATAGAATATAAGCATTGTATCATTGAATCTCTTATGCTTCTTAGCTGTGCTTAATGGAATTACATAAAAGAATGTTCTTGTTCATGGGAAGTACATATGTGAATTACAGTGTATGTTCAAGGATGTGTGCAGCTAACTTTCATATGTTCAGAAGACAGAGCAATAGATGATGGATGATAGATAGGGAGGGAGGGAGGGAGGGAAAGAAATAGCGACGTGACAGCATGTTAAAGTTGGTGGATTGAGCTATCAGGGGAGGGGGGTCAGGGTATGATGGAATTCTGTGTATGGGGCTAGTATTGTTTTTGCAACTATTCATGTAACTTTGAATTTATTTCAAAATAAAAAAAAATTAATTTGACTCCTTCTAAGTTCCAATTTTGTATTTTAAAAAATGTAATTGTTTCTTTCTATGTGGGGGTGATGGAAGTCGTACTTAAAGAAAGTCACCACTGAGGTGACCCAGCTCTTTTATTGTTGTAAAAACCCAAATTGCAGTAAAGCAATAACAGATATTCAGTTACTTCCCTGACTAATGTAACATGCACTGTCTTTTATATTGTTTTAAGCATTTTAGAATAAAGTCATATTATAATTAAAAAAAAAAGGGGGTTGATGATGAAATCTTGAGGGCAATATACTGAGCGATATAAGCCAGACACATAAGGACAAATATTGCAGAGTCTCAATGATAGGAACTAATTATAATATGCAAACTCATAGACATGAAATATAAGTTACCAAGATATAGAATGAGATTAAAGAATGGGGATTGGTTGCTTAGTGTGAGCAGAATGTTCAACTAGGTTGAACTTAAATGTTTAGAAATGAACAGAGATGATGGTAGCACATTGTGAGAATAACTAACAATGCTGAATGGTGCATGAATGTGGTGGAAAGGTGGAGCTCAGAGTTATGTATGTCACCAGAGGGAAAGTTGGAGGTTAAAAGATGGGAATGTATAAGACAGTGAACCTTGTGGTGGGCAACATCTGAGATTAACTGTACAAATATTAGAAATCTCTTCCATGAACTAGAACAAATGCCCATGCCCATTGCAGCTAGAAATTAATAATAGAGGGGCATACAGGAAAAAATATATACCTATTGCAAACTATATACTACAGTTAGTAGTATTTCGACTTTCTTTCATAAACAGTAACAAATGTACTACACTGATACTATGAATCAACAATGGAGGGGAGTGGTTACGGATATGGGAGGATTTGAGTTTCTTTTTTTTTTTTGTCTTTGTTTCTTTTCTGGAGCAATGAAAATGTTCTAAAAATTGAACAAAAATTAATTGTGGTGATGGGATGCACAGCTATATGATGGTACCAGGGACAATTGATTGTATACTTTAGATCCTTGGATAATTGTCAGGTATGCAAACAATAACAATTTAAAAAAAAGAAAACATGGTCTTTACATGTTGTTAAACTGTTCTTGACAAATATTTGTAAAGAGTTACATGTATGGGTCTAAGCCAGGTATTCAGATTTGTGGGTTTGCCTTGTGAAGACTCCTCCTCCAGTATGAGCTGCACACAGCTGCCTATAGGACCAGGAAAAACATTAACTCCCCTAATTACTGTTAACAATCAAATTTTGCAAGACCTTGTAACCAAATCTTGTGAGATCCTGCTGTAGCCAAATCTCACAACACCCTGCTGAAACTCCATTGTCACAATTCTTTACAAGCACTGCTGCCCATTGGCACTCCTCTCCCTCTCTCTGTGTGGAACCTGACTTCACTTTCCTCACCACCACCATTGGGAAGAATCTCTTCCTGTTTTGTAAGCCCCAAATTAAACTCATGGGTGACTCCATGTGAGGCTTGTTCTTTGGTCTTGGGGCTATTCTAGGTTGGAACATTTGGCAAGTCAGAGAGAAGACCAAGGAACCTCTGGCTGTAATGGCCATGGGCTCTGGGAATGAATATTTCTCATGGGGAATCCTGGGATGGCCTGAAACATCCATGTGGCTGCCCTCCTGGTTGAGTGGGAGCCACCAAGGGATTATGGTGATGCCAGAACTCCCCAGCTGTATTGCTGATTCGCCTGTAGCAGGCCACAGGACAGTTAGGATTTTATAATAAAAGGGAGAGATGTCAGAATGCCAAGGCTTTTGCATGGTCCCTATTAGGAGCTGTGTGCTCAGCTGCAGAAGAGGCTCTGGCAGTCAAACCTGAGGTTTGCTGCCTAGAAGAGGAACTTAAATTAGAGAACTTAAATTAGAAAGAGACATGCAGATAGCCCAAGCATATTTGAGGGATGCATTAAATGAGAGGCTGCGAAAATGAAAGTTTAGAGATATTAGCATGCCAGTATGCTAGAGTGAGAGGGTGCAAGCTGCCCAAAAGGCATGTCAGGCATATCATGATTTCTCTGACTGGGATCCCAAAGTGTGAAACCCTGTTGATTTTTCTTCAAATGAGGATGAGTCTCCATCAGACTGGGAACCTCAAACTGAGGAAAGTAAGCATTTGTCCTCTGGTCCAATGAAAGCTCAAAATGGAGTGACACAACACTCTGATCCCCAGGTAGGGGGGAGATGGTGCTACAGTTGCTGCTGCTAGCAGCACCTCCTGATTGAAAGGTGCTGGTTACTAAGGTGGAGCTATACTGCTACTGAGTTATGGGAAATTGAGAATCAACACAGACAAAAGACTAACGAAATTTTACCAAATTGGTTGCTGTGTCTATGGAACACTGGCATGGAGGGAATACTGCTTTCAGGACATGAAATAAGCAAACTGACCTCTATTACCATTCAAACTTCACTCTGCTAAAGTATATATTCCTTAGCCACCCAACCTGAGTTCAGCTCACTATTACATTGTCTAGTGACTCAGTATAAAGAAACATGGCCCAACGTGAGGGACATGCCCCAGGTCACCCCTCCCCCCCCCACATACACACACATTGGAGCATGCTTGATGAATTACAAGATATACCAAGGGGACTAGCAATGAAATATGCAGTTTATGCTGTTAACTTTGTGAAACCAGGTAATGAAACTTTCACCAGAGTCATACAAAACACAATCTTACAAGTGCTCCAAATATGGGACACTGGTGCCCATTCTTGCCACATTGGTGAGGCAACCCATATCCAGGGCTACCCAAATAGTAGCAGATTTAGGAGAATATGGACACCTAAGGTGAAAAGTAGCTTGAGTCAGGGCTATGGGCCATGCCCCAAAGAGACATTATGGTACAAACTATGTGTCACACAGACAGATGTAGGCTGACCTAATAGCTGCTGGCACTAAAATTGAAGATACTGATAGACAGCTGAACCCTGTTATGAAGTAAGTTACCAAAAAGGCAGAGATATACCAAATTTAGAACCAGATCACCAGAGGAGAAATGAACTCTGGCTGAAAATATTGGCACTTACTGTATAAAGAGTCCCTCACTCTCCCTGCCAAGGAAGCCTGGCAAGCTTCTTTTCCCCTTACACAGGGGATGGGTCAAGAACCCCAAATAAGAGCTATATATGGAGACACTGGGATTGGAGGCCACATACTGAGTCAACTATTTTTTGGTCCCCCACTAACAAACATAAAGTTTTGGCACCAGTGAATACTGGAGTGGAATGCTCCCTAATATATGGAGAATGGATTAAAGCAACAAAACAGCTATCAGCCACCAAAAATCAGAATATGACTGTGCCAACTAATATAGGCAAATTCTGTCTCTGGTGCCAGGTGGACAAAACTGTCCAAAGAGCACATACTAAGTAGTCACTGGTACAGCTATCCTTCTACCCCACCCCCAGATGCACAGTGGCAATGTGTCAATTTAAGTTACAGGAAGGCCATCAAAATATCACTGCCAACATTAAGGAATTAGAAAGAGTAGATATTATAATCCCCACTCACAGCCTAATAGCCCAGTCTGGCCAGTGAGAAGCCTGATGGTGCCTTGTGGATGACTATTGACTATAGAGAACTTAACAAGGTAGCTCCTCCTTTGTTTGCAGCTGTACCAAATGTAGATACTTGGTTGAGGTACGTAAGTGCTCAATTCAGACTGTTTAATTTTGTGTTAGATATTTCTAATGCCTTTTGTTTTTTAGCATTTCTTTAGACCCCCCCAACCAGTCTGCATTCACTTTCATGTGTGGGGAGGGGGCACAATGGCAGACATTTGCCATGCCACTACAAGGATATCTTCATGGCCCCACTATTTGCCAGGGTTTGGAAGCTCAGGATTTAAAAATGTGGAAACCTCCAGCAGACACCACTCTCTTTCATTATATGGATAATATGCTGAAAAGTAACTGTCTTGAAAAATTGGAAGCCACTGCTCAGACTATCCCCTCTGCTATTGTTGATAAAGTAAAAAATTACCCCACTCCACATACTCCTCAACAGCTCACGACTTCGCTTGGTTTGTTGGGTTATTATAGACTGCTTACATCCCTTTTATTGCAGAGTCTAAAACTTTGTATGTCCTAGTTAGGAAAGGAAAAACATGGGAATAGGATGTTCCACAGCAGGCTACTTTTGAAAGAACTGAATGGGCTATCACACAGGCTCAGGCTTTATGGGCGATGGACCCACATGTGCCTTGCAAATTAGACATGGTCAGTACTGATATTGGCTTTGGGTAGGGCCTGTGGTAAGGACAACAGGAAAAGAGGGTTTCCATTGACTTTTGTTCTCAGCTCAGGCAAGGAGGTGATCTGTGGTGAAGCCCCTTATAAAAACAACTGTGTACTGCCCATAATGCTTTAATGCAAGTTAAAGGACTAACTCAGAAATGCCCTGTGAAATTAAGAACAGCTATCCCCATACAGGGGTGGATATGGGACACTGCCATTAAGCCTCACTCTATCAGTGCACAATTGAGCCCATTAATGAAATGGAAAACTTATCTGCTACAGCACAGCATTTTCAACAACAGCCCTTTAAGTGTATAGATGCACAATATCTCAGGACTAGTTTCTTATATATAGCAGTAGCTGTGCAACCTAGTACAGACACTATATGGTGGGAAACTGGGATTATGCAAAGCAGCCAATGAGCTGAATTAAGGGCTATATGGATGGTCATTGTTTGCAAACCAGGAGATGCATTAACTATTTGTACCAGTTGGGCAGCGTACTGGAGCTTAACAGTGTGGATGGCCACAAGAAAGCAAGAGGAGTAAAAGCATGGGGGAAGGAAATCTGGGAAGACATTTGGGCTGCCTGCCACAAGCACAAGGTAACTGTTTCATGTTCCTGCCCATAATGCTGATTCTTTCAAAGCTGATACTTTAGCAAAAGTCTGTAGCCTGTAGCCAAAATTACATAAGGCTGCTGAATGGCTACATACATAGGAAAACAGGACACTGAGGATATCAGACTCTGTGGAGGCTGGCACAGCAATTCCAGTTGCCCAGCATGAGGCAAAATCTAAAATACATTGTGCATTCCTGCCCCTCCTGCTCACTGCGATGACCAAGAATCCTTCCTCATCAACTTGGTCACATTGACTGTGAGCAGATCCTGGTAACCAGATACCAAGTAGACCACATTGGGCCCCTTTCTTTATCTGAGGGCATAAAATATGCCTTTACAGTCATAGACTTGGCTACTGGGCTGTTACTGGCCTTCCCAGTAGGAAAAACTAACCATAGGGCTACAATATATAACCTAGGGAAATTAGGACACATGTGAACAGTGATAGAGGGACCCTGTTTACTGGACAATTAACCCAAGCCTGGGCTACTGAACATGATGTCTTATGGACATTTCATTTGCCATACAATCCCACAGCAGGGGAGTTAATTGAAAGAATGAACAGGCTTTTGAAAAAGCAGCTAAAAGATGACAAACAATCCCTATAGTAGTGAACCCACCAGTTATTTCCAGCTCTTACCAACCTCAATCTGCGTCCTCAAACTGCCACTCCCACTCCCATCGAGTTGGTAAGTCTGGGGTCCATGCAAACACTGTGAATTCAGGAAAAAGGACTGGCAACATTCCAAACACAATGAGGTAATGGAAATAATTTGCTCTTGCCTGCATCATAAGCCTTAGAAATTAGGGAAAATAAGGTTGATTGGCCATGATCCTGGCCAATACAGCTGTGCTGATTGGGAATCCGAAGCCCATGGGAGATTGGGGTTACCCAAAATTTAAGCATTGTATATTTAACTAACCCATGACCCCCCCATACCTCAAGGTATTGTATGTATGACTTTGTGGATACTTATGTCTAAACTAACTATAGATTTAATTCCATAAGACATCCTGAAATTTCAGGGTGAAAAAGTGTGCTATCTAAGAACCCCTCATAGCACCTCTTCCCCAGGAAGCTTCTGTCCACTAATAAAAACTTAGCTGGTATATTGTTAGATCAGCAAGAACTACCCCTTTTTGTTCCCCATAAATATCTTTCTTTTCACTTGGACTGTAATGCCTGCAAACTGGACTGTATGGAACACCCCGTGGGCCTAACAGAATTCAATTCATCAGAAAATGAGACTGAAAATCACAGGTATTATCAATTGTCAGTAGCATCTCTATGAGGTTGTTATCTCTGTGTGTGGGGATACCTAGTGTTCTGTTGTCTCTTATCCTGCAATGCCTGTCCTATGGTCAATGTAGTCTGCTGTATGGGGGTGGATTGTGAGGACCCAGGGACCAGGACCTCATCCCCTCCTACAATATGAGGTATGCAGCTGCCTACATGACCAGGAAAGACATGCTAACTGTTAACACTGTTAACAACCAAATCTTGTGAGACCTTGTTGTAACCAAATCTTGCAAGACCCTATTGTAGCAAAATCTTGTGAGACCCTGTTGTAGCCAAATCCGTTGAGACCCTCACAAACCTTTGTAAGACTCCCCTCCTTGGCACTCCTCTCCCTCTCTCTCTGTGTAGAATGCTGACTTCACTTTCCTGAACTGTCACCATTGGGGAGAATCTTCTCCTGTTTCGTAAGTCCCTAATTAAACACCTGACATGGGTGACTCCATGTCAGGTGTGTTCTTGGTCTTGGGGCTAATCTGGGTTGGAACAGCCTGTATTCTAGCTTTTGACAATTTGCTTTCACTGACTAAAAGTTCACTCTTTATCCTCTTTACATATGCCTTTTTGTGCATCACACTATTCTTCCTTTTATTTCTCTATCCTTTTCATTATTTTCTTATACCTTGTTATCTCTCTTGATTTCCTTCCTTAATTATCAAGGTCTATCAACAAAATAGCTTCAGTACAGAATAAAAAATAAAGAAATGAGAATATATTTTGAAAATCATTCACCTAAATATTTTTTAATGCACATATATTGATGTAGCCAAAATTTTTAGGTCTAATTTGTTCACTTTAATGACCACTGTCTCATCTTCTGTCTGACACTATCTTATTGTTCCTAAATTTTTTAAGAAATAATTTATCTTCTTTTCTTGAGAAAATATCTGACTCAGCAGCTTTTACTAAAAAATAACAGATTCTTGATTAGCAGTGATGTAAATAAATGAACCATCACCTGATGAGAGATCTGGCATTTGATTGCAGCTGTTGTTGATTTAGCAAGTTAATGATGTGAAAGCAAGCATTATTTTGATTCCCTTGGCTTAGCCCCCATAGCTACAAACTGGCTGCTGAGGATCCAGGTCTTTTGTTTCCTTTCAAGGCAAGGAGAATGAAAAGGGGAAGATATTAACTGTTTCATCTACTTTCATGAGAAAAACAAAAGCTTTCACAGAGCCTCTAGGAAACCTTAGTGTACATTTCTTTTACTATGATCCATGTAGACAAAACTTCATCCAAGATTTTGGTGGTTTGGAGCTATATATACCCTAGCAAAACATGTTCTTAAAATTAATCCATTCCTGTGGGTGTGAATCCATTGTAAGGAGGACTTTTGATGAGGTTACTTCAGTTAAGGTGTTGCCCACCTCAATCAGGATGGGTCTTTATCCTATTCCTGGAGTCCTTTTTAAGTGGAATGAAATTCAGACACACAGAGAAAGCCACAAATGGAGCAGCCAGAAGCTGAACATCAGTGGAATCTGGAAGAGAAGGGAGAGATCAGGAGAGTCCACCATGTGCCTTGCCATGTGACAGAGGAGCCAAGGACCAAGGATTGCTGGCAGCCAGTCAAGAATGTCAGTCTTTTGGAAGAAAGCATCACCTGGATGAAGCCTTGATTTGGATTTTCTTTTAGCCACAAACCATAAACTCATAGCTGGTGATGGAGTTTAATGAAGAAAATATGAGGAAGATGTGTATGAAACCTATAGCAAATTTCTTTCTTTCAGAATGAGTAGAAATCAAATTCACTCAGTGGAAATGATTTTCTGGAAAAATGGAAATTGGCAATTTCTCTTAATACCCTCACTGAAAAAAAAATCCATTTTTATTATAGAAAGGTGATAAAACATGTCTTCCTTCTTCTTCTATTTATTAATGAATTAGAATGCACAAAACCTTAATAATAATTGATATAAAAAGCTCATAACATCATTAAAATATTTCTTAGAAGGGAATCATTTTAACTTTACAAAACCAACATTCATGTTAAAATAGTATTGCATTAAAATGAGATTTTATTCTACTATTTGAAAAAAAATGTGATGATTGTTTTTAAGAAAATGAGGATGAGTGGTGCTAAACACAGTTTAGGATTTGGCAAACATCACATAGGTATTTTCTCTTATAGAAAAGGTGGAAAATTAGATTAACTAAGTATTTTGGTGTGAAAAATGATTATAATTTTCTAAGTTATGTATTTTTAATTTCCAAAAATCTTTATTCCTGGAATTTGAAATAGTCAGAGTCACTGAAGAAAGAAAAGAGCATAAGCCAAGTCTAAAATATATGTTACAATCTAAAACATTGAAGAAACTGCCAAAGTAGGCAAATACATATACTATGTTCCTGGCAACAATGTCGTATAGCTTTACTATCTACTTGCCGTCTCCAAACAGTTTGTCCTAAGTGTACCTAATAATGTCACTGATTAAAATGTCCTATTAATGCCTTCATTTTATTTCATAGTTATGTTTTTGGCCAGGTGAACTAATATATGTATTTTATTAGCTTAAATTTTGAATCCTATCCAATAGTAATTCATAATCATTCCATGTGATTTCCAGCTTTGAACTAACTCCATATGCTGAAGACTTAAAATTGCTCATCCACTCTTTGCTTTTTATGTTGCATATTTTGGAACTTCACCAAAAACAGTCTTAGATGCTTTGATCCTACCTGACAGTTCTTATTTATGTGTAGTTAGATTAGAAAATATATTTCATTCCAAATTTCCTTAGTTCATGTGTATTATAGAATGAATTGAGAGACCTTTTACTCAGTCACTTGAATTTTATATGTTAGTTTAATCTGCTAATAAGCTGTGATTGAAAAAAACAAAATTGATGGCAAGAATATGTGGAACTGGGTCAAAGAATCTAATATACGAATTAAGGGTAAGAGGGAGGAGATACCTGACAGGAGACAAGGAGGGTTCAAGATAAAGTTTACCTGCACTCAGCCTTGTGTTGCCCTTAGCATGTACTGCACTGAAATATTTAAGTCTTGTATACATGTCAGTATATTGTTAATGTTTAATTTTTGCCTAATGACTTATTTTAAAATTAAAATTGTTGTAAAGTCTTAAGGGACTTTAGTGTAAACTTTTTAGGATTATTTTGGGTAGTAGAGAATTCAGGAAATGTTGACCCATAATCTATATGTTGGGTCTGATTTTGGTGAATTTACTAGCATTGATGCTGGCATGATATTTGTTCTTGTGCCAAGCTCTTTTGTATAACTTTGGACTCACAAAACTAGTTGAATGGCCTTGGTCAAGCTACTGAACTTCCCTGACCTTCAGTTTGTTTTTTGTTGCTGTTGTTTTGTTTTGTTTTTGTTTTTTAATAAATAAAGAATTAAGAATAACTTGTCTTGTTTACTATAACTTTGCTTTCCATCACTTTCAGGGACTCACCCTTTAGCCCTGTTGTTTGTTCTTAGCCAATCTCCATTCGGACTGGTTGGTACCCATGCCATACTGGTTCTTAAATATTCTGAATATCCCCAGAGGACATTCTATCCATTGAAAATGAGAAGTGTTGGTTGCCAATTATGCATTTATTTTCTCTCTCCTACAACACTTCTGTATTTAATAAGTCGCCCCTTCCTCCCATTGCAGTCCAAGTACTAATGGTAAGATGGTCTATTCCTAGCTGTAGCTGTGGACCTGATTGGTGTGAGGGCAATCTCATCTCTCTTGTCATCAAATCTTTTGGGAACCCAGGCCTAGCCAGTGGGCACAGGACACTCCCTTTAATGCACCAGTACAGAGATGGACATGAAATACATTTCTGCTACAGATCCTGGAGAAGATGTTTTCTAGGTGTCTCTGGGAAATATATTTTTTCTTATTCTCTTCCTCTGGAAATATATGGCTTCAAAATGACTGCAGCCAGCATACAATTTACCTGAAGTTGAAGCACATACACAATGGAAATCAGAGCTAAGAGAACAGCAAATATATGGAGCTGATAGCTGGATAAGTAGAAAATACTCAATATAATTCTTTAGCTGGAAAATGCCAATAGTCTCCAATAGCCAATAAAGAAAAAAAAAAAAAAAAAAAACTGTTTATTAAGATCACTTCACTCAAGCAGCCTTGAGTTATTCTAAGCATAAAAAGCTCTTGCTGAAATAACTTGCTATTGCTCTAATCTCAACATCAAAAAACTTACTCTTTATTCCCAGGAACTTTCCCAGCATTGCCTGCAGGAAAATGCAAGGGATATCACCAGATAGTCTAATGTCCACTCCCTTTTTGTTGAAAAACAAGCCTGAATAATGGGAGAGTTTCAAGATAACAGGAGATTTTGACCAAACAGCTTCTCTCTTCTTTTTACCCCCAGCCCCCTCTGTTTTCTTCTGGATTCTGGCCATTTCTTTGCCTGTTTTGGGTTATAAAAGCCCAAACAACTCTTCTCACTCTGAACTGGTATTGGAAAGTATTCTTTTTTCCTCCAGTTCCTTGCATGTTCAATAAACTCACCTTCTCACCAAAGCAAAGAGATTTGTTTCTCTGCTTGATGCAGGATCAGGCAGGCCTGACTATTTAGGACTGTGTTTTCTAAAGTAAACACAACTAGAACACTAAACAAACCAATCTACTGTTGACCTGTGTTATTTATGTGGTTCAGCAAGTCACCTTTATTATTTATATATGTTGGCTTTGGTTTCTGGTACTTGCAGCAGAAATATCTCAGCTGACTACAGTAGATTGAGTTGTGGACCCTAGAAAAAACATGTTCTTAATCTCAATCTTCCTCCTATGTGTGTGAACCCATTTGTAAGTAGGACACTTTGCTATTTTTAGTTAAGGTGTGACCAACTGCATCAGGGTGAGACTTAATCTATATTACTGGAGGCCTTATAAGGAGAACCCAGAAGGTAAAGAAATTAAAAGGAAAGGATGACACCATGTGAAAGAAGGTGATGAAAGAAACCAATAAACCCCAAAGATTGCCAGCAGCCAACATCAGGATGCTACAGACTCCAGGAGAAAGCAAGCCTTGATATCTTCAAGCTTCAAAACACTGTGCCAATAAATCCTCATTGTTTAAGCCAACCTATCGTGTGGTATTTGTCATAGCAGCCAGGCAAACTAAGACAATGATAAACCTTTTCCTTTGCCTAAGTTCCTCAACTATTTAGGAAATACCTCAATCTCTAATTCAATTCTTGCCCAATAGACCACATTGTTGCACCTAAAACCCATATTGAGTTTATGGGCTAGATGACTGAAATCTAGAATACAAGGTAGTACATTATATTTGGTAATCACAATTCTATTAACAAGGCCTTGAAAATATGTTTTATTTACATACCACAGTTATAATTAATGTTTCTTTTATCTATCCTCTGACATAGTATTTTATAGGCTATTGGTCAGCATAACTGAAGAATGAAAGATTATCAACCTCAATATTTTCCATAAAAATCTATTTATTTTAATCTTTCCCTCACTGAGTAAAATGCAGTTACAAACTGTCTATTTTCCTGTGAATTGGTCTCTGTGCCGTCTTTAGGAATTAGTCAAATAGTTTCAACAGAAAGTAAATTTTAGTGCATATATGAATAGTGAATAACCAACTTTTGGAATTTGCATATTTTTAATTATGAAACTGAAATGCATATCCAGTGCTCTTAGTTCTTTTAGAAAAATGAATACAAGTCACATGTCCTATTTAGACAAAAACATCCTTCTCCTTTAGAAACTATTCTTACTATGATGTTCAACTAGTGAGAATTAAGGCTGGATGAAATTTGTTTATAAGCACATGGTTGGAGGTATTTTTCAGATTAAAGAAAAAGAAATGTTTCATATATAAAGTAATCTAATAGTTTAAGTCTGGATATATTTACTAACGTATTTTAAAATAAGTGTAATTGAATATTAGTTTTCCCCAATCAAGAATTGGTCAGGTAAATCTTTCTATATGAGGTTACATAAAGATAAAATTTTATGGGAATGATAATTAAAATTCATTAACAATAATCTCAATAATACAGATAATGATTTTCTTAGCTTTGCTGATCTCACATTTTGGTATTAATAACAGTATAAAATTAATTTCCTCAAATCTAAATACATTTTAATTAAAACCATTAGGCAATATCAGATAGGAAATATATTAGCTGGATCTGACTCTGTCTCATAGCTTTTCATTTATGGTTTATAGAGGAAATTACAGGACTATAACAGAAGCATATCAGATATAACAGTCATGTATTTGAAATATCCTCGCAAGTAGAAAAAGTCACTATTTGCAAACACTATTCTAATTGACAACTGCTCAATAGGACTTTCTCCTCCAAAGTGTACTTGTCACCTGAGTAGTAGGTGGGCAAAGCCAGACTTTTTAATCATTCTTTGGAGTGCTCAAACACTTATGGGATGATAGTGCTGTGTCATTCCAAGTTGACTGAATCTGTGACGTGTTCCTGGAAGTCACTTCACGGTAAACCATTATATAAGAGATGAAGGAGAATGACTGTAGGAGAGGGGGAAAAAGCATGTTGCACTAGGTAACAGGCATTTTAAATATTATAAAGGATGCCACTTAATCTTTTTCTGTCTCAGTGTAAACTTCCTACTTTGTATCAGTGTTGTTATGATATATCAGCTACTATGAGGTGTCCCAGGCTCTAATAAATGTATCTTAGTTTCAACATCATGAAAATATGAATTTTTATCATGTAGCCTGAAAACTATGTTTAATGGATTTAGTAAATATTGTCATGTCCATATATCATGCACGTTAATGTACATAAATGCTTGTACACAACACACACACTCACAAAATTAAATTTTCAACAGTAGTGTTCTGCTCTTAATAATGAAAACTCCTGAACTTCTAAAGTTAATTTGGACTTTAACAACTCTCTAATATTGGCCTCCTTTAAATGCTTTGGTAGTGGCAATATTTTGTTTAATGGTTGCCTGCAACTTATAAAAAAATTCAAATTAATTTGGAAAATTTAAGTGCTGAGATGACCTACTTATTTGCACTATTTCACATGCTCTGTAATGGTTTCACAGTCAACTTGATGAAAGTACACATAAAACACAGTTTAAGCAGTTTTTTGACAGACTTCTAGTAATAGAACTTTTGTCTTTTTTTTAATTATGCAATACAGTTTTTTAGAATTTTAACTTCCTATTGTTACATTTGTATTATGTGAATTTATTAGTACTAACACATATTTCTTAAAGAAGAAATTTGTTTAGAGCAAACTGCAACCTTTCTTGGTTTTGAATTTATACCAGGGTCTCCTTACCCTGAGTCTTTTCAGATCTCAATTACTTCAGCAGTTTCCTAATGTTGGAAGGTGATTCTCAGCATTTTGGGCCAATAAAGTGAATAATGTGTGCAGGCACATGCTCAACTCCCAAAAAGAATTCAAGATATGCTCCTTAAGAGATAAAAGCTTTTCACTCCTTTCCCAATATGTTTAACCACATCACAGTTCTAACAAGCAGTTTCAATGAAAACTGATCATTTGCTTCCATGTAAGGGACCTTCGCTATCACATCATGGTTGACATTTCTGGCACCAGTAGCTATCTAATTCTGCCTTGCAGAATTCTTCAGATGGTTTTGGATATCCCTAATCTGACTGAACCTGGCTCAATGCAAGTCCACAAATCCTTTCATTGTCTCTCCATGGACTGTAAACCCCTATATCCCCAAATTTTTCTGTAAACAATCTCTTCACCTCTTACCTCTATTTTGACCTTGGCTTTTTTCTGATGTTATTGCTTTCCCCCTTTTGGGTAGGTGATTATTTTTACTCTTAATTGCTATGTTCAGACCATCATGAGTCTCCCTTTTCCTCCTTCCAAAAAATCTGCACCTTTGAAATTCACATTATTGGGTTGTACCCTGCCACCACTTCTCATACAGTCTTTCTGGTCAGTCATCCTCATTCATGGATGACTTTAATATCTACCTTACTGCCTCTTATCTCTATCATTGTTCTGGTCATTATTCTTCAAAATTACATTATGCATTTGCATAATCCATCCAACATCCTGGCCACTTAGCTTCTTGTCCTCATTTTCATTGATCTTTTTCTCCAGTTCACACTCCTTAGATAATAACCTAAAACTTGTCATTATATTAAGTGCATGGCATCCCAAATCTCAATTCCAAACACGTTGTCCATAGAACACTGCTTGTCATATTTAAAGCTTATTTTTTCTAGAAATTGCCCTTCAACAAATTCTTCAAAAGCAACTGCATATTACATCCATTGATCCTACCCTACCATCCATTCACTCTTTCTCATCTATCTCTTTTCCTCATTTTCCTCCCTAATCAACTGATATGGTTAACTTCATGTGTAAACTTGGTTAGGTTATAATATTTAATTGTTTGTTCAGGCAAGAGCTGGTCTGATTGTTACCATGAGTATATTTTGTGGATTGAAATTATTAGTCAGTTGATTACATCTATGGAAGATAACATCTGCACTTAACAAAGGATATTGCCTTCAGCAATGACAGAAGTCTCATCCAATCAGTCAGAGGTCTTACAAGGAGAAGTGATGATTTCAACAATCAGAAAGAATTTCTATCACTATTGCAGTCAGCCAGCTTCTCCTGGGAAATTCATTGAAAGCTTCACCGGAGTTTCCAACTCATGGCTTGCCCTAAGGAATTCAGACGTGCTAATCCCCATGCTCACATGAGTCAATTCCTATAGTAAATCTCATAATATCTCCATATATATATGTTGATTCTGTTTCCTTGGAAAATCCTGACTAATATACCAATTTAGATTTTATGTCTATCATTACAGTCACTAACTTGCATATAGCCTTAACTTCCTTGCTTTTCTCCACCCCCAACCCCCACCACTCTCTCATACTCATTCTGGAGTAAGAAAATATATAGTTAATTCAAACTCTATTTTGTGCTTGAGATTGTTCACAATCTAGTTTTTGACCATGGCTGGGAAAAAACTAAAACAACCAGGTTTACCTTTTTTACACTAAATTTACAATCACAAACCTCAAACAGATCACTTCTTGGTGAGTCTACAGCATTTTTCTAATTAATTGATAATTAATACTCTCATTCTCCTAGGTAACTATTTCATAGGTTTTTATATCCTTAAACTTCTTAAAAGCACCCTTTTCTTCTTAACTGACAATGTTCCTTTGTCAATGTACTGAAACCAATGACCACAAAGAACAAATTTGTAGTTCCTTGAGTTTTTGGGCTCCTTATAACCAGGGAGAATGCACAGTATGTGTCCTGTAGGGCATCTCAGCTAGAGGGTGTTAGGAAGAACATATTTTAGGATTTGGTTGTGTGTTAGATAGTTTAAGGGAGAGTTTAAGGAAATGCAGCTTTGATCTGGATTGGATATTAGTAGACAGCAGAGAAAGTTTTATGATTGGATACCTTAAATTTTATCTACAGGGTGGGAGGCATGAAACATGGTTTTATATGTTACTGGAAAGAAATATTAGTCATTAATATTAGCCTGAAGAGGGGTATTTGGTCATTTTGTAGTTTGCACAGTTATCTAAATTTTGTCTGCCTTCAGAGAAGATTACTAAATGATAATTTAAAAAAAATTGGTCTCACTTCATCACAGCCCATGGTGACCTTTTCTAACGTTGTTTTTCAGTGAGAATGCTTTATTTTGATCATAAAACGCAATGGACTAGCTATGAATGCCAGACTAGCTCCTAACAACACTGAGAACTAGTTGTCAGTGTCCAGCTAGTTCTAAATATCAGGAGGTTCTTTTCTCTTTCACATTTCTCACTAAATTGAGAACACAGTATTAAACAGAAGAAAACTTCATCTTCCTTGTATCAACTCTACCTATACAACATTGGAGCATATTCTTTCAGCTAAGTTTGATACATAGTTAAATGTCACCATTCCTATAAAAAACGAACCCTTTTCCCTGTGTACTGGATTCCATCATGTCACTAAATCAAATACTTGACTCCTCCAATTTTCCTCTCTCCTTTCTACAAATATAATATAATTCTTCTACACAGCATCATCCTCATTGGCACATAATTATTCTGCATTATCTCTCACCTTTAAGAACAAGCAAAAAACTTCTCTTTATCCTTTTTCCTCCTCCAAGTCCTACAGCTTTTATCACCTTTCAAACAAAATTATTCAAGTAATGTACATATTCGTAATCAAATCATCAATTCATGTTCTTTCATTCTCCTTAAATCTCATCCAATCAAGCAATTGCCACCAGCATTCCATTGAAGCAGCTACCAGCAAGGTCACTAATAACTTCCATATTGTCTGAACTATTTCTCAATTCTCGGTCAGCTTTTTATTTGGCTGATTAGCAGCATTTTTGAAACAATGCTTTCTTTAAGCTTTGCAATCCATAAATATCTTTTCTTACTAATCCCTCTTAGTCTTCTTTGATGGATCCTCTTCTTGCTGACCTCCACATTTTGAAGTCACTCCCCAGGTGATCATGTCCAGATTATTTGCCACCTATAGAGAAATATCTCAAAGATTTTTCTACTCCCAGACCTCTCTCCTGAATTTTGGACATATAGGCATATTTCTAACCAGCATCTCTACTTGGTTCTCATGTGGCATGCCTTATGCTCTTCCCTTATTCTCCTTCTCAGTAGGAAAATGTCTCATGTCTCTTAGCATCCTAAGATTCCTTCTAAACCAGTCTCTCCCTTTCCAGTCTGGCATGATAAGACACTACACTCTCCATACTTCCTTTCCAGATGATTTCCTGTTAGTTTCTGCTGATGTGATACTGGGCAAGAGATTGTGAGGTTAGAGGTGTTAGAACACATTTTTATGGCTTTTGGAATGTCTCTGACAATGTTGGTCCTACTGGTGATGGCGAAAGCGGCAACATTGAGGAAAACTTGGGGAGTGGGGAAAAACAGTAGTGGTCTCTACAGTAGGGCTGTGGTAACAGCAGTTTGCACAGGTAACAGCATTTTGGACAAGCAGCAGCTGCACTGAGTATGGACAAGTGCCTTGCTTCTTGTTTAGCCAGTTCAAATGCACCAAGAAAATCTTCAGCTGAGATGGAAATTCTGGACTTTGAGTAACAATTCCCTCTAAGTAACACTTAAGTCTTCCTCTAAGTAACACTTGCCTCTGTGCTACTCCACCCCTGACAGTAATAGTCACTTCCTGCAGCTCTTCATTATTTGGGAATCCTACCTATCCCTTTTTGCTCCTATAGTCCCTCAACTGTACTTTTGAAAAATCAATTTCCTAAATTAAATTACCTTTGTTCAAATTCCTAGAGTAGTTTCTGTTTGCATGATTGCACACCATTGATAAAGTACTGAGCCAGGAAGGCTGAAAAAAAAAAAAAAAAAAAAACAGTTTCTCTGGGAATTACTTGTCTGACATAATTGGGCTTGAAGAAAGTACTGACATCCTTATCAGTGGAAAATAAACTAGAATAGAATTGATGTCACCTAGAGATAGATGTAGTGCCTGATGACTTTGCTTTCCTTTTTCCAAGAGTGCAAGCAAGTTTTCCATTGGACAAAGGATAGCTGCATCCTATTAAAAAGAAGCGTATTGTGGTGATGAATGCATAACTATATGATCATACTGTGAACAGTTGATTGTATACCATGGATGATTGTATGGTATGTGAATACATTTCAATAAAATTGAATTAAAAAAAAAAAAAAGAAGCATGTTGCTACTGTTATTCTTTTTTTTTTTCTTCTGAGCAGCCAAAATAGTGGACAGTGCCAAATGGTGTCTTGTATTTCATCTCCACATTGACCCTATATTTTCTTTCTACTTCCAAGGCAGAAAACATATAAATTACATTTCCCAGTCTCCTTCGCCAGCTGGCTTCCCTTTGAATTCTTCCAGTGGAAGACACTGGCAGAAGATTTAAATGCAGGAAGAAAGGAAGAGCTAAAGCATTTTCCCAGATTGCTAAAGTATTTCTAAAGTAAATAATATTTGAACAATTACAAATTATTGGTCTGGTTCAGATGCTTAAACTGTAGAGATAATTCCATAATCTCATTGGTGTATTTATTACTTGGACTATATGTGCATCACTGGGTCATTTGTGTATTCTGTTCCTTGTCATCCTAACTCAGAGATGCAAAGTTATAGAACTCTACCATCTAGAGAATTGCTGCTTGTTGTGGTGGTAGAAATAAAGATTGTAGGAGATGTATTGGCTCTTAAAGCTTCTTTAAAATCCCTTTGGCTGAAGAAAGTCAACTGGCCATACCTT
The DNA here is from genome assembly GCF_015220235.1 of Choloepus didactylus. Lineage (NCBI taxonomy): Eukaryota > Metazoa > Chordata > Mammalia > Pilosa > Megalonychidae > Choloepus > Choloepus didactylus. Next base: position 44,124,011 of record NC_051319.1, on the reverse strand, counting down.
TTGCCAAGGTTGTCAGCAACCTGGAAATATTTTTGGAATGGCTTTATAAACACTATACTTACCTTTCACTGCATGGAATTTCTTGTGCCTCCAATAGCTTTGTAAATAATTAATAGTATTGAAATTCCTGTGCTTAAAACAAAACAAAACTAAGCTAAAACCTGGGGTAATTTTGGCTTTTGTGACTGAACTTTAACTGAAACACCCTCTTAAATCAAGTCCTGTGCCAGTGTTCCTCATTATAATGAACTGCTACTCCATGAACTTATTTTTTTTAAGGGTAAAGTTATCCTCCTTGTTTTACATTTGTTTTTGAATTTTTCTCTTTGCTTTCCATGCACATCCAAAACATCAGAAAACCTCGTTATCTACAACTCTAAATGTTTGCAAAACCTGAAAACTTTTTACCACTTCCGCAGCTACCACATTGGTCCAAAACATCATCACTTTTCTTCACAGGTATTATGAAAGATTCTTAATTCATCTCTCTGCTTCTACTCTTTTTCTACAACAGTCTTGTTAGCCAGAACTTATCACTCCCATTACCAAATTTTCCAGTAGCAACTAATTAACTGTGAAGTAAAGTTCCAAATTCTGCCATGTCTATGTGATCTTTCCTTGCCGACATTTAGGACATCTTTTCTTCCACTAAACAGCTTGCTCACTCTCTTCTGACTACTCCATCTTAAGGGCCTCTGCCTTTGTTTTCTCTTCTGCTGGAACATCCTTCAACAGTTAGGTGGACTGAATCATGTAGCCCAATTTAGTCATGTTCTTGTTCTTGATCTGTGTCCCTGTATGAACCCATGTAGAGCAAGTAGCTGTGGGGTAGGAACACAGGTTCAGGCACACCAGAAATTTTCAGCAAATTACCGCTTTGTACTTACAAAGCACAAAGGGTCCAAACGAACAGTGGAAAAGATCCTACTGTGGCTGGTTTCTGGGGAAGGCCCAGTACTCCAGGCAGGGTCAGTGGATGGCAGCACCACATTCTCTACTCCTTGGAGATGAGAGACAAATCTGTGCTGCCTGAAGGGGAGGTATTTCTATAAACCTGGAAGGAGAGAACCCTGCCACTGAGCAAAAAGCAACCTTTGTGCAGAGTTCCTGCTGTGATAAGAAGCTTTGGCTGCTTGTTCCTGGTTTGGGGTTCAAGTTACCGTCAAGCTGCTACATCAGACCAACAGTCTCTCCCGGGCTGCAAAATGGAAACATTGAAACATCTGCACACAAAGAAAAGGAAGGGGGTAGGGCGTGATTGGGAGATGGCCAGCAAATAGAACTTCTTCAAGACATTATTTTAGTTACAGTGTGGCCCAGTTGAATGAGGGTGGCCCTTAATCCAAATTATTGGAGATCTTCGTAAGCAGAAGAAATTCAGACAAACCCTATAGAGAGAAAATCTCAAGAGGAGCCAGAAGCTGGCAGTCAGGGAGAACCCAGGAGAAAAAGGAGAGGACATCACCATGCAACTGAAAAGCAAAGGAACCCAAGTTTTGCCAGTCAGCCCAGAGAAGAAGCAAGCCTTCTAGCTTCTGAAACTGTGAGTCGATAAATTCTTGTTTAAGGCAAAACCACTTTGTGGAATTTGTGATATCAGCCTAGCAAAACTAAGACAAACAGATACATGTATATGTAAAACTTACTCTCTCATTTAGTTAGGCCCCATGCTCAAATATCAGGTCTTCCTCTTCACCTTACCTTAAACAGCACTCTTGCCATAGTCTATATATATTGCTTGCTTATTTGACTTCATGGCAATTTTCAGTCTTTAAAATTATATTCTATATCTACTTATTTGCCTATTATCTGTTTCGCTAACTAGGATATATGTTACATGAAGGCAGGGTGTTTTCTTGTTTTGGTTATTCCTACATCATCAGTATTTAGCATAGTGCCTGGCAAGTGATAAAATTTAATAAATAATTGAATGAGTGAATGAATGTAAATTAAGCACTATTTCATGGTGTCAAAGAAAAACTGCACCAGGCAATGTTAAATAAGCATGACTTTATTTATAGGATGAGTTGATTTTATAGCTATGGTGGTAGTGAGTAGAGAGTAGAACTCAACTCTCAACTCCAAGGAAGGCAGGGGAGTGGTTGAGTTTTATAGTCAGGTTAAGGGCAATAGAAAATCACCAGGAGGTCATCTAGTTTAGATGAGAGGGCAAGTTGGTAACTTGGAATAGCTAGTATGTGAAGTTGTTTTCCCTCCCCTCTCACTTTTATTTTCCGCGATCCAAGTTGTCTTTCTCTTTAGTACCACAGCTGCAAGATTAGTTTCAAGGTAGTCAGAAAAGGGGAGGGAGCTGTTACGGGCAAGGGAAGAAGAGCAAGGCTAGAATCTCGGTCAAAACAAACAAACAAAAATCTTTGTCAATGGATTTGTTATCTCTGTCATGCTTTATTAACATAAAAGTACTTCTTGAATAAAAGCCATTGTGAATCAAAGGCTGCTTTTCCCTCCCTAGTTCTGTGGATGCTCTAATGTTACATATTAAGTATTGAGTGGTAGCTACACTAGTGATGGCATCAATTACACCAGTGTGTATAGCTGAACAGGTAATAGTAAATAGATAGATGAAAAGACAAACAGATAACATGGAAATAATGGTAACATTAATAAAAATTCTGTATATATAGAAAACTGTCAGCTCAGAGCCTTTTAATTGTGATTCAAAGAAAGGTGTGTGGTATTTTTTAATCAATTCCATGATACATTTTCTTTTGGTTTACTGCCCCGATTAGTTCTTGGGTATCCCAGGGAGTAGTGGAAAACAGTTTCGTCTCCATTCTTTTTTACATTTGCACTTGAGAATAAGTGATAAAGAAACTCTATAAATGAGATGTGATGGAGGTGGCATGAGGTTGGGACTCATGGAAGGTCGGGTGCTGCAAGGGTATTGCTACTTATAAATAAATAAATAAATTGTGTGTGTGTGTGTGTGTGTGTGTATCTCAAATGAGTCTTAGCTGTAAATATTAGCTTATAAAATACCTAAAATTCCCTCTAAAAATGAGGCTTTCAAATGCAAATTATTTAGAAGTCGTATCTTTATAATATATATGAATATTATATACAGTTCTTTTGATGGCTCCTTTGTTTGATAAATGTGCTATTTAATGTTAGTTGAGATCTTTTGATTCGAATTCATTGTTTGAGGTTTTTTAAAGAGTTTTTAAAAATATTTTTATGTCATAATCCCTACAAACTGCACCTATTTACATTGTAAGAAACATTATTAGAAATTGCCCTCATTTATCCAAGTAATAGAGCTATTTATGAAATTTCATCATTATAGGAATCTTCTGTGAATAGACTATTATAAAATTTAATGTGCCTTTATCAAATGTTTCATATACCCAGCCTACAGTGTTGAGTAAGTTATTTAGTTCTAAAATACATCTAAAATACATCAGAAAGAATAAACAATGGAAACTTTCAGAAATGATAGTGCACAAAAGAAAAATGAAGGAAATTGATAAATACAAGAATAATGTATAAACTTACTTGTGAACAATTCATGCTGAATATATCAGGAATTTTGTCAAGATCAGGGACATAAGACAAAAATAGTAGCATTCCATGCTTGGGAAAAATCTGTAGTGAATGATACAGCTAGTGGCAATATCAGAGGATGGTATGGGGAATGGGTGGGGAAAACACCACACCAAAGAATGACACAGAGAAATGTGTAAAGCAAGTATAATTCTCTCAGTCCCTACTTATGTCCTGTATAATCTGTATCTCAGTTATTAAAAACAAGGGGTCTTTGGGAGCTTTTTCTCCTACATTCCATATAGTTTCAAGGGATTATTTTTCTTTGAAGTGCACAGCTTAGTTTTCATTTGTGAGTATAGATAGAGGTCATGTTCCAAAGATTGGGAAGATCATCTTGTCAATTCAAGGCAAAACTGCCTTACCTTGAAAATACTACTTAAATTATATCCATATAGAAGAGTGAATCATTGAGGATCCAGACTTCCTATCCCTACTACATGATCAGAATTCTGATTTATAGATTTGAATTTGTGAAGTGTAAAGTTCTGGCCTTATTGGTTTCAACAAATTTCTTGATTCATTCTCTCTTTATCTCTTAACCTATAAATTGTGAATGAAGATTCTCTATAATCCTACTGGAATGCTTTGAAGCTAGGGCTACATGTTCGTTTCACTATTTTAGAGAAGGAAAACTTGATGGATTTTGGCAGCTAAGTTTCAGTAACAGTTTTATTTAGCAATACAAGGAGTAAATACAGACAAACACATTGCGTCTTAGTTAAAGATACAGGTTCGGAAGCCTTCAGTGTGATGACTGGCATCTCATTATTTGCTACTCAATTTGCTACACAAAATATTGGGGGGGGGGTGCTAGTTAGAAATAGATCTCAGGCACCATTCCAGACCTATTGCATCAGATTCTGCATTTTCAAAGGCCATTTGTGTGCGTATTAAACTTTGAGAAACACTGGTCTAATAAGCTTCGGAGAAGTGGTTGGGATTGAATAGAGTATCTGCCATAATGGAGAACCTGGATGCTTCCTGTCCTTAACATTTTCTAATTCCAGCTGCTCCACTGAATACAAGACATATGGGTTCTACAGGACAAACTTGAATTTCCCCTAAACACTGAAGTTTGAGTTCTTGTGATAGTGAAGACAAACAACGAAAGAGATACGAACTAAGAGCTTACCCCAAAGTATTAAATGCTTTGACAATCAAATCAATAAATTAATCTAGTTTTATTTGCTGAAGGTAGGGCCAACTTGTTTTATGGATAATCACTAATGGTTTATCTAGATGTCCTCAGATAGTGTGATGATGTTCAAAGGGAAGAAAATAAAGCAATTTTTTTTGTATATCTTTTGAAAATTCAAAATGGAAGATCATAATGTTCATAAAATTTTACTATGCTCTTGATAACCAATAAACCCTTAAACTTCGTACATGGAACATAATGACTACTTGGATCATTTCTACTGTTTCTTCATGAGTGGTCCATTTTGTTTAACATATTTTATATCTATAGAGATGTTATTTATTAAATTTGCTTGTTTATTGCTACTCTAGTATTATCACCCAAGTAACAAAAGCTAAATGGCTCAGAAGTGTTTATTAGTGCATAAGCATAATTGTTAAAGCAGCCATATAAATATTACAACAAAATTAGGTTATCAAATGGTATAATTGTATCCTACATAATAATGGCAGCATAATATGGACAGTTATCTGATGTTTTCTTCAATATAATATGATGAAAACTTTATTCTGCAATGAATTAGTTATTGGCGTATTTAAAGTTCCTGTATGAAAGAAGATTGATCAATAACTTTTTGTTGAGCTCATGTTAAGCTCAAATACACAAAACAGTTGTTTACTTTATTAATGATTATTAACAAAGAATGATGTTGACTGGGAATAGATGCACAGGTTCAGAAATGATAAAACCAAATACATTTGCAGCAAAACCAAGTGGTTTTCTGTAAAATGAACACAGGAGATTGCTTTGTGATTTTATATTGCTCCGTTCAAGGAGAACCAATGACTTCAAAAGCACATCTCCTGATTTGAAGATTCTAGGTTGAGAAATAGTGAAAAATATACCCATGAACAAATCATGGAAAGACTTATTTTCTACCAATGTGTGCTAGCTATAAAAGCACAATAATGCTCATATTTTTGAAAGGAGAGGAGATTTTTAAAAGTAAGGATTGCTTTCTATGATTTCAAGGAACTTTATTAAGTGATGCATTTATTATCTTAAATGGCCTGATCTGATCATATTTTGCTGCAGAATGATCACACCCCTAATGATTTTCTTCCTTATTATGGGGAAGGGTCATATTTTAAAACCACATGTGAATACATCAACAAACTATGAGGAAAGAGTTTCATACCTGAATGTGATAAATGAGTATATTTGAAATTGATTTTGCTCCACTTTCAGTTGAAAAAGTCAATCATCCATCTTTTGAGTGTAATATCCTGTCAACTTTGTATCTGACAGTGGGCCTAAAGATTTTGTGAGAAATTTTGTATCCATTTCTATTTCTTTGTTCTATTCAAATATTCTGAGACATCTGACACAGATGCCAAATGCTATAAACTACTCTTGATGACTTTAAAATTGAGTTATAAATATGGAGTACATATAAAGATAAGAACAGAACTTAACTATTAATGGCCTAACCATAGATGCTAAAACATGCTTTAATCTATGTATCTTAAAGACAGATCCAGGTTTCTAAGAGGAAGGCAAAACTATTACTAACCCCCTAATTCCACAAATAATTATTTTATTATCAACTAAATATTTATATTATTTCAAAATTGTGATTAACCTTTTTTAATTATTTAAAATTGGTGAGCTCTATGATCCCATAAAAGGTAAATATTGGAGATAAACCATCCTGAGAATTGTTAAGGTTAAAATATTTCACAGAAATGCACTTCTCTTTTATTCCTGCCTCTGAAACTACTGTCAATTTAAGTAGTCATCTCTGGGATGTTAAAATATAGATTTATAAAAACTTAAAATTTAATTCACAAAATTTAATTAACTTGAATTATTATAAATCACGTCTTTTCCTTATTCCTCATGCCAGTTTTTTAAAAATCAAGACTTTATTTACTCTATGTTTTTACCTCTTTATTTTTTATTTTCTATTAATAATAACCAGATTCCACATTCTAATGAATTCTTAAGTTTTATTCACTATAATGACTTGCTATATACATGTGATATTTTCTTCATAGGGTTTGCTCAATTTATTTTTCCCCATCTCTGGCACTCCATATTTCATAAATAAACACTAAATAAATAAAATCTCCTATTATTGTGAAGTTTTCTATTTCTCTTTTAAGTTCTATCTGTATTTATTACTTGTGTTTGGATATTACATTATAAGGTACACACCCAGTTAGGATCATTGTGTCTTCCTGATTGATTCATCATTTTATTGTTATGAAATGTCTCTTTATGCCTTCTTGATTCATCATCATTTTATTGTTGTGAAATGACTTCGTCTCTAGGAATAGGCTGTCTTGAATTCTACATTGTCGCATATTAATATAAATACAACAGCTTTTTAAAAAAATATTCTAGTAACAATATATACAACCTAAAATTTCTCCCTTTTATCATTAGTGTATTTTATATTATTTCCTCCCTTTTACTTTCAACCACAATATTTCTTAATATATAAAGTAATATTTTTGCATAGACACCTTATAGTTGTACCTTGCTTTATGCTCCCTAGTCTGATAGTCTCTGACTTTTAAATTGAGAGTTTAGTCCATATATATTTCAAGTAATTTTTAATGAAGTTGGGTTTAAGTCTACCATTTGCTAAATTTTCACTATTTATAAATTTGTTCTTTTTTTCATCTTTCCACAGTTTCTTTGGATAAATTGTAGGTATATTAATATTTTATTTAATTTTCTTTATTAAATATATATACTTCAATATGTTTTAATATATATTTGATTCTTATATATTTTAGTTTAGTCCACTTTCTTCCTTTGTGATCTTTTTTTCTTATATTTTCTTCTACAAATTGTAAAATAAATTGCTATTATATTTTCTTTAAGGATGCTAAAGTGTTTTTTTTTTCTAGTTTGCATCGATTGTATTTTTCCCCCAATCCTACCCATTTTTAACACCTTGCAATGTTGACATTCATTTGTTCTCCCTCATGTAAAAACATATTTGTATCTTTTATCACAATCATTGAGTCATACATTCCCAGCCTTTATCTTTCTTCTTTCCATCTGGTGTCCCACATGCTCCTAACCTTCCTCTTTCAGCCATACTCACAGTCTTCTTTGCTTAGTGTACTTATGTTGCTGTACTGTCTCCCCAAATTGTGTTCCAAACCTCTCACTCCTGTCTTTTCCTTTCAGTCTGTAGTGCTCCCTTTAGTGTTTCCTGTAGAGCAGGTATCTTGTTCACAAACTCTCTCATTGTCTGTTTGTCAGAGAATATTTTAAGCTCTCCCTCATATTTGAAGGATAGTTTTGCCAGATACAGGATTCTTGGTTGGTGGTTTTTCTCTTTCAGTATCTTAAATATATCTTGCCACTGCCTTCTTGCCTCCGTGGTTTCTATTGAGAAATCCGCATATAGTCTTACCAAGCTTCCTTTATATGTGATGGATCGCTTTTCTCTTGCTGCTTTCAGGATTCTCTCTTTATCTTTGATGTTTGATGTCTAATTATTAAGTGTCTTGGCATAGGCCTACTCAGATCTATTCTGTTTGGGGTATATTGCACTTCTTGTACCTGTAATTTTATGTCTTTCATAAGAGATGGGAAATTTTCATTGATTATTTTCTCTATTATGGCTTCTGCCCCTTTTCCCTTCTCTCCTCTTTCTGGGACACCCATGACATGTACATTCCTACATTTCATTTTGTCCTTAAGTTCCTGGTGATGTTGCTCATATTTTTCCATTCTTTTCTCTTTCCGTTCTTTTGTATGTAGGCTTTCAGGTGCCTTGTTCTCCAGTTCCTGAGTGTTTTCTTCTGCCTCTTGAGATCTGCTGTTGTATGTCTCCACTGTGTCTTTAATCTTTTGTGTTGTGCCTTCCATTTCCACAGATTGTCAGTTGTTTTTTTTAACTTGCGATTTCTACCTTTTGTATGCCCAATGTTTTCATTAAATGCTTCATCTCTTTTGCCATATCTTCCCTAAACTTTTTGAAATAATTTAGCATTTGTTGTTTCAATTCCTGTATCTCAGTTGAAGTAAAAGTTTGTTCCTTTGACTGGGCCATAACTTCATTTTTCTTAGTGCAGGTTGTAGTTTCCTGTTGTCTAGGCATTTGGCTTCCTTGATTACCCCAATCAGGTTTTCCCAGACCAGAATGGGCTCAGGTCTTGGAAAAAGGCAATATTCAGTATCCAGTTTCCTTGAGGGTGTATCTTAGAAGATTGGTACACCCTGTGAGGCCTCAAGTCACTGTTCATTCCTGCCCAGCAGGTGGTGCCTGTCAGCCTGTAGCTCCAGAGTGGTGTAAGGAGGTGTGGCCCATGGCTGTTTTCCCCCAGGCTCTGCAGTCTGGTTCTGAATGGAAGGCAGGTAGTAGAGCTTGGCACCACTGCTTTCCTCTTAGGGAAGATACACCCCCTAGGGGAAGGTCATTTGCATTTGAATAGTCTCTGACTCTGCTATCTCCACCCTAGTCTGGGTCTGAGCACTGGGAATTAAAAACTGCTGAGGCTTTTTCCACTGAGCTGAAAAAGGGACAGAAAGCACCCCTTCAAGGTCAATCTGCAACCTCCTCCTCAGTTTCACCCATCGGCCAGAGACAGCGTCTGGTCCTCTGGGGTTCCCCTCCCTCCCAGAGAGTTCCTCCAACTCTCCAAGGTCAGTTGTCACCCAAAGCCTCTGTCTGCTTGTTGGGGATTCATAGCTTGTATTGAGCAGTCCACTTTTGTTAATTAAAATTCTAGTTGGAGCTCAGCTGAGCTATATTCGCTTGCTCAGAGAGTGCTGCCCTCTAGCACCACAAAGCTTTGCAGTTCGGGCGGTGGGGGGAGAGGGCTCCCAGCTTGAATCTGCAGTTTTTAGTTATAGATTTTATGCTGTGATCTCAGGCATTCCTCTCAATTTGGGTTGGTGTATGATGAGTGTATGATCATGTTTGTCCCCCTGCAGTTATTCCAGATTATTTACTAGTTGTTCCTGGTTTTTATTAGTTGTTCCAGGGAGACTGACTAGCTTCCACTCCTCTCTATGCTGTCATCTTCTTCTGGCATCTAAAGCATTTTTAAAATATTTATATAAATATTTCCCCATGCTCATATTTTTCATTCCTTCTTGTAGTTTATGTGGTATTCATTTTTATGAGTAAATTCTTGTAGCTTTTCTTATAGTTTAGTGCTCCTGATGAGATGGCCTCCTCTAATTTTATGTCTGTATGAAAATATCTTCATTTCCTTTCATTAAGATGTTTTAGTTGGGTTTAGTACTCTACATATATAGTTTCCTTCTTTCAGAACTTTAAAAATATGGTCTATTTTTTTTTCTGTCCTCTATTTCTGGTTAAAACTCAGCTATTTTCCTTTTTACTTACATTGTTCCCTTCATTTATTTTGTCTTGTTTTCCCTGGCTATGTGTAGGATATAGGCATTATATTTTAGTTTGTTTTTATTTTTTCAGTAATTCAGCTACAATATGCTTAGATATGTTCTTTAAATGATTATTATCCTATAGTGTCATTGAATTTCTTTATCTATATGCTTATTTCTTTCACCACATTTGGGAAATTTGTGGCCAGTATATCTTCAAATCTATTTTCTGTCTCATTCTCTATATCCTTTCTTTTTGAGAGTTAAATTATACATCTTTTTATAGTTCAGCTTTTCTCCTGAAAATTCGCCATTGATTCATTCCCTTAGTCCACATTTTCAACTATCTCCTATAGCCTTAAAAAAAAAAAAAATTTAGTCATTTTTAAAATCTGTTTGATAAATCCATCTGTGTCAACTCTCTGTCTGGTTCTATTGATGGTTCTGTTTTCTGACAATGAGACACATTTTCATGCTTTTTTGTGAATCATAATTTTAAAAAGATATAATTATGCATAATATTCTTAAAAGAGTACTGGAAGCCAGAGTAAATAATATACACCTTGAGAAAACAGTATTTCACTTTTTTTCTTTTTTAGGATGCTGGATTGGGGGACTGAACCAATCTGCAGTTGAGCATGCCTGGGTTTTGTTAGAGCTTTAGTTTGATTGAGCTTTACCACTGGCTTCAAATATTTGGATGCTGGTTTTGGACTTTCCCTTCAGATAGGCTTGTATTCTTTGAACTGAAAAGTTGAAGAGATTTCTTTATGTTTTACAGACTAGCCATTAGCTTTCTGCACTATGGGAGATCTCTGCCTCAGGTCTTAACTGCCAGTTTTGTGTGTTGTTTGCAAGTTCTCTCTGGTCTCTGTCTTTAGACAAGCGAGAGGACCTAAGTATGCTGTTAAAGCCCTTCTTCCACCATAGAAATAGTAACAGCCTTGGTCAAACAATTACTTTTCCCCAATATTCTTATCTATAATATAAAAATGGACACTATCAACATCTATCTCAAAATGTTGATTTGAAAATTATATGGAATAATACATGCATTCATATAGTTAGTGTCTGAAATACAGTGAAGAAGGTTTCTATATCTATATGTTCCATATTATAAAGACTATATGACAAAGACTTCTTTGTAGTACTTTTTGGGTAATACTTATCTAGAGGTATCCACCGCAATTTTCAATTAAATTAGTAATTCTTAAATTTGCAGGATTCATTACAAATACTAAACTGAGGTATAGGGCTTGGGAATTGCCCATAGATACAGAATTACTAAGCTTCAGGGTTGGGACTTGAATCTTAGTCTTCAAATTCCAGAATGAATTTTCTTTTTACCATGGTACTCTGCTTCAAAAAATGAAAATATTGCATTCTCAATATTAACATAAAAGGTAATCCTTGGCCCACTGAGTACTCTTTATGATTTTAATCTGTGTATTTGATAAGAGAAAAAAGAAACTATTTCCTTATGAATAATTCTTATTAGTTCAGTTCAATTAAATAAATATCATAGCTATTATCTCATATTTTAACAATTCAACTTGTCATAGTTCAATGAGAACTAAGGTTTCTAAAAAAGCATGTTGATACTATGTTTATAAATTTTAATCAAATATAACTCCAGAAAAATTAGTATGATTTAAAGGCAGAATTTAAATCATATGCATTATTTTCTGATCTCTTTCTTACCTTTGATGGAATTATACATTTATTTTTCCTATAGGAGCAAACTTCTGTCAGGTTAATTGGAAATTATTATCAGCATCAACACTCATAGATTGCTTGTCCATAGTATCAAGACATTGCATTATAAATTATTATATGCTATCATATTTTACAAATGAATTTAAAATAGAAAAGTCAGCAGCATTGTTGCCCCTCCCTCTGCATAAAATCTTCTAATTATTGCCTATATGTAACCTATACTGTTATTAGGATAAAATTATAACTTCTTAAATAGGAGCAGAATTACCAAGAGATTAGTGAAACTTAAGTCTCTTAGTTGCCCAGTCCCCTTCTAAGAACTTGAGAGAGGTTCTAATAATATGCTTACTTGGTTATTTGTAGTTTTGTAACATGTACATAAGTAAACTATTCAAATGTTTAATTGTTTAAGTCATTTATATTCCACCTTACCCTCTGTCATAAGTCACACTTTCTTTCATTTTGGGTAGGTTTCAGTGCCTATGGGCATATTTACAATCTGGTCAAGAGAAACTTGATTTGGAAATATACTTAGATTGGATTTATTGAGATTAGGGAACTATCCACATTAGGGGGAGGGGAATGAAGCTTATAAAATTTGGGGGGATATTTTTAAGAAAACTATTTTTTTTTAAATGTTGTAATATTTCTAGAGGTTTTCCCAGGGCGCTGAAAGAGGCTTTGTGTATGTGAGGAATCGAGAAATTAAGCTTTATTATAAATCCACTTTTCTTTAAGATATAGGTAAAAGGTTTGTAGTCATCACTATTGGTTAGGCCATGCTAGCAAGACAGTCTAGGCTATTAAGCATCAGATCTTACTAAGGCTGGTGATGTTAACACTACACTATATTGCCCTTCATATGTTTAGCAATCTACCAACCGTTCTTTTACCCTTAACTATCGCAAACCAATGGTGAGAACTGGACATTATTTACCACTTTCCTGTTTAGGTCCTGAATTTCTTGTCATGCCAGACCAAGCATTAGCTCATGCTTTTCCTTTAGTCTGCAATGACCTTGCCCAATTATATTACTACTGGCTATTAATATTTTTGCATATTATATATAAAATACTGATATGAACAGGGATAACATGAAACTCACATTATGCCACTCCAAGGAAAATACTGGCAGTTAATGAATGCCGTCACTTCAGAGTATTAAAGATTAGTTGCTATACAAGGTAAATTGAAATGTCTTGAAACTTTATAGCTCATATGTAAAGAAAATTGATAGAATTTTTCCAAATTGGAAAGCAATTCTAAAATTTACATGATATTATGAATAATAGCTTATGAATCCAGAAACAACTATTCTACATCACTATTAAAAAAAAAATTAACTGTGCCAGAAGAAAGAGTAAATGTTTCTGTTAGTTTTGTAGAAAATTATATTACAAAATGGTTCAAAATGGTTGTGAAATGAAAATACAAGAAAAAGGCAGGCATCCCAAAAATGTAAAATATAATTTCAGAGAAAAGTGTCAGGTACTTGACTTAAATATATATATATATGTGTTTAGATGATTGTGCTCATAACATGTACTAATTTATGGCTCCAGGTAAGAGTTAGACTATCGCCTATTGTGGATAACCTGCAACATCAGCATTATGAACTATTTCTGGGAAACATATGTGGTGCAACCAGTGTGACTCTTAATTATTTTGAGTTCATTTATCCTCTATCCAATTGCAGCATTGGGACATACGATAGTATGTTGGGCATTCTCATTCAAAGTTCCTTCACATATGTACCAGTGTTCTTAAATATGGAGTCTTACTGCCTGATATCATATTCTGTTCCAAGAAAGTTTCCTTTTGCCCAGCAAACAAGTGAGATAGAGAGTAACAACAGAACGTTTGAGGAAATACATACAGGGTCAGTGAGAAAGAAAAACCCAACATCATCTCAAGTGGAAAATGTGGGGATCAATCCAGGAGAGTCATTTGGGACTAAGTAACTGTAATAGAAGACCCTCCTCAAATGTGAAGGACAGCATAAGAATTACTCAAATGACCCATAACTCTTGGAGTTTGCCATTACTAAAGGGACGGATGTTGTAAAAAAAAAAATTTCAGGGACATTTTGACCCTCCTAAATCAAAATTTGAGATACTATTGTTAAATAAAATCTATTAACAGTTAATTAATAACAATATATTATCACCTATAGGTAATATATCAATGCTACTTAAATCAGTACAATATTGTAATAAGTTCTGTAGTTTAAAATTGGAACTGCTCCACCCACCCAATCCCTGTATTCCCTACTATTGAGCCACAGTGGATTATCTGAGCATTTTTGTGTGTAAGAGTTTCCCATAAATACTACCACATGACTGTTTCTTTTTCTTTCTTACAGGAACAGTTTTTCCCTTGTTGGATTACATCATTTTCCTCTCTCTTGCTCTAAGGAAGGAATTGTTATAATTCCAAAGTTTGAGGCAACTTTACTAACACATGTATTCTGGCTACACCAAGGATTGTACTGACTCTTAGAAGTTGGACTAATGCCTACGGGTATAATCTTTTCTCTTATTTGTATTTTTTGTCATTATTATGAATATTCTATTTCATAAGTATTTGCATATTTTGAAGGCTCTCCAAAATTTTATCTGCTTCAAGCTATACAAAACATGAATCTACCCATTCTTTTTAGGATGATAGTCAACATACTGAATTATCTAGCTTCTCTCTCTCAAACTCATATGTTAAATTCCTTGGGAAACCAAGGTGTCAGTTTTCACAATTTACAGTGGATGGAGGTGGCCTAAGGGTACATCAACTGATGAATGGAATGGTGAACTGGAATATTGAGCTGCTACAAGAAGGGGTGAAGTTGTGAGGTGGATGACATTGAGGGCAGTATGTTGAGTGAAATAAACCAGAAATGAAAAGAAAAACATTATAATGCCTCACTAGTATGGAATTGAATTGAAACTCTGAGAATTGAGTCTAAGAGCATAGGTTATCAGGGAAAGGCTTATTATAAAGGTTCCTAGATGGTAAGTTCTTACAGCACTTGCGTCTATTCCTGAGTTGTAATGGTTATTTCTGAATTCTGAGATACTGAGCTCTTTGTGGATGACCTGGTCAGTCTTTAGAACTTTGGGTATCTGTGTGACACCTGAGACTCAGAGCCAGAGTCCAGAAGCTAGGAATGTCATCATTACCCATATAGCAAATGTTAAGGAGTCTGAAAAAAGAGATCAGACTTCAATTAGAGCTATAAGTGAAATAGACTTAGTTAACACTAAGGTAAATCAGATTAAAGGATAAAGGATGATATTGACAGTGTTTTTAAAACTTCAACTTGTTTATGAGACCAAAGGAAGAGATATTTATTAGGTGCAAAATCTATATTTTTTGTAACACACTGTATAATTTAACTTGTATGGTCAGTTTATTCAAACAACATAATTCCATGGAACGTTGAATAGGGAGTAAAATCTGGTTGGTTTGTACAGGCTAGTGTGAAGCCCCAAGACATCTGAGAGTAATTTGGGCAGAGAATAAAAATGTATTTGCAAAGCCCTCTTGAGGGACTGGGGGAAATGTGGAAATAATAAATTTCCCCACATGGGGAATTAATGATATTCTCATAAGCATTGGGGTTTACCAATTTAGAAGGCCAATCCTTCGATCATGGAACTTGCCCTTATGAAGTTTGTTACTGCAAGGGAGAGGCTAAGCCTTCCTAAAATTGTGCCTCAGATTCACCCCCAGAAAACCCATTTTGTTGCTCAGATGTGGCCTCTCTCTAAGCCAACTCTGCAGGTAAACTCACTGCGCTCCCCACTTTGTGGGACATGACTCCCAGGAGTGTAAATCTCCATGGCAACATAGGACATGACTCACGGGGATGAGCTTAGCCTGGCATCACGGAATTGAGAAAGCCTTCTTGGACCAAAAGGGGGAAGAAAAATGAAACAAAATAAAGTTTGAATGTCTGAGAGATCTCAAATAGAGTAGAGAGGTCATTCTGAAGGTAATTCTTACGCATTATATAGATATCCTTTTTAGTTTTTAGTGACTTGGAATAGCTAGAAGGAAATACCTGAAACCGTTGAACTGCAACCCAGTAGCCTTTATACTTGAAGACGATTGTGTAACTATATAGCTTACACTGTGTGACCGTGTGATTGTGAAAACTTTGTGGCCCACTCCTTTATAGAGTGTATGGACAAATGAATAGAAAAATGAGGACAAAAGGTAAATAAATAATAGGGAGGGTTGGGGGATATTGGATGTTTAACTTTAACTTTTATTCTTATTTTGTGTGTGTGTGTGGTAATGAAAACATTCAAAAATTGATTGTGGTGATGAATGCACAACTATCTAGTGGTACTATGAACAATTTATTATACAATATGGATGATTGTATGGTATGTGAATATATCTCAATAAAAATAAATTAAAAAATAAAGCATATGCTCACATATTCAAAACATGCTGACAATGGTTTGCGTTATATTTTCTACCTCTTCACTGAAAAAGACAAAATCTTAAAGACCAAAGGAAAGCTGAAATCTTGAAAATGATGATTTTACATGAAACCAAAAGAAGAAATACTTCTTAGGTTATAAAGAAACCACCAAGAGTTCCATCAGTTTTTAAAGAAATAAAGTTTTTCTTGCCTTCAGGAGGTAAGCATGGATATTAGAGGATTAAAAAGAAATTATCCAACTTGCAAACTCTCTTAGGGAGTTTCTTTTTTGATAGTTGTTTTTATTATACATTGAGCTATTGCTCTCCTCAAATTTTTCATCATGCTTGTTGTATAATAATAAACCTTATATGAATAAGGGCATTAGATGAAGGGGATATATGGAATCTAAAAGACTCCTTATGTAATCTGGAAGAATATTAACCCATAATGAAGTTAATTCCTGAATTTCTAGGGCGATAACAATGAAAGAAAACTTTTGAAAGATTACTTACAAATTATAATATCAATTAGGTGTGCCTTTTATCATCTTTGTATAAAAGTAACAAAGAAAGTACCATGATCATATTACTTTTTGACAGTTATATTGAAAAACAAATTTTGTAGAACTCTATAAATTTTTAAAA
The DNA here is from genome assembly GCF_015220235.1 of Choloepus didactylus. Lineage (NCBI taxonomy): Eukaryota > Metazoa > Chordata > Mammalia > Pilosa > Megalonychidae > Choloepus > Choloepus didactylus. The sequence continues at coordinate 44,107,147 of NC_051319.1, read as the reverse complement.
TAAACACCATAAGAAAAGAAAGAATGATGATAATAATTATGAGTGATAGTAATATTAATAGTAACATAACCTTTTATTTAGTATTAATCATGTAACAGACTGGCTTAAATATTTTTATAATTATTTTACTTATTCCTCTTAACATATTTCTGTTATTTATGGGCCATTATATAGATGAGAAATCTGAAACTCAAAGAAGTTACTTCACTTAATAAAATTCATGCATTTAGTTGGATATTTTAATACAGATCTTCTGACTTCAAAACATCTCTTAATCACTACACTCTACTAGCTTTCACATACTAATGTTTCTTTAAATACATTTAGGTATATAATTAAAACTGATAATATATTTTCTGTAGTGGACTATGAAGTCTAGCCATAAATTTACCTATCATTGCTTCTCATCTGTTAATGCTACAATGCTACATGTTTGGATGAGAGGTTTTTTGATTCCAGTATCTGAATGATTTGGGCTACCACCTCTATTTGCACTTTAGCCTTGTAAGTTATACTCAGCTGGAATCCTTGTTTCAGTATTAGAAATGCCGTCAGTGAACATGTTATTACAGGTTTTCATTCATTAAGTGCAAGTCAGCCCACCAGTGAACGTTCTGCCCAGGTGTATTGCCCAGGTCTAGTCTTTCAGGAGCCATTTTGAGGTAGTTGCTTCAAAAAACAAATCAACTTCACAGGTAATGAAACAACCTCATGCAACTGGTCTTATTTGGGATTATCTTTCTCTCTGCTTCTAATGCAGATGGTGGGTAATTTTTCAATATCTTGTTATTTTAATGGCTCTGTTGAGATATAGTTTACACGCAATAAGTTGCATTTATATAAAATGAACAATTTGATACATTTTTACGTATTGTGTAGCTGTGAAACCATAATCACTTCAAGATAATGAACATATCCATCATCCCTGAAAGTTTCCTCATACTCTGTGTAATCCCTCCATCCTTCTCCTTACCCTATCCTGTCCCCTACATTCCTAGGCAACTACTGAACTGTTTTTTTGTCCCTATTGATTAGTGCGCATTTTCTAGTGTTTTATATAAAAGGTACAATGTGTACCCTATTTTTGTATGGCTTCTTTCACTGAGTATAATAACTTTAAAATCACCCATATTGTTGTCTGTTTTAATAGTACATTCATTATGATTTCTGAATATCTTCATCTGTATGCAAACCACAATTTGCTTATCTGTTTACCTATTGATGCACATTTGGATTGTTTCCAGTTTGTGTCTGTTAAAAGAAAGCTAAACACTTGTGTGCAAGCCATTGTGTAGATGTATGCTTTCTTTTCTTCTGGTAAGTATCTAAAAGTGGAATGGCTGGGGCAGATGGTAGGTATAGGCTTAACTTTTTAAGAAACTGGCAAACGTTTTCCAAAGTATTTGTAACATTTTTACATTCCCAGTAGCAATGATTTGCTCAGGTTTTTTTAAAGTTTATTCATTCTTATCATTGTGTAGTGGTGTCTCCCTGTGGTTTAAATTTGCATATCCCTAATGACTAAAGAAACTGACCATCTATTCATGTGTCTATATACCTTTTTTGGTGAAGTGTTTTTTTCAAATCTTTTTCCCATTTTAATAGGCTTGTTTTCTTATTATTAAATTTTGAGAGTTCTTTATTCCAGATATGTACTTCATGAGATATATACATTGCACATCTTTCTTGCACATCATTCCTCTAGCAGTGTGCTTCAACACAGCAGAAGTTTTTTGTTTGTTTTTTTTAATTTATCTGAAGTCCAATATATCATTTTTCTTTTATGGATTATGGTTTCTGTCATTCCTAAGAAAATTTTCCCTAATTCAAGGTCTTGAATATTTTTTCTATCTTTTCTTCACTGAGATTTATAATTCTCATTTTAGAACTGTGGTGTACTACACTTTGAGTTAGCTTTTGTATGTTATGTCAGGTATGCATAAAAATTCAGTTATTTGTATATGGGTATCCAGTTTTACCAGCACCATTTGTTGAATTATCCTTTTTTCACTGAATAATCTGTGCATCTTTGTCAAAAAATCTATTGCCCATATACGTTTTAGTGTATTCCTGGACTTCTGTTCTGTTCTGTTGATCTCCTTGTCTATCTTGATACCGATAACTCATGGTCTTGGGTATTACTGTCTTTATAATAAGTTTTTAAAATCAGGTTTTAAAATTTGTTCTCCAACTTACTCTTTTTCAAAATTATTATGGATATTCTGTCTTTTGCATTTCCAAAGGAATTTTAGAATCAGCTTGGCAAGTTCTATAGAAACTGCTGGAATTTTGGTTTACCTTAATGAACTGATTGAAACATCCCATACAATTCTGAATAGAAATAGTGAGAGTGAACACCCAAAAAACATATGTGTGTGTTGTAATTGTTCCTGATCTGAGGGGAAAGCATTCGGTCTTCCATCATTAAGTGGGATGTAAGTTGTATATTTTTTGTAGATGTGCTGTTTCAGGTTAATAAATTTTCCTCTTATTCCTAATTTGCTAAGAGTTTTGTTTTGTTTTTGCTTTTATCAGAAATGGACATTGTATTTTGTTAATTGTTCTTAACAATTAACTACTGAGATAATCATAAGGTTTTTATTTTTTAGTCTGTACTGATGGTGAATTAGATTGTGTTCTATTATTAAATCCACCTTGCATTTCTGGATAAACTCTACTTGTTCCCAATGTATTAACTTGTTTACACATTGTTGAATTGTATATGCCAAAATTGCATTAAAATTTTTACAACTATGTTCATGAGGGTTACTGTCACGTAGGTTTTTCTTTTCTTTTTTTATCTTACTCTTTTTCCAGTTTATTTGATTTTGGTATGAGTCAAATGTTTGGTCCTAAAAAATAAATTGGCAATATTTTCTTCTTTTCAATATTCTGGAAGTATTTTTTGAGAATTTGTAATAAATTGCCTTTTTATGAACTTGGTCATTTTAAAATCCTTCCAGAATTCTTAGAGAAATATATAGTAGGTCCTTGAGAAATCAAGGAAGAGGCATAATTTTTCTCTTTCACTTTGCTCTTTGAACCTGGAGAGTTAAGCATCCTAGAAAGGCATATTTGGAGGCTCCTATAATTGGAGAAGCCAGTTGGTAAAACTTTGCTCTCTGATTGGAAGGACATGGAGTTTCAGGCCACATTTAATGAACAGTTTCCCCTCTCTTTTTCAAAAACCTATTTTTAATAAATTCAAAACTATGCGTTTTGATGACTATTTTCTCTCCACTTATAAGGATTTTCATGTGCAACTCAATATTAAATTTTTTACAAAATACATTTTGGTTTGAATTTAAGAGATATTTACATTCGCCTATTTTTCTTTATATGGTCATGTGGTACAGGTGTGTCTATGTGAGTACAAGTTTGATTTTAGCTTTACAACTACAATTCATGGAGGTCAAGCTTGAGCTTAATTTTGAATATGGAATCGATAGCAATTTAATGAATTTGCTTTAACTACACAAACCACATTTTCTAATTCCTTGACTTGATCTTAATGGTTTGTTAAACAAATTAAAAATTTGTCATTAAAATAAAGCAATTTGTTGAAGTCTGTTTTAACTTAGAAAAGGGAAAGGAAGAGGCAATACTTACCAAAGGCAAGAAAACAAAGTGAGCAGAAAATTATTTTTATATAATTTGATGTAGAAAAATGCAAATATGCCAAATATAGGTTTTTCCCCTTGCTTTAGATATTTCAATCTGTTTTTTGGTAGAAAAATTTAACTTTTTATTTGGTACAAACATCTATCTCCCTGATTGGTAAAATGAGATGCATACGGAAAAATCTCAGTCACCCAAGGCTACTCAAAACACCCACCTGTGATGGCACTGCATTGTCTAGCACTATGGTTTGTCTGAGGAAAACCGACATTTTAAGGGAGAAAACATCAATGAATAGGATGAGAAATATCAGAAACTCTAAGGTTGGAGGTTAGATTTAATCTTAAATGTGTAAACATAATTATTTCAGGCTGAATCTTTGCTCATATCTTTTAAATACACCAAACTACAAAGAGCAAAGGCTAAAAGCTAACTTATACAGATCTTGATTCTGAGATACTTAATAAATAGCAGTGCTATAACAGATGAACACAAAATTTAATATATTTTTCCCCAGGATGTGAAAGTTCGCTGGAGAAGATAAAAGTCATCATGTGGTTGACAGCTGAATTTGTTTTTGCCTTCCTTTTCCTTAGCACAATTTATTAGTTGAATTTAAATTTAAGATATTTTATTGTCTTTGAGAGATCAACAAATGCTGTTTTTTTTTCTTTTTTTTTTTTGTATGCACAAAAAAAGTGTATGTGCAGCAGAGATGGTTAAATAAATCAATGGTATTTGAAATTCATGTCGGCTTTCTACTCTGAGGTTTGTTTAATAAAGCAAAATAAACCAGTGATAAGGACAGCAATGCAATGGGTGAATTGCTTATTAATTTTGCTAATAGAATTTAATGAAAAGATTTGGTTGTATTATATACAGCATGTTTTTTAATGAAAGTGGTTTATCTGGTAATTAGAATTTGAGGTATATATCACAATATGAAGGATTATTTATCTTCAGATTTTCCACCAATTTATAAATGTTCTTTATCTTTTTTAAGCAGCTAAATTAGTAATGTGACGTGTCTCTAGAGAAATATAAGTTATAAACTGATGGAAATAGAACTGCTGCAGGTCACATCTCTCAGTTACCATGGTGGCTTCATCAATACCATAGTAAAAGGATGAATCAAAAATATAAATGTACCCATCTTCTCTACAGCCATTGATTAAGCTGGTATCATTTATATTAGTAACATTTAGACTTAACAGTAGTTCCCTTCATTTATTTTAAATATTTTACCATTTAGGTATTATTTTTCCTCTTGAACATTTTGTTCAATATTATATCAATCAGTTTCTCTTTTCATCAGTAAGAAGATCCTCTAGAACCTAACATCCAAAATTTTCCTGAAATCAGTTCTTCAGGGTAGGAGGGAATTGGTTTCCAGTTTGAACACAGCCATCAGTTGGACTGCAAGTGATTAGCAGTTATTTAGCACCATAACAAATAAGGTATTTCTTTTCTTAATGAGTAAAATATTGAATTCAGATCAGTGATAGGTCAATTTATTCATGAAAAATGGTCAAGCAATGCAGGCATTATTATTGGAGATAAGAGTCACCTCTCTGATCTGATAACTGTTTTGTCCATTATGCCATTAGACCTGGTCCTTGCTTTTCAAAAGTAAAAAACAAGTCCCAGTGTTTTCTTGTGAAATGGATTTAGGCTGATCTTCAGTGTGTTTTTGTTGCTGTGATGGTGCCTTCTATAGGGCAGAACTTCTCAACCTGTGTTCAATGATCAATTTATTTATAATTAATATTTCATTTCCAATTCATTGGGAATTGGTATTTTGTTATATACAATAAAAATTACTTACCAAAAAATCAAAGGAAAAAACCAAAACCACATACAGTGGAAGCCCAGTTTTGAAGTTTAGGTTCAACAGACATAGTGTCACATTAAAATAACTATCATAGAATAATCATAGCATACATAGAAAGAATTTTTTAAATGTCCGTATTGTTCATTGAAAGTGTGTGAATAAGTGATTAAATGTGAAAAAAATATTTCAACACGCACTATGAATGCATACTGTTTATCTTCATGTTCAAAAATTTTATCTTGTTTGTTAACTTCTTTGTTGTAGGTTGTATTGACAACCTTGGTACTCTCAGGAGATATGTATGACTGAGTTGTTTCTATTTAATTGCACTAACACATGTTGTAGAGAAACTAGTCTCTCAAAATTATGTTGATAGAAATGGAAAGAGATTTTTTTAAAGCAATTTAAGCAAGCTTAATGTATTCACTTTTAATTTTTATCCAAAATAAATTTAGTGATACTCTATATTACAATTCATTTTCAATCTCTCATCAATCACTAAAGTTATAGTTCAATTAAAATTATCTTTCAGTTTTATTGCTTACAGGGCGACGCAGGAATGAGACACGGACACAAAGCTAAGAGTTAAGGGAGCAGGGGGCCCACTCGCTTCTAGGGAGAATGGACGCCAATGCATCTTTGCTCCAGCTATTTATTAGAGCAGATCACGTGCATGTGCTAAAGATCCTCAGGCTCAGGAGAGCCCACCAGATACCTACGTTTACATCAGGTGTAGTTACATCAGGTGTGTACATCTTGTTTACATCAGGAACGTCATAGTCACAAGACTTACATCAGGTGTATATCATCATCATAGTCACAAGTTACACATCTTTACAGGGCGGGCCTGCATGGCATTCTATGCAGGCCTGCGGCTCAGCGTTTTAAGCCACCACCCTAGATATGCCTCAGGCAGCATGGAAGGCTCAGTTTCCCACACAGTTTAATTATTTTGCTTATTATATATTCATGCTTTTTTTTAAAACATTTTAGCATTTGAAAAACTAACTTCAAAGCATCACACATTGTAATATGGTGCGACTGGTCCACATCTTGTACAACAGAAATCTGATGATCCCAAACTAGGTTGCTGCCCAATGTCAAAATTTCTATAAAAATTTCTAAATAGTTGTTTTTGATTTCTGTACTTCAGACTTCAGGGACTGCAGCCAAACAGTTCATGGTCTCTATTAACAATCCCTAATGACACTGAGTAGCACTATTCTAGTGAGTACTAGCTCTTAAAAGATTAAGATAAGCTTTAGGGGAATCACACATTTTAAAGTATTATTATTATTCTATGACCAATAGCAAAGGCTCTTATTCCCTAACAATGCTTCAACAAAACTAATTGATATATGTCTCTGTGTATATGGATATTTTTTAAATGTTAACTTGTTAGTTTATCTGATTTAATTTGAATTGATAATTGTGTTTGTCTCAAGGGATGTGACTCTTTAAGTATGTCCAGAACAAGTTTATTAACTCAGTTTTCTAGGGTATAAACTAAGAAATAATAATCCCACCACCACCAACAAAAAAAAAAAAAAAGAAAGCTCTGCCTAGATTCATCTCCTAATATTACCAACTCCTTTCAGCAAGGAAGAAGGAGAGAAAACATGGAAGAAACCAACCAAAATGACCAATTGAAAAAACACAAATCAAAGAATGGCCTCTGACTTTACCAAGTTCAGGTTCTCTTTCATATAGTGAAGGCAACCAGTAGGATAGTTGAGAGAATGAAATGATGATGCAAGAACAATCATTTCATTAACATTTGTTGCAAGGGCCCTAGGAGGTTGGCAGGCATGTGAAGCACACAAAATGCTATTTAATATGCAAGATAATCACATATCTTTTATTTAAAATGTCCATCTCAGTGTGATAATCTCTAATCAAACTCATAAAACTTCATTCCAGTTCCTCTTCAAGGTGCAGTATTTTAGCCCCAATTACTTTATCACATGTAATTTTGTTCTTTAAATCCCCTTAACTGGAGGAGGAGCTTGGTGACTTAGTATTAGTCAGACTCAAAAATGTCCTTGCCACACTTCATTTTAAGGTTGCAGAAGTGTGAAATATTCAAAATATTTCCCACAATTACCTGTGCCTTTCAGTATATAATCAAAAACTTCTTCTTAAAACTACTGAAAATACTTCATTTTTACAAATAGAAAACATATGTTCATGATAAAAATTTAAGTATAGCTATTATACATAAGTATAACTACCTCTTTGTATATGTTTATCTCTATATGGATATAAAGACATTGATACAGTTATAAAGATATAGGTATATAGATAATATAGCAATAGATCAAATATAGATAGGAATAAATATAGATATTAAATATATAGATATCTTTTTAAAGATAAATTTCTTCATCATACTATAAAAAACTGCAATCCTGACAATGGACATCAAGATAATTGGAAGGTAGAAAAACACCTTTCACCTTTTTTTTTAAAATTCAGGTTTATTGCAATGTATTCACATACCATACAATAATCCATCGTGTACAATCTACTGTTCACAGTACCATCATATATTTGTGTATTCATCACCCCAATCTATTTTTGAACATTTTCCTTATACCCAGAGAGAATCAGAATCAGAATAAAAAATAAAAATAAAAAAGAACACCCAAATCATCCCCCTCATTCCACCCTATTTTTTCATTTAGTTTTTGTCCGCATTTATCTACTCATACTTCCATACACTGGATACAGTTTACAAGCAGACTGGCAAAAATTCTAGATTAACTTCTTTTTTTTTTTTTTTTGGTGTGTGAATCCCCATTAATAAAAGAGAATGAATTGCAAATCTGTTGGTTTCTTATTAAGAAAATATGAAAAAAACTTGAACCAAATGCATGAATTTGAAAAGATATTCAATGAATGTTTATTAAATCAAATTGGCAAATATATTTAAATAATTGAATTGAATAAATGACCCTTTATAATTTCTGTTCAAATAATGCCTTTATTCATACATGCATACATACACACATGCGTAACCATTTCAAATTATCTAAGATAAACAATGAGAAATGCAAGGAATAGAAAAGAAACCCAATAAAAATTTTCCAGGAAATATGCCAAGAAATAATAGTGAATTAATTTTAAAAAGTAAATAAGTTGATTTTACTGATGAAAGACAAAATTTAAAATTGCAATGTTTTATGCTAAATAATTTTAACGTAAAAATATTAGCAAATATTGACACTTTTATATATAGATACTCAATTTTTAAAAATGTTTAAATATTTTCATTAAAATTGTATTATTAGTTTTGTTGATCATAAATACTAAGGAGAATATTAAGAAATGATTTATCATAATATTATACTTACGTTACTCTTTGCAGTTGATTTAAATTCTATAGAGAAGATGAACTAATTTTTCCCCAAATCATTTCCCATAGGCCTCTTTTCCTCTAGAACCAATTCATTGATTATCTGCTTCTGATTCAGCTAGGGTCAAATAAAAATGCAATGTCAGAGACATTTACCATATACCTTAAATTCACAACAATTATGTCAGTATAAGACAATCAATAAATAATTAATAAAATGGCAAAAATGTCACATTGTTTCCCTAAGAAAAATACCAGTGAAATGGATATATAACAGCTTTGAAACAATCCTTCTTGTCCTTTTGCTCTTTTCAAAAATAGTCAAGATACAATTTTAATTCTTTATTTTCTTTGAATGAATAGTCATTCTCTATAGTTTTCTAATCAAATAATTTTACAATCATTATTGATATATTCCCATATGGTTGGATATTAGTAAAATGATTATTTGTGTTATCATTTGCTTGTTCAGCATCAGGTAGGCCAACTATAAGGTAAATGGAAAAGTATCCAGTTGCTCAAAAGAAGTACTTCTAATCCCAAATCTTTCACAGGAAGGAAGTGGAATGCAGTTAGTTTCATTTAAATATTGCCTATGTTTACAAGAAGTGATCTATTTAACTATGTTACATTTTTGTTTTCAGATGTTTGCAATTGTTCGAAGGCTTAACACTTAAATCACATTGTTGTGTGTGTTAATTTCATATGTCACTAGGGATAATCTAATATTTTGGACTCTTATTGTTTTTCCCCTCCTCAATAAAAGTATATAATCTTGCATTCTGTGAAGAATATTGGAGGACGCCAAAAATGTTTCAGATTATGAAGGAAAGAAAACAAACGAAAGAAACAGTCACAGTTCCATACCTGATTTTTCACTTTTGAAAAACTTTGGAATGTTCTGAAACCTGAAATGAAGACAAACCATTCTCTGATACCGGGAGCCATTAGATAAAATTATTAAATCCCCATCAATCACTCCATGTGGCAGCAATAACAATGCCAGTGAAACAGAGCATTGTTACAAGATTAGTGCTTCCTGCTTTGAGAGTAAACATCTCGGCTTTACCTCATTTATTTTTCATAACTCCTCTGCCTTTGACTCAGCGTTTAGAAAGCAGCAGGAGACTATTTTCTGACAATGTTCAATGTAATTTAAATATTAAGATATGGGGTCAAAAAAGTGTATAATAAATCTGACTCATCTCTAAGGTTCTATAATACTAAAGTATGTGAAGAGCTTAATCCTTTAGAAGCAGTTTGGGAAATTATGAAGCTGACTTTGATTAATCACTGCTATTTATACATTTGAAGCTTACTCTTAAATCCACAGAATTTCTTCTTAATCATAAAATATGTTTAGATTTATTTTCTTCCCTGGTCAACCCTGGGGGTATATCCAATGATCTACATGTCACCTTATCTATTTTAATGTGGATAATGGAACCCTGGATAATATATAAGGAAGTAAACAAAGACAGAAAGATTACTCAAGATTTTCCAAAGGTGGATCTGCTGGCAAAGATTATTGAACAGTCTATCAGTCAGGGCTGCAGAGGAAATAGAAATGGCTCTAAATACTTCCAGCAGAAAATGATTGAACCCAGGGATTGGATGCTTACATAATCCTTGGAAGTGACAGAGGAATGCAAGTTGGGAAACTGTGGTTAGAGCTTTGGTTTTTAGGTCTCACCACCACAGCTGCTACCCACAGGTAAGGAAAAGGTCAAGGGTGTTTATGTCACACTCAAGGGTGATTTGGCAGCAGAATGTTTTCAGGCCTGCTCTGCCAGCACTTACATCTCTAAGAACATTTCTGTCTTTTTGCAGTATCTGAAAGATAGTATCAGCCTCCATTCCGGTGACTGATTTTTACGCAAGTGTACCCAATAGGCAAATTTAATTAACATCTAGTATCCTAGCTAAATTTAATCTGGGAATTTTTTTTTTTTCTGTATCGTCTTTGAATAGATAAAAAGTCAAATGAAGTTGAAAGAGCCCATCCAAGTATCTTGCACAAATACCTACTGAAGGATTCACAAAGCTATACTCTCTTGAATAGGGAGGCACAGTTAAGAAAACAGGCACTTCTCACTCCAGTATTTTCTCACCTCCATGAACTCACCTTCCTGTCAGGCTTTTTGCTCTATTTCCTTTTTTATTTTTAAATTTCTTACACAGTCGGCATCAGAAGCCTGATGAATCAGAGCACTAGTGCCAAAACTAATAACTTTATGAAATCTTGATGAAAAACATAAGTTTCAAATTTAAAACACTCATGTTTTATCCTGACTTTGCATTAACTTGCTGTTGGACCTTAAGCAGGCAATTCAATCTCTTTAGACCTAAATTATTTTATGATTCAACTCATATTACTGAAGCCTACTATGTTCTACCAGGTGCTGGAGGGAAATTGGAGCAGTTAGAACACATAGTTCACTCTTAAGGGGATTACCATCTGGGGCACGAAAGGCAGAGTACAATCAGTGATCACATCAAGAGCAATACAAGCTGGGAAGGATGACATAGTCAATGTAAGAATTTTGGAGGGTTTATGGTGGAGGTTACATTTTAAAAAACATCACAAATACATTTAAATGAACACTAACTACAGAGAAATAAGATGACAAAGCCAGAAAAAAAGTACAAGAAATTCCCTCTCTCTAGTACAGTTTCCTCACATTCCCTAAGCACAGAGTATGGCCAAATTTTATTTATTCTTCAATTCTCATGATAAGACAATGTTTACAATGCTTTCTCTGATGGCAAAACTAACTAGTTAACTCCCTGTATTAAACATTTTTGCAAGCATCTCCTTTTTCCCTTTTTAAAGCACTCATCATGTATTTTAGTTTCTGAATCACAATACCTTAAACTTTTGAGGGCATGCACGAGGTTTGCATTTACTGGATTCCCAGCTGCACAAACATCGTGCCATGCTTCATACTTTACACTTAAGAAATACTTTTTAAGTAAATGCATTACTGGGTGAATGAGGGTTTTTATTTTTTTTCTTTTACTTTTGTTGGCACTGCAAAATCATAGGCTACAGAGTGGTAGCAGGAGATAGAAATAGGAATGGAAAAGTGAGCTGCAGATTTGTTATAAACATGACTTGTGAATTATGATAAGTATTTAAACATTATTTGGTAGGCAAGAGAGGGATTGCAAGATTGTTAAACTGTAGGAAGGGATTTTATATGATATATGCATAACTAGGCAGCTGGTGAGAAAAGTATTGATTGATTAACTTCCTGGTATATTTAAATTGAGAGAATTGGCATTTGTGGACTGTTGACAGTTTCAGCTTCTGAGGAAGAGAATAAATTACTTTTGGAAAAGAATTCCTTGGTTTAGGAAAACATGACCATAGTAGACCCTTTTTAGACTAATTTAAAACATGTGCCTGCCTAAGATTCGTAAAGAAAAGTGAGATGTCACTGTAAATCTGAATTCAGAGACTGAAGACTGAGAGAAATTAATGTGTTCTGTTGAGAAACATATATTAAGTTTGTCTTTAGCCAGTCTGTGCCCTTAAAGAATTAGAAGGATATTTTTCATAATTATACATTAGGCCAGCCAGGTTGTACCCTCCTCTTGATATTATTTAAAATCTAGACTTTGGCAAATGCACTACCAGTAACTCCATTTTGTTCTGGTCATTTGAAGTCACCCACTTGATGGGGTAGGGGTATTTCCTCTGGAGAGCACAAGTGTCCTCGTTTGTGGCTATTCTGGTGGAGAATGAGGATGTCTTATCTGGGAAAGAGAGGATGCTCTTACTTTTGAGTTCAAATAATTTGGAAGTTTGGACTCTGAGTGTAAAGGATCTAGAAATTTTCTTGGTCTCCTGTCACATGGGAATGAGGTGTGAGGCAATTATACAAAGGCTGAGTTATGGGGCTTGGTAAACCAGAGGACCCTGGACACAGAGTTGGCTGCAGTTCATTAATGATCACACCCTTGGCATTTGCTGGGCTTTTGGGGGAAATTATGGGCATGGCCTGTGTCCCATTTGTACAAGATGTAAGACCAATGACATGATGAGATGATCTGGAGATTTATCAAAAGTGGTAAAGATGAACAGTGGTCAGAAGTGATCATGCTTTAATTTTGGGTCTGCAAATTCTGATTCAGGTTCCCTGAAATTAGAAGCAAGCTGTGTTATGAAATAGTTAGACTTCCTGTTAATCAGTAGATCACTGATTATCATAAAGAAGTCGTGAATTCAGAATTATTTGGGTAGAGTTATCCTCAGCTTTTCCTCATCCCATTTATCTTAAGATGGAAGAAATATTCTGATATAGACACCTAAATCCTTGGCTTTATCTATTCCCAAATTGCTGGACTTTTTTCTAAACCTTACTAATAAAACTGAACAGGTATGCTCTAATAATCCTTATGCATAATTTCATTTTATTTGATATAGTGGTATTCTAATTTAGGCCACTTGTAAGTGATAGAGTTCATTCTTCTACTCAATATAAAAGCACTAGAGATATAGACATGAACAAGGGAGAGACATCCATATTCAGTACACTTCCTTTCCAATGTATATGCACATAATAACAAGAAAATACATGTATAGATAATGGAATTTCAAGTGACAGGGGTAAATTCTATGAAAGAGAAGATACAGGGTAAGGGCCATAAAATAAAGGAGTGGAAAGAGTTTTTGAAACTGGAGATTTGGGAAAGCATTCCTCTATGAGGAAGAGTCATAGTAAGAAACACGGGCTTAATTTAATTGTGATGAGAAATTTTCAAATGGTTTTGAACAGAAGAATGAAGTGATCTACAATAAATGTTCATTCTGGCTGTTGTGTGATGAATAGATAGATTGTGGGAGCCTACAAGTAGGAATTGAAAATGATTTTGGAGATGATGGCAGCAGACAAGGTAAGAACTGTTGATGATTCCTGGAAGAAGGTAATCACAATGGGGGTAAATATTTGTAGAATTTGAGAATGACTGTGAAATTAGAGACTATACTCATAAATGTATACACTTTGATCTGAAGAAGTTGAATTCCTACATTATATTTCTTCAATTTTAACCAGTGTGTTTAGATATCAATCAATTAATTCACACATATTTAGTAAACTACAATCATAATTTTAGGAGACATGCTTTTTAGCTTGTAATATCATTCCTCTTTATTACTCCTTTGCAAGTATTCTTCTTTATTCATTAAATATCTGTACTACTTATGGTTTTGTTTCAACCCACATCCTCTTATAACTGGAAATAATCTTCTCTGGAAACCTCATGCAGACCAATAAATTCCACAACCACTTAAGTTCCTACAACTTCTAAAATGTTTCTGATCAGCCCAGCTTATTTTCTATGTTTCAAATGCTTATATTCAAATACCTATTGGTGTTCTGAGTCTTGTGTTCCCCACTATGAAGGAGATTGCCAGTAGCTGAATTTACGTAATCAAGCTCGCATCTCCTGTGAGACAGCCCTGCTCCGGAGACTGCATCTCTAACCAAGTGCCAGTAATAGCTTCCCTTGCTTCCTAATCCTTGGGTACTTCACTTCTTTTGTTGGTCCCACTAATACTACCCATAGCCTTGTAAACAATCCCTTCATTTAATATTTTCATTTGCTCATTACATAGCTAACAGCAGAAATTTTCTGTAAATGACAATATAAATATTTTAGGCTTTGCAAGCCAAGAGGCTAAATTAAGTATGTTACATAAGTACTTATATATCAAGACATAAAACTAATTTTCATAATTTAATTGACAGAATTCAAAATACAATGACAATCAGGATGGGGTACATTTTTTTCTGTAATAGAGGTCTACCAATGAGAAGAATGTGGTTCTTTTATGGTGGGAGGATAACATTTGTTAAATTGGATTTTACTCTTAGTGTTACTATCATCAAATCAAATGGAGATATCCGCCTATAAAAACCATTCTTAGCTCATGGGCCATAAGAAAACAGATAGTGGGCCAGATTTTGCCCACAAATCATACTTTGCAGACCCCATTTTTACAGGACGCTGCAGGCTATTGTTGGGGGCTAGAGTAATAAATATTTGGATGTTCAACTGACACCTTAAACCTGTTCCTCCTTTTATAACCCCTCACTTGATGATCAATAACATATTCACTTGATGATCAACAACATATTCACACCATAACTCAGACCGAAATTTTTTCTTCATTTGACATCTATTCTTTTTTATTATTGGGTTAAGTTATTAGATACTTAATTGCTTTTGTTGCACAGAATAAAATGACATGAAACCAGGTAGGACAATGGAAATCTGCCTGGGAAGGGACAACAGGGAGGTTGTTTGCTGTAAGCTGCTTCCAGACATTGGCTTTGATCCTTCCTGAGCCGTATGCTGATGGGGATTGTGGGCCCACAGTGCCTAATGAATCTCTAGTGTTGTGCTGGTGAAGGGTGTGTAGCACAGCCATGCAGTTTGGTTATATGTTCTATAAGGAAGAGCTTAAAACCACTGCTCTCAGATGCAGCCCCATATCCCTGAGGCCTTTGGAGACAGACTATTGATTTGGCAATCTCTTCATGACATGTACAAATCCTCTTAAAAGAAAAAAAATGTGTGTATATATATATATATACATATTAGAGAAGTAGTAGAGTTACATAAAAATTGGGAAGAAAATACAAAGTTCCCATATACTCCACCTACTATTAACAACTTGAATTAGTATTGTATATTTGTTACACTTGATGAAAAAATGTTATTATAATTGTATTACTAGCAATAGTCCATAGATTACACTGGGATGCATTGTGTTATCTAGTCCATGTTTTTCTTTTATAGTTTTTATTCTAGTAACATACAATACAAATATAAATTTCAGTGGTGTTAATTACATTTGCAATGTTGTGCTACCATCACCATTATCCATCATGAAAATGCTTTCATCACCCCAGAAGAAACTCTGTACCAACCAAGCATTCACTCTCCATTCCCTTCCCCTTCCCCCTCAAACTCTGGAAAACAGTTAAAGGGTGGCAGTCACTGGGCAAGTGCTGAATCAAGAAAACACTGTTTTAAAAACAGAGAACCTCCTGGTGCTCTTGCTGACCTATCCCCCACCCATCCTCAGCCTGCTTTCATTCTCATCGTGAGTCCCTGGTTCTGTTTGGGAGGGAGCAGAGTAATTCTTAATGCACATACTGTGGTGGCTGTATATCAGTGTCTATTCATTGTGTGCCAACTTGTAAGAGAGAACCAGGAAACTACACTCTGACTTTCCTTCCAGAATGTGCCCTGTAGACAGAAGCAGCTTACAGACAGCCAAAACAGTGAAAGAAAGAATTAAGTAAAAGTTGCCTTGGTTAAAGTATAACCTTTAATTCATATGAGAGAGAACCTGGAAATGGAAGAAAGTTTATTTCATAGGAAGAATAGGGGTATTTGAATTATTGTAAATTGGGAAATTCCTAAGATAATAAGCAAGCAAAACCCAGGACAACATACAAAGTCATAAAAAAACAGAGAAGACCTTGATCTTTGTATTTCCCTTGGGCTGATCTACTTGATGGAGGGCTAAATTCTGAAAGAGAGCACCAGCCAAAGCAGAGACAATATGCAAAGGCTACAAAAGGTGTTTTTTGCACTAATTGTTTGTTTTTGTTGGCTCCTGGCACTCAAGGAAATCTCTGTCATACAACTACCTGAATACAAGTTTAAGGAACAGGTAGCCCAGGGACAAAGTCCCAGAGTTCACAAATTAAAATATTAAAATGTACTATCTGTAAAAAAAAAAACCATACAATACATAAAAAAAAAAAAACAAAAAAACAAAAAAAAAAAAAACAAAGAAACGGCGGTCTATTCAAAGGGACAAGTGAAAATCCAGAAGCCATCAAAGAAGAAAACTAGATTTTGGACATACTGGACAAAAGTTTTAAAAAATTAATCTGCAATATGCTCAAGGAGATAAAACATGGAGAAAGGTCTAAATGATATGAGGAAAACAATGAACAAACAATATGAGAACCTCAACAAAGAGATGAATTTTTTTTTTTTTAAAAGGACCAAACAGAAATATTGGAGTTAAAAACCACAATAACTGAAATGAAAAATTCCCTAGAGGACTTCAAAGGCAGATTGGGACTGACAGAAGGAAAAAAAAAAAAAAATGGGGAACCAAAGGCCTGATAATTGAAATGATTCAGGCTGAGGAGCAGAAAGAAAACATAATTTAAAAACAGTAGAGTGTAAGAGATGTGTGGGACACCATCAAGCATACAATATATGCATTATGGGAGGCTTAGAGGAGAACAGAGAAAGGAACAGAGGAATTAATGGCAGAAAACATCTCAAATTCAACAAAATACTTGAATATGTGCATTGAAGAAGCCCAAGGACACCTAAACAGGATAAACTGCAAGAGAACCACATCCAGACACAAAGTAGTGAAACTGCCAAATGCCAAGGACAAAGAGAGAGCTGTGAAAGCTGCAAGAGAAAAGCAATGTCTTAAAGTCCCAATAAGATTAAATTCTGATTTCTCATCAGAAACCACAGAATAAAGGAGGGAATGGAACACAATATTTGAAGGGCTGAAAAGAAACAATTGCCAAATAAAATGCTTATATCTGATGAGACTGTCTAAAAAAATGAGGGAGAGATTAATATACTCCCAGATAAACAAAAGCTGAGGGATTTCGTCACCACTACACTTGTCCTACAAGCAATGTTAAGGGAGTTCTTCAGACTGAAAGGAAAAGACAGTAGAGCATAATCAAAGCAGCATAAAAAACTAAAGACCTCTGGTAAAGGTAAATGTGCTGGTTTGTATATATTATGTCCCCCAGAAAAAGCCATATTCTTTAATGCAATCTTGTGGGGGCAGTCATATTAGTGTTGATTAGGTGGGAAACTTCTGATTGAGTGTTTCCATGGAGATGTGAGCCACCCAAATGTGAGTGAAACCTTTGAATGGCCCTGCCCATTCAGGGTAGGTCTTGATTAGTTCACTGGAGTCCTATCAAAAAGAGCTCACAAATAGAGGGACCTCAGAGTAACTGAGAGTGACAGTTTGAAGAGGAGCTGCTAAGAGAGGGAAAAACAACCCAAAAGCAACATTTTGGAGAATGCCATTTTGAAATGCAACTTGGGAGCAAGTGGATACTAGCCACATGCCTTCCAAGCTAACAGATTTTCCAGACACGAATGGCCATCCTTAAGTGAAGGTACCTGTGCCAGTTTGAATGTATTATGTCCCCCAGAAAAAGCCATATTCTTTGATGCGGTCTTGTGGGGCAGACAGAATAGTGGGGATTAAGTTGGAATGTTTGGATTAGGTTGTTTGCATGGAGATGTGCCCCACCCAGATGTGGGAGGTGACTCTGGTGGGATACTCCCATGGAGGTGTGGCCCAACCCATTCGGGGTGGACCTTGATCAGTGGAGCCATATAAATGAGCTGGCTCAAGGAGAGGAAAAGGAGTGCAGCTGTGAGTGATGTTTTGAAGAGAAGCAAGCTTGCTGGAGAGGAACGTCCTGGGAGAAAGCCGTTTTGAGGCCGGAGCTTTGGAGCAGATGCCAGCTGCCTTCCTAGCTAACAGAGGTTTTCCGGAGGCCATTGGCCATCCTCCGGTGAGGGTACCCGATTGCTGATGTGTTGCCTTGGACGCTTTGTGGCCTTAAGACTGTAACTGTGTAGCGAAATAAATCCCCGTTTTATAAAAGCCAATCCATCTCTGGTGTTTTGCATTCTGCAGCATTAGCAAACTAGGACAGATTTTGGTACCAGAGAAGTGGGGTGCTTTTGCTGCTGAGTTTGCAAATACCAAACATGTTGGAATGGCTTTTTAAATGGATAATGGGGAGTTTCTGGAAGAGTTGTGAGGAGCTTGATAGAAATGGCCAAAACTGCTTTAAAGAGACTGTTCGTGGAAATATGGACTCTAAAGATACTTCTGATGAGGACTTGAGCAGAAATGATGAATGTGTTGTTGCAAACTGGAAGAAAGGTGATCCTTGTTTTAAAGTGGCACAAAATTTGGCAAAACTGAGTCCTGGTGTCAGATGGAAGGAAGAATCTGGAAGCAACAACCTGGAATACTTAGCTGAGGAGATCTCCAGACTACGTGTGGAGGACATATCCTGGCTTCTCCTTGCAGCTTATAGTAAAATGCGAGCAGAGAGAGATAAACTTAGAACTGAACTCTTGGGTTCAAAGAAACCAGAAGTTGATGGCTTGGAAAATTACAGGCTTGCAGGGGGTGGAATCCCAGAAGCTACAGCCCAACATGAGGATGTAACCAAACATGGAACCCAGCCACCATTTCAGTACAAGCCAAGATTGGAAAAGGAGTTAAGCAGAAAGGATTTGTGGAAAGTCCTATTGTCTGATGGCTTTGACCCCTGCATGCTTCATGCAAAGCCAACAGAATTTTTGCGAGATCTTTATAGACAGAGCCATTGCCGGTCTGGACTGGAGGAGACAGACAAGGAAAAAATTAAAGGAAAAATCTCTTCAAAGACAGAGCCATGGAGGTTGAGGTCTGGAGTCAGGAGGTCTCAGGCTGGGAGAGCGGAGCAGCCCACATGCATGGAAAGGGTGAGTTTGCCCTGGAGGTCGAGGGCGGGCTTTCCGCCTCGATGCTCTGGAAGAGTTTTGCCACCTCAGGTCCCAAAGAGGGTGGAGCACATTTCCAGGGAATTGAGGAGAGCCTGGCTGCCACCCCACTGTTCTGAAGGGGTTGAGCGTGTGCCCCAGAGATGGAAGGGAATCTGGGAGCTGCCCCGAGGTTTGAGGAGGGTGGAGCTGAGAAGGTGGTCTCCCCAATGTGTGGAAATGTTGGAGCACTCACCCAAACATTTGGAGAAGAAACAGCTGCCAAAAAGGCCCTTGGGAAGGGTTAGGCTCCCGCTCTCTCAAGCCCCAAGGATGCAACGTTGTTCTGTAAATGACTCTCAGACTTTGAAATCTAATGGAGTTTGTCCTGCAGGTTTTAGGAACTGTTTTGGTCCTGTTAACCCTGTTTTCCTTACTCTTTCTCCTTATGGCAGTGGGAATGTTTATCCTGTGAATGTCCCTCCTTTGTATATTGGAAGCATATAACTTGTTCTAAGTCCACAGATCCAAAGCTAAAGGAAAAGTATGCTTTGGGACTGACCACACCTATATTTGATTTTGATGAGATCTTGTACTTAACTATTGTTACTGAAATGATTTAAGTTTCTGTGGTATTGTGGGATGAATGTATTTTGTATTTGGAAAGAATATGTTTTTCTGGGGTTCAGGGGGTGGAATGTGCCAGTTTGAATGTATTATGTCCCCCAGAAAAAGCCATATTCTTTGATGCGGTCTTGTGGGGCAGACAGAATAGTGGGGATTAAGTTGGAATGTTTGGATTAGGTTGTTTGCATGGAGATGTGCCCCACCCAGTTGTGGGAGGTGACTCTGGTGGGATACTCCCATGGAGGTGTGGCCCAACCCATTCGGGGTGGACCTTGATCAGTGGAGCCATATAAATGAGCTGGCTCAAGGAGAGGAAAAGGAGTGCAGCTGTGAGTGATGTTTTGAAGAGAAGCAAGCTTGCTGGAGAGGAACGTCCTGGGAGAAAGCTGTTTTGAGGCCGGAGCTTTGGAGCAGATGCCAGCTGCCTTCCTAGCTAACAGAGGTTTTCCGGAGGCCATTGGCCATCCTCCGGTGAGGGTACCCGATTGCTGATGTGTTGCCTTGGACGCTTTGTGGCCTTAAGACTGTAACTGTGTAGCGAAATAAATCCCCGTTTTATAAAAGCCAATCCATCTCTGGTGTTTTGCATTCTGCAGCATTAGCAAACTAGGACAGTACCCTATTGTTGATGCCTTAACTTGGACACTTTATGGCCTTAAGACTATAACTTTGTAACCAAATAATCCTCCTTTATAAAAGCCAATCCATTTCTGGTGTTTTGCAAAATGGCAGCATTAGCAAACCAGAACAGTAAACACACAGGGAATTATAAATGGCAGTACTATTGCATTGTACTTCTTGTTATTTAACTCCACTTTTTAACTTCTTATAGGTTCCAAAATGAAAACGAATTAAAAAAATCATAAATCTATGGTTTGTGAAGACAATGTATAAAGATATCATCTGTAAAAAATTCAAAAGAAAGGTGAGGGGCAAAGGGCCAGTTATGTCTATGTTATTGAAGTTAAGTTGGTGTCAAATCAAATGTGATTTTTATAGATTTAGAATGTCAAATATATGTCCCTTGGTAGCCCCAAAGAAAATAAGAAAAATATATACAGAAAGAAAGCAGAGACTTGAAATGACCCAATATAAAAAAATCAAATAAATATGAAATTAGGCATTACTGGAATAATTGAGGAACAAAAAGTTGTAAGATTTATAAAGAACAAATAGCAAAATGGCAGAAGAAATTCCTGTATTATCCATAGTTATTTAAATGCAAATGGTTTCTCTTGCCAGTCAAAGAGCAGAGATTGGCAGAATGCATAAAAAGTATGACCCAAATATGTGCTGTTTGCAAGAGATTCACCTCACAGCCAAAGACACAGGTAGCTTGAAAATAAAAGGATAGAAAAATGTATACCTTGTGATAGTAAATAAAAGAGAGCTGGGGTAGGTATACTAATATGGGACAAAATAGACTAAGTCAAAAACTGTTATGAAGGACAAAAATGGTCACTATATACTGATAAAGGGGTATATTTAACAAGAAAACATAACAAGTATAACTATATATGCATAAAATGGTAAAACTCCAAAATACATGAAGTAAATATTGACAGATTTGAAGAGAGAAAAAAAAAAAATTATAGGGGAAATTAGGAATTACCTCCTGGCAAATTACAGTTAAAACACAACATACCAAAACATATGGATTGCAGGAAAGGAAGTGTTGAGAAGGAAATTTATAGCTTTAAAAGCTTAAAAAGAAGACATGTTAAGCCAGATACTTACCTTCACAACTGGTACACTTAAAAATAGAAGGGAGCAGAAACAAGGAAAGATTAGAGTAGAGATGAATGAAATAAAGAATAAAAAATAATAGAATCAGCAAAACAAAAAGTTAATTCTTTCATAAGATCAATAAAATCATCAAACCCTTGAGTAGACAGACAAAGAAAAAAGAGAAGGGACACAAGTAACTAAAATTTGAAATGAAAGGGGGTACACTTCTGCAGATCCCACAAAACAAAAAGGATTATAAAAGGATAAAATTAACAACTGTACACCAATTAAATAATCAAGATGAAAGGACAAATTCATAGAAATGCACAAACTAATTACACTGACTCAAGAAGAAATAGAAGATCTCAGCAGACTAATAACAAGTAAAGAGATTGCATAAGTAATAAAACAATCTCCCCATAAAGCTATCCTCAGGATTGGATGGCTTCACAGGTGAATTTTACCAAATATTCCAAGAAGACATAACACCAATCCTGCCAAACTCTTCCAATACATTGAAGTGGAGAAAACAATTCCAAATCATTCAACGGGGTCAATGTCACCCTAATTCCAAAGCCAGATAAAGATCCTAAAAGAAAAAAAAAACACATACCAATATCCCTTATGGATATAGATACAAAATTCCTCAACAAAATACTAGTAAACCAAATTCAAAAGCACATTAAAAGAATTGGATACCTTGATCATGTGGGATCTATCACATGTATGCAAGGGTTGTTCAACATGGAAAATTAATAGAATTTCAAAATCAAATCAATAGGATAGAATAGAAAATCAGTTAATAGAAGAAAAACAAAACCAAATGATCTTTTCAACTGATACAGAAAAGGCATTTCACAAAATATAGTACTCTTTCTTGATTAAAAAAAAAAGAAAAACACACAGTAAAGTAGTAATTGAAGGAAAGTTCTTCAACATGATAAAGGGAATAAATGAAAAAACCCTACAGTTAATCACATACTGAAAGATGAAATACTGAAAGCTTTCATTCTAAGATCAGGAACAAAACAAAAGATGCCTACTTCACCACTGTTATTCAACATTGTACTAGAGTTCTTGCCAGACCAATTAGGCAAGAAAAAGAAATCAAATACATCCAAATTGGAAAGGAAGAAGTAAAACGTTTTCCTATTTGCTGATGATATGATCCTATATAAAGAAAATCCTGAAAAATCTACAACAAAGTTACTAAAACTAAAAAGCAAATGCAGCAAAGTGTCAGGGTACAAGATCAAAACAAAAAAAAATCAATACCAGTAATGAACACTCTGAAGAGGAAACCAAGAAAAAATCAATTTACAATAGCAATTAAAAAAATCATATCTAGGAATAAATTTAACCTGGTTGTAATGGACTTGTACTTGGAAAACTACAAAACACTGATGAAAGTAATCAAAGACTAAATAAATGGAAGGACATTCTGTATCATGGATTGGAAGACTAAATATTGTTAAGATGTCAGTTCTACCCAAAGCAATTTATAGATTAATGTAATCCCAATCTAAATTCCAACAATGTTCTTTGCAAAAATGGAAAAAAACTATCAACAAATTTATATGGAAGGGTAAGAGACAATGAATAGTAGAAACCACCTTGAAAAAAAGAACAAAGTTGGAAGTCTTACATTTCCTGATTTTAAAACTTATTACAAAGCTACAGTAATCAAAACAACAGACATTTAAACCAATGAAATTGAATTCATAGTTCAAAAATGAACCTTTCATCTGTGGTCAATGTATCAAGGGTGCCATGCAACATTCAATCAGGAAAGAATAGTATCTTCAACAAACAGTGATTGGAAAACTGCTTATCCAAATGCAAAAGAAGGAAGATGAATGCTTACCTCTTGTCATATTCAAAAATTAACTCAAAATGGATCAAAGGCCTAAATATTTAGAATCAGGAAAATAAAACTCCTAGAAGAAAACACAGGGAAGAATCTTCAGGATATTGTCTTAGGAAATGGTTTCTAAGACTTAACACCCAAAGTGCAAGCAACAAAAGAAAAAGTAAGTAAATGGGACTTCATCAAAATTAAAAACTTCTATGCACAAAAGGACTTTATCACAAAAGTGAAAAGACAACCTATCCAATGGGAGAAAATATTTGGAAACCACATATCCAATACGGGTTTAATGTCCAGAATATATAAGTAAATCCTGCAACTCAACAATAGAAAGTCAAACAACCCAATTTAAACATGGGCAAAAGCTTTGAATAGACATTGCTCCAAAGAGGATACACAAATGGAAAAAAAAAAAGAAAGAAAGAATGTTCAGCATCATTAGCTATTAGAGAAATGTAAATCAAAACAGCAATCATATGCTAGTTCACATCCACTAGAATGACTACTATTTTAAAAAATGGAATATTTCAAGTGTTGAAGAGGATGTAGACAAGTGGGGGAACTCATTCATTACTGATGAGCTTGTAGAATGGTGCAGCCACAGTGAAAGATAGTTCGGCAGTTTCTCAAAAAACTAAATATAGAATTACTATATGACCCAGCAATCCCTCTACTTGGTATATACCCAAAGGAATTGAAATCAGGGGCTCAAACACATATTTGCACACTGATGTTCACAGCAGCATTATTCACCATTGCCAAAAGATGGAAGCAACCCACGTTCCATCAACCAATGAATAGACAGACTAAATGTGGTATATGCACACAATGGAATATTATTCAGCATTAGAAAATGAAGTTCTCGTTCATGTAACAACATGGATGAACCTTCAAGACATTATGTTATACATGTAATAAGCCAGACATAAAAAGACAACTATTGTATGATCTTATTGTTATGAAAAAATTAGAGTAATTAAACTAATAGAATTAGAATTTAGAGTATAGTTTATCAGGTGATGGTGTAGAGATAGGGAATAGGGAGTTAATGCTTAATTTGTACAGAATTTCCATTAAAGTTGATTGCATAGTTTTGGAAGTGGATTGTGGTGATAGCACAACATTTTGAGTGTAATTAACATTGATAGGTTATATGTGAATGTGATTAAAAGGGGATGTTTTAGGTTGCATAGATGTTACTAGAATAATAATTAAAAGATAAAATATAGAACTGTACAACACAGTTTGAATGTATTATGTCCCCCAAATGCCATTATCTTTGATGTAATCTTGTGTAGATGGACCTATCAGTGTTGATTAGATTGTAGTTCTTTGAGTGTTTCTTTGGAATGTGCCCCACCCAGCTGTGGGTGATGACTCTGATTGGATAATTGCCATTCAAACTGGCACACCCTGTATAATTAACATTTTGCAACAGTGTGTAACTTAGTTACAATTGATGAAACATAATTTACTGTGTACCTATAGTTCAAAGTTTGTATTATGGTATATTTTTTCCATATGCCACCTGATTATTAACACCTTACATTTATTTTTGGTACAATATTATAATTCATGTAAGGCCATTTTTATAAGTGCACTATTAACTATAACCCATCATTTAAAATAGGGTTCACTGTGTTGTATAGGCATTATGAACTAGGCTAGGACATGTTTGACTCAACTGATGCACATCTGAAGAGGAATTTCCATGAATACTCAGGAAGATAATTAATCGTATCAAGAACAAACAATTTGAAGATGATAATGCTAATAATATTAACAATAAAATTATAAATGAACATGTATGAAGATTGAGCTTGAACATGCAGTGAATGATGAACATACAGATATATATTACCTAAAAACAAGCTGGTCCAATTTGGGGGTGGGCAATTTCCCTTTCTAGTGGGAAGGAGCTGTGCCTGAATTTAACTGTCCCTGGTGCAGGATTACCCTCATCCTACAGTCCAAATTTAAATGCCAAAAGTTCACAGTTACTTAAAATTTGTATTGTCAGAAATCTCCCTGCATAGCTGGCATCTAAATTCTCAATTTTATAACCAGTGTTTTGTCTATTCAGCTATTTATTCTCCATACACAAGAGTGTTTTCTTGCTTATGCTACAAAATGGAAGAGTGAAAGGTGCAGGGTCCCAGTCTTGTGGCATAGCCCATGCTGTGTCCAGCAGTGTCCAGAACCTTGAATTCCTCTCCATAGGCAATTGAGAGAATGGAAGACCATACTCCTCTTTTGCTGACTCTTGGCAATTTAGTTGCTCTAATAAAAACTTCACCTTGCACCCATACTGCATGATGTGATATTTGTTGTCTCTTACATCATCACATGCATTATTAGACATTGTACATACAGTTTGTTGTTAAATATGGATTATATTATTCCATATCAAATCTTGTGTGTAAGGTACTCACCATTCTTTTGAAGAAGAGTCAATGAAGGCTTAGAAAAAAACAAGTAAATTGACCAAGTTTGCATAGCCAACAGGTGATAATACTACAATTTAGAGGCATTATGGCTGACTAAGGACACCAAGATTTACTAAATAATTGTTTGAAATAGCTATGATGTCCAAGAATTAATAAGTAAACATAAAAAAGATTGTTCTAAAAAGGGAAGTTAACATCAGTCTGGAGCTGAAAAAAATGAGATTTCTAAAAATATTTACTTCTTGTTCCAGAATAAAATCTTTGGTATTTTATCAATAGATTGCAGGATAATATGACCATCTTAAGAGAGGAGATAGGGATAAAATCACACCACAATTGAAGATGACAGTAGAAGTTGACCCTCTGTCCTTCTGCTCTATAAAACTAACTTAAAACTAAAATAGAAAAGAGATGCTTTCTGATGAAAAAAGAGATGTCTATAACCTGATACTACAATAAAGATGAGGAATATATGCCAGGGGAGGAAAAAGGAATGCCAGAACAGGATTTACCAAAAGTACTGAAAGAGTGGTGGAAAGAAGAAGTTACAGCACACAAATGACGAGCTCACATTAAAAATTTGTTACAGAAGACATGGGTGTTGCATTCAAAAATTTCCCAAGAATTTAGAACAAAAGAATTAGACTAGAAAAAGAAAGTGATCAAAAAATCAAAATAAATACTAAGAGAGAAATAAAGTAGATCCAAATATGCATAATTTTTGTTTTTGGAAAATAAAATCAAATATTAGGGGCATTAAAAAACTAAAATATATAGTTAAAGAAACTTCATTGAAGTAAAAGAAAATTGATTCCACTTATTGAATGACACATCATTCTAGAAATATGAGTCTAATTAGTACCAAGGCATGGCCTAGTACAATTACCTCATTTTAAAACTAGGGAACACTGCAATTAAGCAAAAAATATAAAATAACAAACAAATGGTAAACAGACAAGCTTGTGAACTTTCTGCACAGTAAGATTCCAAAACAAAAAATTTTGAGAAATTATCACAAATTTCTGGTAAGTTTGAATGACAGAATGCAGAACAAGAAAGGGAGTGAAGTTAGATATATATGATCTGATTAATCAATTAACTGGTTAATGAAGTAAAATCAAACAAAATCAAAAGGGCATCATATTTAGATGAAATAAATCTAAAGGTTTTAGGGAAGATAAATAGATAGATAACTAAAAATTGTCAAAGCTAAAGTACACTTTAGAGCTGATTAAAAAATGCCTGTCTTAATTAGGTATTTAAGTGTTTCAAGGAAGTTCAGGTAATTTAGGTGTGTGTGTGTGTGTGTGTCTATGTGTGTTACACATTTAATAGTCACAACATTCTTAAATCATAGACATTATTATTAAATTTTCAGCAGGAAAGAAATTAAGTAAAGATAATTAGGTAACTTACCCAAAGTCCTACAGTCTGTAAGTGGTAACACAAGGTATCAGATGGCAGGCAGTATGGCTCCAAGAACTGGTGATTTTAACTGTTCTTAAATATTTCTGGAGAAAAAGTTGAAATTATAATTTTAATAGGTCCTTGCTGGCATTAGAAACAGGAATCAAATCTCTGGGAAATATTAAAGAGTCTTAAAAGAACTCTATAAATAGAACACATTAATATATGGTAATCTAATAAATGAATGAATTCTTCATAAATTCTTCAACTCTTACCTCAACAAACTGCACACTCAAATCTCAAAGAGGCTGACTATATTAGCTTACAATTTCTAAATATTTAAGTAGTCTAAAGATAAGCATGAGCTTTCAAAATATTCAAATAAATAGGAAACATATAACCCCAAAATTATTAATGGTGACCTCAACAAGATTGTGGAGTAAGAAGCTCAAAATATATACCTTCTCCCACCATAAACAACCAAAAACATACAGAAACTCTCCTAGATGTCTGGAAAATACTCATAGGAATAAGCCATCAAGGTAAAATCTGAATCAAGAGAAAGGCATCATGAAAATGGTAAAAAACTGCAGGGCACTTTACTTGCCCTGACCCTGTCCCCCACCCCCAGCTAGGCTGCCATCTGTGTGATGGCAGATGTGTTCCCAGTATGGGTCCAGGAACTTGGTTCCAGAGAGAACATATTACACCATGTTTGTAAATTAGGGTATATGTGTGTCTCTTCCTACCATTTGGGTTACTTGAAAGACATAAAGCACTTATCTCTTTTGTTTAATCCAGAAATTCTCTGGAACAGAGACATGGTGCAGAGAAGTGGCACAGTTTTTTTTGTTTGTTTGTTTGTTTGCCTTTGTTTTATTTTTCTGAGCTCCTAGCACTCAAGGTAATCTCTGTTGAAATACTAGTTGAACACAAATAAATGAACAGAGACTTCAGTGGTCATATACAACAAGGAATATAGACCTAGCACAAATAGTTTGGAATAGACACTAAATAGAGAAAGAGGATAATCTGATTACTAGAGTAAACACATTATAATATTCAAGTGAGCAGATTTCAATTAAAAAAAATCATACAGCATACAAAGTAATAGGAATTAATGGACCATTCAAATGAACAAATTAAAGTGGCAGAATTCATCCCTCAGTAAGCCCAGATATTGGCTTTGTTACTCAAATAAGTTAAGCCAATTCTCCCAAATAAATTCAGTGAGCTAAAGGAAAAATGAAAAAAATATATAGGAAATAAGGAAAATGATAAAAGAACAGAATAAGGATATCAATAAAGTTGTAGAAATCTTTAAAAGGAACACAAAATAAAGTATGTTACTTAAAAGTACAATAACTAAAATAAAAATATCACTGGGGGGTTAACAGCAGATTTGAATAGGAAGAAGAAAGATTCATATTCAATGAACTTGAACATAGGACAATTGAAATTATTTAGTTTGAGGAGCCAAAACAAAGAAATGAATAATATACAAGGACAGAGACTAAGGAATTTGTGTGATACAATGAAGTGCACCAACATAGGCATTATGGGAACCCCAGAAAAAGAGAAGAAAAGGGCAGAAAGGATATTTGAGGAAATAGTGATCAACAACTTTCCAAATCTGAAGAAAGTTAGTAATATACACATACAGGAAGCTCAATGAACTCCAATAGGATAAAGTCAAACACAAAGATATTCACACTGACACAAAGTGTAGTAAATGTTTTTGATGCCAAAGACAGGGAATCCTAAAAGCAGAAAGAAAGAAGAGGCTCAACACATAATGGGATCCTCAGTAAGATTAAGTGCCAATTTCTCCTCAGAAAACATGGAAGCCAGAGGCAGTGAAATGACATGTTTAAGGTTCTGAAAAAAATGTTTTTCAACCAAGAATTCTGTATTTGGTCAAACCACCCTTAAAAAATGAGGGATAAATTAAGATACTTCTGGATAAACAAAGCTGATGGAATTTATTGCCATTAGAACTATTTTACAATAAATGCTAAAAGGAAACCTTCAAGATGAGAGGAGAGGACACTAAACAATAACTTGGAGCCATATGAAGAAATAAAGATCCATGATAAAGGCAACTGCATAGGTAAATATAAATGAAAATATCATTGTATTCTTGGTTTGTAACTCCACTTTTTATTTCTTACATGAGCTAAACTATAATTGCATAAAAATAATCATAGATCTGTTGTTTGGCACACAATGCATAAAGGTGCAATTTGTGAGAATAACAACAGAGTGGGGACAGAGAGGTATAGAAGCAGAGATTTTATATGCTATGGAAGTCAAATTGATATCAACTGAAACTAAAATGTTTTATATTTAAGATGTTAAATGAAGAAAATACCTATAACATTTAAAGAGAAGGAAATGAGAGGGAATAAAAATGGTTCACTACAAGAGATCAAATAAGCATAAAGAGGGCTCTAATGGATGAAATATGGGCCAAAATGATCATGACATGCAGAAATCAATGGGAAAATGTCCAATTATTCTGCCTTATTTTCATATTAGTAATTATTTTAATTGTAAATAGATTAAATTCTCCAATGTGAAGACAGATACTGGTAGAATGGATTAAAAAATATTTTCCAGCTATATGCTCTCTATAGACTTAATGAGACAAATAAGTTGAAACTTAAATGATGGGAAAATATTCCATGCAAATAATGACAAAGAGAGCTGCTGTGACTATGCTAACGTCAGACAGAACAGATGTTAAGTTAAATCTGTTAAAGATGAAGAAGGACCTTATATATTGATCAAAGGTCAACTCATTAACAATATATAGCAATTATAAATACATTTTCACATAACAACAAAGCAAATATCAGCAGATTTGAAGGGAGAAATAGACAGCTGTATAATAATGGTTGGAGATTTCATTGCACTACTTTCAATAATGGTAGAATATATAAGAAAAAAGATCAATAAGGAAACATAAGACTTGAACCAATCCTGTAAATGAGCCATATACCAGACATTGGAATATATCAATCCATCCAACAACAGATCAAACATTCTTCTCATATGCACATGGTCCAGGATAGACCATACATTAGGTCACAGAAGAAGCCTCAATGCATTCAAAAATATTGAATTCATACCTAACATCTTCTCTGACCACAATGTATTAAACTAGAAATCAATAACTGGAAGAAAACTGGAAAATTCTTATATATGTGAATATTAAATGACACCCTCTTAAACACCCTACAAGTCAAGGAAAAAATCACAGGGAATATTCCTAGAGAAGAATGAAAATGAAAACATAACATACCAAAACTTATGAGATGCAGCAAAAGGAGTTCTCAATTCTAGCTGTAAATCCTACATTAAAAAAGATCTCAAATAAATAACCTAAATTTACATCTTGGGGAAATAGAAAAAGAAGAGCAAAAAAAAAAAAAATCATAAAATTGGCAGTAAGAATAGCATGAAGATCAAAGAAGAGTAAAATAACAGAGATAACTGATAAATAATTGGTCATTAAATTAAATGCTGAATTTTTGAAAGATCAATAAAATTGACAACCTGTAGGTACCCTGACAAAATAAAGAGAGAGCAGATACAAATAACTAAAATCAGAATATTATTACTGATTTACAGAAATAAAAATGATTATAAAAGTATTCTAGGAACACTTGTATGCCAACAAGTTACATAATCTAGATGAAATGGACAAATTCTTAGAAACACATAACTTAGAAACACATAACTAAACTGTCTCAAGAAGAAATAGAAAATCTCAACATACCTATAACAAAGACAATGAATCAATAATCAAAAATCTCACAATGAAAAAATGTCAAGAACTGGGCAGATTCCCTTATGAAATCTGCCAAACATTCAAAAAATAACACTGATCCTTCTCAAACTCTTCCAAAAAATTGAGGAGGAGGCAACACTTTTTAACTCATTCTATAAGATTAGCATTATACCATACCAAAGTCAGATACAGAGAGCACAAGTAAAGAAAATTACAGAAAAATTAATTCCCTTATGAATATAGATGCAAGTATCCTCAAGAAAATACTAGCAAATTGAATCCAGCATCATATTAAAAGGATTATACACTAATTCAAAACTGAATTTATTCCAGGAATACAAGGTGGTTCAACAAAAGAAAATCCATTAATGTAACACATCACATTAATAGAACAAAGGAAAAAAAATACAGATCATCATCTCAACACAGAACAGGCGTTTGACAATCTCTCTAATAAAGAAAAAAACTAAACATTAATGGAGATACTGAAATCATCAATATATTGAATGCAATTTATCCAAAAACTGAAATGTTTGTTTAAAATTTGGCAAACATTATTACATACAGTACTTAAGAACAGGTACAGGAATATTCACAGATTGATAATCACAATATATGTAAAAACATGATAAATCCAATACACATTATTGAAAACACTGAGCAAATTAATAATAAAATGCCATTTCCTTAATTTGATAAAGAGTACTATGGTAGGTTGAAATTCACCCTCCACTCACAAAAATATGTTTTAATCTTAATCCCACTCCTATAGGTGTGACCATTTGAAGAATTTTTTTTTAGTTAAAATGTGGCCAATTGACTCAGGTTGTGTCTTAATCCTTATTTCTGAAGGCCTTATAAGGAAAAATGCCCTGGGAAAGGGAGGAGTGGGAAGCCAGAAGCCAGCCCAAACTGGAAGAGATAGGAGGTGACTTCACATGGGGACAGAAAAGCCAAGAAACCCAAAAATTTTCAGCCAGATCATCACTGAACCTGGGAGGAAGCAAGTTTCTAGTCTCTGAAATGGTGAGCTAAGTCAACCCAATGTGCAGTATATGTGTTAGCAGCATGGAAACATAAACGTACCTATAAAAAATCTGCAGTACACATCATTTGCAATTATGAAATATTGAAAGCTTTTGGTTGGGATTAGAATTGGCATGTCATTAAACAAATCTTGGAGATTTGAAAATTTATATAAAGAAGTATAAGCATTCAAGCTGTAATAATGTGCAAACAAATATTTCATACTGAGAAAATCCAAAAGTGTCTACAAACAAAAATTAATCAAAATATGAGAAGTAGCAAGTAACCTTAGCAAAGTTATTGAATATGAAGCAATATACACATTTTTGTATATTGCCTTCCTTATGTATCAGAAAGAACAGAAAATTGAAACAAATAAAACATAAAGTTACAAATATTTACCATTTAAATAGTAATAAATCTATCAAAAGCTGTGAATAGCCTATACTTTCAAAATTACAAATTGAGAGAATGTACAATTGATCTAAAATGGCTAATTATGTCCCAGTTTTAGTTTGGAACACTCAATGTTGTTGGGATATTAGTTCTTTTATAATTGATCTATATATTTAATGCAATCCCATTAAATATTCCAGTTGAACTTGGGGACATTAAAAAGCTGAATTTAGAGGGAGGATATAAGATGGCAGCTTAAAGAGGAATGGAGGCTAAGTAGTCCCCTGGAACAACTAAAAAAAACAGAAACAACTAGTAAATAATCCAGAATAACTGCAGGGGAACAGACATGACCGTTCACTCATCATACACCAACCTGAATTGGAAGGAATGCCTGAGATCACAGCATAAAATCTGTAAGTAAAAACTGTGGATCCAAATCAGGAGACCCCTCCCCCACAGCCCGAGCTACAAAGCCTCCTGGTGTGAGAGAGAAGCTTTCTCCCAGCAAGTGAATATAGCTCAGCTAAGCTCCAACTGGAGTTTTGAATAGCAAGTGTGAACTGCTCACTAGGAGGTACGAATCCCCAACTAGCAGACAGAGGCTTTGGGTGACAACTGACCTTGGAGAGCTGGAGGGTCACCTCGGACTAGCTCTGAAGGGGACTCTCTGTTCCATTTTCAGCTCATTGGGGAAAGTCTCAGCCATTTTCAGTTCCCAGTGTTGTGACTCAGAGAAGGGTGGAGATAGCACAGGCAGAGAGAGACCATTGAAATTCTAATGACCTCCCCCTAGGGGGTCTATCTTCTCTACTAGGAAAGGAGTGGGGCCCAGCTCTACTATCTCATTCAGAACTTGGGGAAAGAGCCACACCTCCTTACACCAGTCAAGAATTACAGGCTAACAGGCGCCACCTGTTGGGCAGAAAAGCACAGTGACCAGAGGCATCAGAGGGTGTACCAATTTTCTAAGACACACCCTCAGGGAAGCCGGATACTGAATATTTCTTCCTTCTGGGACCTTAGCCCATTCTGGTCTGGGGAGGCTTGATTGGGATAACCAAGGAAACCATGCCTAGACAACAGAAAACTACAACCTGCACCAAGGAAAATGAGGTTATGGCCCAGGGAATAAACTTGCACTTCGACTGTGATGCAGGAATTGAAACAACTAACAATAAGTCAATTCAAAAAGTTTAGGGAAGATAAGGCAAAAGAGTTGAACCATATAATGAAAACACAGAACCCACATAAGGTGGAAATTGAAAGTTTGAAAACCAACTGGCAGAATTTATGGAAATGAAAGGCACAGCACAAAAGATGAAAGACACAATGGAGACATACAACAGCAGATCTCAAGAGGCAGAAGAAAACACTCAGGAAATGAAGAACAAGGCAACTGAAAGCCTACACACCAAAGAACAGTTAGAGAAAAGAATGGAAAAATTCAAGCAATGTCTCCGGGAACTTAAAGACAAAACAAAAAGCAAGAATTTACGTGTCATTGGTGTCCCAGAGAGAGAAGAGAAGGGAAAAGGGACAGAAGCAATAATAGAGGAAATAATCAATAAAAATTTCCCATCTCTTATGAAAGACATAGAATTACAGATCCAAGAAGTGGAGTGCACCCCAAACAGAATAGATCTGAATAGGCCTATGCCAAGACACTTATTAATCAGATTATCAAACATCAAAGATAAAGAGAGAATCCTGAAAGCAGCAAGAGAGAAATGATCTATCACATACGAAGGAAGCTTGATAAGACTATGCATGGATTTCTCAACAGAAACCATGGAGGCGAGAAGGAAGTCGGGTGATATATTAAGATACTGAAGGAGAAAAGCCACCAATCAAGAATCCTATGTCTGGCAAAACTATCCTTCAGATATGAGGGAGAGCTTAAAATATTCTCTGACAAACAGACAGTGACAGAATTTGTGAACAAAATACCTGCTCTACAGGAAACACTAAAGGAAGCACTGCAAACAGAAAGGAAAAGACAGGAGTGGAGAGGTTTGGAAAACAATTTTGGGAGATAGTAGCACAGCAATGTAAGTATACTGAACATAGACGACTGTGAATATGGTTGAAAGAGGAAGGCTGGGATCATGTGGGACACCAAAACAAAAGATGAACGATAAAGACTGGGACTGTGTAACTCAGGGAAACCTAGGGTGCTCAACGATTGTAATAAAAGGTACAAATATGTTTAAAAAAAAAAAAGCTGAATTTAAAATGCACATGGGAATTCAAAAAGCTGAGAATGGCAAGGCAATATTAAGAAAAAATATCTGGGGAAACTACACAACCAATATCAAATGTTATTACAAAGCTATCTTAATTAAATCGCCATTATTTTGTGTATTAAATAATAAGTAGAAAAAATACTGAGAGTCCAGAGTCTGGTCTATTCTCCTAATATTTAAGACAAAAATAACATTACATTAAATTGGAAAAAGATTGTTTTTCAATAAATTACATTTTATCAATTTGATAAACATATGAATGAAATAATCAGTCTAAATGAAATAATCATCTAAATGAAATAACCAATCTAAATTAATTTTAGATTGTTTTTGGATTCCAGTGTCAAAGAAAAAATAAAGCATACAGAAAAAAAAAGGAATTCATGAATTTGATATAGACAGAAATATAAATGATATATAAAGCACCAACCATAAACAAAAAGATAGACAAACTAGGCTGTAGAATTTAAAAGGTATATATACTACCAAACATACCTCTTATACAGACAGGTATCTATCAAAAGATAGTATATATAAAGGACTTTTTACACATAAATTCGCTACATTTTATTAAGTACATGGTGTAGCTTGGAGTTATGTACTTAGAAAAACATGTCCTTAATCTTAATCCATTCCTGTGGGTGTGAATCCATTGTAAACAGGAAATTTTTTAAATGTTGTTTTTAGGTAAGGTGTGGCCAACTGAATCAGTTTGGGCTTTACTCAGAGATACTGGACTCCTTTATAAGCACAATGAAATTCAGACATAGGGGGAAAAAACAAAACAAAAAAAAAACATAGGAAGCAAGAGGCTGGAAGTCAACTGTACCAGGAATCCAGAAGTGAAGTATCTGCCATGTGCATTGCCATATGACAGAAAAGCCGAGGACCAAGTATCACTGGCAGCCATCCCCAGAATGCCAAAGTCTTCAGGGAGAAAGATTTGCCTTGCTAACGCCTAAATTTTGAATTCCAAACTGTGAATCAATAAATTCCTGTTGTTTAAGCCAACCCATTGCACGGTGTTTGTTTTAGCAGTTGGGAAATTAAAATTATATGTGTCAAACATACATGTTTCTCTCATACAGCTACATACCTGTCAAAGGACAGAATATATAAAGGACTTCTACAATTGAAACTTAAAAATCTTAACACCTAATATAGGCACATTTTATTATATGTAAATTATATCTCAATGTAATTAGTTCAAAATAAAAGAAAATAAAGCACCATTACACACACACACACACACACACACACAGATACACACATAACAAACACAAACGAGAATATGTAAAAATAGAAAGACTGATATGGCCAAAAGTTGGCAAGAATGTGGAATAATTTGGACTCCCATATATTGCTGATGGGATGAAAATTGGTGCAGCTATTTTAGAAAACTGGCAATAGCTACCAAAGTTGAACCCAAGTATAACCTTTAGCCCAGCCATTATACTCATTTGTAACTAAGTTGAAATGTGTACATTAGTTCAAGAAAAGAAACATGCAAAAATGTTCGTAACAGTACTACTGTGGCAGAAGTCAAAATTTACATACAGTTAAATATCTATCAGCAATAGATTGGATAAAGAAATTATGGCACTTTCATGGCACAGAATATCATAGAATAATAAAAATGAATAAAGTATTATTGCGTACAACAACATAGATGGATTTGACACACCTAATAGTAAGTGAAAGAAGTCAGATACAGAGTGTACATGGCATATGTTTTTATTTATATTAAGTTTAAAAACAAGTAAAACCAATCTGTATTGATAGAAATTAGGAGAGCAATTATCTCTGGCAGTTAGTGACTGGGAGTGTGGAAATGGGGAGCTTCAGGTGTGGGGATAATAATTTATTGATCTGCTTACTGGGTAGACGGGTGTGTCTAGCTGCTAAAAATTCATTAAGCTGTGACTCATGATTTGTGCACTTTTATGACTGTATATTTTATCTCAAAGATAATTTAGTTAAAAATAAAACATACATTTTCATCACAGGAAAAGATTCAAATGTTTGAAATCCCAACTGAAACTTACTTGAAGTAGTCTCACATAGTGGTGAACAAGGCAGAGAAATGATAAACCTCTGACTTTGTTGTCTGGTCTAATAGTATATATTAAAGGTCAACGATTGTGGTCCAGGGGGAATCATATGTTTTGCAATCTATAAAGAGAGAAGAGATGTCCGTACTTTTCACCTTGAATTCAAAAGTTCTCATGGGATACTACTGATTTTTAAATATTGAGGTGAGTGATGTGCTTCTAAATGGTTTGTTTTTTTCTGCATGACTTGAAAGGTTAATTCCATGCTCTCTAATTGTTGCAGCATTATGTGCCCAACTTCAGTCATAATATTTTGTCATGGGCCATCTGTAAATATAATTCAGGCATAATCTAAGCATAGATGTTATCTTCATTAAGTAGAGAAACCATTTGCCACTACAAATCTAGGCAAGAAAAGCTTGAATCAAGGTATTGTAAAGAAAAAAATTCTAGGGCAATATCTTCTGTTACCTTTTTTTACTTAAATTATCCATTGAAACTAGATGAATCCCAGTAGTAACAGAAGTCTTGCTGCTCTATCCATGTTTTCCCTCATGGTCTTTAAGGCATAAAACACCCTTGGCATGTGTGAATCAGTAAAAATCAAATAAATTAAATGGAAAAATAGGGTAACTAGAAATCTAAAAGGTGATATGTCAGTGTAGACTCACCTACAAGGGATAGAATTAGACCTATTAGAATAGTTAGGATTTTAGTAGGTGGAGAGAAATGGAAGTTGTACCAAGATAGCTTTCAAGGTAACTGAAAACTTTGGCAGAGGCTTGGAAAAGCAAAAGAGACAATACCAGCCTTCTAGATCTCACAGAATATGGGACCACCTCAGTAATCTCCAAAATCTGAGATTTCTAATAAATCATATGAATTTCCTTTAATAATATTGTATCAGGCAGAGATAAAAAGGAAGCCCATGTCAATAGATTTCAGAAAATATTAATTCAACTACCCCTAGGCAACATGTAAGTTGATATTTATTTATTTATTTATTTATTTATTTATTTATCTATTTATTTTTGAGTCAATCTAATGTCCAGCTGGCTGCTGTCAAGCCACAGAAACCAGTGCACTGAAACAGGCATTCCCACTGGAGAGGAGCTTCGTGAGAATCCTAGCCCTTCTCCCCTGGTTCTACAACATGAAGCTGGCACCTGCTTCTTGCCCAGAGAATGACAGAGGACTGTGCGTAGCTGGCTAGAGGAGCCCATAGTCGCAGAGGCATGGGGGCAAATTCCCTCTAGTTGTTTGGTATGACCAGGATGAGTGAGCTCTAACCTGATGTTAAGTTGAATTTAACATCACATTTTCAAAATGTTTTGTTTTTAAATCTGCTGCCAGAAATTTAGAAATGCTGTAATATATTGTGACATTATTCCAGTGAAAACAAGAGAATCCTATAATTTCAGGGAAGATACATTTTTTCTAAAGTTTCCATTAGAAAGAATGCAACTCCATCTGCAGCTGCTATTATAATGAGCAGGTATGTGTTCTGGTTTGCTAATGCTGCCATTATGTAAAATACCAGAAATGGATTGGCTTTTACAAAGGGGTTTATTTGGTTACAGATTTACAGACTGAAGGCCATGAAAATGTACAAATTAAGGCATCAACACTAGTATAACTTCACCAAAGGAAGGCCAATGGCATCCGGAAAAACTCTGTTAGCTAGGAAGGCATGTGGCTGGCATCTGCTGATCCCAGGTTGTGTTCCAGCTCCTCTCTCAGCAACTGTGCATTCTTCAAAATGTTGCTCTAGGAGCATTTGTCCTCTCTTATCTTCTCTGGAGCAACCACTGGGCTAGCATCTCCAAATTTCAGCAGAAGTCTGCTTTCAGCAGCCATCTCCAAGCATCAGTGTCAGTGTCAGCTCTTAGCTTCTCTCCAAAATGCCTCCCTGATCTGCTCTCAGGTCCTTCTTTTGTGAGCTCTTTTATAGGACTCCAGTGATTAAATCAAGACCCATGGAAATAATTTAATCAAACTTTCACCCACAGTTGATTGAGTCACATCTCCATGGAAACACCCAATCAAAGGATTCCAGCCTAATCAACACATACTTCTGCCCACACGAGATTGCATTAAAGAACATGGTGTTTTGGGGGCCATGATACAGCCAAACCAGCACAGTATGCATTTTAGAAGATTCAATTTTTATGTTCATAGACACCACAATATCCACTTGTGCCATGTACATTTCAATTAAATGAATAATCAATAATTTGATTGATCCATTGTATCATAATTTCTTATTAACTCCCCACCATTGCTTATATGGTCATGTTAATATTCTTTATCTCAGCAGTAAAGGTCCATTTCAATTTGATGCCAAATTATAACATCTCTGTGCATCGTGGTACAAAGATTAGAACATGGATTTTAAAGTAGAGCAGACATGAATTTTAAAAAAGCTATTATATCTGTGTTTCTAGGGTGTAAAATAAATTGTACAGATACTTATGCTAGAAGCTTTACATTTGATAACAGAAATAACTTTGGTGCTTTGGCATTACTGAAACTATTACACATGGGATTTCCTAAATGGGGTGTCTTAATTATTCCAAAACACTATGTATAAATAAAATCTCAAGACTTCTTCCATTAGTTTGTTTGAAGAGCTAATCTGCTTGCAGTAGAAGCAATTAAAATGCTTGCATTTTAAGTGTATATTAAATAAATCAAATCTGATGATGCTGTAAACATTCATTATAGATTTATTTTGATATTTGTTCTGCATAAATTACAGATATATGCATAAACTTATCTTTAAAGATCTAATAGCATTTGATAATCAGGACACATAACCATGTACTATTTATGAGAGATGACGTTCAGCTAATAAAATGACAGTTTCATTGCCTGATTTGTAAATAAGCCAGTGAGATCCATTGGCAAAGCTGTTCTTTTTTTTTTAAAAATTATTCATTTTATTGAGATATATTCACATACCACACAGTCATACAAAACAAATCGTACATTTGATTGTTCACAGTACCATGACATAGTTGTACATTCATTACCAAAATCAATCCCCAACACCCTCATTACCACACACACAAAAATAACCAGAATAATAATTAAAGTGAAAAGGAGCAACTAAAGTGAAAAAGAACACTGGGCGCCCTTGTCTGTTTGTTTGTTTGTTTCCTTCCCCCACCTTTCCACTTATCCATCCACAAACTAGACAAACCGGAGTGTGATCCCTATGGCCCCCCCAATCCCACTGTCCCCCCTCATAAGCCACATTTTTATACAATTGTCTTCAAAATTCATGGGTTCTGGGTTGTAGTTTGATAGTTTCAGGTATCCATCACCAGCTACCCCAATTCATTAGAAACTAAAAAGAGTTGTCTATATTGTGCGTGAGAGTGCCCACCAGAGTGACCTTTCGGCTCCTTTTGAAATCTCTCTGCCACTGAAGCTTATTTCATTTCCTTTCACATCCCCCTTTTGGTCAAGAAGATATTCTCCGTCCCACGATGCCGGGTCTACATTCCTCCCCGGGAGTCATATTCCACGTTGCCAGGGAGATTCACTCCCCTGGGTGTCTGATCCCACGTAGTGGGGAGGGCAGTGATTTCACCATTCAAGTTGGCTTAGCTAGAGAGAGAGGGCCACATCTGAGCAACAAAGAGGCATTCGGGAGGAGGCTCTTAGGCACAATTATAGGGAGGTCTAGCCTCTTGCAAAGCTATTCTTTAAGAATTAGTTCCTTTTGCATATGAACATCCTATTTTTTAGCTTCCTTACCTGTAGGATATACATTAATAATTTGTTGGCATTTCCATAAGTATCATAATTTTTCCATCAATAAAGCCTGATTTAAAAGTAGTTGTTTGCATGAGAGACTAATTTTAGTTTTTCTTAATCTTGACCATCTTTAGTCTAACTGCTAAAGAGATATCCTTTAGACGTTCCAAGTTAAAGCCAGGAATTACTTGGGAACTCAATCGTAGTATGCAATCTAATTTTGAAATGAAGTATATAAACAATATACCTTATTGGCACCTTTCTGACCAATAAGATAAACAGAAAAATCTACTGAGATGGAACCGTGTAAAGACAAAACTCCAAAATGGGAAAACCTTTAGGTTCTACCTCTTCTCTATTGCTTCATATGCTGGAATAAAGATGTGGTATTTGTAACCAAAATGGCTACATTTTAGCCATAAGAGGTAAAAGTGATAAAAAATGTCTCCGAAATGCAGTTACAATGACATAACATGGAATTACGATAAAAAATATCACAGAGGTGTAGTTACAGTAACATGATAACACGAAATTACTGAAACAAACCTGTAACCACCTACTTCTAGGCTTTTGTAACAGAAAATATATAATCACTTTAGCCAGTTTCAGTGAGATTATTCTGTTACTTGCAGATGGATGCATCCTAGTTGTTAGTAATCTATACATGCTTACCCACTTCAGTTTTTATATTCTCTCAATAATTAGCTATTGAGAAGACTTTTTTATAAATAGATTTGCAGCTATTATTGCAATAAGTATTTCATCGAACCTTCCAAATACCATTATACTTCTGTCTACTCCCATTAGATAGCAGACATTCTATTCTTTTTATAACAAAAATTGATTACCCTTGTGAGTATAACGACTTCTTTCTCTGCCTCTCTTCTACTGATATGAGAAGCACAAAATGATTGTGAGATGGTTTAGATCTAGGTTTAGTGGAACTCTTACCACATGTTCTGATAGAAGTATTAACCCTTTCTGGCAATGAGGAACAGTAGTTCATCGGAGTCAAAAGTTGTGGGAAAGTGAAGCCCACATTTCTCAGGTGAATGACACGGAGGGATTTTATGAGCAACATCATTTCTCCTTTTACCCCTTGGATTAAGACACAAGTATTACTCTTATTACGGACATAGCACCATAAAATTAGTTTAACAAATATATGATATCCATAAGGATAGCACCCTAATCCATCAACGAATCCAATAGAGTTAACCTGCTGGATCATCCACACAAAGGTCTAGGACAAGCAATTGTACCTTGCAATTTCTACCAACTAGAAAGAGGCACATGGCCTAGTAGGTGTTTGAATTTCAGAGATGGTTCACTTGAGAAAAGGAAATAATGCTTCAGCTTTTTTATTCATTGGATTTTTTTCGGATGACTGACAGATCAAAACAATGCTGCAACAAGCTCAAACAAGCAGCCAGCCAATTGGGCCATCTTTCCCAAACAGTTCTTAGAGTGATAACAGAATCAATGATAGAGAAGATGCTGTGTGGATTTTCTGCCAAGTCCTTTATGCTAATAATGTGTGCCTTTTATCTGATAGTTAAGTACAGTCAAGAGGTCTCTATTGTTCTAGATCCCTGTCTTTACCACCAATACCAGGAAGTCAAGTCCCATGGCAGTCTTCCCTACAATAGGTCCTGGCTAACAAGGGACAACCACTACTGAGATGCTCAGTAATGTTGATGCCACCCCCAATAGTGCACTCTTTATTGCTTTAGTGAAGGCAGCATTCTTTAGACACTCCTGGAAACCATACTCAGTTGGGTTCTCTAGTTTTATATAATAAATCTGTTCTAGTTGATATATCTCTCTGAAACTATTTATCAATACTCTTCCAAGGCAGTGGTGGAATCTCCACCTTATTAACTAGAGGTCATCACTATACCATATAACCCTGCCAGGACATTAAAACCTGAGGAAGGGGAAGGGTTCCAGTGTAACTGAACTTTTCCTTACCTGGGGTTACATTCCATCCTTGTGGCCCATTACATTGAAAATCATTTCTCCTGCAAATTA
This sequence comes from Choloepus didactylus, assembly GCF_015220235.1. NCBI lineage: Eukaryota > Metazoa > Chordata > Mammalia > Pilosa > Megalonychidae > Choloepus > Choloepus didactylus. The sequence goes on along the minus strand of NC_051319.1, from coordinate 44,064,399 downwards.
CTGAGTTGTGTTTTTTTCAATAATTGTTAGCCAGTTCTTATAGTTCCTTGAATATGAATTTTTTACCTGCTACAAGAGGGAAATTAATTTTCCATTATTCTGTGCTGAAATTGGAGCCTAGTTATTTGTGTAGAAGCAATTACAGGCAATAGTTTCAGAACTTGAATGGGCAAGTTTAATTTTCAAAGGCTTCATGTGAATAAAGTCTTCATATGGTCTAAGTCAAGGGGAAATCATTGTCATGTAGAAAGGGGAGGGAGCCACTTATGAAACCTCAGAAATTCCAGGGAAATTTGGGGGTTCAAAGTTCTCAGGTACAATGACACAGGTATCCCCATCCCTTATCTCAAAGACCATTCTATCCATATCATGGGCTTGACATTAGAATAAGAGACTTGCCGGCGGTTTATATTCAGCCTTATTTTTATTAACATCGGCCTCACTTGGGATGCAGAAGACCAGGATTTCCTTACAATGTGATAGAGGCTCTTTGACTTTCACACTGTGTTTCAGTTGATAGCTGACTGACCCGAGCCTATCATTTTCTTATTTTCTTCCATTAGTGTTTTAATGGCACTTAATAACAAGTAACTAACTCCACATTCCTTCTAATTATCATTGCTCCCATATCTTTCAATTACTAAAGTTATTGCATAAATTATGGGTGCTCTTCCACATGTATTCCTCCCAATTCACTCATATATAAGAGTTGTTGTAATTGTGACGTCACTGTCTACTGGTGGTTATCACCACCTGCTTACCATCAGCAACCCAGTCTTATTACCAACTAGATAATATGTCATTCATTTTCCAAATGCGATAATGATAAACTGTTTCCAGAATCGACTGCTGGTAGTGTCCATCTCAGTTTGGGTCTTACTAGAAGCAGACCTTTGGGAAAGGATTCAGTGCAAGTAGTTTAAACGGGAGGTTCAAAAAGCAGCATTATTAGGAAAGTGAAGGAAGACAAGAAAAGGAAGGTGGGCATTAAACAGTGCCTTATCATCTACTTTTTATCATGGGCAGCATGTTCTTAGCCCACCGAAGAACTCTAAGAGTCTATGAAGAAATGAGTCTCAGAATGATCACATTTGAAGGGGAAACAAGCTAGGATGTATTATCAGTCATGGATTGAGGTCTGCTCCTTGGGGCTTATACTTCTCTTGTACTTTCAGACTGACATATGCACAAGCAGAAAAGGCTCCAGAGCCAAAAAAAAAAAAGCAAACAAAAGTAAAAAACAAAACAAAACAAAAACCAACTTTCTGGAAGAGAAATGGATGTGCTGGTAGTTGAAAGTGTGAAGTGTGGTGAGCATGCAATGAAATGGTAAGGCAAAAAGTGGATGGTGAGGGCACCAGCAACATCTGTTTCAATAACCTTATATCTGACTCTTTATATACATACATCTATATATATATATATAGATATATGTATATATAATTTTGTTTTCTCATTGTATACTCTATATTCTCTATTGAAGCTTTCCATGGAGTATATTCTCTCTTAGACTCTTGGAATTTAATCATTATTTGTGAAATATTTTCCCTTTAATTTCTTTCCTACTTTCTACCAATTTCTGCTTAACATCTTCTCTTTTTCTGGATACCACCCCTTGTTGTTTGCAAATATGAATCCCTGTATTTCCTTTGAGTTGTTTCATTGTAACTGTAATTGCTTCATTAATCTTTCAAAATCATGTTGGATTCTTGTAGAAGAGCATTCCTCTCTTTCAGGATGAATTTTATTGCTTTTTGTTTCTTTTGCAAGAACTTATGCTTATATTGTATTTTTATAGACTTTTTATATGCATTCTGCAATTTTATTTTGGATTTTTAATACTTTAACAAGTTTGGGATTTTATCTTTTTGGACCAACTATTAGCAAGAAGATCTCATAATTTTCTCTGTTCTCTAGTTTCCATGAAGATACAAATTGAAGGGTTTTGATAATTCTTGTCTGTTTCCATTCAACTTATTTTCAGTATGGTTTTAAGAAGAGAAGTAGTTAGATTCAGATCCAAAAACTGCAAACAACCTAAGCACTTTCTTGAAAAAAATGAATTTATTTTCCATTTCAGAATTTATTTACATTTAAAACATTCCTCCTAGACTTTTGTCTTGTCTTGTGTCTTGATTTTGTTAACTTTTTGTTTTGGATAATTACAGTTTCACAAGCAGTTGTAAATAATAACAGAGATCTCATGTACACTTCACCCAGTTTCTCCCAAAGGTAACATCTTGGATAGCTGTAGTACAATATCACAACCATTATGCCTCACAAAATGACATTAATTAAATCTATCAACAATATTCAGATTTTGTCAATGTTGCATTCATGTGTGTTTGTGAATTTAGTTCTATGCACTTTTGGTACATACAAAGATTCTTGTGACCACCGCCACAGTCAAAATACAGAACAGATCTCTAATTCTATCCATTTGTTCCACACCCACCTGCCTCCTCTCTACACCCTGGAAACCACTAATCTGTTCTGCACCTGTATTAGTTTGTTGTTTCAAGATTGTTATAGAAATGGAATTATACAACCTCTGATATACAACCTTTGATGTTGTTTCATTGTCACTTAGTGTAATTCACTTGTGGTCCATCCAAATTGTCATATGTATTGATAGTTCTCCCTTTTTAATGCTGAGTAGATTTCCATGATATAGATGTAACTCAATTTGTTAAACTGTTTATATATTAGAGTACTTTGTATGTTGGAATGTTTTGACCATACTTATTTTGGGACAGCTTCATGTTATTTTTGCTTATTGGAGAAGAATATCTCCACTTTATTCCATCTTTTAATTCTCTTTCAACAGGTGTAACTGAACCAAGAAGTTTTCAATCTCTGACTATAAACTTTAGGATTTGGAAGCATGGTAGTTTCATGTTCATCACACCTATCTGGAGAGCAACAGTTCAGTTTACATTAATTTCTCAATTTTAAGGATTTCATTCTATGTTAGTAAAATAAATGTTTATTTCATGCATGTGTGTTGTACCATCTTGGGCTCAGATGTCTCTTTGGGCAATAATTTAATAATAGCCACACCTAAGCAAAGAAAATGCTCTCTTGATGATTTTCTAAGCAAGTGGGGAGATATTTTCTAGCTGTACCTTCACAGAAGGGCAAATCTTTGTGTCTCCAATTTGATGAAGCTAGGTGATGAAGCTCCATCTCTCTCCCATATATGGAGGGAAATACTCTTGAAGATACAAGTCCAAAACATCAAACTGTATTCTCTTCTTTAATAATGTATTGTCTGTAAAAATGACATGTTTTACATTTGTAGGGTCATAAACACAAGGTAGACAGTTTGTGCCTTAAGTAAAATACAGATAAAGATCTATATGAAATTGGAATAGGAATATATAAAACTAAACCCTGTGTCTGCACTGATGGATCATAGTGGGGGATGTAGATCACTGCCAGCTTGCTCTCTTGATTATTCCTTATATTTAGTGCCTCGATTCTCATCCCAATTTAGTGCAAAGTAACCATAAATTCTTCTCAAAGCACAGTTTGGAAGAAATCCTGCTTTACTAAGTGGAACAATTTATCACTCACCTTTTGTGAGCAGTTTCCTATTTGATTATGTTGCCAGAGATCACAGCATGTGCAAAATAGAAATGGGCATGTTTTTGGATATTGAAGTTGAGACCAAATTAAAAGGAGATCTGATTCTAAAGAGTAAGGTTTTAGTTCTGTAGGCAACGGGGCATCACTGATGATTTTTTGAGACAGGGCTTAATATTACCTAATTGTACTTTTGGAAATGGCTTAGGTAGAATTTTAGAATTGATTAGAAAAAAAAAATGAAATCTTAAGTGCCTGTAAGCATTTGTTTTGTATATTTTAAGTGTAAAATATACAGCTCTATTGATGAAAAGAAGTTAAACATGAACTCAAAATACAAGTTAAAATTACATCAAGTATATTTCAACCAGATGATGCTTAAAATATATGATATATCCAACAACACACATGGGCAATTGATTTAATGCAGTCTTCTATATGGTTAATCTTTCCTATGTCACTTCTTGTCCAATTCATCGGCCTTTGTCTGTCTAATGCATCTGTGAAAGAACATGTAGTGATAATTACACCATTAAAATATTTTTGAGTATCAAAAATAATCTGTATGATAATTATAGTGCCCTTACAGTATTTATTTTAAAAGTGAAATCCTATTTCCTTCAACTTATGAGAATGCTACAGTGTTGATAGAAAAATATGTTCTCTTTTCATCTGGAATTCTCAGCAATCATTTCTGAAAACACAGTGTATATTGGAAGGTTGCTAACTTGAATGAGTTTAGGAACAATTTTTGACTCAGTAAATAAAACATTTATGTGATCAGAGTATTCACAAATATGAAAAATCTTTCTTCTCCTCTAATATTTTGTGTGAACTCACTAAGTGAGACAGAGAAATTCTTTGATTAGGCACCTCTACATGAAGAGTTTTGTGTTTTGTGTGTGTGTGTGTGTGTGTTCTTTTTTAGTATTTTAACCTATACTGAATTAATGAATTCTGTTACCAAATAATTAAATGAGTTGACAACTTGTTTGTTCATAGAACTGTAACTCTAATTGACCCATTCACATCTTAATCAGAAATATTTCCATAATTGGGTGAAAGTAGAATGCATCTTATTTTGCACTCACACAAATTTTTTTGCTTGGAGGCACATTAGGCCATAGCTATTTTGGAACTTCTTCACTTAAAATAGGGTGAAGTATTTGAATTTCCCAAATAAGTGATGTCAAATAAATTTAATGTGATTAGTATATCTTCCCTTTTGTTTGTCAACATTTATTGCTATCACAACCCAATATTTCAGAGTCTGTGTGTGTATTTATCTGTTACACCATGTGATGACCAGCTAGCTATTCCTTTTCTCATGGAATCCTTGTCTTCAAGGATTGAAAGACATTTAGCATTAGTTCAAATTATTGGAGAAAAGACTAATTTGTTAAAACATCTAGAATAGACAAATAGATCAATAAATTTTTCAGTATTTACAGAGGGCATATGAGGTTTTGAGATCCTGAATGAGGACAAGTTGAGACTTCTGAAAAAACTCACTGAATTAGGGCTACCATCATACTTTCTTGATAATACCTTTCCATTAAAAAAGAATAATGCATTGTGTACATTTGCCAGATGCTTCCAACTGCATTATATATATATATATATATATATATATATATATATTTTTTTTTTTTTTTTTTTTTTTTGAGAAAAAGGGATAAAAGTGACTGGAATTGAAGCCTGAAAATAAAATGAGTGGACTGATCCATTTCATAACAGGATTAAATAAGTTTACAGAACAAGTTAAGAACATTAGCCAAAGACAGCCAGTGCATGTGTGAAAAAGTAGAGGATAAAGAATAGACCATGTTATCAGGGTAGGTGAATTATAAGGAAGGGAGATGGCTAGGTAATATCTTTTCCATCTCTGATTCTTGCACCTAGTTAAGAAAGATATGGCTGTGTATGCATCTGTTTTGAAGGGGATACTGGGTAATAAAAATATACAGTAGTACATGTAGTATATTCTAATGATGTAGCTGACTGTGGTATATATAGACAAAGGAAATCCAAGTAGAAAATATGCCTTAACAAATTTATACATGTTTGTATCAAAAACAGTTTGCCCAGAGCCTGGCATACAGTGGATGCTTATTAATCATTTGTCAAATCAATGACTGAAGGTCTAAGTTCTAAAGTTTCTATTGAGCTCCTTTGTGATAATTGCTTTAAAGCTGTAGAAAGATGCATAAAGTATAGAAGTATCAGGGCATGCTCACCACTATATTACTCATCTGTGTCATTTCTTAATGGTTATTGTACCTTGAAATTTATAATGCCCTTTACAACCCCTGTCAATAAAAATATATATATTTTTTATTTGTCAATTATTTATTCCCTGTCTGCATCCTTTTACTGAATTCATTTAGCATATCTCTTGTTTAGCATAAGTTGTCCCATATCTCATGTTACTTATTCATCAACATAGTACTTAAAATGTTTTTATATTCATTCATTATGATAAAAAATAGCATTGGTATTTTTGTACAGAACTAATAGGTTAATTATCCAGATAAATGTTTCATCAGCTTACCCTTATTTGTTCATAAAATGGCTTACTATCCAGGTATTTTGATTAAAAATATTAAAGTCCTTTAATACACAGTGAAACCTTGCTGTAAAGTAGATTATTCACATTCAACCTATAATGTCTAAGCATTATCTTTATTTCTTAAATTTGATGCCAGAGAATTCTTATTCTTATCCCAAATGTTTTTTTTCTCCCACAGAAACACCATTCTCTACTGTTATCCTTTCAAAACAACATAATGTACAAGAGCACATACACACATACACACACACACATACACACACACAGGGTACTGATTATTGAATGCATTCGTGAAACTTTGTAGCAGGGGAATAATTACTTATATGAACTGACCTTAGTGGCTAACATAAAACAGTCTAATTATTGTGTTCTTAAAGTGACTGTAATTAATGCAATCTCCAAAGCCATAAGATATTAATATTTCAGGTTGCAGATTGTCTGTAACATTTGTTGCACAAGATGGTAGTTTAATGTGCAGTCTGTGCCATAATTCACTGTTAATCTTTCAAAACTGCACCTTTAAAGTGCCAGCCCTTAATAAATTGCTGCTGTAATATCAGAGGTTTGAACTCAACTGCAGAGGAAAATTAGCAATTAAACATGCAGCCAAATTGAGACATTAGAAAAAAAGTTACTCCTAAAAATGAATGCTAATGCACCAGTTTGGATGTATTATGTCCCCCAAAATGCCATTATCTTTGATGCAGTCTTGTGGGGGAAAACATATTAGTGTTGATTAGATTGGAATCCTTTGAGTGTTTCCATGGAGATGTGATTCAATCAATGATGAATGGAATGTTTGATTGGATCATTTCCATGGAGGTGTTACTCTGCCTGTTTAGGGTGGTGTTAATTGCATCACTGGAGTCACATAAAGGAATTCACAGAGCAGCTGTGAGTGACATTTAAGAGAGCAACTGAAAGTGACATTTTGAAGAGAAGCTGCAGCTAAGAGAAGACAAAAATGCTCCAAGAGCAACATTTTGGACAACACCATTTTGAAAAGCTTGGGAGCAAGCAGATGCCAGACACATGCCTTCTGAGCAAAAAGAGGTTTTCCAGATGCCAATGGCCTTTTTCCAGTGAAGGTACCTGATGGTTGATGCTTTACCTTGGACACTTTATGGCCTTCAGACTGTAAGTTTGTAACCAAATAAACCCCCTTTATAAAAGCCAATCCATTTCTGGTATTTTGCTTAACAACAGCATTAGCAAATTGGAACTGCTAATATCTGATATATTTCATAAGCAATAAGTTTGAGCATTGGGTGAATTAAGTTAGCAAATTTGGTAGCTTGACTTTGTCTCTGTTCCAAAGCTTCTCTCCTCATATAAAATTAACAAAGAAACATATATAAATTTGGATACATAATAGTGTAGAGAATCAGGATCTTTAAAATATGTTAGAAATTTTTTTCTTTTAGAAACAATATTCTTATACAGCAGGTGCAAAAATCGTCATTGCCAATTGTATATACTTGAATAACTTGGGTCTTTAACCCGGTGGCAACAAAATATGTGCAGGTTTGGAGTGGGTCAATAAGGAGATAAAAAGATCTATAGAGTGTTATTTTTGTATCAAAAGTTATCTTAGCCAGCAGTACACCTTATTCTTGAGTCACTGCTAAGCATGCTTAAAGGATTTGAAACTCCAAAAACTTTTATTAAACCATAGACTGCAGTAAATATGTTATTAAAAAGTAAAGAACAGGCTTCTTTCAATAAAACTGCCCTTGGCATTGGAAAACCCTTTAGAAACAAACTACATTTGATCCTCAGAGATTTTATTATTATTTGCTCTTAGTTTTTGCTTTTTTCATATCCTTTTTCATATAATGCATTCTTATATAACGCATTCTCAGACCATTTAATAATGACACTAAAAATTTCTCAAATATTTGACCTCTCAAATTTATACTGTTTAAACAATAGACACAATGATCATCTGCTATTGTTGAGTAGTGCTATTAAAATTGTAAAACAAATAAATTCTCTTTATAATGTATACAAATCTTCACTGAAGTATTAGATAAAAGCTGTCCTTTTAGAGGAAAATGAAGGATGAAATTGAGCATTGGATGAATAGTTAGCAAATTTGATAGCTTGACTTTATCTCTGTTCCAAAGTATGCATGTGCTTCTTTTTAAGCCTTCCCCACTCATAAAAGTGTTCTAAAGCTCACTATATTCACAAATCAGGAGAGTGGTAGGCATAATTTAGACTTTTGGAGGGAGGAAGCAGAGGATTTATAATGAAGAAGATATTTTTGACAGATTTTCTGTGAATACACTTTGTATACATGCACCAGTATATATACTTCAACATTTACCTCATTGTAGTGACAATGGATTAAAACTTTCTAAATATAACACACAGTTCCCCCTGAATATCATAACTTATGCATTAAATCAGGCTCTGTAAAACATTCCTGATCAATAGTTTTTAAAATTACAACTTATTCTCTAGGTATTTTCTGGGAATTGCTCACAAAGCCAGACTATATGTTTTGATGCACACACACACACACACACACACATAGACTCATGTATTTCTTTAAACACTGATATATTTATATAAGAATGAAAAATATTTACAATTTACTTTGCTATGGATGTGTTTACATCTCACATATGAGGTCATGTTTCAGATTATTTTGCAAGTCAATTTACATATTTTCCTTCCCAAGTTTCTTATTTGGTAAGGCTCATTAAATACAGACATTTGTTTGTGTCTTAAAATTCCCCTCCATGTTTGTGTTTCTACAGTTTTAAATAAAAGGATGCCTATTGTGACAACCTTGCATAATAGCATTGATAAACCATGAACTATAAATGATTTTAAGGTGCACTTTATCTCAGATTTTAGAATGATTTTCATTATAATATTTTCATGAAGTCATATATGACTAACTGTGATATTTAAAACCTAAAAGAAGGTTAACCTGCTGTTCTTTATAATCAAAAGCATAAATCAGCCTCTTAATGAATTAGTTCTCTTAAACTCAAGCTTCTTTTATTGTCATAATTCCTTTCCTATAAAAGATCTCTCTCCACTGAGTTTTATTGAATCTTTAGGTTTATGTAAATAAATCAAAAGAGCAGGCTTAATAGGTAAATGAAGTCTTTATCACCTTGTTTCAAAATTAAGACAAACTAAAATTCAGACATGTTTCCGTGATACCATCCAAGTTGTCGCTCATTGACCCTAAAGAGACATTTAGGGGAAAAAATAAAAACATTGAATCCAAGGCCCATTTAATTCAGTGTTTATTTGCTTGACATCCTAGTAGTCATAGCTATATTACTTCAGATTTTCTTTCTATTGTAAGCAGATTACAAGGAACCATAAGCTAAAATAAAGAATATTGGCAGAGCTGAGCTCCTGTTCCAGTTCTGGCACTGTTAGCTGTGAGATCTTCCTTATGTCAAGTTAGTTCTTGGGCATGGTTTTCTCATCTTTAAAGTGTTGGACTGTTGAATACTGTGTTCCCTTCCATAAGTCAAGTTCCAGTGATAAAATTTAAAGTATCTGAGGATCAGGCTGTTTCTTTAAATAAAAGACTTATATCTTTAAGGTCCAAATAATCTTCCTGTCTCTAAATGTGGCATTCTGTCAAATATTAATGTTTGAACTTATAAACAACTTAAGATATTTCTATTTAATGCATAATGTTTATATGTTGGGCTTTACATTATATGAGACAATCAACATAATATAAACTAGCAGAATATGTGTTATTACAAATGTGCTTGTAAATTCTCCTATGTAGATGGCAAATTAGTTGTTGGAGAAGAGTGAATTAATTTAATGTGCTATAGTGGTAAAAATGTATAAAAATTAGAGAAAAATAAGTTTAGGTTTTCCCCTTTATTCCTAACAGTTGAATATTTGTGCTGAAGAAACCATTTTAAAAAAATAGAACTTAGGCAAATCCCATAAAAGCAAAGATTGTGATGTGACTGCATAATTTAAAATAACTATGTGGGATATTTCTCAAAAATTCAAAGACAGAGGTGGGGTAAGATGGCAGAATGGTGAGGTGTGTCTTTTAGTTACTCCTCTGGAGCAGCTGCTAGATAAACAGGAACTGTGCGGAACAGACACCACAGAAGAATATGAGTTTGGACACATGGCACACAACAGTCTCCAGTGTGTGAACCAGCTGAAATCAGCAAAATGTATAAGCTCTCCTGGCAAGGAGGCCCAGGTCCCTCTCTGTCAGGCACATCAGACTTTTCCTGTGGCTAGTCTCCTGAGAGAGGAGGGGCCATCAGTGCTGGGAACCAGGAGGGAGAACGGCAGTTGCAGCCCTGATTAACAAACTCAGACTGCTGAACAAAAACACCAACCGTAGATAATCTGAGATCAGACACTGGAGAATCTGGGTGCAGTCAGCCTAGCAGAGAGGAGATAGGGCTAGCTAAAACAGCAGAAAAAACAAAAACAGAGCCTTTTGGAGCCTGGGTGAACATAATAGGGAGAAGGGCTGGGCTCAAACAGAACCTGGAACATTTGCAAACCAGGGAAACTTTCTCTGAAAAGCCAGTTTTTCTGGTTTCATGTTTGCTACTCAATTGTCCTGTCTTTTTACATTTCAATAGCCAATCAGAACAGCAAGGACAGAATTAAGGGCTTCTCTGTAAATGGTCTATACTGGGCCTTTCTTTTTCTTTGTCATTTTTCTCATCTTTTTCTCTCTCTTTTTTTAAATAATGATTCTAAGTAGCCCATTACAGAAAGCCTCAAAGACTTGCAATTTGGGCCCAGTCAAGAGGAGAGCTAAGATAACTCTGAGATACAAAGCAATAAGTGTAGTGGGGAAGAAAATTCACTAAGGACCATAACTTCCCAAGAAAAATAGAGTGTGGCCCAGGTCCAGTGGCAGCTCTCCTTTGGGGAACTCAGACCCCAGGGGATGGAATTCAGAAACCAGCTTCAGTCAGCCATGCCCCTGACAGGGCCAGGGTCACCAGGAGAACTAAAGGCACTGCACCTTCTCACACTGGTGAAGGAGCTGCTGGATGGCAGGTGCCACTGATGGACGGCATAGGAAAAGCACAGAGTCTAAAGGTCTCACAGGAGAGTCTCATTCTCAAGGAAACTCCATACCCTCCTCCTGAGACCTGGGCCTCTCTAGACTGGGAAAACCTGACTGGGGTTGACCATATCTCAGGAGACGCTTACACAGAAAGGCTACATAGAGGCAGGGCAAGAAACAGAAAAATGAGAGGTGATCCCCCTATGTGGGATCTGACTCCCAGGGTTTAAATCTCCCTGGCACCCTGGGATATGACTCCAGGGGATGAATCTGGACTCAACACCATGGGATTGAAAACATCTTCTTGACCAAAAAGGGGATGCAAAATGAAACAAAACAGAGTTTCCATCACTGAGAGACTCCAAATGGAGTTGAGAGGTCACTCCGGTGGACACTCTTATGCACTATACAGATATCCTCTTTAGGTTTTGGTGCAGTGAAATAGCTAGAAATAAATACCTGAAACTATCAAACTACAACACGGTAGCCTTGACTCTTGAAGACGATTGTATAGCAAGCAATATAGCTTACAAAGGGTGACAGTGTGATTGTGAAAGCCTCGTGAATTGCAGTCGTTTTATTCAGTGTATGGATGGATGAAGTAGAAAAATGGCAATAAAAAACTAAATGAAAAATAGGGTAGGAGGGAAGGAATTATTTGGTTGTTATTTTTTACTTTTATTTTTTATTCTTTTTTTCACTTTTTCTGGTACAAGGAAAATGTTCAAAAAATAGATTGGGGTGATGAATGCACAACTATATGATGGTACTGTGAACAATTTATTGTATACTTTGGATGATCATATGGTATGTGAATATGTCTCAATAAAAATGAATTTAAAAAAGTCAAAGACAAAATATGAATTTTGAGAAATATTTTCAGTGCAAATAGCCATTAAATATACATTAATGGCATTATCATATTAGGGCATTTCACTAATTATATTCATAAAGATTAACAACTCACCCGAAATATTGCCAAAATACATAAACTGGCAAAAATCAGTGAAGAAATATAAACAAGTACTGAACATGTAGTATCGTATTCACTCTATTTAGTATAAAAACATTTAAAATCAGTGAATTAAATAAATAATTAAAGATTAAAATATCATCTTTCAAATTGATAAATATTTAACAAGTATAAAAATGGTAATGGGTCAGCAGGTATGAGGAAATAGGCAATGAAAGGAAATTTGTCAGTGTGTGTTATAGGCCTAAAAATGGATACTCGGAATACAGAAACTCCATTTGAGGAATTTCCTTAAAGGAACAATTGCTCTGGTGAACAATGATGATTCCAAAAGATGCACACAGTCCCAATGCTGTCTTTTCCTCTCTCCCTGCAGCTATCATGGCATCTTGGCCACAGCATTCTCATCCATTACAAATCCCCTAACTGCTTACCATTTGTTGTTCCCTGACTAATTTTGCCAAAAACCAGGAATATCTCAATAAAATTTAAGGTCATAAAGAAATGAAAATAACATAGTTACTCTGACTAAAATTAATGACCGGTATAGTTATTATGATACTGCATGATAAGTAAAAACAGTTAAGTATTCATTTGATGACTACAATTAATATTATGCTTAGATTTGAAATGATGTTTCAACTAAGTCCAAGAACTATCTTTGAGTATATGCTATGTGCAAATAACTATGCTACAGATCACAGAAACTTTTGTCTATTTTACGATATTGAATTGATTCTATTTCTTGCTACACATATTTTTATGTTTATCTCAGCATTTCCAGAAAAACTAAATTTTACTGATTACCAGAAATGCTCACAAATGTGCCAAAATGTAAATACATAGGGTGAGTTTAAGAATGCACAATTATGAATATGAATATTGATGATAATATTCATCAGGTTATTTAATGTTGCCCTCCCTTTAACTCTCTCTCTCTCTTCCTCCTCTTAACCAAATTGGTCCAAAGTATAAAAGTCTATTTCCTCACTGAATAAATACTTGAAAATTGTGATTTTTGGTAATGCTTTCCCCAAAATTTCTAACCTGAGTCCCTCAAAATAATAAACTATAAAAATAATTTAGCAAGTGTATGTCAAGAGTATATGAAACATTTTATTGATGCCTGATGCTTCTACTTCAAAGAGCAGATAGAATCAACTGAGTAAATTTAATGCACAGTTAACTATTCTAGAAACAAATTAGATTCATAGAGACTTGTGTTTCATTCTGTAGCAATAAGGTCAACTAAAGGACATGAATTTTATCACTGTTCTCAGTATATACATTTAAACAGTTAAAAAAAAATTCTATTGCCTCCTGAAACAGAATGTATGCTCTCTTTACTTTGTTGATTTCAAAAGTGAACATATAAAAGAGCCTTCAGAATAGATGTAATGTTCACACTGTAACAAATACTGGAAATTTGGTGTAAGATTGTCAATTAGATATTTTAATAACTAGTTGAAATATAAATAAATAAGGATAGAGAATAAGAGACATTTTTGAGCTTTTTAATATAAGAAGAGGTTTTAAATGTTGTTACATTTCATTTGCAAACTTATTGGTAAGATAATATTGACTAATGAAAGTAATGTAAATTGATAAAATATGTATTTGTGGTTATATTAGAAAAAATTGATGAAATATTAGGAACTAATATTGGACTTATACCTGGAACACATGAGAGATGAGGGATAAGAAAAAATATCTTTCACATGATGACTCATTGATATTGCTAATATTTTTTTATTTCAATAACTAGGGCTTAAAATTCATCAGCATAAAATGACATACATCATGCACAATTATTGTTCTAAATAAATTAAGAGCTTTAACATAGGCAAGCAAAAGAAAGTGGAAGTATGTTACTGTAGTTAACAAACACATGAAATTTAAACTTAATGGAATGTACAAATGATCCAAGAAAAATCTCCTTTAGGAGAACTCCATTGACTGAATTATTTTTACTGTTGCTGATCATTGAAATCGCTCAAACTTTTCTAAGTCCTTCCTAAAGTGTTCATGATAAATCTCTGCATAATATTAGTACTAAGCAATTTCCTTGTGAATTGATACATAATCTGTGAATCTGGAACAAAATATTAGGTATGAAGGTATTACACACAAACACACATATATACATACACGCAAAGAATAACTGTTATCTTCTTCTTAGTAGTTTTCCGGACTTCCCACTCATTAGACAGAATTAGGACAACTTCTTAGTCCTTCATACAAGTTTTCTCAAAATAAATTTATTTTACTCCTAATCCAGTCTAGTGTACTTATAACTATATCCATCAATATTGATCCATGGTTTGAAGCATTGTTGTAGAATGATATTGACTTCTTTTGTTTTTTTAATCATTAGATTTTTGCCATTTCATTTCACTCTAATGTAGCTAGTAACAGAATGAAATTAGTATGTGACAAGTTCCCCAAACTTGACTCAAAGGCAACTTTGATTTTTCACTGGATGATGTTCATTAGTTCACTAACATTTGATAAAATTCCCCAAGGAAGAAAAAAATATATATAGTTTGAAATATAACAGTCTAAATTTTACTCTAATCATGTTTTAGGAAAAACAATATAAATGCTATCTACAACAATAAATTTTAGAGTAACTCAATAACATATCATGACTTAACAAAAGAAAAAAATCTGTATTTATAACAGGCTTTTAAACCAAGTGTTAAAGAGATTGTATTACAATCATACACACATTTTTTTCCTGTAGTTGGAAAAGCAAATATAATGGTACATTTCCATTTGTTTAGCCAATACTACTTAATCATTACAAAGGGAAAATATAAAAACTATTGTAAGCTGCTAATGATTTTTTTTCAAGAGTAAACTCTATATTTCTTTAAAACAAATTTTCTTTAAAATGAAAAGTACATTTTAAAAGATATATATTTAATTGTAAGAAAGATAGATGATGGGTTAACTGAAATATAGCTCCTCACCTTAGAAATATTTTACATATATATGAAAACAGTAATGCACCAAAAATGAAAACAACTCAGTACTAATCCACCCTGACAAAACTACTGTGAACCTGTGAATTGAATTGTACATTTTAACCATAAAGTCACAAATATTTGAAAAGAGAGTATGAGTCTTAGGTCTATTAAGCTTCATCCTAGCTCTAAAATTATGGTGTTTTATTTTATCAATGCTAAGTATGTTCATATGCATCTGAAAGTAATTCTGAGAAAAGTGTTCCAAATGGGGCTTGAGCAATTGAACACATCCATTAAATTTAGTAGTCCAATGGGAACACTTCGAATGAAACAACACATTTTTATTTATACATTCTCATAATACTTTTTGAAAATGAAAGCTTTAAGGTCTTATACATTTATTCAATTTCCTGTGTAGATTTTATTTCAATAAAACATGCACACACACAAACACACCACAAACCTCAGATATGACTTATTCTAATTGCTCCATACACAGAAATGATTAAAAGCCATAGTTTCCAAATCACGTGCCAAAGTGGGATATTTTAAATATTTTAGGAAACACAGCAGCACCTGTGAAATGCTACACAAACTATTACTATTAAATCAAATGGTGTGGACTTAGTTACTTAATTTTCTGAACTATTAGGTATTCCTTTTGACCTAGGGGTTTAGTTTACAAGAGGGACACTAAGGACATTGTGAACCAAGAAATTTAAAAGGCTCTGGATGAAGGCATGCAATCAGAATAACCTGAAGTGATTTCCTCACTAACTTCTAAAATTCTACATCTGATTCCCAAAGCTTTCTAATGCTTTTGCACAGGTGAGATTGGAGAAATAAGAGACGATCAGACATACCCATATCCTGGAACCATCTGTGGCTTGCAAGAAGGTAGCATGCAATCATTTAGCAGATGTATTTGAAGTATTAAAGCATACCCTGAGGTTCAGGACTGGGAAGAATATAGAAGATTCCATGTGAAATGTGCCAGTCCCTGTGAAATTCTACTGTAAATTTTCCCAGAGATGATCAATTTGTATTCTCATTTCCTTAAAATTTTAAAAGCATAAACCATAAGTGAACAATTTCATCAGTTTTACAGAGTAAACAAAACCATGATACTAAAACCAAAATTAAGAAATAAAACATTGCCAGTAACTCAGAATACTTTTTGTTTCATACCAGCTACTCTTCCTTACAAAGTTAAAAACTATCTTGACTTTGATTTTTCTTAAATTATTGTTGCCTGTTGGGGTATTTAATGTAAATAGAATCATGGCAGATGCATGTATTTGGTCTACTTCTTATGCACAATATTTGTGATATTCATATGTTTGTCATGTAGCAATAGTTGGTTCACTCTTATTCTTGGGTAATAATTTATTATATGTTTATAATGGAATGTGTTTATTCATTATCCTGTGAATAGCAAGTGGATGGTTTCTGGTTCAGAACTATAGTGAATACTGTCCCTACAAATATTATGATACTTGTCTTTAGGGTAATTTATATGGACATTTCTATTGGGTACCTACCTAGGAGGAGAATCGCTAG
The DNA here is from genome assembly GCF_015220235.1 of Choloepus didactylus. Taxonomy (NCBI): domain Eukaryota; kingdom Metazoa; phylum Chordata; class Mammalia; order Pilosa; family Megalonychidae; genus Choloepus; species Choloepus didactylus. Next base: position 44,047,705 of record NC_051319.1, on the reverse strand, counting down.
GTCATATCTTACATGATTTTTAGCTTTAGTAGAAGCCAAGGAACAGTTTTACAAAATAGTTACTCCATTTTACACTCCCACCAACATTGCATTATAGTTCAAGGGACTTGCCAAAAATTGTATTATTAGACCATATAATTTTATCTATTCTGAGTTGTGTGTAGTGATATTACACATTATCTTGTATTTTGCTGCATTCAATATCTTGAAATTTTTGAATTTCAACGGTATTGATATGTTTACATTTTCATGTGTGTGATGGGCATTTGGACATCTTCTTTGAAAAATGCCTGTTCAACACTCTAGGCCATTTTTGACATTTTGTTGTATTTCTTTTCCTGTTAGTACATAGCAGGTTTTTATGCATATTCTCTACAAGTAATTTATCAATAAGTATATTGGAACTATATTTGCCACTTGTGGCTTGCTTTTTTGATACAAATCCAATCAAGAGCAAAATTTAACATATTGAAAACATCAAATGTTGAAAATATGGAACAAAAAGGACATTTATAATTGGGATGCAAAACCACTTAGGAAATACTATTGGAAGGTTTTATTAAAAGTCAAACATGAATCTAGTCTATAAACCCATTGTTTCTTAGGGTAGATATTTATAATAAATTGAAATACATATAACATAAGTATATGAATGTACTACTGAGACCCACGACATCGGTAAATCTCAAAAACATTGTACTAAGTAAAAGAAGCCAGACACAGAATCCTGCATGCTATGTGATTCTATTTATCTTATATTCTAGAATTGGCCAAATTAATATATGGAGATAGAAATGAGATCAGTTGTTATTTTGGAAGTGAATGACGGGGAAAGTGGCATGAAATAAATTATTGAAGTAATGGAAAGTTTTTGTGTCTTGATAGTGGTGGGAGTTAAGCAAATGTATGCATTTATCAAAATGGATGAAACAGTACACTTATGATTTTGTCATTTTTCTATAAAATCTTATATATTCATAAAAATTAAAGGAAAGCAACTTTAAAGAAGTTTTAAGTCAATAAAACCTGAGGGAATTTGCCATCATCAATCTGGAACAGAAATAATAATGGTTGATTCTCAAGAATAAGAAAAGCAATCTTACACGGCAGCATGGAAAGTGGGAAAAGAATGTAGAGTACTGGAAACAGTGAATATTAGATTAATATAATCTAAATGAATAATGACTTTATAGAATACCAATGTTTTATGGGATTTCCTACATATACAATTAAACATATGGCAGAAATAATATAAAAGACAGAAGAGAGTTAAATGAAATTAAATTTTAATAAGATATTATTTGGGGGATGCAATAAAATAACTAAATTAAAGTCAACTGTAATAAATAAAGAATGAATTTTGTAATCTTCAGGTTGACTATGAAAACAATAAGTAAAAATAGCAATCCAAAATGAGAATATAGTAGAATAAAAAGAAATACTTGATAAACCAAGAAAAATGAAAATAAAGAATAAATTTAAAATAAAGGAGATAGTAAACAGCAAGATGGTATAGTAAAACAAACCATCAGTTATTTGAATTAACCAATACACCCAAAGCAAATTAAATAAATTTCCCATTGAAAAATAAAAACTCTATGCTCTTTCCAAGCAATGTAAATTAAACTTGAAGATTCAAAAACATTGAGAGCAAAAGTTTGAAAAAATATATACTATGCTAGCACTCAGTAAATATCCAACAGAAATTAGTGCACATATTCACCAAAAACATTATATTGATAATTGACAAAAACAACCAAAATAACATTAAGGATAGGACAGATAAATACATTGTTGATGTAATAAATGCATAAGATGCAAAAAGTGCACAGCAATGAAAATTAATGAATTATACCTAGCACTGATAATAATGATGACTCTCGCAGACACACTATATACTGTCAACATGACATAACTTTTGATGTGAACCTTGATTATCTGGCTGATGTAGTGTTTGTCAGGTTTATCCACTAAAAAGTCACTTTTTTTCTGCATTTTCTATACTGCACTCTTTGTATGGAAGTCATTATGTTTACCTCACACTGAAAGAGTGGCAATTATGCTCCACTTCTTTGAGGGCTGGGTATCTATGCAACTTATTTGGAATTTCTCCATATGGGACACCTGTATATTGTCTCTTATTTATTTATTTATGTAGTCATATATTTATTTATATCAGTATGGGCCCATGGATACTATATATACATATATAAATGCATAATCTATTAGTTATAATTCAATATTAAGTTATTATTTTGCCCAAATCATTTCAAATTTGGTCACTGGAAGCTCTTTCAGTCGGCTCACATGTAACTTTAAACTTTCCCCATCTTTCCATTTGCGTGTGTATGTGTGTTTGTATGTGTTTAACACTTCCTCACTTTCTGTCTCTGTGTTTGTACATGTTTAGCACTTCCTTACTTTCTATCCTCATCTTGCATATTTTCTACCCTTGCTCTATAATTAGGATTTCCCCAAGGAAATATTATAGAAAATTATACATTTCTAATTTTCCTTGATTACAGGACTGGTATATGTGATGTAAGTATATAGTGAGGAAATTGCCACTGTTTTTTGCAGAGCAATTTTGGAAGAGTAATAAAGTTTAGAAATTTTTATTCTTTTCTGGACAGTACAAATATAATAATATTAAATAAAATTACATTGAACAAATTTGAGAATATCCACTTAATATTAATACAGTATACAGAAATCATAGTAGTTTGTAAAAAATGACAAAATACAAAAGAACATCCATTTAACAAAAGATATGCTGTAAGAATATTTTTAAATAGATAAAAATACTTTAGAATTGTTTAATTTCTAAGGCACTAGACATAAATTGGACCAAAATTGATAAAGTGAAACTATCTATATATAAATGGTCAGATTTGGATGGTTCTTTACTGATAATAAAATAAATCTCTAAAAAGAAATTAAGAATATAATTCTTGCTGCTTAGAGATGGCTGATTATTTATAGAGACATTAGAATATAAATGAGTGGTATTGCAAACAATCTGCCATCTCTATTTAGGATATATTGTGGGCTATGCTGGTTTGAATGTATTATGTCCCCCAAAATGCCATTATCTTTGATGTAATCTTGTGTGGACTGACATATCAGTGTTGATTAGATTGTAATTCTTTGAGTGTTTCCATGGACATGCACCCCACCCAACTGTGGGTGATGACTCTGATTGGGTAATTTCCATGGAGGTGTTACCCCATCCATTTCACTGGAGCCAGATATATGAGCTGACAAACAGAAGGAACTGAGTGAAGCTGTGAGCAACATTTTGAAAAGGAGCTACAGCCAAGGGGGATACTTGGAAGAACGCACAGAAGCTACAGATGAGAAACAGTTTGAAGATGATGGTTGAAAGCAGACTCTTGATCCAGAGAAGCTAAGAGAGGACAAGTGACCCAAGAGCAACTGAAAGTGACATTTTGAAGAGGAGCTGCAGCCTAGAGAGGAATGTCCTGGGAGAAAGCTATTTTGAAACCAGAACTTGGAGCAGATGCCAGCCACGTGACTTCCCAGCTAACAGAGGTTTCCTGGATGCCATTGGCCAGCCTCTTGTGAGGTACCAGATTGTTGATGCCTTACCTTGGACACTTTATGGCCTTAAGACTATAACTGTGTAATCAAATAAACCCCCTTTATAGAAGCCAATCCATTTCTGGTGTTTTGCATTCTGGCAGCATTAGCAAACTAGAACATAGGCTTTAATGATTTTTCAGATTATATGCCTCAATTTTCCAATGTAGAGTTGCCACTGAATATTGTTGGGACTGTCCTGTTTAGCAATTAGTGACAGAAGAACATCAAGAACCATTCCAATTAACGTTTGGTCAAAACAGACAAAATGGCATAAAGTATGTTTTGTTAAAGAAGTCAGTACCATTGATTCACACTGTTCTATTAAATGATATGAAATATGTTTTAACAAAGCTAACTGGAATAATTAGAACCACTCTGTAATCAATCAGATGTTGACACTCATGTGGCTTGATGTTACAGAAAAATATGAACAAATATTTTTTGAACAGTATATTTTTAAAACCTTTTTGAAGTATGTTTGCAGTACTCAAGTTTAATGCCTATACCAATAATAATTCATTTATTTCTTTGTATTCCTCTCTACTGCCTCATTCAAAAAAGGATTTGAGGTGGTGTACTTGACTTAAAAACAAAAACAACACAATAATTCATAAACACATCTAGCACTCTAACTAGAAGGATGGTTTTGTTATTCATTCATGGATAATACTTTGGCTCCATGTGCATCGATGAAGATGAGAAATGTCTTGGCTTTCTGTTTCATTACATCAATAAGTATTTCAACTCCTTGTCTAACTCCTTGTTTTCCCAATAATCTTTATCAAGAAACAGAGACTGAAGAAGTGTTTTAAGTGGTGGTTCTTCAAAACAGATACTGCAGATGCAGGACACTCTGATGCCTTCTGAACACTTAAAGTTCAAGTTATCTTCACTCCTATCAAAGAAATCCTTATTGTCCATGAAGACCAAGTGCTTCAGGTCACACTCTCACTAGATAATGTGTGCTAGAGACACAGAACCTTGTTCACCACATTTTGGCATCAGTCTATTCTGTATATGTGTCTTCCTTGAGAGCTCTGAAAACACAGCAATTTGTATCTAAGCTATTGTAAATGGTTTTGGGGCTGGGAAAAAGTCCAAATTAAGACATCATCAAAGTGATGCTTTCTTCCTGAAGACTAACATTCTGGGGCCGGCTGTTGGTTATCCTTTATCCTGGGCTCTGTCGGATGGCTATGTACACAGTGGCCTATCCTGGCCTTTCTCTTCTCTTCCGAGTTCTGTTGACCTTCAGCTTCTGGTGGCTTTTTTCTCTCTCCAGAAGTTTGTATTCTTATAGTAGATGCTGTATACATCTGTCTACATCACCCCTACCACCTTTGTCAGGACTGAAGCACTTTTTTTTTTTTTTTTTGGTTTGTTTTAAATTTTTATTGTCATCTTTATTTTATAAATGAGGAAGCAGGCTACAACAGCAAAAAATATGGACAGGGCAGCACAGTACATAGTACTGTTTTAATCTTTAATTTTTTAAATAATGGCAAAATATCCTAAGAGATCCTTTTAAATTGTTTATGAATATAACATGTTTTAAATATAATTATTTTTTTCAAATAATTTTAAATAAATACTTTTGCTCAACAATTTCTTCCCACTAAGTCAGAATCCATAATGCTTTATTAAGAGCTTAAGCAAAGGAACTAGTCATTAGAAAGATCTCATTTACTTCTGCAATAGGCTGGTAGCATATACAAGCATATTTCTGACTGGAAGTGAAGAGACAAAACAGTATAGTGGAGAAAATCACCAGCCTTGGGGTAAGAACCTACACTCTACATTCTCTGCTTTACTTTTTTTAAATTTTTTTTAATTCAGTTTTTTGGGGATATACTCACATATCATACAATCATCCATGGTATACAATGAACTGTTCACAGTACTATCATATAGTTATGCATTCATCACCCCCATCTATTTTTTGGACATTTTCCTTACACCAAAAATTATAAAAATAAGAATAAAAAATAAAAGTAAAGCAGAATACCCAAATCACCACCCCATCCCACCCTATTTTTCATTTAGTTTTGGTCCTCATTTTTCTATTCATCCATCCATACACTGGATAAAGGGAGTGTGACCCACAAGGTTTTCACAATCACACTGTCACTACTTGTGAGCTACATAGGTATACAATCGTCTTTAAGAGTCAAAGCTACTGGATTGGAGTTTGATAGTTTCAGGCATTTACTTCTAGCTATTCCAATACATTAAAACTTAAAAAGGGATATCTATATAGTGCATAAGAATGTCCACCAGAGGGACCTTTCAACCCTATTTGAAATCTCTCAGCCATTGAAACTTTGTTTCATTTCGCATCCCCCATTTGGTCAGGAAGATTTTCTCAATCCTACAATGCTGGGTCCAAATTCATCCCTGGGACTCATATCCTGCATTGGCAGGGAGATATACACCCCTGGGAGCAGGTCCCATGTAGGCGGGAGGGCAGTGTGTTCACCTGCCAAGTTGACTTAGCTAGAGAGAGAGGGCTACATCTGAGCAACAAAGAGGTACTCAGGGGGAGACTCTTAGGCACAATTATAAGCAGGTTTAACCTCTCCTTTGCAGTCACACACTTCATAAAAGCAAGCCCCAAGATAGAGGGCTTGGTATACCAAATCGTCGAGGACTGAAGAACTTTTATTTTCCTATGTGCTAAGGGGATGGTTGTCTGCCAACTCTCATATAAGTACATCTTGCAACTTCCCTTGCTGAAAGGATTACTTTCCCCAAGGAAACACACCCCATTTTCAGGAGCATCCCCTATCCAATGATTGGATTGCAGACAACACTGAAAGGCCATTCTTGTTCCATTCACTTGTAGGGCAAGCTAGGCATCTGTTGCAATGGTTCTGTAGTTTATTGTTTTACTTTGTCCAGTCCTCCAGTACTTGACTGGTGGTATTCCTGAGAGCATTTTCCTGTATCTGCACACGAATCTCAACCTCAGAGTCTATTTCAAGGGAACTCAACTTATGACAATGTTATATCCTTATGCTGTGTTATATGGTAAAACATTAGGAGGATAATAAAATAATCACAAAGTTTTATTTTGTATTTAAGATTTGACTGGCATATATACTTAACATTCCCATTTAGTACTCCCCATAACACCTATGAGTTAGTGTTTGAAAAAAGCATCCATCCTAATTATGCCATCATCCTGTTTGCATCTGATTTGTACTTTCATTTCAGGCTATTGAATAAGGTACTTTAAAATAAATAAAAATGTATCTAAAATTTTAATTTTTCTAACTGAAAATTCAACATTCTGAAACATCTCTAAACTTTATTTTTTATAAAAATATTTACTGAGCACTTAATATATGCTGTGTTATTGGAATATAATTGTGAACAAAATAGAAACTCTTGTCCTTGAGTTCTTAGTAGAGGAAGACAGATTATAAATCAGTCTATAGATTTTCAAAAGGTGATGCAGGTCAAAAGTGTTGTAGAGGAGAGTAAGTCACAGTAAAGTGGGAATGGAGTCAGGGTAGAGTTTTGTTACATTTTATATCTGACCTGATTTTTTTTATGATGCCTATAGAAATTAAATCCTTAATATGTGGTATCCAGGACAAATGATATTCTAGTCAGAAGAACACCTAGCACAGAACATTGGCGGTGACATCATGTTTGGGGTGCTACAGGAACAGTAAAATCAGTATATTAGATGTAAAAGTGGGAAGACACAGAGTAACAGGAGTTTAGATCAGAGATTTTGTGAAGCCAGAATTTGAAGTGCTGGCTAGGTCATTGTAAAGGTGTTTCTTCATTTTGATTTCTAATCATTAGTTGGAAAGCCATCGGACAGTTGAGTATGGGGTTTAATCATCTGATTTATGTTTTAGATTTTAAGCTTAAACCATGGTATTTGGAGGGTTCCCAGCAAAGTACAAAAAGCTTAATGATCTAGATACCTCCAGAACTGTTTTTATTCTATTTGTGACAAGGTAGGGACAAGAGGGAGATAATAATGCTTTAAAATTTTTTTCTTTATGTATTCACATTATGGTAATTACAGATAATAAGAGAAGAGAGAAAGAAAGCTAAAATAATTGATTCACTGTTAATAGTTTTATATATTTCTTTTGTCTTTTGCTTTAGTATTAGTTGGCTAAGATGATTTTGCAGATATAATTTTGCTATCTTTCACCTAACATTCTAATATTTTTATACTACCAACCTTTCATGAACATTTATTTAGTATAAATGCTCCTAAATTTTTAAATGTCTGCATAGTATTATATTAAATGAGATATTTCATGGCTTGCTTAAAAATTCTCTCAGCATTACATTTATATTGTTCAAAATATTGCCTATTATAGAAAATGCTACAGTATCTATTTATGTGCATGATGCTTTTATAGCATTTTATATTGTTTTGTTTTAGTGTCTCATAAATGGAATGATAAGTCAAATGGTTTGGTCATTATTTTTTCATCTTGAAATATATTAGAGCACTTTTATCAAATATATTTTTAAATCATTTAAATTGCTCCCCTAAATAGATGATACCTATTTTATCATGATCTTGACAGCATTATATAATAATATGTTAATTTTAATAATGAAAATTGAACTTGAATTTTATACCAACATGGTTACACTGTAAAAATTATGCAGTATAGATTATAGAGGACAAAATAAACAGGTTGACAAATGTTAGAGATAAGTGAACAATGATGGTCTGTCTAGATGGCTTACAAAGAAATGAAACTAGTCAAGTTCTAGATTTATTTTTGAAAAATGAAATGTTAGTTATCATTTTAAGATGGTAGTGTGAGAGAATGGCAGACTAAAACATTGCTTTCAGATTCCCGGTTTCTATTTCTGGGTAGTTGGTTGTTAGATTCAAATAAGTGTAAGGAGGCAGCATGTTTGCATGTATGTGATTGCTTTTATGTGGGGTATGCACATGTGATATGTGAGAAAGTATTTTGGGAGTGTACATATATTGCCATGTGAGTGAATGTGGGGGTATTATGTATGTGAGTGTATAACTGTGTACCCATCTGACGGTAGGTAAATATGGAATTGTGCATGTGTATGTATTTGAAGTTGAATGGAATAGGGGAATGCATGTGAATATATGTGTGTGTGCATATACTATGTGAATGCTTGTGGGTGGCAGTATGAATATGTATATATGAATGTGAGTTTATATTTGTAGGGAATGAGTATATATGAGAATGATTGAGGATGTGTATGTCTGTATGTGAGTGCATATGTGGGAGTATGCATGCATGCAGGTGAGAACATTTGTGCAATATCCATGAGAGTGAGGGTGTGTGAGTTTATGCAGGGATTTGCTTGTGTTTGCATGTGAGCATAAGTTGATATGAGAGTATGCATGTGTGTGTGGAAATGTTTGAGCATGAGGCATACATGTGTTTGTTTATTATGTGAGCATACCTATATATTTGAAAATGTATATGGGTATGTTTTCTGAGGGGATATATACTTATATTTTGGACATGCTAAATTTGAGTTGGCATCAGAGACTGAGATGAGAATCAGATATCAAGGGGAAATTAGAATTTTGTGTTTGCACAAATAGAAAAGGAGGAAAATATTTAATGAATTAGAGTCATAAATAGAATCAAATGGATCAGGGTAGGGTTAAAATGATTATTGGATTGGGCAATATGGAATCATTGATGACCTTTGCCAGATAAATTTGAGGATAGTATCCAGATTGGCAAATGTCAAAGAATGGTTAAGGAATCAAGAAGAGTAGACAGGAGAGGATTGTAGGAAGGTGGTTGAGTAGGAAGCTCCAGAAATCAGTCCCTCCACCAAAGTGGCTATTGAATTGGCAAGAACTGTCTGAATCAACTATTTTGAAATTCTAAAATCTAATGGACTACTGTGTGGCATCCAAGGAAGAGCTGGAGGAAGAGGCTGGTAAATTGCAGGAAAGACCAGTGAACTTCACCCTTTAACTGCAGTGGCTACAATCCTCCATCCCCAAGACTTGTGGCAGTCAGCAGTAAGGTCTTCAGCCCATGCTCTTGGTTCAGTTTGCTGGTGCCATGGTGGGATATAAAGACCTAGCCCTCCAAACTCCATGGATGTTGGTCTGATTGCTGATCACTGCTTTTGTTCAGTTACTTCAAATTACCACCACCCCAACCCCCACTCTGAGGGTGGCTATTGCTCTAACTCCCCTTAGCAAAAGCAGCAGAGGAATATTAAAGAAAGTATAGTTCCTCAAAACTGTAGAAAGTTTAAAGTTTGTAATAACTGGGTGAGTGACAAATCAAGAAAACATAGCTTCAAAAACCATAGAAATATTGTGCCATCCCTCATCCTTTCCTCCTTGTGGTGTGGAGCTAGCCTATGCTCCCATTGTAGGTCTCTGTACCTTTTCCAGAGGGAGCAGAGGAAACCCTATGCACATACTGGGGTGCCTGTAGGTCAGTGCCAATCCATCCAGTGGAAATCTGAAAGACTGTACCTGGAAACTTGTCTCAGGCTTCCCCTCCCAGAATTGCTCCTAAGGCAGATAAGCAGCCTGCAGATAGATAAAGTAGTGTAACAAATAATTAAGGTGAAGCACCCTAGGGCAAAGGACTACCTGCATCAATGTACACAATAGAGAAACCACAAGTGGGTGAAAGTTGACATCAAAAGGCATTTGGGGAGAGTATCTAATGTGGTGGCATAGAGAGGAGTGGAAGCTAAGTAGTCCCCCTGGAACAACTAAAAAATACCAGAAACAACTAGTAAATATCCCCTCCGCCCCCCAGAATAACTGTGAAGGGACAAACGTAACCATCCACTCATTATACACCAACCCGAATTGGGAGGAATGGCCGAGACCGCAGCATAAATCTGTAAGTAAAAACTGTGGATCCAAGTTGGGATACCCCTCCCCCCACAGCCTGAGCTGCAAAGCCTCATGGTGCCAGAGAGAAGCTCTCTCCCAGCAAGTGAATATAGCTCAGCTGAGCTCCAATGGGGGTTGTAATTAGCAAGTGTGAACTGCTCACTATGAGCTATGAATCCCCAACAAGCAGACAGAGGCTTTGGGTGATGACTGACATTGGAGAGCCAGAGGGTCGCCATGGACTACCTCTGAAGGAGCCTTTCTGTTCCTTTTTTTTTGGCTCAGTGGAGAAAGCCTCAGCAATTTTCAGTTCCCAGTTCTGTGACCCAGACAAGGGTGGAGATAGCACAGGGAGAGAGAGGTCATTGAAATGCTAATGACCTTCCCCAAAGGGGTCTATCTTCTTTAAGAGGAAAGGGGTGGAGTTCTACTACATGCCTTCCATTCAGAACCAGACCCCAGGGCCTGGGGGAAAACAGCCACACCTCCTTACACCAGTCACAAACTGCAGGCTAACAGGCGCCACCTGCTGGGCAGAAAAGCACAGTGACCTGAGGCATCACAGGGTGTGCCAGTTTTCTAAGACACACCCTCAGGGAAACTGGATACTGAATATTTCTTCCTTCTGGGACCTGAGCCCTTTCTGGCCTGGGAAAACCTGATTGAGGTAACCAACAAAACCATGCCTAGACAACAGAAAACTACAACCTACACTAAGAAAAATGAAGTTATAGCCCAGTCAAAGGAACAAACTTATACTTCAACTGAGATACAGGAATTGAAGCAACTAATAAGAAGTCAATTCAAAAAGTTTAGGGAAGATATGGTGAAAGAGCATAACCATATAATGAAAACACAGGACATACATAAGGTAGAAATTGAAAGTTTGAAAAACCAACTGGCAGAATCTATGGAAATAAAAGGCACAACACAAGAGACAGAAGACACCAGGAAACATACAACAGCAGATCTCAAGAGGCAGAAGAAAACACTCAGAAACTGGAGAACAAGGCAGCAGAAAGCCTACACACGAAAGAACAGATAGAGAAAAGAATGAAAAAATACAAGCAAAATCTCTGGGAACTTAAGGACAAAACAAAAAGCAAGAATTTACATGTCATTGGTGTCCCAGAAGGAGAAGAGAAGGGAAAAGGGGCAGAAGCAATAATAGAGGAAATAATCAAATGAAAATTTCCCATCTCTTATGAAAGACATAGAATTACAGATCCAAGAAGTACAGTGTTCTAGTTTGCTAATGCTGCAGAATGCAAAACACCAGAGATGGATTGGCTTTTATAAAAAGGGGGTTTATTTGGCTACACAGTTACAATCTTAAGGCCATACAGTGTCCAAGGTAACACATCAGTAATCAGGTACCTTCACTGGATGATGACCAATGGCATCTGGAAAACCTCTGTTAGCTGGGAAGGCACGTGGCTGGTGTCTGCTCCAAAGTTCTGGTTTCAAAATGGCTTCCTCCCAGGACATTCCTCTCTAGCAAGCTTGCTCCTCTTCAAAACGTCACTCACAGCTGCACTGAGTTCCTTCCATTATGTCAGCTCATTTATATGGCTCCACTGATCAACTTAAACCCACCCTGGATGGTTGGAGCAACACCTCCATGGAAACCATCCAACCAGAGTCATCACCCACAGCTGGGTGGGGCACATTCCAAAGAAACACTCAAAGAGCTACAATCTGATCAACCCTGATAACGCCTGTCCATACAAGATTACATCAAAGATAATGGCGTTTGGGGGACATAATACATTCAAACTGGCACATACAGCATACCCTAAACAGAATAGATCTGAATAAGCCTATGCCAAGACACTTAATCAGATTATCAAACATCAAAGATAAAGAGAGAATCCTGAAAGCAGCAAGAGAAAAGCGGTCTATCACATACAAAGGAAGCTTGATAAGTCTATGTGTGGATTTCTCAATAGAAGCCATGGAGGCAAGAAGGAATTGGGGGGATATATTTAGGATACAGAAAGAGAAAAGCCACCAACCAAGAATCCTATGTCTGGCAAAACTATCCTTCAGATATGAGGGAGAGCTTAAAATATTCTCTGAAAAACAGACAATGACAGAATTTGTGAACAAGATACCTGCTTTACAGGAAACACTAAAGGAAGCACTGCAGACAGAAAGGAAAAGACAGGAGTGAGAGGTTTGGAAAACAATTTTGGGAGATAGTAGCATAGCAATGTAAGTACATTGAACAAAGATGACTGTGAATATGGTTTAAAGAGGAAGGCCGGGACCATGTGGGACACCAGAACAAAAGATGAATGCTAAAGACTGGGACTTTATTCCTGTGTAACTCAGGGAAACCTAGCGTGCTCAACAATTGTAATAAAAGGAACAAATATGTTTTTAAATGAGGTGGAACAAATGAATGTCAACATTGCAAGGTGTTAAAAATAGGGTGTTAAAAATAGACTATGTGTGTATTTCTCAATAGAAGCCATGGAGGCAAGAAGGAAGTGGGGTGATATATTTAAGATACTGAAACAGAAAAACCACCAACCAAGAATCCTGTATCCGGCAAAACTATCCTTCAGATACGAGGGAGAGCTTAAATTATTCTCTGTCAAACAGACAGTGACAGAATCAATGCAAACTAGAGGTTAGAATTAACAGAAACATTGTATTATGCTTCCTTTAATGTAACAAAGGCAATATACTAAAGCTAAATGCTTATGGGGGTGTGGGGAATAGGGGAAGGGTATGGGACTCCTGGCATTGGTGATGTTAACTCACCCTTTATTCTACTTTAGGTTAATGCTATCTTTCCTTTTGTTGCTTTCTAGCTATCAAATTTTGTTTTGTTTTTATTTGTTTGTTTTTCTTTCTGTTTTATTTTTCTTTTGCCTTTCTGCTGCCATTGACTCTTCCTCCATCTTTGTGGAAGAAATGGAGCTGTCCTTATATAGAGTGTGGCGATGGTGCTCAATACATAAATACATGACTATACGGGGAACCAATGATTGTTTACTTAAGATGGAATGTGTAGTGTGTGAACAAAACCATCTTAAAAGAAATGGGTTGATGAAGAAACTTTGAGGGCACTACATTGAGTGAAATAAAACAGACACATAAAGGCAAATATTGCAGAGTCTCACTGATATGAACTAATTATAATATATAAACTCATAGACATGAAATACAAGTTGTCAGGATGTAAAAATGAGGCTAAAGAATGGGGAGCGGTTGCTTATTATGAGCAGAATGTACAACTAGGGTGAACTTAAATGTTTGGAAATGGACAGGGGTGATGGTTGCATGTAATGAGAATAACTAATAGTGCTGAAAGGTGTGTGAAGGTGGTGGAAAGGGTAAGCTCAGAGTCACGCATGTCACCAGAAGGAAAGATGGAGGTTAAAGGATGGGAATGTAAAAAACAGTGAGTCTTGTGGTGGACAATGTCCATGATTAACTATACAAATATTAGAAATCCCTCTCATGAACTAGAACAAATGTATGTCACTATAATTAGAAGCTTATAATAGAGAGGCATAGCAGGAAAAAATATATACCTATTGCAAACTATCTACTACAGTTAGTAGTATTTTAACATTCTTTCATCAATAGTAACAAATGTACTATAGCAATGCTATGAATCAATAATGGAGGGGGGCATGGTTAGGGGTATGGGAGGTTCTGAGTTTCCTTTTGTTTGGTCTTTATTTCTTTTCTTGAGCAGTGAAAATGTTCTAAAAATTGAAAAAAATAATTGTGTTGATGGATGCACAGTTGTATGGTGGTGCCATGAGCAATTGATTGTACACCTTGGATCTTTGGATAGTTGTATGGTATCTGAACAATCTCAATAAAGAAAAAGAACAAGTGGTGAGGGGAGAAGGGTCCACTAATGACATATTTGTATTTCATCTTGAAGGTTGTTGGAGCCATTTTGCCATTAGGAAGATCAATTCTGAAGGCCATGTGGTTGATCTAGGAATCACTTTGCCTTTACCTTATCTCACGATGAATTTTTAAAAATGTATAAACAGGGGTACAAAAGTACTAAATATAGTTCCCAGTTAACATGGTTAAGAAGATTTTATAAAGCAGAATATTCTCAATATTACCAAAGTATCAGGAAATATTTCCAGTGCTGTTATATTAGCAAGGAAATTATCCTAATACCAAAGCTTCCTCATTCTGGATCACTTAAAAGGAGTATGGCTTAAACTCATTTGCTGAACACCACAGAACTCCTGGTTTTAAAAACAGCAGGTGGAAGTGATAGGGAAGATGCAGAACCTAAGTCCTCTAGCAGGAGGTACACTTCTTCTGGAAGACGCTAGAGCTTATTTCTGTTAACTTATATTAAACAGAGCTATTCTCTATTACAGAAAATGAAACTTGATTAACATAATATTTAGTCCTGTATTGTTTTGGCTGTCATCTCAGAGGGCACTCATGTAGTTCATGAATTCCAGGACAATTTAGGAAATTGTGATTAATGTGGGGGTCTCTAATAATTTTCTTTTTCTGAATTCCACACTTTTTATTTAGGCAAGAATAGTGAAGGAATTGCTATTTTGTTGAAATGTTAAAGGAATCAGGAGTGTCAACCACAAAATTTTTGAAAGAAACAAATGTAATCAAGTTGCTACAGAAAAAAAATACTTTTAGTAAAGAAACTAACACAGGGACATGGAAGAGTGAAGTCAAATAGAGAATTACACAAAACTTGGGCTATTCGAGATCAAACTTCCTGAGTGTGAATCTTGGCTCCATTACTTACTACCAATGTGAACTAAAAGTTGCTTAAACTTTTTTTATGTCAGTCTTCCCATCTGTAAAATGGGTTTGAGTAAGGATTATGGAATAAAACATGTAAGAAACAACAACAACAACAAAAAAGGCATTTTGACTCCTGTAAACATGTAAACATAAAGGGGGGAATTCTTCAGGCCACAATTAATCACAAGCCCAGGAAAATAAGAAGGCCCATGACCCATGAAAGATCAGCTAAGGCAAAGAGGAGCCTGCACATCACAGTCACCTTGATCTTATCTTCTTGATAGGATGTGTAAGCTCTGAAGGAGAATATCAGGCAAAGTAGAACCAATTTTCAAAAACTGTAAAAGGTGCTTTCTGCATTGGTTCATTTGTTTTGGTTAGATCCTGACACTCAAGAAAATCTGTCATTTCAATTACTAGCTGGATATAAACTTAAGGAAGAGACAGTTCAAGAACCAATCTCAGGGTTAATGTTTGAAACATTAAAGAGTACAGTGTGCAATAAGAGTACAAGACAAAAAACAAATAAACACACAAAAAAATCAGGAAATGAGGGCCCATTCAAAGGGGCCTCCAAAAATGGCCAATAAAGATAACAAGACTTTGGAGATGAAGTTAAACACAGGTACAGAACTAGAGGATGTGAAGAAAGCAATGAATTAACAATATGGGAATCTCTTTGAGATTTTCAAGAGGAAATAAACAGAAATAATGGTTGAAAGCCCAAGTAAATGAAATGAAAAATTCTCCAGAAGTTTTCAACAGCAAACTGGCGGAAGAGTCAGTTTTCTCAAATACAAGACAATTGAAATGATTCAAGCTGAGGAGGAGAAAGAAAAAAGAAAATAAGAGTCTCAACAGACCCTAGAGACCTACAGAACACCATCAAGCATACAATATATGAATTACAATAGTCACAGGAGGAGAAGAAAGAAAGAAAAGGGCAGAAGGAATATTAAAAGAAGTAATGACAGAACACTTCCCAAATTTAACAAAATTAATCAATATGTGCATTCATCAAGCTCAAAGAACACCAAACAGTATAAACTCAAAAATAGACACATAGTAATCAAACTGTCTCTTCTAGTTTTCTGGGCTGCTTAAGCAAATACTGTGAAATGATTTGGGTTGAACATTGGAAATTTATTTGCTTATGGTTTTGAGGTTAGGAAAAGTCCAAATCAAGGCACCGTCAAGGTGATGCTTTCTCTCTGCAGACTGCGGTGTTCCAGGGCTGGCTGCTGGCAGTCCTTGGTCCTTATCTTATCACATGGCAAGGCACATAGTAGTATATCCTATCTCCCTTCTCTTTTGGGTTCTGCTGATGTTTAGCTTCTGACTACTCCCTCTGGCTTTCTCTTTCTCTGACTGAGTTTCATTCTACTTATAAAGGACTCCAGTAGTAGGATTAAGAAACATATTGACTGAGATGTGCTACAAATTAACTGAAGTAACCTTATCAAAATATCCTATTTACAATGAACCCATACCCAGAGGAATGGATTAGGTTTAAGAATATGTTTTCTGGAAAATATACAGCTTCAAACCACTATACTGCCTAAAGTCAAGGACATGGAAAGAGTTCTGAAAGTGGCAAGGGAAAAGCTGCAGTTATATACAAGGAAATATGAATGAGATTAAGCCACAATATCTCATCAGGAAAAATGAAAGTAGGAAAACAGTGGTAGGAAATATTTAATATACTGAAAGAAAACAATTTCCATCAAAGAATTTAATATCTGATGAGATTTTCTTTTAAAAATGAGATATACATCATGTATAGATAATGACTTTGAATACCTGTTTGGAAGGGAAATAAAAATAGGTCAAAATCTGAAAGGATACATGAGATATTAAAAATTACTTGTTCATTTTTATCATTTTTTCTGCTCCAAATATTGTTTTCAAAAATTTCCTTTACCCAGGGAATTTCTTTTTTTTTTTTTTTTTTTTTTTTCTTCATTTCTTTGTGATCGGGTTTGCTGGTGAAAATTTCTCTGTTTTCCTTCATCAGAATGTGTCTCCCCAACACTCTCAGTGGACTCTGACCTTCGCAAAGATGTTGAAAGGATAAGGCCTATCTGTGGGTACAAAAAAATATCTGGTAGAAAGACTTCTTAGAATAGTTATTTCATTCACAGAAGTTGAATAATTTGAGGTGGTCATCAGTAGATTTCTATCAATTATTAAAGCTAATTTTTTAATTGGATTATATTTGACAAAATTTCATTTTAATATTGTTATTGCAGCAATGAACATTTTTCCTCAGGAGTTTTCCTGGTATGATATAACTCTTCAAAATGGCTGCACTAGCAATAGCTTTAGGGGATAGAAATTACATAAGGTGGTGATTACTCATTTTAGAGCTAGATATGTGAAAGTTATTATATTAATTTATTATTAAATGAAATATGATATACTAAGAACTATATGCTTGGTACATGCAAAGAAGAACATATGACTAAAATTATAGAGAACACAGAATAAAGTATGCAAAAAGAATAAAGTATGCAAAGGAAATTGTTTTAATCAGTATATCAAGGCACTTGAGAGACATTTTTCTGTTTCTAACTGTTAAGAGGAATCCTTTTCATATAGTTGTCTACTTATTCTGAGGAGGATGGTTTAGCAGTCAAATTCCATTGACCTTCTGCTTCTGGTGATTATCTAGAGGATATCAGTTTAAGACATCCAGTGGATATAACCTTTAAAATTGTGTTATATGAAAATAGGTGATACTGTTTTAGTAAGTTAACACATATCCACAGATTATTCCCTTGTAGTTTTAACTTCTATATTACTAATCTTGAATACCTGATAAGGAAATTTTAAGTGAAGATCAAGAACCATCTTTTTCAGATCCATTTTCCAGAATAATATGTATTTAGGTACAGGCCCTAAGTGGATGTTTAGCAAGGAAAATCAGCCTATATCTTTTATTATTAGGTCATCTGGATTAGTCTCAGTGATGTGTTGGGATCAATTTTATCTGGCTGTGAAGAGTTGAATCTATGCATTTCTTCCCAAGTTCTTATTCAATTAAATAATGGTGGTACCTTGAAACTGGTAATGAAGGAACTATTTACACCATGAGATATGGCAAATGCTATAAATAAGAGAATTTTTTGCACTATGTTTTCTAATATTTACAAGCATACCACTATTAGTCTTTGCCAACATTAGCTAAATAGGCTTATGACTATTTCACTCAAGGATATAAGGTGATTTTTCAGGTTTACAGGGAGTAAAATCTATAAATTGCTAGAGGTGAAGGATACATAGTCATGAGAGCTAAGGATGGTATTTTATGTTCTAGGTATCTGATAAGTTAACTATTTTTAATTTTAAAATTTTATTTTTTGTTGTTTTTTTTAAATTCAGATAATTGCAACAACAATTCTGAATAAGTGGTAAAGTGCTACATAATTCACAGGCAGTTTAAATTTCTTTTCAAATTATAAAAGGTATATGTTTACAGAAAAATCATGTAAAAATACAACACTCCCACATACCCCCTTAATATTGACACTTTACATTAGTGTGGTCCCTGTGGCAGCCCAGGCTGGGGGCGGGCCCTCTTAAACAGGAATGGAACTCCAAGCACTTAACAATCTGCTTGATTAGGACAAAGATCAAGAATGTAAACAACCTCCCTGGAGGGAAAAGAATGTAATTACAGACTTAAAGGGATGGGAGCAGGACTGCACTGATTGTATCTTAAACATTAATCTTAGCAAAAATCAGGTCCTAAGCTTCTTTAGTGATTATACTAGAGGCCCTATGTCCTCATACCATTTGGAATGTCTCTGTTCTAAAATCATAATTCACAGCACCCCTGCTCCTTTACGGAGAACTGCATCTCTGGACTGGTGCTATGGAGACTCTCCTGTTCATGAGTCCTGATAAATCCATGTATGCTTCTGTGCCTGCTGTCATTTTTGATCTGGGGTTCACCAGCTTATGAACTTCACGAACTCAGTCTAGGCCCAAACAGTACCTTTGTTAAAATTCATGTAAGAATATTAAAATTATACTATTAACTATAGCCTATAGTTTAGATTAAGTGTATTTTTCCATATATTACCCTATTAGTAACACCTTGCAATAGTGTGGTACATCTGTTATAATTCATGAAAGAATATTTTTATACTTGTTCTATTAACTATACTCCATTATTTACAACAGGGTTTAAAATATTATACAGTCCTAAGTATTACTTTTTCAATTTCATTCCAGTAACATACACACAACCTAAATTCTCCCCTTCAACCACATTCACATATATAATTCAGTGCTGCTAATCACATACACACAATATTGTGCTATCACCACCACTATCCATTTCAAAAACTATACTTCAATGAAAATAGAAATTTGGTACAAATTAAGCATTAACTCCCATTATGTGGTCCAAACCCAGCCCCTGGTAACATATGTCTCTGTTTGTTTATCTTAATTCATTTATATCAGTGAGATCATGTAATATTTGTCCTTCTCTGTCTGGCTTATTTCACTCATCATGACTTCAAGATTCATCTATTTTGTCACATGTATCAGAACTTTTTTCCTTTATAATGGCTGAATAACAGTCTATTGTATGTATATACCACATTTTGTTTATCCATTCATTTCTCGATGGACACTTGGGTTGCTTCTATCTCTTGGCAATTGTGGATAATGCTACTGTGAACATCAGTGTGAAAATATCTGTTTTGAGTTCCTGCTTTCAATTATTTTGGATATAAATCTAGAAGAGGGATTGCCAGTTTATATATTTCTGTACTTAGCTATCTGAGGAACTGCCAAATTGTCTTCCACAGCAGCTGCTCCATTTTACACTCTCACCAGAAATAAATGGGTGCTACTATTTCTCCAAATCCTCTCCAACACTTGTACTTTTCTGATTTTTCTGGCCACCTGTGCCACCAGTGGAGATGGGCTTTAAGAAAGACTAGACTGGCTGTCCAATCAGCTCTGAAACCAGAAGTGATCTGAGAATGCATCCTCCTCTCTCCCCCTCCTCTCCCTCTTACTTCTTCCTCTTTGCTCTCTGCTTTACTCTCATATGGCAAACTGTGCTACTCTGTGGTATTGTATGCCAGAAGCTGTTTCCATGAGTTTTGGTCACAGTATGTATTGCGCCATGTTGTAAATGTGGCAGATGCAGTCTGAAAACAGGTTTTTTTTTTTTTAATTTAATGAAATAATTTTGTTTCCAATGAGGTGGTTTCTGGTACTCCTATGCAATATTACTCACTTTTATATTGTTAAAAAAAAAGGAAATCAATTCACTTTAGTACTGAAAAAGGATTTCAGGCACACTGGCATCTGGACTTCTGGGGGGTTAACGTGTAGGAAGAGCTGAGGGCGCCTCCTTTGGTTTTAGTTAGATCTGAGTAGAGATCCATTTTGGTGGTTGATTTTTAACCCAAACTCAATGCATTTTTAAAAACAGTTAAAAATAAAAGAGGAGAGAACTTAAATGCACAGAAGGGAGAAATATGCCTAGTGTAGGTTTTGCAGTAACAACCTGAATATTAGTCCATCTGGTCATCTCTGTCTTCCTTTGGGAACATGAGAGAAGGTGACAGAAGTCAAACCCATGATCAAATTTTGCATGGTCACAATAGAGATCCCTGTAATTACATTTAATCTTTGGATCATACTGTATTTCACAGAGTTAGTTCATGTACTTATGCTCTTGTGGTTACCTAGGGAAAAGTCTTTCAGTCTGTGGCATGTCCCCAGCCACCATGAGACCAGTGGCCCCTCCATTAGGTCTCTGGGGCCCTAGACTTCCCCCCAAGGCCACTCAAGGGCCTTTAAGAGGGCCTGTGGGCTGGCTGTGGGCATGACAGCAGCCTCTGGCTCTCAGTTTAGAAGAACACAAGGAGCTACCAGCCTTTTATTTTGGTCAGGTGTGTGGTGCTTTTTGTTTAAAACCACTTACCAGAGCAGAGAACCTCTGTTATTCCCAGTGTTTACTCAGCAGATCTCTTGGGGACCCTAGGGTCTCAGCACCAGGAATGCATGAAAGTTTGGGGAGTCATTCCATTCTAGAATGCACAGCCTATGTCAAAGCACACCTGTCTCTATATGTGTGAAGTAGCTTTCACTCCCTCCTCCCACCAGTCAGATTTGCCATCAGAAAAAGATGACCTCTCTCCTTTTTTCCTTTTATGTCTTGCTAAATACTGAAGAAGCTGGAACTGTTAAACTTTATCTTGGGAAAAAAAAACAACTTTAAAACTGGTTTATTTGGTATTGTGGAAATTCTTACTTCATTCAATACACAATTAAGTAATCAAAAAAAAAAATTGGCTATAATTTTGCATTACCTCTGGAAGGAAAAAGAAACAAAACTGGCAGTCTACTACCAGATAAGTAGATATCAATGTATCCTTATAAGAATACAAGTAAAAAATGCAATGTATTTGTTAATTCAGTCTTTTTCTATGCAATATTTCCAAGTCAGACATTCTTCCTTTTCTGGAATTCTGTTTGATGTGCCAAGGGTAATAATGATAAAATGTTTGCTTTGATTACTGTGGGAGAAAAATCAAATGTTCAATTCTATTAAAACAAACTTCTCAGATATATTGGTTTCCCATCCTTAAAGGTTATTACAACAAAAACAAAAACAAAAACAAAACAAAAAACAATTGTCTATAGATGTGAGAGTCTGCTTCTGAACTCTCAATTTGATTCCATTGGTGTATATATCAATCCTTGTGCCAGTACCATGCTGTTTTTTTACCCCTGTGGTTTGTAATAAGTTTTGAAGACAGGAGATAGGAGTCCTCCAACTTTGTTCTTCTTTTTCAAGATGTTTTGCCTATTTGGGGCCCCTTACCCTTCCATATGAATTTGACAATTGTCTTTTCCATTTCTTCAAAGTAGGCTGTTGGAATTTTGATTAGTATTGCATTATATCTGTAAATCATTTTGGATAGAATTGACATCTTAAGGATATTTAATCTGATCCATGAACATGGAATGTCCTTCCATTTATGTACGTCCTTTAAATTTCTTTTAGCGATGTTTTGTAATTTTCTGCATACAAGTCTTTTACATCTTGGTTAAATTTGTTCCTAGATATGTAATTATATTAGTTGCAATTGTAAATGGATTTTTTTAATTTCCTCCTCAGATTGCTCATTGCTAATGTATAGAAACATTATGGGTTTGTGCATATTGATCTTGTATGTCACTAGTGTGCTGAATTTATTAGCTCCAGTAGCTTTGTTCTAGACTTTTTAGGACTTCCTATATATAGGATTATGTCTTTTGAAAATAGTGAAAGTTTCACTTCTGCCATTCCAATTCTGAACACCTTGTTTTCCTCTTGTAATAAATAGTTTATTATTTGGATAAAAAAATTTTATACCTGGTTACACATGCTAGGTAATCAGATACTTATTTTTACAGAATGCTTCAGCTAGATGAACTTATCACTTTTATTTGTTTTAGAGACATAAAAACCCATAAAAATTAAGTTGGAATTGTTATGACCCAGAAAAACCTTATTTCCTCATAATTTGTTCCATAAAGAATTTTGACTATATAATTGATAATGTTTCTAAACTTAATTTTAAAAGCTATAATTATTTTAAATGTATTATGCATTTATTTTTATTAATGCCTTTTATTTTTTTCTGATTACTGAAACATTTATTTTATTTTTTATGCATGTCTTTATTTTATTACTCATCTACCCATACACTGGATAAAGGGAGTGTTGGTCACAAGGTTTTTACAATCACACAGTCACACAATAAAAGCTATATAGTGATACAATCATTATGAAAGATCAAGGCTACTGGATTACAGTTCAACAATTTTAGGTATTTTCTTCTGACTGTTCTAATGCACTATAAACTAAAAAGAAATATGTATTTAATGAGTCATCATAATCATTTTCTAAATCCTAATTTCTCAGTTACACCACTTCCCTCTCATTTGATCATTCTCTCAATCTTCAGGGATATCTGGGCAATGACCATTTTATCTCCTATGTGCTGGAAAGGGGTTGTTGACCTTATGGAGTAAAGGAATGAAACTGGTTTATGTTCTTGGAGAGACTGTACCACTGGGTATCAGGGTTTATCTGTCATAGGAACAATCTGGAAGCCTTGTTTCTGAAAAAATAAACTTACTAAGTAAAGCTGTTATAGATTCCTAGATAGAGCCCAAGATATTCTATAGGGTTTTCAGGAATACTGTTGCTTGGGACTTGGCAATTTGCTAAATCTGACTGAAATTTGCATAAGAGTAACCTCCAGAATAACCTCTTGACTCTATTTGAAATCTCTTAGCCATGTAATCTCTTTTTTTTTTTTGTTTGCTTCATTTCTTTTCCCCCTTTTGGTCAAGAAGGCATTTTCAAACCTATGATGCCAGGGCCAGGGCATCATGTCCCATGTTGCCAGGGAGATTTACACCCTTGGGAGTCCCATGTATGGGGAGGGTATTGAGTTTAATTGCAGAGTTGGCTTTAGAGAGAAAGGCCACATCTGAGCAACAAAAGAAGTTCTCTGGGGGTGACTCTCAGGCATAATTATAAGTAGGCTTAGTTTCACCATTGCAGAAATAAATTTCATAAGGGCAAGCCTCAAAATCAAGGGTGTGGCTTATTAAATTGGGAATCCCTAATGCTTGAGAGAATATCAGGAATTCCACAGGTGGGGAGTTTAATAGTTCCACATTTTTTCCCCTGTCCCTCAAGGGGACTTTGGAAATACTTTTTTTTTAATTTTCTGCCCAAAATATTCTAGAATGCACCATGGTATTACATTAGCCTGTATAGAATAGCAAGATTTCATCCCCTGTTGTAGGTTCCATGTAATTAGTTTGTTTAAATAAATTACCAGACAGGTTAAATTAGATAGTGTGCTACAGGAAACATATTTTGGACAAAATAAACATCTCTTCCTTTGATCTCACACTGAAGTTGAAGTTTTAAAATACTGTACAGACAATATCATCTTTATCCTGTATTCTGATTTACCTTAGTCCTAACCAGTTCTGCTTCATTCATATCTCTAATTGAAGTCTGATCTCTTTTCCAGGTTCCTTAGCAGTTGCTCCATGTAGTAATGTTGAATGTCTTTTGGCTCTTTATCTTGCCTAACTGCTCTGGTTAGAAGTTCCAGCATAATGCTGAGTAACTGTGATGACACTGGGCATCCTTGTCTTCTTCCAGATATTAGAGAGGTCTTTCACCATTGAGTAGGATGTTAGCTGTGGGTTTTGCATTGATGCCCTTTATAATGTTGAGTAATTTTCATTCTATTCCTATTTTTTTGAAATGTTTTTATTAAGGTAGGATGCTGGATTTTGTCAAATGTTTTTTTCAGCATCAATCAAAATGGTCATTTTTTTTTCTTTCATTTTGTTAATGTGGTGTATTACATTAATTGATTTTCTTATGTTGAACCACCCTTGCATTCCAGGGATAAAATCCACTTGTTCATGGTTATGACTCTTTTAATGTGATGTTGGATTTGATTTCCAGGAATTTTGTGAGGATTTTTGTGTCTATATTCTTAAAACAAATTGGTCTGTAATTTTCTTTTCTTGTAGTATCTTTATCTTTAGTATTAGGGTGATATTGGCATCATTGGATGAATTAGTGTTCACTCCTGTTCAAATTTTTGGAAGAGTTTGTTCAGAACTGGTATTAATTCTCTTAGAATGATTGGTAGAATTCATCTGTAAAGCCATCTTGTCCTGAGCTTTTCTTTTTTGTGAGGTTTTTGATGACTGATTCAATCTCTTATAATTGGTATGTTGAGATCATCTATTTCTTTTTTCATACCATGCTGGATATTTAGATCCCATAATTGTTTTTCTTTTCCATGCTGAGACATTTAATTTACTCTGTAAATAAGATTGCAAGTGACTCTTCACCTAATACATGTTTATGTAGTTTTATTTTAATACTACTCGGTGTTCTGTTTATTCTCAGATAAGACAATATCATCAATATCATTACTGAATGTCTAAATTCTTTTGGATATTGTAAGGCAAATTTGGCCTCATTCTAAATATTTCATATTTGTCAAATTAATTATCTTTCAATCTGAGTTACTGTTGGTTTTGGAGAAGTGATAGGATGTAAACTGTTTTTAATGTTTTGATGTGCATATTTTCCCATCTGTCTAAATGTGTGGTAATAATTAATATCTTCACAGCATAGCTTGTCTTTTTCTTTATGTACTAACCAGCACAGATGGCTACTAAGGGTTGTGTCTAAAAGTTTCTTGTATGTTTGTGGAGTATTTTTACTTTTAATCAAAAACTCTAATCTTTTATTTATTTAAATGCCTTCTATACAGAGTATTAGAATGAATGAGAACAAATTATACCATGAATTGAATGTTACTTTTAGTCCTAAAACATACATTAATGCACATATATTACTTTGTTACTAAATTGTTTCTTCTTTTAACAGTGGAACTCTTTCAAATTTTATGCTTACTAACAAAATTGTACATTAGATTAATTGAAACATTATTTTGATTAAATGCTTAAGGACCAATAAATTGATTTTCTCTGTCAAAAAAAATAGATCCCCTTATAATCCTTTTTATTTCTATGGGGTCAGTAGTAAGGCCTCCCTCTCATCGCTGATTTTATTTATTTGCATCTTCTCTCTTTCTTTCTTTGTCAGTCTAGCTAGGGGTTTGTCAATTTTACTGATCTTTTAAAGAACACAATTTTGGTTTTGTTAATTCACTCTATTATTTTCTGTCCTCAATTTCATCTATTTCTTCTCTAATTGTTGGTATTTCTTTTCTTCTGCTTGCTTTGAGTTTAGTTTGCTGTGCTTTTTAACTAGTTACTCCAAATGTGCAGTTAAATCTTTGGTTTTAGCTCTTTCTTTTATTTTAATGTGAGCATTTAGGGCTATCAATTTCCTTCTCAGCACGGCCTTCTCTGCATCTGATAAATTTGTTATGCTATGCTCTCAAATTCAGTCATATGAAAATGTTTACTGATTTCCTTTGCAATTTCTTCTTTGACCCACTGATTGTTTAAGATCATGCTATTTAAATTCCATATATTTGTCAATTTTCTTGTAATCTGCCTGTGATTGATTTCCAGTTTCATCCCATTATGGTCAGAGAAACTGAATGTTTTGTATAATTACAGTCTTTCATTTATTGAGACTTGTGACTATCATGTGATCTATCCTGGAGAATGATCCATGTACACTTGAGAAGAATGTATAGCTGTTCACAGCCAATTTTAGTAATGAAATATTCCTCCTCTAAACACTGGATTCATCAGTTTTGATGCTCCAGCCATGATAAATGAAAACATATTTGTCATTTGGGTGCAGAGATTTTTGGCAGGGGCATGCTTCATACACTCCCATAAAAATACTATTACTACTACATATTGATAAATCATAGAGAAAAGCAGTTACAGAGCATCTAATTGATTTTCCTAAAATGGTTTCTAAGTTCCAGTTCATGCCCCACTATTACATATTTTACAGGATTAGTGTAGTTATTTATCAGAAATTAAGTAGTCACAACTTCTGTTATGATGGAACACTGTCCCTTTCAATGCTGGCTTTAAATTGGGGTCAATGTGTTCCCACTGTAAGGAATTGCCCCATGGAAGACGTTGGGGATTTAAACGTCTACCACAAAAGCCATGTTCAATTGTTTATATGTACTGCAATAGTGGGGCTACCATTTTTTTTTTTTAAGAGTTCAACACTCAACATGTGGAAATAAAAGCTGAATTTATTACTTGCTCAAAGAAGGAAGAGTGGTATTTGTGAGGCCAAGTTTTACTGAGTGAAGTAGTTTTGGGGAGGCTTTAAGTTTAAGAGATGCCAGACTTTCAGTGTCAAGAGTAATTCTGAAAGGGATTATTTGAATCTTAGGTATAGAATAAAGTGTTTTTACTGTTGCAGAGCTGAATATGAGTCATTTCCAAGGATAGTGGGAACTTTAATCCCACCTCAAGATTTTGTAAATAAAATTTCAAGGCAATGGTGAATGCTTACATGTTGACAGTTAATCCAAATGTGAATGATAACAACATAGCACTCACAACTGCATATTTTAAATCTTCATATTTAAAGCAAGTTAAAAAGGGGGAATTAATGGATAAAAACTAATTTTTGTTAGAAATAGGACAACATGAATTCCTATACATGAAATTTTACAAATTGGAAGTGAGTGTACTTTTTCCCTTGAGAAAAAAATAAATAAGTATGTCAAAACATAAGGAACTGTTGATGGGGAGGGAAAGTAGTGCATTGTAGATTTTCTGAGCAAGGTAAATTTCTAAAACCAAAGGTTGTTGAGTGTTGTGTAGGGTATACTGGGGTGGTAAATGGGAAAATTAAAGATGATAAGCCAAATTTAGAAGCCTTCAGATTTGGAGAGCATACATTTTTAGTTAAGCTAATCCTCATGGTTATAAATTATCCTTATTTTCATCTAATATATGGTCCTTTTTTCTATTATTATTTTACAACCCTCAAGCATATTTAACCTTGTAAATTTCATTCATTTTCAAAACTGTCAAAACTTGCCATTGACCTACTTCTCTTATAGGCTCTATATTAATGTATTTATGAACATATTTATATTTTATATGTTGCTAATTGGTCTTGTAATACCTTGAACAGGAACCTCATTTATCTTTGTTCCAGGACCTTAATGCAATTTTAGGTAGCCAGTAATGGCTCTGTGAAGACATTTCAGAAAATAAAGTTTTCAGAGTAGGCAGGAACACATCAACACTTTGCCTTTCATTTGGTTTAGAAACAAATCAAGGAAATGGTGGCGGACTTAGGTGGGTGTCAAATTATTTTTGCTTCAAGCATATGAACTGTTACAAGTACTTCTGCTTTGCTTTTAGCATGGAAAGGAACATAGAATAAAAGAGCCAGTGATTCAATATCTTCTGGATACTTTCAGATATACAAAAAATTATTTTAAAACAATCAGTAAATAAATTACCTGTTGCACATTACTTACTGATTGAAAAAAAGAAATCAATCATTTGATTGTCTAATGACTTCATCTTGGAGCTGTGTTTTGGATGGTAAATTATTAAAGGCAAGGAATGGAAGCTGAGTTTAGGAAAAGAGAAGTAAAAGTTTACATGCATATATTCTGTAGTGCCTATAAAAGAAGACCTATGTATGAAGCATCAATAACCATAACATGGGATTAAATATTTCCATATTTAAAATGAGTTATAAAACTTCCTACATGGTTTAGAGGTATGCAAGCATATGATTGATAATTATCTATTCTTTATTTTCTTCACTGAAATATGTTCATTCTCATCTCAGATTCTTAAAGATATGTAAGTATACAGTATTACAAAAAAATCTAAATTTAATCCACCACACTTATTCTCTAACTCCCTTAAATATAGAAGAAATTACTGGGAGCAATGGGGGATTACAAAGCAAATCTTGTACTCTTCAGAAAGATCCAACTTCACGGGCATTTTTAAACTTGAGTCTCAGAAGTTATTGCTGAAGATCAAGGTTATCTTCTCTTCAGCAGAGGGAAAAGACCAACAACTGACTTAATCTACATTTTGTAAGGCACTGAAATGCTTTAGATCCAAACAATCAAAAAACAAAAGTCTAAAACAATTGAAACAGCATTGAAATTATGAGCCTTTATTCCTTAATTTAATTGGTACTTATGGAACACCTACTCTATGTCAAGCATTAGGCTCAAATGTACATTTTATATGACTTGCCATGATAGTTTAAAAGACAGCATTTTTTCATTAAACAAATAAATTCATTTGTGTCAAATTTTACAACTTTATGTAGGTAGAAATGAAATACAAACAAATTGTAGCAGAATGTTAGCTTATAAAACCCATTTGAAAACAATATGTTAGAATGACTTTAAATAGCAAGAAGGAAAGAGTGATAGGTCCAGGCCTAAGAGTGAGAGCACTGCAAAGAGCTTTATAAAAAATTGTTAAACTTATAGCTTGCTTGCACAGGATCTATCCATATAAATGTTACCTGAATAGCTTCATGAGTAACCTCCCTTTTCAAATCCTAATAAAGAAATATGGGGAATAAAACAGTCCAGCTTTGCCTTTTGGGGACCAGATGGATATTTCAAACATGGTTGCTTCTAGTATGGAGTAGATTTGTGAGATGGTATGATTAGGGGGAAACTTAATTATCTTTCTTTATATAATTTCACATTGTTCAATGATGAATTTGAGAATTTCCTAACTAAAAACATATATTAAGATTAAAAAGTCTCATGAAATACATTCATCATGTGTGGGCAGATATTTATGTTATACAATGATAACATAATGTTAATATTAAGAAATTCATCTGATTTAAGGAAATGCATTTCAATTTTGGAAGGAAAAATTAATTTAAGGTCTGAATGAAAAAAAAAAAAAAAAACCTGCTAGTGAAATGGCTCCCTCTGAGTACCTGAAAATAAAAGTTTGCATATATTTTTGTGGCAACAAACTTACTAACTTTGAGAAAACCTACTAACAATGGGAAAGCTCATTGCCAGTAGAACTTGATACTCAAATTTTGTTTTTCATCTTCTGTTGTAAGAATTCCCTTAAGCTTTGAATTATATTACCTTCTATTAGATTTCTGTAGTATCCAGAATCCAATTCTTGAAACTTGTTTGCCTAAGCCTGTCACTATTCTTTATGAAACTTGCATCAATCACAAGAAGCATTGATGTTCCAGACAATATTCTTTGAGAGGAGAGAATAGCTTGTATTATTTGTGAATGGGCTATATGAACTTTATCTATATAAATTTTCACTAGGTTCTTTTTATGTATAACTCTATGGTGACAAAATAAAAGCAAAAATTTCTTCTTTCAACAGTAGAGTATCAATTATTAAAAAAAAAATGGGACATAGGAACTGGCTCTTTTTGATTTAAATCTGGAAAGTTAAAAACAAAATTGTAGACAATACCCCAGTTCCTTGGCAGCAGTCTCTATTTCCTTTATGTGTCAAGTATGACCATATTTTGTCTTATTTTAGAATTCATCTTTTTATATGTTCCTGTTATAATCATCTCTTATACAGAGGTCTAACCTTCTTTTGATTTCTCATAGCTTGTAGAATCTTAATTATTGATTTGACAGTTAACCTAGCTCTATCTTGTATTGTAATTAAATTTGAGGTCTTGACATTTTATCCTCATATCCCAAGCGTTAGCTAGTTGAGGGTTTTCATATTGAGTCATTTACAATTTCTAGAATTGTATGCATGTAAGAGGCAATCAATTAAAATATTTTGAAATGGATGGAGAGAGTGCTATATTCATCATTTAGCTAATTTTGCCTCAAATTTTATTCTGTATTAGAAACAACTCTTTGGTGGCATAATAGAAAGAATTTCTGATTTACATCAAGGAAATCTGGATTTAAACCCTAGATTATTCTCTTATTATTTCTAGACAGTTAGATTTATGTTGGAGTCTGTTTTTTTTTCTTTAAAATTAAGATAGGTCCAGAATAAATTTTTATGAGGTTTTTTGATTATTGATTGACTGGAATATAAATTATATTAGAAGTGGACTGACAAATGTAGTTTAGTGGCTATATATATATATATATGTATATTCTCCTTGTAATATTTCATATTTGCAATTAAGCCATTATAATTATTTAACTACTAAAAACTTGTTCATACAATTTCCTGATTATGGCATAATACCTCATTATGGTATCGAGCAGTAATATGATAATAGAGTATAGTATCGTTACACTCTACAATGGCTTAAAATGATGTTATCCCTAAATTTTTCATAGCACATAGAAGAATATATGGTAATGGTGAGATATAATATGTGGTAGATTGAATAATTTATCCCAATTTAGACTTGTTCTTAATCTTAATCCACATTCCTAAGGGGTGTGAACCATTACAAACAGTATCTCTTGAAGATGTTATTTTAAATTCATTTTTGGCCCCACTGAGTGAGTTTGGGCCTTAATCTGGATTACTTGGTTCCTTATAAAGAGAAAGAAACAAGAGCCCAGACTCAGAGAAAGCCATGGGGAAGAGTGGAAAGCTGAAAGTAAACAGAACCCAGGAAAGCAAGTAAAGGACATTGTCATGTGATGGGAAAGCTAAGGAAACCAAGGTTTACTGGCCAGTCAGAATGACACCAACCCTGAGAGGAAGCAAACCTTCTAGTCTCTGAAACTATGGGTCAATAAATTCCTGCTATTTAAACTGAAACCAGTTTGTCATTGTTGCGATAGCAGACTTGCAAAACTAGGGAATAATCTAACTCCAAATTTCTGGGACAAAACGTTGGGTGTGAGAGCTGAAGCTGTTGCTTTTCAAATCAGCTAAAATTGACTCCTTGAATATCTGGATGATGATTTTAATACTGAAATGACAACTCATGTATTCAGTTAGGTACTATCTGTCTTTTATTCCCTGAATGATGTGATTTATTTGAAAGGGGAGCTTTTCATCTGGAAATTACATTAAATTCTTCTTTTATCAATTAAATATATTTTCTATTTTTTTTAGGAAATGCATCATACTATCCAATTCTTGATGAGGAGAGTTTTCACTGTCATTCTTAAACAACAGAAATATCTCTTTTAATCCATAGTATTATTCAATTAAATCATTTAAAATGTCAATAACATTTATTGAAAATAATGTGAGATTGGACAAATTCATTTCAATAGAACACTTTTCTTAAAAATATGTAAAATTTTCTTTCCTCTAAAAATTTCCTTTCAAGAAATATCTTTCAAAGAAATGTTTCATTTTGAGTTATCATCTGTACAAATATATTTCACTAATTATACAAGGTTAACCATTTCTTGAAATTTGCCATGGACATCCTATGATCACTCTTCAACATACTGAAGGGTGTTTTATTGAAGACAGAATTTTTTTTTTTTAATTTATTCTTTGGTTTTTGGAATGTGATGTTTAAAGAGTACTTTTTGCACCAGAACTAGAGGATTAATGGACAGAAGGTGTTGCCCAAAAAAAGTCTACTTTTTATTTTCATTTTGTTCTTGTATGGTTTGAAGAAAAAAAAAAAAAGTACTTGTAGGGAAAAAGAGACAGTTAATGAGGAAGGACAAGCAGAATGAGTCTGTGAAATAAACAAGGTTTAGTTTCTTTGCTTCTTATTTCAGTTCCTAGCAAGTCCCAGGAATGTACCTGATCCTCTATTTCTTGCTCAGGAACTTTACCTTACCACTGCGAACCAAGTTTGAAAACTCCCTTTTTCTTGTCTACTTAAAATTCTTTTTTCATATTACTTGAAATCTGTTAGTTGCTATGAAGAAGTGATTATAAATACATCTACCTTCATTTATTTATTAAGTGACTTACAAATTATGGAGCATAGTCTATACAGCTAACTGTGTGGTTACTGAAATAACAAAACAAGGTCCTTGACCTCAAGTAACTATTGGGAGCTATATATATAGATTTTCAATACAGTATAACTGATGATCGTGTAAAGCAGTGCCTTCTATGGGTACATAAAGAAAGTATCCTGGGCACTGATGGGAGGATAGGAGGAGTCAGACATATCTTTATGCATCAGATAATATTTGACCTCACTCTTGAAAATTTGCTCATTGGACTCTAAGAAATTTCAGATAAAATAATAACTTTGAAGCATGGAATTAGATAAAGTATGGAGTACGTTGAGAATTGAAGTATGTTAAGACTGGAGTGTTGGATGTGTGTTGGAAAGTTATGGGGAATGAACAGAAAAGGTAGGCAAGACACACTTCATAAATTGACTTCCATGTTATACTACAGAGTAACTATTTTATCTCATAGACAATGGAGAGTTATGAATGTATTTTAATGTTGTGACAAT
The DNA here is from genome assembly GCF_015220235.1 of Choloepus didactylus. Taxonomy (NCBI): domain Eukaryota; kingdom Metazoa; phylum Chordata; class Mammalia; order Pilosa; family Megalonychidae; genus Choloepus; species Choloepus didactylus. The sequence continues at coordinate 44,014,628 of NC_051319.1, read as the reverse complement.
GCCACCTTTTTCTAGCACCCATTCAGTAGAAGCAACAGGCTTTCCTGATTGCCAAATCAACACTTAAGCACTATCAAAAGAGTAAACACATTTCTAATTATTTCCCCTTCTTAGAACCTGCTCTTGCAGCAATAACAGTAAAAAGAAGAGGCAAAATCAGCACTCTTAATCTTAAAAATTTGCACTAAAAGAGGAGAAAGGTGAGTAGCAGAAGGAATGGGGTAATACAGCAGACCTGACACATGCATGCTTCAATGTACATTTCTTTAGGAAACAAGAACATGAAAATATCATTTTCTATTAACTCTTTTGACTTCGTCCAGGTTTCCTCATATTTCTTGTTCATAATACAATCTTTAAAACAAAGGTTTCAGGCATACTGGGAGATATGTGGAAATAATCATTTTAGGGATGGTAAAGCTCACCATTTCAAAACAAGTAGATAGCATCATATTCTACCCAGGAATATGAGTCACAGAGAAAGGGTGAGGATAGGTAGAACCAGGTACTAAGCTTGGCAACAATAACATACATAAGGGTCAAGAAAAAAATTAAGAAATGAACTTGTATGGAAGGGAGAGTTGTCAGTTTAAGCATGGATAAAGACTGAATAAAGATTTTCCAGAAAATCTGGGTTTGAAATGTTAATATTTTCTTAATAAAGCATCACTCTATTTACTTTATGGACAATTCAGAAAATATACTATGACATCATAAAAAATAACCATCATTTTTAATCTAACCACCCAGAAAAAACTTTGTGAATATTTGATATATTTCTTTTCAATCTTTTTCTAGTCCACTATTTTTTAAAATCCCTTTACATATTTGAGACCATTATTATTTTTAAATTTTAAATATATGTGAGGAACGAGTTAACAGAACAAGTCAGTTTTTGTCCGTTCGTGTTTATTTATGGAAATGCCTAGAGCCATGGCAGTTACCCTTGGTCAAACTCTGAGAACTAAAAGTTGAATATTCACACAGCTGCTGATTGGGGTTGTTATTCTGTATGCCTGCAGTGATAGGTCAGGATGTACCAGGTTCTCAGCATTGTTTAAATTAAACAGAAAGATTCACCTTGGGTGCCTGTTGCCTGTTTGGGTCTCTACTGTAGCTTTATTCCTTTTAAGAACTGCAGACTCCTCGACTCCAGTGGGATTCCCATGGTGGAAACAAAACAGTAGCAGCTGCAGAGAAAAGTGCACCATTGAGAGTCTTACAGAGGAGAACTTGGAAAACTCTGCTGAAATTCCCTAGTCTGCATCTATATATTTCTTTTTCCTGCATGTATCCTTTGTGATGAATCTTAACCATGAATATAACTTTGTTATTGAGTCCTGTGAATACCTCCAGAAAATCACCAAACTAATGGGACTAGTGGAATCCCTGAACAGCATATTTTCACTTTTTTTGTAATAAGAAATGCAGTACATTTTGCATATGTTTTCATTATGCCCCATCACATGACTGTCCCAAAATGTATTTAACTAGTCTCTGGCTTTTGAAATCCTGAACTTTATACAATCACTTATGATGGTAAATAACACTCTGATGAATAGCTTTTTTTTTTTTTTTTCATTTTTATTGAGATTGTTCAGATAACATACAGTTATCCAAAGATCCAAAGTGTACAATCACTTGCCCCTGGTTACCCTCATACAGCTGTGCATCCATCACACTTAATTTTTGTTCAATTTTTAGAAACTTTTCATTACTCCAGACAAGAAATAAAGTGAAAGATGAAAAGAGAAAAAAAGAAAAGGAAACTCTAAACCTCCCCTATCCCTAACCAACCCCCCTCAATTGTTGACTCGTAGTATTGATATAGTACATTTGTTACTGTTTATGAAAAAATGTTGAAATACTACTAACTGTAGTATATAGTTTGTAATAGGTATATAGTTCTTCCCTATATGCCCCTCTATTATTAACTTCTAATTGTATTGTGATACATTTGTTCTGGTTCATGGAAGCGATTTCTAGTATTTGCACAGTTGATCATGGACATTGCCCACCATAGGATTCAGTTTTATACAGTCCCATCTTTTGACCTCCAACTTTCCTTCTGGTGACATATATGACTCTGAGCTTCCCCTTTCCACCACATTCACACACCATTCGGCGCTGTTAGTTATTCTCACATCTTGCTACCAACACCCCTGTTCATTTCCAAACATTTAAGTTCATCCTAATTGAACATTCTGCTCATACTAAGCAACCACTCCCCGTTCCTAAGCCTCGTCCTATATCTTGGTACCTTATATTTCATGTCTATGAGTTTACATATTATAATTAGTTCCTATCAGTGAGACCCTGCAATAATTGTCTTTATGTGTCTGGCTTACTTCACTCACTATATTGCCCTCGAGGTTTTCTCATCAACTCATTTTTTTTTTAATATGGTTTTGTTCACTCACCATACATTCCATCCCAAGCAAATAATCGATGGTTCTCTGCATGGTCATACATTTATGCGTTCACCACCTTCACCACTATCTATATAAGGGCATCTACATTTCTTCCACAAGGCAGGAGGGACAGTCAAAGAAGGTAAAGAGGTAAAAGAAAGAGAAAAAAAAATGACAGCTAGAAAGCAGCAAAATAGCCTTAAATCAAAGTAGAATAAAGAATCAGACAATACCACCAATGTCAAGTGTCTAACATGCCTCCCCTATCCCCCCCTCTTATCTGCATTCACTTTGGTATATCACCTTTGTTACATTAAAGGAAGCATAATACAATGATCCTATTAGTTACAGTCTCTAGTTTATGCTGATTGCATCCCTCCCCCAATGCCTCCCCATTTTTTACACCTTGCAAGGTTGACATTTGCTTGTTCTCCCTTGTAAAAGAACATATTTGTACATTTTATCACAATTGTTGAATACTCTAGATTTCACCAAGTTACACAGTCCCAGTTGTTATCTTTCCTCCTTTCTTGTGGTGTCTCACATGCTCCCCATCTTCCTCTCTCAATCGTATTCATAGTTACCTTTGTTCAGTGTACTTCCATTGTTGTGCTACCATCTCCCAAAATTGTGTTCCAAACCACACACTCCTGTCTTCTATCACCCTGTAGTGCTCCCTTTAGTATTTCCTGTAGGGCAGGTGTCTTGTTCACAAAGTCTCTCATTGTCTGTTTGTCAGAAAATATTTTGAGCTCTCCCTCATATTTGAAGGGCAGCTTTGCTGGATATAGGATTCTTGGTTGGCGGTTTTTCTCTTTCAGTATCTTAAATATATCACACCACTTCCTTCTTGCCTCCGTGGTTTCTGCTGAGAGATCCGCACATAGTCTTATTAAGCTTCCTTTGTATGTAATGGATTGCTTTTCTCTTGCTGCTTTCAGGATTCTATCTTTGTCTTTGACATTTGATAATCTGATTATTAAGTGTCTTGGCGTAGGCCTATTCAGATCTCTTCTGTTTGGAGTACGCTGCGCTTCTTGGATCTGTAATTTTATGTCTTTCGTAAGAGATGGGAAATTTTCATTAATTATTTCCTCTATTATTGCTTCTGCCCCCTTTCCCTTCTCTTCTCCTTCTGGGACACCAATGATACGTACATTATTGTACTTTGTTTCATCCTTGAGTTCCCGGAGACTTTGCTCATATTTTTTCATTCTTTTCTCCATCTGCTCCTTTGCGTGTAGGCTTTCAGGTGTTTTGTTCTCCAGTTCCTGAGTGTTTTCTTCTGCCTCTTGAGATCTGCTGTTGTATGTTTCCATTGTGTCTTTCATCTCCTGTGTTGTGCCCTTCATTTCCATAGATTCTACTAGTTGCTTTTTTGAACTTTTGATTTCTGCCGTATATATGCCCAGTGCTTCCTTTACAGCCTCTATCTCTTTTGCAATATCTTCTCTAAACTTTTTTATTTGATTTAGCATTAGTTGTTTAAATTCCTGTATCTCAGTTGAAGTGTACGTTTGTTCCTTTGACTGGGCCATAACTTTGTTTTTCTTAGTGTAGGTTGTAATTTTCTGTTGTCTGGGCATGGTTTCCTTGGTTATCCAAATCAGGTTTTCCCAGACCAGAACAGGCTCAAGTCCCAGAGGGAAGAAATATTCCGTATCTGGTTTCCCTGCGGGTGTGTCTTAGAAAATTGCTCCACCCTTTGATGCCTTAGGTCACTGTGCTTTTCTGCCGAGCAGGTGATGTCTGTTAGCCTATAATTCTTGACTGGTGTGAGGAGGTGTGGCCATGTTCCCCCAGGCTCTGGGGTCTGGTTCAGAATGGAAAGGGCCCCACCCCTTTCCTCCTGGAGAAGACAGAGCCCCCAGGTGGAGGTCATTAGCATTTCAATGGTCTCACTCTCTGCTTGTGCTGTCTCCACCCTTCCCTGAGTCACAGCCCTGGAAACTGAAAATGACTGGGGCTTTCTCCACTGAGCTGAAAAAGAAATAGATAGTCCCCTCCAGACCCAGTCCAAGGCGACCCTCCGGCTCTCCAAGGTCAGTCGTCACCCAAAGCCTCTGTCTGTTTTTTGGGGATGTGTACCTGTAGTGAGCAGTTCACACTTGCTGCTTAAAACCCCAGTTGGAGCTCAGCTGAGCTGTATTCGCTTGCTGGGAGAGAGCTTCTCTCTGGCACCACGAGGCTTTGCAGCTTGGGCTGTGGGGGGAGGGGGTCTCACAACTTGGATCTGCAAGTTTTACTTACAGATTTTATGCCGTGTTCTTGGGCATTCCTCCCAATTCAGGTTGGTGTATGGTGAGTGGATGGTCTCGTTTGTCCCCCCGCAGTTATTCTGGATTATTTACTAATTGTTTCTGTTTTTTTGTAGTTGTTCCAGGGGGACTACTTAGCTTACACTCCTCTCTATGCCGCCATCTTGATGAATAGCTTTGAACATGAATATTAATTCACATTTTAGAATATTTCCTTAAGGTATGCTTCTAGAAATGTATGCTATGAATCAAAGAATACACGTGTGGTAAGGATCTTGGAACATACTGAGTTTCTTGCCTGTTGTTACTTAATGGCCATTGTGCTACTATTTAATGATCATTATATTCTGTGAATTGGCCACCAGGAAGGGTAGACACTTAATTTTTAATCAGTCCCAGCAAATATGTAGTAGTCCCATTATTTTATATTTTTATTAACCAGGTATTTTTTTCTATGATATACTTCATTTTCCTGACATTCTTTTCCGTTTAATTCATTTAAAAATATTTAATTTTGCTATATTATGGACCTTTTTTTGAGCCACAATATGTATTTGATGGAAAAACTAGCTTGTAAATAAATAAATATTATTTTGCTAAATAATGTTCCATAAATATAATAAATGTTCCATAAAGTAATATTTTGCTAAATAATCTTCCATAAATATTGCATAAATTTGCAATTGTCATGTGTTGCATTTTACACATAATTTTGTTTCAGTATCCTCTTTCTGAAACTTCTTTAATTTAATGTGATTCTTTCCCTTAATAAAACATCAAATTCCAGTGATGCAGTTGGAAAAAATGTTAATGCCCTCTTTGATCTTATTTGGTTTTATAATTTCACCTAATAAATCTGAAATTTTTCAAAATTCCTCCATATCCACATAATACATTACCTTGTGGACACACTGTTTTCTTCATTCTGCTACCCTTTAGGAACAGGAATTCCATCTCTTCTCATTCTATTATTCCACAAATCAACATCAACTTAATAGGTAAGTAGATGATAGATAGATAAATATTGAGCATTTGAAGAAAAAAGAGAAAGCAAGTGAACTGGATGAGTGGTGAAAATAGCCTTTAATTAAATGTTAAGCTCCATTATGTGTTTATATAGAGTAAAAACTGCTCATATGTCAAAAAAATATATTTTTTTTAATTTTTCACAGAAAGAATTTTTTTATCAGCATCCTTATCCTGTGTTAAAAAATTATTAAAGAGAAGAGAATAAATACAAATAAGGGAAAATTTATTTCATTTGTCACAGCCTTGGAAGAAACAGCACATCAAGCTGCTTTTTTTTTTTTCACTTTTAATTTATAATTGTTTATTAATATAGAGTTAGTGAATCTTTGCCTTATGTTAAGAAGTACAATACAATTCTCTGACAGTGAGCTGTTTTTATTTAAATGATTAAATATATCACATCTTCAATGAACTATCAGGGTCATCAGACCTGTACCATACACATATTTGCTTCAAGGCTTCATTCATCTTAAGTGTAATAGTAAATAAGATCAAACCAATAAAGAAATATTTTAAAACAAAAATTAAATTAACATTGTTAGGTCCCAGGCATCTGTCTTCATATCCTTCTTTGGGAATATGAAAGAAGGAAAACCAAAGTAAAGAAAATTAAAAAAAAAGAAAATTGTGTCACTTATCTCAAGTTAGTTTTCTCCCTTGTTTTTTATTAAATAGAGAAGAAAGATTCTTGAATTAAATACTATTTACATATTTTTACCATTTGTGTTTGTGGCAGAATTTATAAAAATCAATCTATTGCATTTTTAGAGTGTCTCACTTTATTTAGAATTATCCAATATTTAAGGATTAAAGTGAAGCTAATAATCAAAGTTTATTGAAATAAAAAATAATGAATTAAAGAAAGTCATTGCTCATTTCCAGATTTTAAAGGCTTAATGGCTTTTCTGTTTTGGGTGATTAGTCATCTATAAGAAGTGTCATTACTTTCTTTCATACTTTCTCATTCTCTATCTATCCTCTAGCATTTTGTACATTCTGCGATGATGTATCTTTAATAGATGGGCAAAATCTCAGTCATATTGTAGAAGGATAATTGAAGACAGTATATTTTATTTTCTGCATGTATGAAGGGCAAATATTTTAGTATATGGGAAGACACTTCTAATTGCAACTGATATTTATTTTAATTCTTTTAAATAATCAATCAAATGGAAATTCAGTAATCTTTGGATTGATCATGGTGTCTGTATGGGATGTGGTAGAACTGTAATTTATTTTTCTTAATTCTTTAGCTATTCATTTAGCAAACATTTATTTATTTTCCATAATATTTGAGGCAATATTTTAGGTCCTAAAAATATAAAGGTGAGTTTAAAACACAATCTTAAACTTCAAGAAGTGTCATTATCCATGAAGAACTGAATTATCATCGTTCTTCATGTGTAATGTATATGTTGATCATCTTCCATAATTATTCCTTCTCTTTCTCTTTCTGTTATTCACACACATACCCTAGTTGCAAAATGTCATAATGGAATACACAACTAATTTATGAAGAGGAATGAAGACAAAGTTATGCAAGTGAGAATTGTAATTACATAACTTTGAGTTCATTTAAATGGGAATAAACTATACTGGTACATCATTAATCAATCATTGCCATTTGGGATCCCCAGTCTCTTTCAGACAAAATACTTAGAGCACTACTGATTTGAAAGATAAAGAGTTGAAATTCTGACATTGTGCATAAGATCTACAAAGTATTAGTGGTAATGACCATGGCTATTTTCCATATTCAAGAAAAATTAATGGAAAACAAGATTTTGCATTTTTCCTCAGGAAAATACTAGAGAGACCAAGAAACATTTATGAAGAGAGGTTACGATTGAACTATACTGCATTTGCTTTAATAACTGTCTACCACCTCAGATTCTTTGAGTTAGAGAAGAAGGCATCTGACAGGAGACCATATTGAAGGAGAGCTCCTCCAGATGAATGACAGAAGACACAGAAATTTAGGCAGTCTAGACACAGCTGACTCTAATTAATATGTTGATTTGAAAGTGACTTCAGTCAAGAAGGCTATGGAGGTAAGGGTATTCTCATTACCCTCAAAGCTTGGATGGACTTTCATTTACAGAGGAGTAAACAAGCAATAAGAAGAAAATAAAAAAAAAAAGAGTGGAGATTGTGTAAGTTCCTTAAAGGGAGGGATAATGGATTATTAGTGTTTCATTTCTCAAGATTTTCATTTCTTAAGATTATTTCCTTTAATATTTCTTGTAATGAAATCCAATGTTGTTGAACTTTTTTTCAGCTGTTATCTTTCTGAATCACAACTTGTTTCCCTTAAATTTGAAAGATATTTTAGCTGGGTATAGCATTTCTTCCATGGCTTCCTTCTCTAACATTTTTAACATATAGATTAGACTTATTATTAAACTGTGTTTTTTTTTGTCTTTGTCAGCTAATTTTAATTTTGCATACCTGTAATTTGTACTAAATTATAGGTATTATAAATACAAACTTTTAAAAGTTCTGGATGCTATCTTTGTTTAATGAGAATTCAATATCATTCTGGCAAAACAATTAATAAATCCAGATCACTTTTACCCCACCTCCACTGGTTTATTCTTGGTTTGTCCATCATCTAAGGAGGTAGTCCTTCCACTTCCTCAGTGCTCTCTTCCTTGATGTGCCTGATAATCCTTGAATTTCTTAAGCTGCTGAATATCCTAGTTAGCTTTCTATTCTCTGAGCTGGTGCTCTCTGATTGGTTTCTCTGAGTCTAGGCAAAATTTAGGGGCTTGCAAATATCCCAAATATCTTTGGAATACCTGGCTCAGTTTTCTGCAGTTCTCTTCCATGATCTTAGCTTCTTAATTCCTAGGTTCTTTGTAGCACTGAACTCCCAAGTTTGTAAGACTACCACAATGTCTAGTCTTCAGCTTTCTCTTTGGTCCATGTGCTCTTTAAAGCAAATGAGCAACTATTTCAAGAGACAGAATCCACTGGACTGCAGTGCACAGCTCCCCTTTCCTCAAGGATCTTGGTCTCTCAAACCCTAACTTTCTTGCTTGTCCTTTGTTGCCTTTGAATAGATTTTTCTTTTCTTTTTATTTTTTTCTTCCCACGTTTTGCTTCTTGTGGGGAATTGCATGATACTTCACTACTTCATCATACATTACAAGAGGTTTTTTCTTTTCAAAATTTCTTAAGCATCTTTTATTTTTATTATAACACTTTTATTGTAATATTTACTTTGCTTTCTCAGAAAGTGCAATTATTAAACGTGTAGTAGGAAAGCTCTACTTTCAAGTTAGTGGTAGAAAAAGAATGTAACTCATGTAAATGCTTTCAGTTAAAATACATATTAAGCCATCTCTGATAACCTTTTATGAAATATCCAGGTATATGTGAATACAAATTTCCAACTTTTGCATTATACTGGAAAATACATCGGAGTATTTTTTTTCCTCCTCTTGGCTCTTAACTTCAGAGCCCCAAATGCAAATAATAATAATAATAATAATAATAATAATAATAATAATAATAATAATAAAATGAGTGAAAACCATTTTGCTGATGAGTAACTACCAGCATTCAGTAAGTTTTATTAGGAACAAAATGTTTGAGTCTCAGCTTTTACAGTAACAATATTTGCATAGTAAGTATTTGCAAAAAAGAAATAAAACAAACATGAAAATATGGTTTGTTTTCCCCAGATGGATTTATTTCTAACTATCCAGAAAGTTGTTATTCAAATTTAACAATTACAGAATGCATTTCCGAGGCTAGACTGGAAGATGACATAGAAGACTTACGTTCTATAGTTTTACCTATTAACATTAGGGTATCCTTTGAGCCTAGAAAAGTATGACAAATAATAAACACTTTAAATCTGTTTTCAGAAAAAAATAGGCATTAAATTGTAAGCAAACAAATGCAGTAATATCCATGCCTGCATATCTGTTTAGAAGCATCCACATTGTTATGTCATTATGCAAATCAGGAGTCTGCTGTCCATCACTGTTATGGTTCAAGTTTTATGTTCATTTTTGTAACATTTTTCTGTGTTTACAGTATATCCTATACGATTGATTTACTCCAAATGTTTGTTCTTTCTATCACATTATTCCCTGATAAAATGAACCTTTTTTGATGCTTTTCAAGTAAAATCCACTACTTCAATTGATTTTAAAATGCACTTTATACAAGCGGAAACAAATGGAGTAGTTAAGCAAAAATACAGGCCCTTGTTAAAGTATACGGTGGATATTTTAAGAGCTTTCAAATACTCAATTACTTCAATGTTAACTGTGAATTGTGGCCAGAGTAAAAGGAAATGCAAACAAAAATCTAGTCTGATGAAAGCTATTTCTGTTCATTAAGAAAACCTCTGAAATGTTTTTCCCTAAGCCCAGAGTACTCCTGATAATACGCCTAACAAATTGCATATTCCTCCCCATTTATTTTCATGAACTTAATTGACCATTTTAGGAAAGAAATGGTCCTTTATGATAACAACAAGATAAAAGCTTGTAATTGACTGAAATGCTTGAGTACAGCTAGCTAAAACCACTTTCGACTAATGCAGACCTGAATGAAAGGCATGAAAGTTTCAGCCAATTGTAGAGAAGGTCACAGGGTTTTTTAGCCTCTACTTTTGAAACTCATAAGACAACAAAATGTTTTGATGATGCATCAACTTTAAAAGGTATGAAAGAAAAGAGAAAGGATCACATCAAAAATTGTTTTGTAGCAAGCCTGATTATAATGCACCATGCATGATGTATTATGGAAAATTGATATTACTTTAAAAGCTTTTTTTTCAGTATTATTATGCTGTCATCACAAGGTTACTTCATGTGCATAAGACCAAAAAGCTTCATTAATGTTTTCAGAAGTTTGTAGCAAAAATGTTCTATGAAACAAGTATTTAATAGTCTAAATTAAATTAACTATGGGAATTTTTGTTATAAAATTGTCTCAAAATTATTAAAGATTTTATACTTTTAGCCAAAAAATCATTAAAAGAATTTAAAGTCAATTTTAGCACTGTTTATATTAATTAGTTTTATAATTCCAAAATCACCATTCATGTCAATATTTAAATAGTTTCAATTATGTATACTCATTATTTTATAACCAAACATATTATGACTAGTTATATAGTCTTTCACTAATGATAATACATATTTAATAGTTTACAAGTATTGATGGTTTTATTTTTCCCTCTAACCAGGTAATAAGAGCCTTATCTATTTACTATTTGGATGATTTGAGAGTGCACCCACATCCTCATAGCCCTTCAATAAGGAGGTACACATTAATCCATACTCCTGCTAATTATTTTAATCAGATAATATTAATAAACCATATGTAACTGTAATGGTTGATTTGTTCAGCCAGTCTTCATTCTTTGTTTTCCATTTTATAAAAGTCTTTCAATAAGCATGTTATTTAATTAACCAAGGAAAAGAAAATGATTTAAAAATTTGTACAGATTTTGAAGAAAATCCTAGAAAAATATTGCATAGAAAATGAAATTTTAAATACTTGTTGATTTACTGTATCCTTACAATTTGAAGAACAACCTGATTATTGTAACTAATTTGATATTAACCCTCTAAACCCTGAGAATATAACCCATTTCCCAAGAAATACAAAAACGACTGAATACTTTATCACCATCTAACATCGCATTTTCCTTTCTACTTTTTTGAATTAAACTAAAGGGTCTAGGTCCAATAAAAACTTGGGTTCTCCTTTATTCTGTCCCAAAATAATTCACTGGAAAAAGGGGAGTTATGTGTTCTGTTTTCTTGAAGTTGCCATTTTCCTTTTAATTGTAAAATCCAGTGGGTTCTTTTTACCCACATAATCTTCAAAATAGTTTCTCAGCACTCACTACTGCCGTTTATAGCGTACTTCTGGATGATCTGCTCTCCTCTTGGTACTGGAAGTAATCCAATTTTACTACCATTTCAATAACGTTTTCTTTATTGTGCTTCCACAATAATAGATGTTATGCTTCAATTCCCTCCTTTAAAATCATGAAAGCCCATGTATCCTTAAATCCTTCTGTCCTTCCCTAATTTTTTGTGAACTCATTGGTTCTGTGTTTTAACTAATACTCTAAAGTGAATGATTCTCATTTTATACCACCAGGGCCCCTGAGCTCCATTTCAATGGCCTATGGAGGAAACAGAAACATGTATTTTTTATTTTCATGAATAGTCTGCAAAAATAACCTCATCTTTTCCTTCCAAAACAAGTCAATGTTTTTATTAATCATCCATGAAATCTGACTTATCTTCAATTCTTCAGCTCCAATAATTAGTTGGTCACCTAAAATAATTTCCATCAGTAAGATGCTACCGCCATCCTGTCTAATAAGTATTGGTCTTATTTGACAAGTATTAGTTTTGCTCCACACTTTCCAGTCCTCTTGCCATGTTATATTAAGTGAGAAAACTGAGACTGAGAAAGACCAAGATCATTTGAAATTGCTGTACATAATTCTTAATAAATTGTTAGTAGTGAATATTGAAATGTGATAGGAGAAATGGTTTAATACGTGCCTTGAATATATAGCCGAAATATTGTAAAATTTATAGCACTGCGGAACTTACAAAGTTTTGAGGTGACAGGTACATAGATTAAGTGGATGGTAATAAAACGAGTAAGAAATTAATTTAAAAAAAATGTTAAGAAGACTAAATTAGCAAATTATTTTATTAAATTTAGCATAAATCTGGCACATGCCCTCAAAGAAAGTTAAGTATCTGCAATTTTCTTTTTATTTTGACTGAAGGGACCTGAACTTTTGAAGTGTTCCACACTGACTACATCTATCTGATATATCATGGATTCTCTTCCCATTAGTTGCCAAAATAGTTTAAAGTTTGATATGATGCATAAGATCTTTGTTGCAAAATTCCACCGGAAGAAAATTTTTATTGAGCCATTACAAGAAGAATTAGAGAGAGAAAGAGTTTGGCCAGTTATCTTATTCCCAGGGTGATGGAAGATGAAACATTTTCCTCTAAAGAAAAATTAACACTGAATAATCTCAGAAATCCTATACTGTGTAAATTAATAGTTAATGCATTCCACTTTAATTTCTTTGAAAGTTCATCAAATGATAAGCATTATTGCTCTCAACAAATCTCATATCAAAGGTTCAAGTATATCGCAATTTCTTCCATAATAACTTGGAATGTATTAATCTCCTACAATGGTATGTATTAATCTCCTACAATGAATACTACTACTCAAGACCATGACTTTATTTACCTGTTTGTTCAGTTGTGCAAATTGATACTTTCTAATATCATTTCAAGTTCCTAGAGAGTTTTGCTAATTTAAGAACTGCCTGCTTTGATAAGAGTATAAAATTATGTTCAAAAGCTTTAGATATAAGTATTTTAATACAATCAAGCTAGTATTTAAATTGAAGTCCTTCATTCTCATTGACTATTTCCTTTATGTAATTCCTGAAATCAAGAAATTCCTGAGACTTTCTAAGCTAATATTGAGCATCTTGATAATGTTATGATTATGCTGGCATTTTTTTTGGTTTGTAATATTCTATTTGATGATATCTAGAATATAATTGACATTTGCCTTCAGGAAAGGATTGAATTAATGTCTTTAAGTTTATTTAATTACTACAAGCCTACATATAGAGGAACCATATAGAAATAGCTTCCAATACACATGCAAAGAATAGGTTATAAGTCACACATTGTGAAATCCAAATGGATTTATCCCAAATTGATTAGTTAATAGTTTCTGCTTCCATTTAATTTTATTCCTGTCTATGCATTATCAAACCCGGCATGGAGAAATCATTAAAAAAAAATTATCACTGCTATTTTTATGATTATTCTGGATCTTTATTTAGCCATTTGGCTGCAATCCATCTGAATAATCAAATGAACTCACCACAGAAGTTCTGACCAATTCTGACAGGGCACAACAAAGTGCCACACTCTGTTTTCTTCTATTTTTATTCAACTTAACAATTAAATATTTTGAATCTGCAAAAGGACCGTACATTGTTTAAAGTTTCTTTCGTTTTTCTTTTTTTTGCATTTTAGTCATAATTATCTACTAAACTGAAGTATTGAAACATTCATAAACAGCAAAAGACATTTCATTTATATTCAGGTAATGATATGCACCATTTATTAATGAGAACAGAAACAAGCAATTGTAGTATTTAATTTTATAAGATACCAACCAAAAATGGATTCAAGTAGAACAGGATTAGCTAATAGCTATAAAACTATGTGTGGGTTGTATGGATAATGCTTTTTTCCACATAATTTAGATTTGCATGTAATTCTTGCCTACAAGGAAATATGACAACAGAACAATATCTTGATTTGAGATTCCTACAGTGTAACATCGACAAGATCTGCATATGTGTGTGCTGAAAATAAATAGCATGTCTGTACTTTATATTGTTTTATAATTTTATACTGTCAAATGATGCTGGTGTACCTCTAGATAAAACCTGTCAGAAGCTGAGAGCAAAAGTAATCAAATCATTCTAGGCAAAAGTGATGCCAATTTCATCTAAACCTTTTCTTTTCTTTTCTTTTCTTTTTTTTTACCCATGAAGGACCACAATTTTGCTTGACTGAGAAAATCTTCTATAAACGGAGGACTATTTCAGAATTTCAAGTATAGTGTTGACAAATAGATAGTGATGTCTGGCATGATGCAGATTTTTTTCATGATATACCTACAACTATGTAAAGTTCAACTAATTTGTTCAATTATTTGATTATCTCTGGAACATTTTGATTTGATTGCCTGAGATTATTTGTCAACAGATACTGAAAAAGAAAAGCAAGCTAAAAGCTTGAGAAATTATATTTGGCATGTTTTTTCTGTTTCTGTGCATTGATAATAGCCCTATATCAGATACAATGAACATCAAAACATGCTATAAGTATTTCCATTTAAGTTTCTGTAGAAGAGACTTGTTTATTTTCTTCGCTGCTTAAGCAAATACTATGCAATGGGTAGTCTTAAACAATGGGAATTTATTTGCTTATGTTTTTGAGGCTAAACCTCAAAGGCAATGCTTGCTTCTCGAAGACTGGCATTCTGGGGCTGGAAGCCAGTGATCCTTGGTCCTTAGCTTGTCACATGGTTAGGCACACATATGGCAGCATGTCCTAATCTCTCTCTTCTCTTCCAGATTTTGTTGAATTTCAACTTCTGTGCTGCTCCATCTGTGGCTTTCTCTCTGTATGTCTGAGTTTCATTCTGCTTATAAAGGACTCAAGTGATAGGATTAAGACCCACCCTGATTGGGCTGGGCCACATCTTAACTGAAGTAACCTAATCAGAACGTTCTGTTTACAATAGATTCACATCCACAGAAATGGATTAGATTTAAGAACATGTTTTTTGGGGGGTGCATACAGCTTCAAACCACCACAAGACACCTCATTATTTATTTTCCATTACACAAATTAAGTATCCCCATGCAGTATTACAGACAGCATGTCCTTGGAGGAGAAGATTTTGAAATAATTTTTTTTCTAATAGCCACTTGTTTCAATAATTGGATATTATTTTCATGGCAGCATTATGGGGAAAGTGCTGATACACAACAAATTTGATGAGTTTAAGAGAAAAAAAGTAATAGCGAGGTATCTGTGGACCAAATGTTCAATGGGAAGGACTGATGTATTATCTTATTTTGTTTAGCAAAATGATGCAGAAATTGTATGGACTTATTATACTTGGCTTTAATACAGTCCAGAATATTTTGATGGGTCTTATATACATGGGTGACAGTTTGAAAAATAGAAAGTTGGAAATTGGCTAGTTGATATCTCTAAATGTTATGCACATTTATGTTTTTCCTGATTTGCCTATTGTGTAATAATCCAGAGTGTTACATTTTAAGGTAAACTATCTCTTTATAAATTTCTTGAAGACAGTTCTTGTGTGTGTGTGTTTGTACGTGCATGCACGTATGTATGTTTTAATCACTGACAAAACTTTGTACACTGCTGAGCATGTGAAAATCAATCTATGTACTTGTTTGTGGATTAACAGTTGAATAGATAATTCAAAATCAATTTAGTTTTTGTTTCAAAAAGAAATACACAAAGGAAGATCACAAGTAACATAAAAGGACATCAATGGATGTATTTAACATTGAAAAGAATCCATCAAATCATACATTAAATAGTGTTACTAAAGGAAATTACTTAGCATATTTATTTAGATATTGTTGTATGTCTGACTTACAATGATCATATCATCATGAATAGTCAGAAGATAATTTTGGATTTATCTCCTAAAAGTAAAAATCTGTTTTGTTCCTGATTAAAGCAGTAAAACAAAATTCCCATTAGTATAGCACTGGCAGCACAATTTAGATTCTGCTTTCATCTCCAAGACATAGATAAAATACAAAGAGACAAATCTTTAGCAATTACAAAGGCATAGCCATAAAGAAGAAAAAGATACCTTCATCATGTGCATAAACACAGAGGTTACTCTGGAACTTTTACAAAGTAACTATTGAGTTTCAAGATGTCTTCACTTACCAGAGTTGCTGTGACAAAGTAATGGGTTGCTTAAGCAACTGTAATTTATTGTCTTATGTTTTCAGGTGGTCCAAAGTTAGGATGTCAGCTAGACCATGATTTCTCCCAGAGTCAGTAGCGTTCTGGAGATGGCAGTCCTCCAACATTTGGTGATGCTCCTGGTCACTCCCTGTGGTTTTCTCTGACTTCTGGCCTCTATGTCTTCTGGTTTCCCTGACTCTCTCCAAATTTTTTCTTTTTATAAGGTCTCCAGGTGACCACACCTAAATAGGATCTTCAAAGATCTGATTCGCAAATAAGTCCACACCCTGACTCACCATAACATATTCAAAGATGCTATTACAAATGGGTTAAAGAACACAAGAATGAAAATTAAGATTAAGAACATGTCATCTAGGTTCATTCATCTAGTTGCATACTTCACAACTTCATTCCTTCTTGTGACCACTCAATATTCTGTTGTATATATAACCCACAGTTGGCCCTTCCATTCACTCATCAATGTACCTGTAGGCCAAGTCTGTTAATTGCAAATCGTGAATACTGCTGCTATAAACAACAGTGTGCAAATGCCTATTCCTGTCCGAGCTTTCAGTTCTTCCAAATATATACCAAATAATGGGGTTACAGGATCATATGACAACCCTATACTTAGCCACCTATGGAACTACCACACTAACCTCCAGAAGGGCAGCACAGTTTTACTTCCCTACTAACAGTGAATAGGTATATCTCTCTCTCCACATCTTCTCTGGCCATTTTATCTTTCTGTTTATCTTTCAAACAGTTTTATTCATGCACCATACAATCCATCCTAAGTGAACAATCAATAGCTCCCAGTATAAACACAGAGATATGCTTGCTTCTACCACCACAAACCATCTGAGAACATTTCCCTTTCTTCCACAAAAAAAGAGGCAGAAAAAAATAAAAGAACAAAGAATTAAAAATAAGAAGAAGAAAATTTAAAAATGAGAAATGATAACAACAAGAATACCGTACCCCTCCTTCATATCCTCCTTTGCTGACATTTAGTTTTGGTATATTGCCTTTGTTACAATTAATGGAAGAATATTACAATGTTAACTATGCACCACAGTTTGCATTGATTTTCCTTTTTCTGTATACCGTCTCATTTTCAATACCTTGCAATGTTGATATTCTCATGTTCTCCCTCATGTAAAAATGTTCTTAAATTTTTTCATTTAATCACCATCATTGTCCATTCTAGTTTTCTCTAAATTATACAGTCCCAGTTTTTATACACTACTTTTCCTTTTGGTGTTATACATGCCTCTAGCCCTCCTCTTTCAACCATACTCACATTAAGCTTTGTTCATTATGCTTACAGTATTGTGCTACCATCACATAGTAATGTGCTATTCATTTCTGGATCTTTACAATCAATCCCACTGAACATTCTGTACTCCTTCAGCATCAAATGCCCAATCTCTACCCTCACCCCTGATAACCTATGTTCTGAACTTTAAATTTCAGAGTTTGCTCATTATAGTTAGTTCATATTAGTGAGACCTACAGTATTTGTTCTTTCATTTCTGACTAATTTTGCTCAACAAAATGTCCTCAAGTTTCATCTACATTGCTGTATGTGTCATGACTTTATTCTGTCTTATAGCTATGTAATATTCCATTGTATATACATACTAGAGTTTGTTTATCCACTCATCTGTTGATGGCCATTTGGGTTGTTTCCATCTCTTGGCAATCAGGAGTATGAGAGCTGCCAAAAACATAAGTTTACAAATGTCCATTCATGTCCTAGCCTTCAGTTCCTCTAAGTATATGCCTAATAATGGAATTGCAGGATCATATGGCAATTCTATACTTAGCTTCCTGAGGAACTGCCACACTGCTTTCCAGAGCAGTTGGACAATTGTATGTTCCCACCTACAGTTAATAAGTGACATCTTTCTCCACAACCTCTCTAACACTTGCAGTTTTCTGTTTTTTGTTTGTTTGTTTTTATAATGGTCATTCTAGTAGGTATGGGATGATTTCTCATTGTGGTATTGATTTATATTTCTCTAATAGCTAGTGAAAATGAGAAATTTTTTTCATATGTTTTTGAGAAATTTGAATTTCCTCTTCAGAAAACTGACCATCCATTTCCTTTGCCCATTTTTTAATTGGGTTGTTTGTCTTTTTGTTGTTGAGTTACAGGATCTCTATATATTCTGCAGATTAAACCCTTATCTAATACGTGGTTACCAAATATTATCTCCCAAATCATAGACTACCTTTTTACTTTCCTGACAAAGTCCTTTGATGCACAGAAGTTTTCAATTTTGAGCACATTCCACTTATCTATTTCCTCTTTCATTGCTCATGCTTTGGGTGTAAGGTCTAGAAAACCATCTCCTATCACAAGATCTTTAAGATATTTCCCTATATTCTCTTCTAAATGTTTTATAAGGTGTGAGATAGGGGTCCTCTTTCATTCTTCTGTATATGACTATCCAGTTCTACAAGCATCATTTGTTGAAGAGGCTACTCTGTTCCAGTTGAGGTGACTTGACCACTTTATCAAAGATCAATTATCCATAGATGAGACAATCTATTTCTGAACACTCAATTCGAGTCCATTGGTCAGTACACTTATCTTCATGCCAGTACCATGCTGTCTTGACCGTTGTAGCATTGCAATATGCTTTAAAGTCAGATAGTGTGAGTCATCCCACTTCATTTTTCTTTCTCAAGATATTTTTACCTTTTTGGGCACCCTGCCCTTCCAAATAAATTTGATTATTGGTTTTTCTATTTCTGCAAAGTATGTTGTTCAGATTTTAATTGGTATTGCATTTAATCTATAAATTAATTTGTGTAGAATTGACTACTTAACTTTATTTAGTCTTCCAATCCAAAAACATGATATGTTTTTCCACTTATTTAGGGCTTCCTTGATTTCTTTTGGCAGTTTTTTTGCATTTTCCTTTATATAGGTCTTTCATGTCTTTGTTTAAATTCATTCCTAAATATTTGACTCTGGTTGCTATTGTAAATGGAATTTTTTTCTTGATTTCCTCCTCAGATTGTTCCTTGCTAGTGTATAGAAACACTGTTGATTTTTACCCATTGATCTTGTATCCTGCCACTTTGCTGTATTCATTTATTAGCGCTAGTGGCATTACTGTAGATTTTTCAGAATATTCTATACATAGAATCATGTCATCTTCAAGCAGTGAAAGTTTTACTTCTTCCTTTCCAATTTGGAGGCCTTTTATTTCTCATTCTTGCCTAATTGCCCTGGCTAGAACTTCCAGAACCATGTTGACTAACAACAGTGAGTGGGCATCCTTGTCTTGTTCTGAACTTGGAGGGAAAACTTTCACTCTTTCCCCACTGTGGAAAATAATATATAATAACATATAATAAAATATTATTCCCTTTATCATATTGAGGAAGTTCTCTTGTATTCTTATCCTTTGAAGTGTTTTCATCAGGAACGGATGCTGAATTTTGTCAAATCCCTTTTCTGCATCAATCAAGATGATCATGTGATTTTCTTTTTAATTTATGGTACGGTGTATTACATTAATTGGTTTTCTTGTGTTGTACCATCCTTGCACAACTGGAAAAAAATCCACTGGGTTGCGGTGTATAACTCTTTAAATGTGCTGCTGGATTCTATTTGAAATTATTTTGTTGAGTATTTTTCCATCTGTATTCATAAAGAGATTGGTCTGTGGTTTCTTTTCTTGTAGTATCTTTGTCTGGCTTTGGTACTAGGGTGATGTTGGCTTCATAGAATGAGTTAGGTAGTTTTCCTTCCTCTTCAATTTTTTTGAAGATTTTAAGTAGGATTGGTACTAATTCTCTCTTGGTACAATTCACATGTGAGGTTATCCAGTCCTGGACTTTTTTAGGAATTGTTTGATGACTGATTCAATCTCTATACTTGTGATTGGTTTGTTGAGGTCTTTTCTGTAGTCAATGTTGGTTGTTCATGCTTTTCTAGGAAGTTGTCTATTTTATTTAATTTGTCCAATTTTTTAGCACATAGTTGTTCATACTATCTTCTCATTATCTCCTTTATTTCCTTGGTGTCAGTAGTCATGTCCACCCTCCCATTTCTGATTTTATTTATTTGTATTCTCTCTTTATTTCTTTCTCAGCCTGCTTAGGGTCCATTGATTTTATTGATTTTCTTAAAGAACCAATTTCTGGTCTTGTTGACTCTCTTTGTTTTCATGTTCTCAATTTCATTTGAGCTCTAATTTTGTGATTTCTTTCCTTCTGTTTGCTTTGGGGTTAGTTTGCTGTTCTTTCTCTAGTTCTTCCAGGTGAGCAGTTATGTCCTCAGTTTTTCTCTTCTTTCTTTTTTATATAGGAATTTATGGTGATAAATTTTACTCTCAGCACTGTCTTTATGCTGTATCACATAAGTTTTGATATGTTGTGTTCTAATTTTAATTTGTCTTTAGCTATTTACTGATTTCTCTTGTCATTTCTTCCTTGAACCAATGGTTGCTTAAGATTGTGTTGTTTAGCCTCCATATATTTGTGAATTTTCCAGTCTTCCACCTGTTATTGTTTTCTAACTTCATTCCATTATGATCTCCGAAAGTGTTTTGAATAATTTCCATCTTTTAAAATGTACTGATACCTGCTTTGAGATCCCATATGTGGTCTATCCTGGATAATAATCCATGGGCACTTGAGAAAATTGTATTTCCTGCCATTTTTGGGTTCAATGTTCTGCAAGTGTCTAAGTCTAGTTTATTTGTTATATTATTCATTATCTGTTTCTGTTTTGATCTTCTGTCTAGATGTTCAATCCATTGATGAGACTGGTGTATTGAGTATCCAACAATATTTGTATAAGAGTTTACTTCTCTCTTCACTGCTGGCAGTTTTTGCCTCATGTATTTTGGGGAAATTTTATTCAGTATAGAGATATTTAAGATTATTATAACTTCTTGATGGATTGTTCCTTTTATTAATACACAGTGTCCTTTGTCTCTTTTAATTATTTTACAGCTGAAATCTAATTTGTCTGATAGCAATATGGCTACCCTTGATTTTTTTCTGGTTGTTCTTTGTATGAAATATCTTTTTCCAACTTTTGACTTTCAACATGTTTTTGTCCTTTGGTCTTATGTGAGTCTCTTGTAGAGAGCATATAGATGGATCCTGTTTTTTTGTTTGTTTGTTTGTTTGGTTTGGTTTGGTTTGGTTTGGTTTTTTAAATCCATTCTGCCAATCTATGTCTTTTGATTGGGGAGTTTAATCCATTAATATTTAATGTGATTAGTGTCACCATTTTTATTCACACCCAAATTTTCTCAGCCAATGCAATAAAGCAAAGATAGTGTGATGGTTAGGTTTATGTGTCAACTTGGCGAAGTGATGGTGTCCAGGTCTTTGGTCAAACAAGCACTGGCCTAGCTGTTACTGCAAGGACATTTGTGGCTAGTTAATAAACCAGAAGGCTGGTTTATTAAATCATCAGTCAGTTGACTGCAGCTGTGACTGATTACATCAACAAAGGGTGTGCCTTCTGCAAGGAGAGAATTCAGTCAGCTGGATTTAATCCAATCATCTGAAGACTGTTAAGGGAGAGAGAGCAAGGACCTTCACTTCTTCTTCGGCTAGCCAGCAAACTCCCCTTCACTGGAGTTGCCAGTTCACTGCCTGAGTTGTTCATCGAACACCTTTACCAGAGTTGCCAGTTTGCTGCCTGCCCTATGGAATTTGGACTTGTGCATCCCCACAGTTGTGTGAGACACTTATATAAAATCTTATATTTACCAATATCTCTTATTGATTCTGTTTCCCTAGAGAACCCTAACTAATACAGGTAGAAAAGAAACATATACATATTGGAAATAAATAATATCATCCCTATTTACAGATGGCATTTATGTTTACTTAGAAAAATCCCACAGAAACTTTAAAAGCTAACTCCTAGAATAAGTCAGTACAACAAAATTGCGAGATACAAGATAAACTTACAAAATCAATTTCACTTTGATATACTAATAAGGGCACCAAAATGAAAAATTCAATACCATTTACAATGATTCAAAAAATGAAATAAGTATGCAGCTAACAAAACATTTGTAGATCTTTAGGCTGAAAATAACAAATGATAATAAAAGAAATCCAAGAAGACATAAATAAATGGAGAGACCCCATGTTCATGGATTGGGTGACTCAACATAATAAAGATGTTGTCTATGCAGATTTTACATAATGATGGAATTCTTATCAGAATCCCAGAATTTTTTTTTGTACTTGCAGATGAGATTATTTTTCAATCAAATGGAAAGGCAAACAACCTAGTATAGCTAAATCAATTTTGATAAAGAACAGTAAACTTGGAGAAAACTAACCATTTTCAAGGTTTGTTATATAGTTACAATAATCAAGACTGCCTGGTATTTGTGGAGGGACATAAAGAGAGGTAAGTGAAATATAATAGAGAACTCAGAAACATATATCCAAATGATTTTTGATGAAGATGAAAGGGCACTTCAATAAAGGAAAAAGCTTTTACAACAAATGATGCTGGAGCAATTGAACATCTATAGGCAAAAAAGAAATGAATTCCTACTGAAATTTCACACTTTATACAAAAATTAACTTAAATTGGCATGGACTTAATATAAATTATAAAATTTTAAACCTTTAGGGAACAAAAATACATGTAAAAACCTTAGGGATTTAGGGCTTGGCAAAGAGTTCTTAGTCTTCTAGATTTAACATTAAGAGCACAAGCCATAGAACGAAAAATTAATAAATTGGATTACCTCAAAATTAAAAAAAAAAACAAAAAAACAAAAAAAAAACTTTTGCTCTGTGAAATACCTAAAGCAAAGATGAAAATACTAGCCAAAAGACTTGGAGGAAATGTATGCAAAATACAGATCTGAAAAAAGAATAGAATATGTAAAGAACACTCACAACTTGAATAAAAGAATACAAAAAAGCCCCACAAGAAAACAAACAAAGGATCTAATTATAAAATGAGTAAAAGATATGAATAGATCCTTCATGGAAGAGGTCATAGTGTTGGGGAAAAAAAAAAAAAAACACATGAAAGATGATAAACCTCATTGGCCATTAATGAAATTCAAATGAAAACCAAACTGAGATGTCATTACACACATATCAGAATGGTTAAACTACAAAAAAAAAAAAAAAAAAAAAAAAAAAAAAAAAGGCAATACCAAATGCTGATGAGGTTATAGAACTGGATCATTTATTAATTGCTGGAAAACAGATTGGCTGTTTGTTAAAACACTAAACTTACATCTACCGTGCAATCTAGCAATTTCACTCCTAGGTATTTTTTTCAGAGAAGAGAAAACTTATATTCACACAAAAAACTGTACATGGATAAATATGCCTGCTTTATTAATTATAGTCAAAAGTAATAAATAATCTGGATCTCCTTCAAAAAGTATATTACACTGAAAATGGAATGCACAGACTCTGAAAATCAAAGTACAGTTTATTGAGCTAAAGTAGCATTAAAGTGAAGTATTACCAAACGAGGTTTTTGCTCAAAAGGCTGGGTTCCCAGAGGCAGCTTATATGGCTATTTGAGACAAAGGGAGGTTGCAGGAGGATGGAGAGGGAAAAGGGAGACATGAGTTGTAAGGGAAACATGAGCTATACGAGCAGCAAGGGGGATACAAGTTGCCTGGAGTAGGGTGTCCTTGGGTCACAGCCCATTAATCAGCAGACCATACAAGCAGGATTGTTGGTCCAAGATTGTGGCTATCTGGTGAAGATTAGCAAACTTGCTGAGTCAGCTTGACTTGTTTATTACAGTTTTTCTTTCCTAGCAAGGGCCAGGGGTCTCTGTCAGCACAGTAAGGGAACTTTGGCATGTCAGCTTGGCTCAGGTGCCCTTTGTTTCTTCCTTGTATTTTCCTGGTAAAATTTGGAGTTTGAGCAGATTAAGATTAGTAAAGCTATTTACTATTCCAATTTCACAGTTGGATGGTTTCGCAAAGTGTTTAAACAGCTGTACCATAGACTACTATATAGGATTAAGAATGTGTAAACCACCGATACATGCAACAACCTGCACAAAATCTCCAAAAAATTAAACTGAGTGAAAAATTCACTCTCAATAGATTATGTACTATATGACTCATTTATAGTGGATTCTTGAAATGATGAAATTATGGAAACAGAGAACACACCAGTAGTTGCCGGACATTGATGTGGATGTAAGAAAGGGAATGAAGTGGTTGTGGCTATAAAAACCTGAAGGATCCTTGTAATGAAAATGTTCTGTATCTTGACGCTATCATTGCCAATATTCTGGTTATGATATTATACTATAGTTTTCCAATATGTTACCACTGGAGAAAACTGGGTAAAGATTACACATGATCTCTCTATATTATTTCTTCAACTTCACATGAATTTCAGTAATAAAGCAATAATAATGTTTTTTTTTTTTTTAAATATAAATGTGATTTTGTGCAACTGAAGAGATTCTGGGTGTTTTAGCTTGATGCCAGGTTGACAATTCCCAGAACATGGGGTAATTTCTTTGAATAATCACACTCTTTTCCTTTCACATTGAGCAGATTTACAAAGTTTGATTATTTATGGGGACTTACTACCTTTTAGCTGTCTCAGAAGAATACCATATTGGATTTAACTTACTAGGAATAAAGTATAATCACCATCAAAATATCACTTACCACATCAAAAAATAATAAAAACATCTCTGTATTGTAAGGGGAAGTGTGCAAAGAATGTTTTGCTTATTGGGTAGACTAGCCTCAGAAAATGATTTCTTGGCTACTCATTGTGCTGCTAATTTTAGTCCCACATTTAGCAGCTTTACCCCTCATAACAAAAATCTCAAATCAAAACACAAAGACATTATTTATAAAATCTCCTGCAATAATAATGCCCCACCAATGTTAAAAATCTTTATGATTACAATGATATGCACTCAATTCAAATTTTTTTGTTATTGTTTTTGCTTCCATTTAAGCTGCATTTGAATGCGTTTTAAAATGAAATATTGGAAATTGACTAAATTCAAAGCCTCTAAGTTCTCTTTTCCAAACATAAGAGAATAAAACAAGGATAATAAATTTCCTGAACACATCACAATGCCATTGTGAGAAATCAGTTCAAATAACAAGTGAGAACACATTTTTAAATGTGTATAAGATATTATAAAATACAAGACAATCTCTTTTGTGTCATCACAGGATGCAAATATCATTCTGATGGAATTTAAATATAGCATAAAATATAATTATTCAGATAAACTCTTGAATGGCTTCCCCAGGTTTCTTTGTTTTCTTACTCTGTTTGATTCCCCTAGATGATCATTTTCACCCCTTAAATTACAGGTACTTCCTACAAATTGACAATCACCAAGCTTGTCATATCTCCAGATAGGATTTTTTCCTTAATGCTGTGGCTATATGCAAAATTTTATTGGTAATATTCCCATTTGATAAACTCAATATCTCCAAAAGTACACAACCTTTTAAATCCTTTTGTGGTATAGTGGTGGTTGTTGTTTGTGTCTTTATTGCTGTTAATGGCACAGCTATCCACCACTTTGTCTAAGCTAGAGACTTGGGATATATCTTTAAGTCTTTTTACTTCCCATAACCCAAGATTCACAAGTTCCATTAATGTTCCCTTACGTTGACTTTTCTGTCTTTGCCATCTTGATTCAGATCCTCATCCTTTAGCATCTCAGCTCATGTCATAACTGGCCACTTTGTCTCTGCTACATTGCTCACTCTTATTATCCCTAATTAAAATGCATAAATGGCCCTGAACAACAGATAATGTTGTACCATATGAGCAGAGCATGCAAGGCCCTTTCTAATCTCTATCAACATAACTCATAACAAATTCTTATCTCTATTGTCCCCAGGCCCATTTTGTGCTTCTGTGGTTTCTGCATCACTTGCACCAGTGCTCTTTCTCATGCCCATGATACCACTGATTTGCCTCCAACACACTGTTTCCTTGACTATGTTCTTCTTTGAGACTTATCACATGTGTCACTTTCTATGAATACAACTTTCCTAATAGTTTGTGTGGATTCTGCCCTTCTCTTATGTTCCATTCACACTCTCACTTACTAACACAAATACTTATACAATATTTTTAAAGTTGACTTTATTACTTGACACTTTAATAAGACTGTGTTTCTTAGGGCAAGGATTGTGTTTTAGTCACATTTGTATTTAAAATCCCTAACAGAGTACCTGACACAACTAGGGGTTCAATGATCTTTGAGTGGATTAAAAAATGTTTGAATGATTACACAAATAAATTAATTTCATTGTAAAAATCTCCAAATTGTCTACCTTTAGCCTTCTTGATCTGAAACACATTAGGAAAAAAAAAAAAAACAAAAAAAAAAACTTTGCACTCTTATCCCTTAAGTGCAGCCCACTTCTTCATAATTTCCTTTTTGATTAATAAAGCAAGTCTAATGCAACAAAGTTTATGTGATATTGGTTTTGAGGTGGTGTCTTTTCTAGTGAACAGGACAGTACACCATGTGAAAGGCATTCTCTATAACCTTTTTCTCCTAAACCCACACTGCCCTCCCTAACCACAGTAGCTAAGAACTCAAATTCTGGATACATTTCCTTAAAGTGGATTGACCTGTAAGAGTCATATACCGTTTTCAAGGTTGAAAGTGAATACTTTATTCATCAGGCAGTTTAACAGATTCTATTTCCAAGTTTCTTCCAAGTGCCTACCTTCAACAAAATGGTCTTAGAAATGATTTTTTAAAGTAAACTTCAACTAATTCACTTTTAACTCATTTCTGGTCCTTTTCTTTGATGTGAAATTAACTGCATGTATTAGTTTGAGCATTCTGCAAAAAAAGACACCAAGATGAGATGATACAATAAAGCAAGAGCTTTATGGGGGAAACAACTATGAGGAACAAAGGGAAAATGCAGGAATAAGCAAAGAGAGCCTACAGACTGCAATGCAGTTCTGATGCCTGTGAGAAGAAAGAGGCAAGGGAGGTATAACTGCCAGGCAGATTCAGGCAGAAATGCAGTTCTAAAAAAATTCAACCAGGCTGGAGTCCTAAAGCCAAAAGATTCTATTAGAGGAGAACAAATACTTGCACCAGGAGGTATAAGTATGGCTTCAGCACAGACATGGTGGTGGACTCTGAGAGGTGACCTCTTTCCCCAGTAGAACTGTATTCCACATTTTCATGGTTCCAACACTTGGTTCTGAGCAGAGTGCATAGAGTTATGCTTTTCAGAATAATTTTGATGATTCTCACAACAGTTTTATGTTCCAGGAAAATAAAGATTTTTTAACTCTTTAGAGATTTAATTCATCCCTGGCCATCAAACATAATATGGGAGAGTGTTACACTTAAAGAACATAGAATCTTCCTTTTCCTGAAACCTTCCACCACCACTTTTAACAAAGTATAATCTACATATATTTGTCCAAAATATTCTTGTAAT
Organism: Choloepus didactylus; assembly: GCF_015220235.1. Classification (NCBI taxonomy): domain Eukaryota; kingdom Metazoa; phylum Chordata; class Mammalia; order Pilosa; family Megalonychidae; genus Choloepus; species Choloepus didactylus. The sequence continues at coordinate 43,986,921 of NC_051319.1, read as the reverse complement.
TTTTAAGGATCTGTAATAATGTCAACATAATTCAAATGTCAATTGCTCTTATATTTACAATAAATTTTCTCAACTTCAAAAAATATTTCAGTTGCTCATTTAAATTATATAAAATCCCTAATTTAATTTTTTAGGCTTTTAGTAAACACTTTGCAAATACTTTGACATAACTAAATCCCATTAAATACTTATTGTATAAATTGATGCAATGCAGACTGCTGGGAAGCACTGCAGTAGTAAAAAGTACTTGGATTTTACAGTGAGGATTGGTTAGGATCCTTGGTGCTTCTTGCAAGCAATTGAATATCTCAGAGTTTGTTTCATCATATATTAAATATGAATAAACAATACCAAATCTGAAGTTTTTTGAAGACTATTTGAGATAAGGTTTTCACAGAATTTAATTTAGCATTTAGGATGTAATGGGTACTCAGACTTGGGAGCCCAAGTATGATCATCAATGTTATTATCATACTTATTAATTTGTAAGTTTAATATTTTTAGTTCAGAAATCTCAAATATTAATGAGTTAACACTTTAATAAGTATTTCTAATCTGTTTTTTTTTTTTACTGCCAAATGGAGACAACAATAGCTCTTATTTTACTGATTGCTGTGAGAATTACATATGAAAGGGAAGGTTAAAAATCTATATTCTATACCTACCCATCTATTTATCATCTATCTATATCTATCTATCTTCATCACTTATCTTCTATCTATTAAGTTTATAGTATATAATTAGCATGAAATAACAATAAACTATCCTCATCCTTTGTGCCAGTTTGGGTATAATTATGGCTCCCCAAAAGCCCTATTCTTTAGCAGTCTTGTGGGGGAAGATGTATTTGTGTTGATCAGGTTGGAATCTTTTGATTGAGTGTTTCTATGGAGATGTGACAACTGTGGGCAAATGTCTGATTAAATTATTTCCAAGGAGATATGTACCCCACCCAATCAGCTTGGGTTTTCATTTAATCAGTTGGGTCCTATAAAAGAGCTCACAAACAGAAGGAGCTCAGAGAAGCTGGGAGAGACATTTTGGAGATGGCCATTGAAAGCAAACTTTTGCTGATGCTTTGGAGGTGCTAGCCTGAAGTTTGTTCAGGAGAAGCTAAGAGGGGACAAAATGCCCCAAGAGCAACATTTTGAAGAATCACGCAGGAGCTAAGAGAGGAGCTAGAACACAACCTGGGATCAGCAGATGCCCCATATTTTTTCCGGGAGCCATTGGCCTTCCTTCGATGAAAGTATACTCATGTTGATGCCTTAATTTGGATGTTTTCATGGCCTTCAGACTATAAGTTTGTAACCAAATAAACCCCCTTTTTTAAAGCCAATCCATTTCTGGTGTGTTCTAGTTTGCTAATGCTGTCAGAATGCAAAACACCAGAGATGGATTGGCTTTTATAAAAGGGGGTTTATTTGGTTACACAGTTATAGTCTTAAGGCCATAAAGTGTCCAAGGTAACACATCAGCAATTGGGTACCCTCACTGGAGGATGGCCAATGGTGTCCAGAAAACTTCTGTTAGCTGGGAAGGCACGTGGCTGGCATCTGCTTTCAACGTCCATCTTCAAACTGTCTCTCATCTGCAGCTCCTGTGCTTTCTTCAAAGTGTCTCTCTTTGCTGTAGCTCCTCTTCAAAAGATCACTCTCATCTGCACTGCGGTCCCTCTGCCCGTCAGTTCATTTATATGGCTCCACTGATCAAGGCCCACCCTGAATGGGTGGGGCCACACCTCCATGGAAATATGTCATCAGATTTGTCACCTACAGTTGGGTGGGGCGCACCTTCATGCAAATCTAATTAGCACCAAAACGTCAGCACCACAAGACTGCATCAAATAATATGGCTTTTTCTTGGGGACATAATACATTCAAACTGGCACATGGTGTTTTCCATAATGGCAGCATTAGCAAACCAGAACATCCTTACTGTCCTGATAATAAACATCCTCATCTTCCTCCTTCTTTCCTTCCTCCTCCTCATCACCAAGTTCCATGTGGTATAAATTTGTATCTTGTGACAAAATATCCAGCAGGTAGAAATTTTTAGTTATTACCTGTTGTAAGAGTTGCACTAAGACTGAGACCAAGTGTGTGTGTGTGTGTATGTATATATATATATGCATATATGTATATGTGTGTGTGTGTGTGTGTGTGTGTGTGTGTATCCTGTAGGGATCTAAATGAGGGTTTGCAGTTTTCTGAATAGAGCTGCCAGTCCTGGACAACTACCAAGAAGGGTCAAGAAAAGGGAGTGTCATTTGAAAGAGGCATATAAAAAGGGAAACAGACAGTAACTTGAGCCTCAATTCTTTTTTTACTCTTCTCCCATGTGATCACTTTTAATAAACAAAATAAATAAAATCACATTAGTGAAGACAGATTTGAGTGGAGGCCTGATATGTTATGCTCATTGCTCATTTAGTGTACAGTTTTCTTTTCTTTCATCAGTAGTAACAGCATAATATAAAATATGTTGAACTGAAGTAGCATCAAGAGAACAAAGTAATGAGTTATCAATTTGAGGTGTCTTGAGCAAAATTAAAGTGTTTAAAGTAATGAAATTTAAATGAACTCTACGTAAAAACCCCTAATGTGCTTTGAAAGGCACATCCCGCTATGCACATTTGATACAATAATTGTTAATTTTAATATATCATAGAAATAGTTTTAAATAGCACTAAATTTCATAAGTAGAATGGTGTGTAAGATAATCGTATATTCAAAATTTTCCATTGCTTCCCCTCCTCTGTACCTTGACCTCCCATTTTTTTATGGTGATACGCTGAAGAGCCAAGGGTAACTGCTAATATCCTGGAATGTCCTGAGTAAAAATATTTCAGTGAAAAGTGCAAGATCTTAAAATTTGCTGCCTACATCTTCTTGCATGTTGAAATGTATTTGACTCTTACCAGATTGCAATGAAATAGAAATAGGAAAAAAGCTATTTTTTAATGTAGGGTGGTAGATTTAGTATGAAGGATGTAGACAGTGCATATGGATTAACAATTAATCTGCTGTTATAATTTTTCATGTAAAACCATTCTCCACAGATCAGTTATTCTTAACAATGATATCAATGTTTTATGTTTTCATGTGAGTGGAATAAGAATAGCCATATTCCATAAGCCAAGTAGAAAGATCATTCTGCAATTATCCTTTTGTCTTATTTCATTGTGAAATCTGTCTGAGAGTTTTGTGTGTGTGTTTGTTTCATTTATGAGTTAGTCTAGGTTATTTGCTCCTTCTATTAAATAAAGAACTGGGGCTCTGTGTTTTCTTTTTGGCATTTTAAACTCAGTTGGGAGCATAGCCACTGCATTGCTTTGGTATTTGTTTTAGTTTCCTCTTTGCTAAAGCAAAAACCATGCAATGGGTTGGCTTGAATAGTGGGAATTTATTAGCTCACCATTCTGAGACTAGGAGAAGTCCAAATCAAGGTGTCATCAGGGTAATGCTTTCTTCCCAAAGACTGGTGTTCTGGGACTGGCTGCCAGTGATCCTTGGTCCTTGGCTCTTCCATCATGACAATGCACATGACAGCCACTCCCAGCTTCTCCCTTCTTTTCCAGGTTCCACTGACTTTCAGCTTGTGGCTGCTCCCTCTATGGCTTTCAGCTTTCTCTCTCTGTCTGTGACTTTCCTATAAGGCCTTCAGTTTTAGGACTAAGACCCATACCTTATCTGAAATTAACCTCACCAAAAGGCCCTATTTAAAAGGGTTCACACCCACAGCAATGGAGTCACTTTAAGAACACGTTTTTCTGGGGTGCATAGCTCCAGTAGGTATGCCGCAGTATTCATTTTTCCAACATGAACTCTGTTGATGTCTAAATTCTATTGTAATTAAAAGTCTTCTAACTAAATGCAGTTGATTTATATTAAATAAAACTTTTACATATTCTTTTCTAGAATGTTCATAGTCAAAATTGTAAAATACTGTTTATTAAATATGTGTATGTACATTCATTTGTGTGTGTGTGTGTGTGTGTTCATCATCATGTAGTATGGGACTATGGACAAATACTTTATGGTCTTTTACTTAAATATTTCATGAGATACCTCAGCATAGCCTTCTGAACATTCTATGAGTTAGGAAGTAATAAGGGATAATGCTAAATAATCTGATAAGATGACTGTCCACTTATTTCAAATACCAGTAGTCATGAGATATAACCAAATATAGAGCTTCTTTTTTTTCTATTAATTGCTTTGTATTAATTTAGTTCAGTCAAAGGATCTTGGTATATTTGAGTAATATTAAAGAGTTAGGAAGTTTCGCCTAACGTGAAACTTTTTTTTTCATGTTGTTGAAAAAATTATTTTAGTAATGTTTGGTTACACATTAGGATAGTTAAGAAATTGCATAGTTCGTATGGGAATATAGCTGTAAAATCCTGGTGATTGTGAGCTTTTGCTGTTGTGCTTTCACATGTGTGTCTGTCAGGCTGAGTATGCACTACACTGCTTTCCTCACTGCTCACTACTGTGGACTGTCACAGTCTGGAAATGCACTCCTCTAGCAGGGCATTTTATGTTATGTGATATGTGTGTCAGTCCCCAGTCCTTTGTTTGACCTATAAAATTGGCAAACTAAACTTTCTTCATACTACCAAATTTCCAGTCCCATGAGTGCTTGTCTATAGACAAGCATTTGGGGAGAATTTCTAACCAGTGTTTTTCATCCTGACAATACTGATTCCTGGGTGAAATGTTTTTAAGGAATTGTTTGGCATTTTTATAGCCTAACTTTTTGAAGTTTTTAGAACAAAAATTTATTTTTGACAACCTTTTGACACCACAGTTTAGTAAAAGAATATATATTGCCTTTAAGTTATTTGGAATCAATTGAATACTCATCAGATTTTTGAGGGAGATGAACAAAATAATGGTCTGTGTAAAAATATTTGAGTTTGCTTCCTGAAGCATCCTTTTCTTGAACAATGCTGGTGTGTAAAATTCTCTATCTTTGTCTCTGAGTTCTATTTCATTCATTATTAATTTACTTATGTACCCCTTTAGCGTAATTCTTCAAAATTATCTTAAGACTCACCATTAAATTTTATGATATTCTTCACACAGGTATAGAACATTTGTTGTTATCCTTATGCTTATTTCATATGCAGTTTTAGCAAATGTGAGTTAAACATTTTCCTCATAATCTCTTTATGTGGTTGTTTCCTATGTAAAAAAGCTAATAAACTGTGTACATTGGTTTTGAATCTGGGCATCTTATAGAATTCACATAATTATTCTAATGGATTATCCATAAATCATTAAATTCTTGGGAAAAATCAGATGATACACACACCATATATCTGCAAATTATTATTTTATTTAGCTTTTCCATTTTTTTAATCATTTTTATTGCCTTGGGTAGTAAAGGGTTTTTCAAACCTCACTGTGTTGTAAAATCAGCAAGGAATCTTTACAAGTTGCTCTTTGAGACTTACACATATATTCATTGTCTAATGTTGCCATGACACATCACCAAAAACGTATCAACTTAAAATAAATTCTTGCAGGAAACAACAGAGTTCAGCTTGTTCCTCTGCTTCACATCTCACAAGACTGAAATTAAGATATAAACAGGACTGAAATTTTTTCTGGCAGATCTGGGGAAAAATCCACTTCCAAACTCATACAAGTTGTTGGTAGAATTTAATTCATTCTGATTGTAGGATTAAAGTTCTTGATTCTTTCTGGCCTCAGCCAGGAGCCATCCTCCTAGAGGTCTCTCTGATTATTGTATGTGGCCCCTACATCTCAGAACCAGCAACAGTACATTGAATCTTCTTACGCCACTTGGAATCTCTCAGACTTCCCCATTGACTACATCTCTTATGACTCTCAATCTGGAGAAAGTTCTCTGCTGTTTAGGATTGATGTGCTTAGAGTGAATTAAACTGTAAAATCCAGGATAATCTCCCTATCTTAAAGTTCATAATCTTAGTTACATCTGCAAAGTCCCTTTTATCATGTAATGTGACATACTCACAGGTTCCAGGGATTAGGGTATGGACATCTTTAAGCGGACATTATTCTATCCACTACACCCAAGAACAATTAATCAAAATTATTTAAAATATTTGGGTATATTGCAATTGTATATACTTATTATCTTAGAGATTTAGATTAAATTCCTGAATACATATTTATTGGTAATGATAACAGATATGAATCCTATTATGAATTTTTGTGTTCACTTTTTCTCTCTATCACAGCCTTCCCAGAAATTTAAATATGTTTCACAGACTTCATCTATTAATGTTTCTCCCCTAGAGTCAGGAGCAAGGCAATGATACCCACTGTCATCACTTTTATTCAACATAGTACCAGAATTTCTTGTCAGAAATAATGTGAATAAAAGGAAATAAGTCATATACATTGAAAAAGAGGAAATAAAACTGATTCTACTTGCAAATGAAGTGATTGCCTATGTTGAATATCCTAAGGACTCTACCAAAACAGTGCTTAGAAGTAAATGACTTTTGCAAGACCACAGGATTCCAGATCAACACACAAAATAATCCATATTTCTAACTGCAACCAATGAATCTGTGGAAACCAATACTAAAAACACAATACCATTGACAGTGTTCCAAAGCAAATGAAGTATGCATGTATAAACTTAACAAAATATGCACAGGATCTATATGTTGAAAATTATAAAATATTGATAAATGACATTAAAGAAGACCTAACCACATCTTGTTGAGTGAAATAAGCCAGACACAGAAGGACAAATATTACGTGATCTCACCATTATGTAATAATTAGAATAAGGATATTCATAGAGTAAGCAACTAGAATATAGGTTACCAGAGGCTGGGGTAGGGCTAGGGAATGGGGAGTTAATACTTGATATTCTAAAGGGTTTCTATTAGTGGTGATGGAAAAGTTTTGTTAACAGATGGTGGTGATGGTAGCCCAACATGATAAATGCAATTAACAGCAATAGCTATATAGCTGAATGTGCTTTAAAAGGGAAGTTTTAGGTTGTGTATATGTTACTAGAATAATTTTTTTAAAAAACTGACTATACAACACAAACAGGGAAACCCTAATATAAACCATGGACTATAGTTAGTGGTACAATTATAGTAATATTCTTTCATCAATTATAGCAAATGTACCATAATAATGCAAGGTATAATTATAGGAATGGAGGTATATGAGAACTCTGTATTTTCTGTGTGATTTTTCTTAAGCCTACAACTTCTCTAATAAAAATTTAAAAAAATAGTAATAATAAATAATTTTAAAATACCTAAATAAATGGAGAGACATACCATGCTCATGTATTGGAAGACTCTTCATACTGAAGATGCCAGTTCTCTCAAATTAAGTCTATAGTTTTAATAAAATTCTGATCATAATTGCAGCAATTTGTTTTGGTAGACATAGGGTATTGATCTAAATTTATATGAAATGATGCAAGCTTAGACAATGTTGAGCATGAAGATTGACTGGAGGGGAGTAGAATGAATCACTTTGTCCAATAGTATGGCTTCCTGTATAGCTATAGTAATCAAGACAGTGTGATATGGTGCAGGGATAGATACAGAGATCAATGGAATGCAAGAGAGAATCCAGAAACAGAACTATGGAAATATGCCAAACTGACTTTTTTTGACAAAGGTGCAAAAATAATTCTATGGAAGCAAGATAGACATTTCAGCATTCACGGACAAACAAAATGAACCTCACCATAAATCTCACACCTTATACAAACTTTAAATGGGTGATATACAACTATAAAAGTTTTAGGAAAAACAAACAAAAGAGAATATCTTCAGAAACTAGGGCTAAGCAAAGAATTTCTAGACTTGACATCAGAAGAACCACCCATAAGAAGAAAACTGATAAATTGGAATTCATAAAAATTAAAAAAAAAACAAAACTTTTGGTCTTCAAAAATCCCTTATAAAACTATGAAAGAAAAGCTACAGACAGGGAGAATTTATTTTCAAACCGCATACCCAATAAAGAACTTTTGTGCAGAATATACAATAAATTCTGAAAACTCAACAGTAAAAATACAAACAATTAAATTAGAAAAGGGAAAAAAGACATTAAAAGATATTTCACTGAAGAGGCTATGCAGACAACAAATAAGTGGGAGTGGTTATCAAATAGCAAAGGGAGGTATCCTTGAGATGATGTAAGTGTTCTCTATTGACTGTAGTGGTGGTCACATGAATCTACATGTGATAAAACTGAATAGGACTAAATACACACATACATTTATAAATGACTGCATGTAAAACTGGTGAAACTGAATAAATTTGATGGATTATATCAATGTCAATTTTCCTGGTTGTGATATTGTAATTTTCCAAGATGATATCATTGGTGGAAAATCTGTGAAGGATCTCTGTCAGCTATTTCTTACAACTGCAAGTGAATCTACAATTATCTCAAAGTTAAAAGTTAAAGTAAAAAGGCATTTTCTTGTAGTGGATTGTAATTCATCAAATGTAGTAGAAATTTAACACTTGAGAGTTGAGAAGGAAGGAGGAAAGGAGTTGAAGTAGTTCTTATTTCTCCTCTCTTTTGAAATATGATACTGGATGAGTTGGGTGACAGAGGCAATTATAGGGAAACAAACTCAGAAGAACTGATGGCAAGGGCTAAATGTATATGAAAGGCAGCATGGAAATGTCTTCAGGCTCATGTCTTTCTTACAGACAGCATCTGAGTTTTGTATCTCCTTTGCTGAAAATCAAGACTTTTTTTGAAAGTCCTATATGTGATTCTAATGGTCAAACAATTGTTTTTTTTTTTTTTTTGGAAAATAGCTAAATACTTTAATTGTATATCCTTTTTAAAAATAACATATTAAATGGAGGTATTTAAATATATATTATTCCTATATAAATAGCAGATGAAGATGCCATGTTTATATACATATATTCTATAGTGTTTATTGAAAACCCAATATGTATTCTTCAGGGAAAAGTCAGTGCAAGAGGTGTTCTGTAGGATATGCCTGTTTATTGAAGATTAAAACTCTGAGTTTAACTGCCCCACTTGCAAAACTGCATTTTTAACTATGGTGCCTCAGGGAATCAGAAAACATGAAAGCCCCTTCATTTTTTTGTTGTTGTTTGTTTGTTTGTTTTTTCTCCCCTTTAATTCTGACAAACTGTTGAAATATACTGAAAATTCAACAATCTTGTTAGAAGAATTTTGAATTCAAGAGCCAAGCTTTAGATATTTGTGAAGGATGCAGGACATAAACTTCACATGAAAATTAGTTTTGGAGGAGAATATCAGCCAGTCAACATTACTGCCTTTAAAGATCCCATAGCCTATGGAGAGGTTTGGGTAGATCTAAGAGGAAGACTTGAACAGATGAACAGTAACAATCTAGATACTGACCAGGCTTTCCCAGATGACATTTATCTCCAACATGTTGAATACAACTAGTACTCAAGTAAGCACAGAATTATCAGTAATGACAATTAAAATACTCTTCATTCCCTTGCCTAGTAGAAGAGAGCCCTTTGGTAGCAGCTAGCATAAGCCCAATTAATACCTAGCTGGAATAATACTGTGGGGAAGCTAAAACTCAGCAATCCTCATAATATGTCATTTTCATTAGTCCAGATATTTGGAAATGATAGTGCAATTATGAAAAATTTTCAACACTTCTACTTGGGTGGGAGTGAAGCAATTTGAGATAATCCTTGTGTTCTATGATAATGGTAGAATACATGGCTTTCTTTAAAAAGAAACAGTCCAATGAAATATTAAAAACACAGGGAAAATAAAAATTATATAGGAACACACATAAACACACACACATGCACAAATGTGACTATATAGGTTAAGTAAGCATAGTAATAGCATTATTGAGCTCATCTATCTTTTTATTTAATAATAGTCAATCGTTTTTCAAAGTTTCTTTATTTTGAAATACAATAAATACGTAAAATGAACAAGAATTCTCTTCTTGCAAAGTTGTCTAATAAATATATCTTTATCCTAATCATTCACTTGATATTTCTAAACTTTAGTTTTACCTGAAAAGTACTGTCAACAAAGAATTTCATACACAACTAAAACATAAGTAAGAGTGAAGGAAAAATAAAGGGATTTTTTGCCAAAACAGTCTCAGAGATTTTAATACTTACAAAATTCCATTAAAGCTTTTGTTAAAGAAAGTGCCTTTTTAAGAAGAACATAAAATAAAGCAAGAAAATGTCAGAATTAAGAAATAATTTTGTATGTACAAATTGATAAATTAAGTCAGCAAACTATTTAATGATGGGTCATGAAAATAGCTAACTTATTGCGTAATCTAAATCTCTAGATCATAAGAACAATATGTTGATTGCGGGTTTTCAATAGCTTCTTAAACCATGCTTAGATATATTTTATATAAATTTTAAGAAAAATATTGAATAATATGAAAACTTGTTTTAAAATGAATACACATGTATATTTATGTATAATGTTTATTATGACATAGTCTATTAACATTTTTTATAATTATTGATACCATTGGATTTATAGATATCATTTTTCAAGCAAATGACAAATATTGAACTTTTTTTTCAGGTTGCCATAAGATAAGAAAGAAGCAAAATAAAGAAAAATGATAGGAAATGCAAAACAATACAGAAGTACAACTGTATATTTAAAAACCAAATTAAAAGGGACAAATTATATATTTACAATATTCTTCAGCACTGCATCCTGAATAATATTACAATCCTATATTCCTTACTAAAGACAAAACTAAAATAAAAATGTATAAAATGTTTGGAAATAGAGAAATTGGGAAAATTAAGGGAAAATGCTAATCAAAAGAAAACCTCTGTTACAACATACTTTAAAGCTTAAAAAAATATGCCAAACTCTTTGATGTGTATATTTATCTGTCATGGGTTATTTAGAAGTATTTCGCTTAGTTTCTAATAACTTGGTTGTTTTCTATCATATTGATTACCAGTATAATAGGTGATCAGAAAATTTACTTTTTTGACTTAATTTTTTTAAATGTATTCATACTTGTTTAATGGTACAGAATATGTTCTATTTTGGGAATTATTTCATGTGCATTTGAAAAGAATGTGTACTCTGTAATTGTTGGATGTAGAATTCTTTAAGTATCATTTGGGTCAAATGGTTAATATTGTTGCTCCAATATATCCTTTGATTTGTATTTGTTCTGTCAATTACTAAAAGAGGTATGTTAAAATTTCCAGTTATATTTGTGAATTTGCTGGTTTCTTCTTTTGGTCAATTTTTGCCTCATGTTCTTTGAAGCTATAATTTAGATACACACAAGTTGAAGATTGCTATTGATGAATTTATCATTTTATCATTAGAAAGTCTCCTCTTTATCTCTGCTAATTCGTCTTTGGCATTAATATAGACATACTAGTTTTCATGTGATTAGTGTCTGCATGTATAATTTTCCATTCTTTCGATTTCAACCTATCAGTTGAACATTATATAGTAAACATTATATAGCTTTATATAGCTGAGTCTTTTTTTTAGATGCTGACAATCTCCGTTCTTTAACTGGAAGTACTTAATCTGTCAATATTTATTGTAATTATAGATATCATTGGATTTAAGTCCTCTATAATCTTACTTGCTTTCAAATTGTGTATATATTCTTTTTCCTTTAATCATACTTTTTTGCATATTTTTGATTAAAGTTTTTTTTTTTTACTATTATTGTTATTATTAAGTTCACACTTCCAAAAGACTCAAGGAACAAATATATTTACTCTTCTAAATGGAAAATGTTTTTTTTTACCGTAGAAAACATACAACAAATGTTTACTGAGCACTTAGGAAGTGTCAGATACTGTGTTGAACATACATAGAATGCATTATATAAGTTAATACTCTAAAACAAAACAGGAGATAAGAGCTGCTATTATTCCCATTTTTCAGATGAGACAACCAAGACTCAGAAAAATCAGGTAAATCAGTCCCCACTTAGGGGCAGAGCTGGTACTTAAAAAACCATGAAATTCACTAGTATCTGCCTCTGAGACTTACCTTTCTAGGTTGTATCTAACCAGTCCCTTCATTAAAAACAAGAAATTCCAGCACAGTTACCACCTTTTTTCTTCCTAAGGGTATGCCCAATTTTGTGTGTTCAATATTAAATAGGGTTTCTGCTTTCTTATTGCTTTGTTCTGCCTTGTTTATTTAGATGCTTATCTTCCCTAGTGAAAATAATCTAAGTGCAGGAGGTTAATGCTACCTAATATTATGTGAGATAAATGTATGAGTTCATATGACCTATTTTATAGTTCCTCTACTACTCAATCATTCAAATGTGATTGAGGAAACCAAGTGGTTTTCAAAAGCCCATCTCTGGACTTGAGTGAGTGTCATTGAACAAGTCTGCTTTATTTTTCACTTCTTCAGGATTCTGTGATATGCAAACACAATGGATTATTGCCCACGATGGGATATCTTTGTCCAAAGAATTTTTAGCCCATCTGTGGTGTTTACAGTAGTCCATGCATGCTCTATAATGAAAACCAGTAAGTACATAAATTGTACCATCACATATTCTAGTGTAGAGGTTTTCAACTATAGTGGTGGCCCACAGCAGTGCACTGATATCACTTTGAGGTATGTTCAAGTAATTTTGAATCATAGCAGTTAAAAATTCCAAACCTGGACTGACCTTGCTTATACACAAAATATAGAAGATTTAAGGCTATCTCATTAAAAAATGCTTATTTACTTTGTTATGTACTTTGCTGAGAGGAGGAGAAAGAAAAATTGGTGGAATTACAACAATCATAGGAAATCTCTATAAGCTTATGTATACTCATAAGAGTGTGAAATATCATCCATCTTGTATTAGCAGAGAAAAATTAGTTGAGAGCCATTGCTATGGAGCCCCCCAGCCTATAATCTCTAAAGGGTCTATGAATACATGAAAGTTGCTGATTTCCCATCCTCTTGAAGCCTTCTTTTATTTTTATTAGAGATGTTACAAGTTTGCAGAACAATCATGCATAAAATACAGGATTCCCATATACCACCCTATTATTAACACCTTGCATTGATGTGGTACATTTGTTATAATTGATGAAAACATAATCTTATAACTATACTATTAACTATATAGTACATGGTTTAACTTAGAGTTTGCTATTTGTGTTGTACAATTCCATGTGGTTGTTGTTGCTATTTTTTCTGGTAATTTTTATTCTAGTAACATATATACACCCTAAAATTTCCTGTTTTAACTGTATTCAAATGTATAATTCACTGCTGTTAATTATATTCACAGTGCTGTGCTATCATCACCACCACCCATTACCAAAACTTTTCCATCATCCTAAATAGAAACTCAGTGCATTTTAAACCTTACCTCTCCATTCCTTTCCTCCACCCCATTCCCTGGTAACTTACGTTCTAGATTGTGAATTTATGGGTTTGCTTATTCTAATTATTTCTTATTCATGCAGTCATACAATATTTATCTTTTTGTGTCTGGTTTATTTCATGCAACACGATATCTGCAAGGTTCCGCCATGTTGCTACATGTATCACAACTTCATTCCTGTTTTCAGCTAAATAATATTCATTGTGTGTATTTACCTCACTGTGTTTATCCATTCATTGGTTGATGGGCATTTGGGTTGCTTCTATCTTTTGCAGTTGCGAATAATGCCACTATGAATATTGGTGTGTAAATATCTGTTCAAGTTCCTTCTTTCAACTATTTGGATATATACCTAGAAGTGGGATTGCTGGGTCATATGGTAATTCTATACTTAGCTTCCTGAGGAAGTGCCAAAGTGTCTTCCAGAGATTGCACTTACATCCCCACCAGAAATGAATGAGTGTTCCCATTTCTCAGTACCCTCTCCAACACTTGTAATTTAAAGCAAAGATTTTAATAGGAATGGATTTTGAAATTTATCAAGTTATTTTCTACATCTATTGTGAAAATAAAATGCCTTTATCCTTCATTTGGCTAACTCAGAAAATTGCACTTTTTGATAATGAATGTTTAACCAGATTTCATTCCTTCAATAATTCCTTTCTTTCTTATGTAATTATTAAATTAACCAATAAATTTATATAGGTCTACAGTTTTCTCTCTGGGAAGATTGCAATGATAAATCACTTTCTATTTATTTATTTATTCAATATTTAGGTTTTCATTTCTTTTGTGTCAGTTTCAAAAAGTTTTATTTTTCAAAGGAATTTCATCATTTCATCATAATTTTGAAATTTGCTTTAAAGGGTTATTTTTAATAATTTTTTTGCTCTGTGCAACTTCTTAATGATCTATAATTTTTTTAATCCCTGTAATTAGGGTTTTCTCCTCTTTCTCTAACATGTACATATAACATGTACACACATACACACATATATATATGTAGAGAGAAAAGCAGAGACAAAGAGTCAGAGATTGATAAAGAGATGTCTAGTTACATAAAACCCTTCAAGACATTGTTTTATATCCTTTTTTCAACCATTTGATTTTCTCTTTCAAATAAATGCCTTTTAATTTTAATCTGTTTTTGGAAAATTCTTTCAATTTTTAAAAATTTCTTTATTTTACCTTAATTTTTAAAGCTTATTTGTTGTATCTAGAATTTTATTTTGGGTGTTCCTTTTCTTTCAGCAAAGTTTGTTCTTGAAAAGTTTTCTGTCAGTTTAACTATTGTTACATTGAATGTATTTGAATGCATTCTGTTCTGTTTTTTCTGTTCTGCTCAGACAACTTTTAAAATGTTCTCTTTGTTTTCTATTGCCTTCAATTTTTAAAATGTCTTGAGTGCAACTTATTTTATTTGTCCTTTTTGAAAATTATTTGATTAATTACATTCTGAGGATTTGGGGACTTTCAACAGTGTGGGACGCTCTCATAAGTTATAGCATCAAATATTGTTTCTACTGTAATCTCTTCTTTTTCTAGGAGCACAGTTAAATCATATTAGACTAGACACTTTTTCTTACCTTCTTTTTTGAGTTTTCAATTCTTTTGTCATTACATGCTTCATTCTGTATGCCTAACAATTTTTATACATTATGATTTGTTGTATAATATTTATGACAATTAAAATTAAAATTTTATACATTTAGTTAAAATTACCTTTTATAATTTTGGTCATTGTGTATTGTTTCTGTTACATTTTTTTGATATCTGTTTTGCTATCCATGTTATTGTCTCTATTTGCATGATAAGCCTTTGTCCCAACTTTTCTTTTCATATTCATTTAGCATTATTGCTTTAAACATCACAGATTGCACTTTGTTCTCTAACTCAGTCTGACAGTCTTGTCCTTTCCCTGGTCATGATTTTGCCTTTAATGTTATGACTATTAAATACAGCCATATTTGTGTCAACTAGTGCTGTCATTTTGTTTTAAAGCTACTGGCTGCTTTCTTCCTATTTTGGACTTTAAATTTGAACAATGTAAAAGATGCTGCATTTGGATTTATTTTATCTAGTCTATAGTAAAGCATAGAGTCCTTTTTAATCATACTAGTGCAGTATTTCTCAAAAGAGTGCCCCTTTCTCTCAAAATCAGGTTAAATAAAGTAAGAATCTAAATTTCAATTTTGTTGTGAGTTCTCATAATTTTCTCTGGTGTTAACAATAATCAGATCCCATTTCCTTCTTTCTTCAATTATTTGAACAGAAAAAAAATTTACCCTAGTTTTCTCTTGTTTTTGCTTTTTTGCCACCCCCCACCCCCCCACACTATTTTCTTGTAAACAGCATTTATTCAGCACCTAGTCTATGCCAGGCATTGTGTTTGGCATTGGGAATCCATGTTTCAAATGAGACATATTTGCAATACTTAAGTGTCTTTATCTAAACAGGGAGAAGTTTAGGTTGATATCACTTCTTTTATTGTTTCAAAGGCTAGTCCTACCTGTGAAGATATCAGAAATACATGAGAGAAAATACAGTTGCACTCTCAGTCACTATCTTGCACAACAAATTGCCCAGTTCTCTTAGATTATTACTTTATTTCCATCCTGAATTATCACACATAATAGGAAAACCTGAAAAAAAAATTGAAAAAGATAGCTAAGTTATAAATTCTGTAAAACAATCCTAATAGCCATGGATGAAATATCCTCTTGTAGATTAAATATTGCACAATACCAGAAGAATACTTAATTAAATGATTATTCCAACTTTGACTTGTCAGAAGAGCTTTCAGTACATTGGAATAAATGTGAGGATTATTATTAGTGAAATTGTTACAAGGGCATTTTTACTCAATTACACATTTTGAATGAAAAGCACTATTAAGTAAAGTTATATTATAAAATCATATTTGCATTTATTGAGTATAGTTAGTTTTACATTTACCAAGTCATTTGATCCCCACATTAATCACATAGTGAGAAGGCAGTAGGTCCTAAGGTGTTTCTTTTCCAACTCCAGTGAGGAGAGGAATCGCCTTAATATCTGGTTAAAATGCAGATGCCGATTCAGTAGGTCTGCAGTCAAGCCTGCTTTTCTGCATGTCTAACAAGATCTACAGTTATGCTGATGTTGTTCCTCCAGGGACCATGCTTTGAATAGCAAGGAAGACCCTGTAAAACCCATTAAACGCAGCGCTAGGGAAAGTAAACTGGTCTCACCTCTCATTATTCACTTGAAGACCTAAAGCAATGTGTTTCACCTCTGGACCTCAGTCTTTTCATTAATAAAGAAAAAGTATTTGGGTTATTTTTCTGTGATTTCACATGTTTATATAATATTTTGTCCTTTTTATTCATTAAGAAACTAGTAGACATTGAGGCAAAGCAATTACTTAAATTTACACAATTAGTGGCAACTCCTTTTTTCTGACTCCAGCTGATCTGATAGCAAGTTGAAGCTTCTTTTTGCTGCACCACTGAACCCATTTATCCAGAGCATCATAACTGAAAATAAGAGAAATCATGCAGTGCTGTTTTACAAGATAACCTGAGAAATTTTAGTAAATTGGACTGTTATTACTTTAATGGATTTTATATTTTTCATACTGTACTGATAGTTTTCTCCCTATTTTATTCATTTCCACTATTCATTACTTTTATTCCATAGCCCTTTCTCCCACTTTTAAACAACCCTTGACCAAGTGATAGCAGCACCTTTAGTAAACCAATTTTTCACAGCAGTCTTACATCAATGCCAGCTGTGATTTCATTTATACTGAATCACTGTAATTCCTAAAACAATTTATGAACTTGTTTTGCAACCCTGATTTAGATTTATTTTTTCAGGAAGTAAAGGCATATGAAGACCATATTCATCTGTGTTTTTCTACTTTTCATTTTGTAACTAAAGTTGGGCCTCTGATTACAAACTTATTGGCATACTTTCATTGACTTGTGGAAGCATCCTTCTAAAGCAAATGTGGATAAATACCTGGATATGCTTATCTGCAGGTGTAATGCACTTATCACCACAAGTGTTGCACTTATTGCCTCATTCAGACTACAAGATGGCACTGGGCATGGAGAACAGGTGCACATGGGCATGGGACCAAATCTACCCTGAAACACAAGTGACCAGTGTACTTTTATGTATTTAGGCCAACTGGTTACTTTTTATTGACTGCAGATGGTTACTGACAAAGCAATAAAAAGTTTCCAGTTGACTGATTACATTTTTAAATACCCCTAAAGTTTATTCTGATGTCTGGGAACTCCAGGTTGTATTCCAAGGTAACAGGGTAAATTTGAGCCCACATGATGGCCTTACAGCCCAGCTGTGCCCTTGAAGGCAACAGAAATCTCAAGCCTCACTTCTGTTTTTTGGCTGATTTTGATATTTTAAGAACTCAAAGAAACAAGCCAATTTCAATACTGCTCGTCTTCCCCTGAGGTCTCCCTAGGTTTGTAAATATGTGTTTCCTGGGGCCTAATTAAAATCTGTGAAGGGGACCCAGAGTCAAAATATATATGAAATTACTTCATCTTGGGCTTTATTAAATTAATCCTGGCTGAGAAGGTGCCTCATAAAGTATAGCAAATGTGTTTTAAGTGTCAACTACTGCTATTATACCGGGCTACCTTATGTGGTGACATGCACATACGTACACACACACATGCACACATAAACATGCATATATGAGTCTTACTCTCTAGTGTCCTGGAATTGTGGTGAGAACCCATATGAGGAGTGTAGACTGAAGAAGAACCTTATTAGAACTACAAGAAATATATGAAAAATTAACATCAAAAATTCTATAATGTGTAGACAGGGCTCCTCTTAATTTAGGGATGGAAAGAGGAGTAGAGGAAAAACAACTGAGCCTTTGGCTCTGGTAAATTCTTTGGGCAAATTTGGCCCATTCTGGAGCAAGTTAGCAATATAGAATGGGCACTGCATTATGATTAGGTGATCTGGTTTCCATGGCCAAGTTTTCTAATATATGATTCTGAGACCTTGGTTAGTTTATCTCCTCTTTCTTTGCATGGTAGTATCTTTCTGTTTAAAATTAACAATGTGTATTCAATGATCTCCAAACTGCCTTATAAATCCTAAAATTCTGTAACAGTTTTAAAAGCACTTGGATGAATCTATAAGCATAGCTACCCCACCATGATCCCCATTTTCTGTGCACCTTCTTTATGTATCTTTGCAGCTTTTCTCACTATGTGACAGAGATTTATTATGTATATATGTATGTATGTATGTATTTCCCATCTGATAGAATGTAAGTTCCATCAGAGTAGGGATTTATTTAATTCACAGTTATATCCTCAGATATTATAGCAATGTCTGACAAATAGTACACAGTCAATAAATATTAGTTCAATGAATGAGTGAATGAATCAACAAATAGCTTTTGATGAAATAAAAAATATATAAAAGAAAACTAAGAGCATCATTCTATTTTATAATGAAACACATCTTCAAATTACAAAACCTGCTATAAAATAATTTGAAATGTACCTTATCAAAAACAAATGCTTTAGATTCCAAAGGGTTAAATAATAATGCAGTGTGCTTTGTGACAGAACTTTTGTCTTCTAGATATTATGAAAAGGAATTTGGTAGGGATCAAGCTGATAATTCACACTTAAAGCAAAACAAAACATATTTCCAAAATATTCCAGTAGGATAGACATTATTTTCCCTCTACTTTCTAAAAGTTGGCTATAGGTTAAAGCAATAAGTATCTTGGAAATAATACAAGAAAATTTTCAATAGTGGAATTGTAAAACAATAAAATAAAAATTTAAAAGCCTAGGAATCCTCTAAGACATCAAATTGATCCTTATTTTTTTTTCAGTTTTAGAAAGAAAAGTGTTTTATTCCAATGTCTTTTTACAGACTAAATTCCATGTTATGAAGTAGTAGTTGGGAATCATTAAAGACTTGGAAGTGTCAAAACATGTCAGTAGAGTAATTGGCAAAGGATTTAAAAATAAACATCCACTATAAAAAGATTAATGTTAAACATTAAATGCGAACTATTACATTTAAAATTTTAATATAAAACAAATTTAAAAATTAAAATTAAAATATGCTTTCTGAAACATTATTTTAAAAAGAAATTAGTATACTTGCATATTTACATTTTGTAAATAATAGATCAAAATTTAAAATATCAGTAGCCATGGAATATTGAAAACCAATTTTTGCTAAGTCCTTTCATTATCTGGCACCATAAATTTTCCGACAAAATTTGAATAAGTATTTCATAGTGGACTTAATTTGTTACCACCCATATTGATATTAGCTAAGTTAGTGAAACTCTTCACAACTTGCTTAATCATATATTAATTAAAATCATATGTTAAATTTCTAACCATAAGCAAGCATATAAATATAGTTTGACAGATATTATTGTTTTCAAACACACAACTTTCTAAATTATAAAATCTTTCAGATAATATACCAACAATGGGAGAAATTAAGACCAATTAAACATATGGTGTGCCTGAACCAGAGTCATGTTAAAAAGCCAGAAGCACAACTATAAAAAGGTACACATTTATTTAAAGAAAATCAGTATCTCAGTGGCTGTAATAGAATGCACAGATAAATAGGTAATTCCCTGGCATCTACTTCTGAGAAGTTAAAATATGAAATTATGTATGTAATATATGAAATAATTTAAATTTAATTTTTATGTAACATGCCAGTTATCTTCATGTCATTTAGCCACTGAATTTCTAAATACCAGGTATACAAATATATAAAATTGAATTTATATTGACTTAACATAGCAGATAGACTCTAATAATCCCCACTGATCTCCTGGCATTCACACCTGTGTGTAATCCCTACTCCATCAGAGTAGGTAGGACCTGTGACTTGCCTATAACCAATAGAATAGGGCAAAGATGACAGGACGTCACTTTATATTGGCAAGCCACAGTAGTGGGTAGGCCCACATGGCAAGGAACTAAGGACTACATCTAGCCAACAGTCAACAAGGAACTGAGGCCTTAGGTCAAACAGCCAACAAGGAGTTGTATCCTCCCAACACAAACTCATAGACAGGTCTGTCCATTTGAGACTTCAGCCCTTGAATCCTCAGTTGCAGAGCTGGGAGAGACCCTGAAGTAGAACTTAAGCTGTACTTGGACAGAACCTGAACCACAAAAACTGTGAGATAATAAATATGTTTTAAGCTCCTAAATTCATCATAATTTGTTATGCAGCAAGATAACTAAAATATTTTGACTACTAATACCACATTGTTAACCTTATGTTGAAGTATCAATGACAAACATATTAATTCATGTTAGAATAAGAGTTTTTGTAAATGTAAAAATGGCAAGATATTTCTGTTTATTTTATTTCATTTTTTTAAAATTCAAGTTTAATAGTTTAAATCCAATAACATTCACCATTTTATGTCTACGGATCAATAAATTTGGCAAGTGCATACAGTCATGCAACCAAAACACAATAAAGATATAAAATATTTCTGTCACCCCTGTCTTCTTGTTACAGTTAATCCCAGCCATGGCCACATGAGTCTGATTTCTGTTTCTATTGTGTTTCAGTTTGCTAAAGCTGCTGGAATGCAATATGACAGAAATGAGTTGGCTTGCAATAATGGGGTTTATTAGCTTGCAAGTTATAATTCTAAAGCTGTGAAAATGTCCAAATTAAGGCATCAATAAGAGGATACTGTCTCTGAAGAAAGACTGCTGGCATCCGGGGTTCCTCTGTCAGATAGCAAAGCTTGTGGCCAGTGTCTGCTGGCCCTTCCCTCCTAGGTTTTGCTGCTTTCATCTCCTGGTTCCAATGGCCTCTTCTCTGAGCATCCATGGGTCCTCTCTTAGCATCTTCAGGGCATTTCTCTCTCTCTCCAAATGTTTCTGTCTTTTATCTTCTCATAAAGAGCTACAGTAAGGATTAAGAATTAGGTTGGCCACATCCCAATTGAGACAACCTAACCAAAAAGGTTCCACCCACAATAGGTCTGCACCCACAATAATGGATTAAAAGAACATGACCTTTTCTGAGCTACATAACAGCTCCAAATTACTGCAGAGTTTCATCTTTTTCCAGAGTTCCACACACATTAAAATTTGCATCTGTCTTGTTTAATTTAGTACAATGCTTTTTAGAGCCATCCATGTTGTGGTATGTATTAGTGATTCATTCATTTTTATCTCTGAGTACTGGTATTGTATAGATACACTAAATTTTCTTTTTGGACAGTTGGGTTTTCCAGGGTTTGGCTACATGAATAAAGCTGCTGTCAGCATTCATGTACACAAGCATTGTACAGACACATTTTCATTCTTCTTGGTTAAACATTTAACAGTGAGATTTCTGGGTAATATAACAAGGATATGCTTAAAACTGAAAGAAATTGTTCAACTCTTTCCATAAGATTGCGACATTTGCTTTACTAGCAGACTGTATCCCACTGGTGCTGAGGAAGCAAACCACCACAGTGGAGATGCCCATGTGGCAAACAACTCGGGGCTGCTTCTAGCCAATAGCCAGCACAGGGTTTATAATTTACATTACCACAAGCAATGTATGAGGAGTGGTAGTTCCAGTCACTCTACATATCCAACAACATATGTATTGTCTATATTTTAATCCATTATATAAGGTGTGCAGCATTGTGATTTTAATTTGCGTTTCCATAGTGACTAATGATTTTGTATATATTTTCATGTGCCTATTTGCCATCCATATCCATTAATCAATGAAATCTCCATATAAATATTTGGTCCATTTTAATTGGGTTTTTATTATTGAGTTGTGAATATTCTGTGTAAAATTCCTTTAACACATATGAGACATAAAATTATGAAATGTCTTTTCATGTTCTATACAATGTGTTTCAAAGAGCAGATTTTTTTTTTTTAATTCTGATGAATTCCAATTTATCACTGTTCTTCTGAAAATCATGCTTTTGGTGTCATATTTAAGAAAATTTGCCTCATCTGAGGTTGCAAAGATTGCAAAGATTGTTTCTGATGTTTTTCTGTTAGAAATTTTGTAATTTTAAGTTTTTAGATATATGACGAATTCTAAGCTAATTTTTGTATATGATGCAAAGTATAGGTCAAAGGTGCTTTTTGTTTGTTTGTTTTTGTTGTTGTCATTGCTGTTTTGCATATGAATGTCCTTTTTTTCCCAGAATTATTTGTAGAAAAGACTCTCCTTTCTCCTTTCTCTGTTAAATTCCTTGGTACTTTTGTCAATAACCGATTAGCCATATATATCCAAGTCTATTTCCAGATTCTCTATTCCGTTCCATCAATCCTTATGTTTATACTAATGCCAATACTATACTGTCTTGATCACTTAGTTTATATTAAGCTCTGAAGACAAATAGTGTACACCCTTTAGCTTTGTTTTGTTTTTTCAAAATTATTTGAGTCACTCTACTTGCTAGTCTATAGAACATTTATAATCAACTTGTAAGTTATGACAAAGACCCTTGCTGTAATTTTGATTCAGGTTGTATTTAATTTATAGATTAATTTGGAGGGAAGGCCATCTTAACAATATTGAGTCTATTGATCAATAAATCTGTTAGAATTCTTAATTCATTCGAATATACACCTTCACTTTTCTAAGTAAATAGCTCCATTATTTAGATCTTGCATTTATTTGTGCTTATTTAGATATATCTCCACATTTGAGTCACGTATAGTATATGTTTAATTCTTGAATGAGCTGTGACAATTTGTCTCTTTCAAGAAATTTACCCATTTTCATCAATGTTATCAAATTTATTGGCAGACTTTTTCATAATATACCTATATTATCTTTTTATTGTCTAGAGCATCTTTTGAGACATCCACGCTTTCACTCATGATATTTTAACTTGTATCTTTTCTCCAGTTATTTTTTTTTTTTCCTTATCAGTCTGGCTAGAAGTGATTGTTTAATTTTCAGACATTTGGGGATATTCCAGATATCCTGCTATTGATTTCTAATTTAATTATACTGTGGTCAGAGAACATACATTGTATAATTTCTATTCTATTAAATTTGCTGTGACTTGTTTTATAGCCTGGAATATTATCTCTCTTGGTGAATGATTTATATACACATGAAAATAACATGATTTTGCTGTTGTCACATTGTGTGTTTATTCTATAAATGTCAATTAAGTCAAGTCTGTTTTCAGAATTTCTCAGGTCTTCTACATTCTTACCAATATCAGTCTGCTTTTGCTATTGAATTATAAAGGAAGAGTTTTAAAGTCTCCAATACAAATGATGGGATTTATATTCTATTTCAGTCCTACCAGTCATTATGTTACATATTTTAGTCTTCTGCATGGTGAGTACATAAACCTTTAGGATTTTTATGTCTTCTTGATGAATTGACCACTTTATCATTATGTAATGTCCCTCTTTTCCCTGTTAATATTCCTTGTTTTTGAAGTCTACTTTTTCCTCATGTTAATATAGCCATCTAAACTGTCTTTTGAGTAGAGTTTTCATGATATATCTTTCCTATCCTTTTCTTTTAATAACTCTATGTGCTTATATTTAAAATGAGTTCCTTGAGAACAGCATGTAGTTGGGATCTGCTTTTTATATCCAATCTGACAACTCTGATTTTTCACATGCTTTCAATAAGCAAGTTTTTTGAATGCTATAAACACAAGAAAATGAATTCAGCCAATAATCTGAAAGAGCTTCATAGTGAATCCTTCTCCATTCAAGCTTCCAGATGTGCACCCAACCATGGATGACACCTTCATTTCAGCCTTGCAAGAGACTTCAGCTAAACCATTCCTAGTCTCCTGACCGACAAAAAGTGTGAGATAATAATATGTCATGTTGTTCTAAGCTGCTAAGTTTGCAGGCATTTGCCAGCATAGAAGATTAACATGGTAGTTGCCTTATCTTTGTTGCTATTTCTTCTAGGTATCATTATCCTCTGCATACCACTGTTTTCAAACTCTCCTAGCAATGGACTGTTTTAACCTACCAATTAGCGGAGGACCTAAGAATTCTTTGTATTCCTAAACTAAACTAGCTTTCAGCAGTCCCTACATGCCTGCAACACTAACAGGGTCTATTGGATCCTGTAACTATATGGGATATTTTCCAGACTTTTTTTCCATGCTCCTACTCAGGGAAGCCCATCTCTGTCTTGTCTCTATGGTGGATTTTTGGCAAGAAACAATTTCCTTCCCTTCCACCAGTGGTAGCAGTCCTCTGCCGTTTATTATCACAAGGCCCTTGCTTTGAGGTTTTTCTGCCTCACTTTTATAGTCAGATGACATTTACCCTGCCCTTTCCCCACAAGGAATGGATTTCTACTGGTTTATTAGGGGTAGAAAGGAAATTTACTACTCCTCCCTCAGGGACAGATGATTTTGTTTCTATCTTCACCAGCAAACCTGGGGAAGTGAGAGGTTTTGCTGCCTCTTTCCTCACAGCTTCAGGCCTTTTCTTTGTATGAAAGGAGGATCTAGGGAAGTGAGGAGTGTTCCTACCTTTGCAGTTCCTACCATGGAACGGTTGAGTAGTAGCAGATCATGTTCTGTATATCTACTTGTAGGCATTAAGGGAGACTTTCTGTTCTCCTTCTCTGATACCAATATAATTTTATCAAAACCAGGAGGCAGCCTTTGACAATGAGCATATTATTGGGAGTGAACTCATGCATGTCTACAGCTTCCAGCTATTTGAAAGTGATAACCTAATTCATAGTTACCTTTTAGGAATTCATTAGCATTTTTTCTAATTTGGCATTGCCCATTTTTATGGGAGTCTCCACTTCCTCCTATACTCTGGCAAGGAGAAAGAGGTATGTGTCTTGTTTTTCCTTAAGAAGGTTGTCATTTGGTAGAATTTATTTTCCCTTATTTCCTTGTGAACTCAGCTCTGAAGTGTTCAATGAAAGTTATGATTTGGTAGATTACCTGGCCATTTAGATTCTTAGGGTAGGAAAAATTCTCTTAGACCTGTCTACATCCTAAGTGAAATCAGAACCACTGCTTTAATTATATGGTAGTGTTCTACAATTTGAATAAATAAATAAATGAATAAATAAATAAAGTGCAATACTATAAATACTATAATAAAGGAGGATGCAGAACTTTCCTAAATGTGCTGAATCCCCTTAAAATTAGGGTGAGGTCTTGGGTCTTCAGAGAAAATGGCTTTCAAATTCCCATCAAGAATTGGGCAGTGGTAAAGTGTGAAATTTATACTTTGAAAAATATATATGTGGAAGAGATATGCCTGCCCATAACATACAAATACACACACACATACCTACATAAAATCATGCATATTATGCCTTTAAAACAATAAACATGGCTTTCATTTGTGGAATCTTTAGGTACTATATGAGTCACAAGTGTTATTGCACTGTGGAGATATAATGTTCTAGACACACTGAAGCAAATGTATCTGCTGTGTGATAAAAGCACCAGAATCTGATGGAAATTTGTTGCCTATTATCTGGACTTCCTGAACAAATTTGTTTGACCCATTGTAAGGTGAGGTTTTGTTTTCTGTTTGATATTTTTCTTCCAGGTAAAAGAGAAATGCCAGAATAGGTATGAATGTGTGTATGATTTATTGCCTTCAGAAGTAGGGGATGATATTGTTGACATATCTCTGGGTAGAGAAATGGTTTTGAGTGAAAGAATTTGCTGCTGAACCTTAGACATTCCTTTACTATTCAATATTGCTGATTCACATAATTTGTGCATTTGGTCAGTCAGCTAAGTATATTTATAGGTAACAGTAACTGATTACTAACAGAAAATATAATGTGTCACTCTCTAATCAAATAATTTACCATGAGAAAATGTTTTTAAAATAGTGCAAACATTTGAATACTTATGGAAGAAACAAATATCAAATTAACTTATTAGTGATGTCATCAACATGGCAACATAAACAGTGACAGAAAATTTCTTTTGAGAAATTCAATGGAAAAAAAGGACAGTTCTGAATTGTTTGAAACTCTGGAGGAGGGCATAGACTGGAGAAGGACCCTGTAAATGTGAATTGAAGAGAGAAGAAATATCAAACAGGAATCTTTCATCTCAGACCAGCCGGTCCCCTCCCCTCCCCCTCACTTGGTCTCAGTGTGGGAAAGGCAGAGAATCAGCAGATGTGACCCCTCCCACCAGGGTCACAGACTACAAAATCTCTCACAGCAGTGACACATACCCCACTGCTTGAAGACCTGGGGGACAGCAGAGATCACTTCAAGGTCCAGGTCAGTGACGGATAAGATGACTGAGAAAATGTGGACAGAGACTGGGTCTCCAGCCCTGGGTCTGAAAGCCCTTCCCCCACACTTGAGGGAAGCAGAAGCAGGTTGTTGTTTCCTTGCCTGGGGGACAGCTGGAGTTCTGGGTCACCTGCAGCGGTTATCTGTCACAGGTGGAACCCCACATCATGCCAGATTTTGAGAGTGTAGGAATGCCACAGTTTCAGTTCACCTGTGTAGATGCAGCCTGTGCTCAGAGGAAAAGCAGCTTCTAAGGTCAATTAAGTTACCAAACAGCTCCATCTGCTGGACAGTCTGGAATTAAAATACTTTAAAGAATGCCCCAGACCCTTTCTTAGGACCACAGAAGTTGGTCTACACTCTGCATGCAAGCTCGGCCCTGTTTCAGCTGAGAAATATGGATTACCCAAATGTTAAAGCAGAGCTCTAAAACAAAACCAGGTTTCATTGGCTGGTGAAAAATAGAGCATCACTGGAAGCCAGCATATTTGTTTTAGCACACACAGGGAACTTGCAGGAGTGCCCATTGCCCACCCCCAATCCCTGTGGCAGACCACCACAGGCACCTGATTTTTTGGGGAGAGGGGGTGAGACTGGGGGCAGAGTCAATCTGACAACTGGCCAGTGAGAGAAACAAAGAACAGGTAGAGAGCAAAGACAACAACAAGAAAACCTTAGGCAAAAGAGGGAAAACAACCTCACAAATAACTAATCAAAAAAATCGGATGCCTGGACAGCAAAAAAAATCATGAGTCACACCAGGAAACATGAAAATATGGCCCACTCAAAGGAACAAACTAATAATTCAACTGAGATTCAGGAGTTGAAACAACTAATTAAAGATGTTTAAATAAGCATGCTAAATCAATTCAAACATCAAATCAATTCAAACATCAAATCAATGAGTTGAGAGAAGTTATGGCAAAAAGGATGAAGGATCTAAAGAAGACATTGGGCAAACATAAGGAAGAACTCAGAAGTTTGGAAAAACAAATGGCAGAACTTATGGGAATGAAAAGCACGATAGAAAATATGAAAAATAAAATGCAGACATACAGCAGCACAATGGAAGAGGTAGAAGAAAGGATTAATGAACTAGAGGACAGATCACCTGAATCTTACACACAAAAGAACAGATAGGAAAAGAATGGAAAAATATGAGCAGGGTCTCAGGGAACTGAATGACAACATAAAGCACACAAATATGCATGTTATATGTGTCCCAGAAGGAGAAGAGAAGGGAAAAGAGGCAGAAAGAATATTAGAGGAAATAATCAATGAAAATTCCCCAACTCTTATGAAAGACATAAAATTACAAGTCCAAGAAGCACAGATACCCCAAACAGAATTGATCTAAATAGACCTACTCCAAGACACTTACTAAACAGATTCTTAAATGTTGAAGACAAAGAGAGAATTCTGAAAGTAGCAAGAGAAAAGTGATCTATCACATACAAGGGAAGCTTGATAAGACTAAGTGCAAATCTCTCAGCAGAAACCATGGAAATGTGAAAACAGTCGTATGATATATTCAAGAAACTGAAAGAGAAAAATTGTCAATCAAGAATCCCTTATCCAGCAAAATTGTCATTAAAAAATGAGGGAGAGTATAAAATATTTACAAATAGACACTGAGAGAGTTCGTGAACAGGAGACCACCTCCACAAGAAATACTAAAGGAAATGCTGCAGACAGAGGAAAAGACAGGAGAGAGAAGTTTGGAGAAAGGTAAACAAATGAAGATTAGTAGTAAGGGTAACTAAAAGGGTACACAGGTTATCCACAGACACAAAGAGGGTAGAGATTGGGCATTTGATGATGAAAGAGTGTAGAATGTTCAACAGGATTGATTGTACAGATCAAGAAATGTATAAAATAATACTCTGTGATGGTAGCACAATATTGTAAGCACACTGAACAAAGATGACAGTGAGTATGATTGAAAGAGGAAGGTTCGGGGCATGTATGACAACAGAAGGAAAGACACAAGATAAAGTATCTTTGACTATGTAACTTAGTGAAACCTAGAGTGGTCAATGACTGTGCCTAAATGTATAAATACAAGAATGTTTTTAATGAGGGAGAACAAATGAGTATCAACTTTGTAAGGTGTTGGAAATGGTATGGTACTGGGGAAAATACAATCAATGAAAGCTAGAGTCTATAGTTAACAGTAATATTGTTATGTTTCCATTAATTTTAACAACAGAGATATACCAAACCTAATGTCTATAAGAGAAGGATATAAGGAAGGGGTATGGGATTCTTGTTGTTGGTACTGTTGTCTGAACTGTTTATTTCACTTTTTTATTTCTGTTTTTTATTTAACTTTTTATTCATCATTTTTTTTTCTTTTCTGCTTTTTCTCCTCTTCCTCTTTCTTTATGGGAGAAACAGAAATGTCCTCACATAGACTGTGGTTGTGAATGCATAACTATGTGATTATACTAGGAATCGTTGTTTACTTAAGAGGGAATAAAAGGTGTGTGAATAAACTGTTTAAAAAATATACAGAGGGATACAAGTTTTGGAGAAAAGTGTGGAGAGAGGGGTGTACCTAATCCCTCTTGGTGGGGAAGTAGAATGCTGTAGCCCATCTGCAGGGCAGTGTAGTGGTTCTACAGGAAGCTAAGTATGGAGATGCCATATAGTCTTACCACCCAATTGTTGGGTAGATACTTGGAAGAACTGAGCAGGGACATGACTGGACATTTGCACACTAGTGTTTATGTTGGCAGTATTCATAATTCACAATTGTTGGAGGTGGCCTAAGTGTACATCAACTAATGAATAGAATGGCAAACTGTGGTGTATATATACAATGAAATATTGAGTGGCTACAAGAAGGAATGAAGTTGTGAGGTATTCATCTAAGTGAATAGGCCTTGGGGATAGTATTTTGAGTGAAATAAACCAGAAATGGAAAGACAAAATTAATAACACCTCACTAATGTGGACTAACTATAATGTACAAACACTGAGAATTGAATCTAAGGGCACAGGGGGAGACTTATGATTAAGGTTTCCAGACTATAAGCTCTTATACCAGTTGCATCTATTCCTGAGTTGTAATGGTTATTTCAAAATTCTAAGATGCTGAGCTACAACCTGGTCAGTCCCTGGAACTTTGGTTATATGTGTGACACCTGAGACTGAGCCATAGTTCAGCAGCTATGAATGTCAACATTACCCCATACTGCAACTGTTAAAGAGGCTGAAAAAGAGATCAGACTTCAATTAGAGATATGAATCATATGGACTTGGTTAGGACTAAGGCAAACCAGAATAAAGGGTAAAGGATGATATTGACAGTGTTTTAAAACTTCAACTTCTGTGTTAAAAGTTCAACTTCTGCACTTAATGAAGAGAGACCTTTATTAAGTGCAAAATCTGTATTTTCTATAGCACACTACGTATGGCCAGTTTGCTCAAACACCATAATTACATGGAACTTTGAATAGGAAGTGACATCTGGTTGGTTTGCAGAGGTTAGTGTGAAGCCCTGATACATACTGGAATATTTAGGATAGAGAATAAAAATGTATTTGCAAAGCACCCTTGAGGGACTGGAGAAAAATGTTGGAATAATAAACCTCCCCACCTGGAGAGTTATTAATATTTGCATTGGGACTACCAATTTAGAAGGCCAAGCACTTGATGTTGGGGCTTCCCTTACAAGGCTTGTTACTGCAAAAGAGAGGCTAAACCTACTTATAATTGTGCCTAATAGTCACCCCCAGAGAACCTTTTTGTTCAGAAGTGGCCTCTCTCTCTCAGCCAACTGTGAGGGTGAACTCACTGCCTTTCCTCCCTAGGTGTGACATGACTCCCAGGGATACAAATCTCCCTGGTAATGTGAGACATCATTCCTGAGGCTGAGCCAGTTCCCAGAACTATGGTATTGAGAAAGTCTTCTTGACCAAATGGGGGAAGAGAAATGAAACAAAATAAATTTTCAGCAGCTGAGAGACTTCAAATGGAGTCAAGAGGTCATCCTGGAGGGTACTGTTATGTGCTATATAGTTATCCCTTTGTAGTTTTTAGTTGATTTGAATAGTTAGAATGAAATACATGAAACTGTTGAACTGCAACACAGTAACCTTGATTCTTGAAGATGACAATGAAACTATATAGCTTATACTATGTGACTGTGTGATTGTGAAATCCTTGTGACTCACACTCCCTTTATCCAGTGAATGGACAGATGAATAGTAAAATGGGACAATAATTAAATGAATAATGGAGGGGATGGGGGATGAGATGTTTTGGGTGTTCTTTTTTACTTTATTTTTTATTCTTGTTTTTATTTTTTTGGAGTAATGTAAATATTAAAGCATTGATTATAGTGATGAATGCACAAATATGATATGTGAACAACTGATTGAACACTTTGGATGATTATATGGTATGTGAATAGATTTCAATTAAAAATTGGAAAAAACAGCATATAAACATTATGCTATTCAAGACAAGGGCAGAGCAATGCATCTTTTTGCTTAATTCTCAATTGGTTTAAAACTTCTACTAAATACAATGCAATCTCTTTTGCTTTGGAAGTATGTGAGTTTGAATCAACTCCTCTGGGACTGCATTCTGTGGTTTCTGAAAGTACAGATGGCACTGAAATTACTAAACCAGACCTCAGTAACTTTCAATTTTATTAGAAGGAAACATAGTTCAGTGTACTACAATGTATACAGAAGCAAGAATATGGGAAGTCATAGTATTGTAAAATTTAGAGAAGAATTTCATAAATGTAGTGTTTCTTTTAGCTTAAGTTAGTTCTTGCAATATGTTGTCATTAAGTTCTAAATTATTTCAGCACAGCTATTGAAATTTAAAAGTAATTTATAAGCCTACATTTACATTGAAAAATTTTTCTTTCAATATCACTCTTATTCATATATCAATGTTCATTGAGCTGTATTATTAAAGATGATGAAATCATGTGCTATCTGGAATATAGAGAATTGGAGCAGAGAAAACTGACTATAAACTGAATGTCACTATTTAATTTTTTTTAATAAAAAAACTTTTGTTGTTTTGTTCTATTCCCTTCAAAGAATGGAAAACCTGATAATTAGCAAATTAATTAGAAAAATTCTTTAGTTAGATTAAAAATGGCTTAAAAACACTTTCTAAAGCATGCAAATAAATAAAATCAGAAATGAGATGAGGAACATTACTACTGACCCCACAGAAATAGAAAGGATCATAGGAGGAAATTATGAACAACTGTATGCCAAAATAATAGACAACTTAGAGACATGAATAAATTTCTTGAAACACAAAAACAACTACAGTGACTCTAGAAGAAACAGAAGACTTTAATAGACCAATTACAAATAAAGAGATTGAATCAGTCATCAAAAACTCCCCACAAAGAAAAGCTCAAGACCAGATGTTTTCACAGGTGAATTCTAACAATCATTCCAAGAAGAATTAATACCAATCCTGCTCAAACTCTTCTCAAAAAAAAAAAAATGAACAGGAGGGAGCACTACCTAATTCATTCTATGAGGCCAACATCACCCTAATACCAGAGACAGAAAAAGATACTACAAGAAAAGAAAATTACAGACCAATTTTTCTTATTAATGTAGATGCAAATATCCTCAACAAAATACTTACAAATCAAATCCAGTAGCATTTTAAAAGAATTATACACCACAATCAACTGGGTTTTATCCCAGGTATGCAAGGGTGGTTCAATACAAGAAAATCAATTAATGTAATACACCACATTAGTAAATAAAAGGGGAGATACCACATTTTCATCTTGATTGATGAAGAACAGGCAATTAACAAAACCAGCACTTTCTTGATAAAAACACTTCAAAAGATAGGAATAGAAGGGGACTTCCTCAACACGATAAGTGCCATATATATGGAAAACCCACAGCTAACGTCATACTCAGTGGTGGAAGATTAAAACCTTCTCTCTACAATTTGGAACAAGACAAGTATTCCCACTGTCACCACTCTTATTCAACATTGTGCTAGAAGTTCTAGCTAAAACTGTTAGGCTAGAAAATGAAATAAAAGTCATCCAAATTGGAAAGGAAAAAGGACAAGTCTCACTGTTTGCAGATGACAAAATCCTATATGTATAAAGTCCCAAAAAAACCTATGAGAAAGCTACTAGAGCTAATAAATTGAGTTCAGTAAAGTGTCAGGATACAGGATCAACACGCAAAAATCAGTAATGTTTCTATACACCAGCAATGAGCAATCTGAGGAGGAAATCAAGAAAAAAATTCATTTACAATAGCAATTAAAATAATCAAATATCTAGGAATAAATTTAACAAGGGATGCAAAGAATTTGTACACAGAAAACTAAAACAACATTGCTAAAAGAAATCAAAAACCTAAATAAACGGAAAGACATCCATGTTCATGGATTAGAAAACAAATACCATTAAGATGTCAATTCTACCCAAATTAATGTGCAGATTCAATGCAATGCCAATAAAAATTCCAAAATCCTATTCTTTAGAAATGGAAAAGCCAACCAGCACATTTATTTGGAAGGGGAAGGGATGCCAAATAGCCAAAAACATCTTGAAAAAGAAGGAAAATGTTGGAGGAGTCACAATTCCTGACTTTAAATCATATTGCCAAGGTACTGTGGTCAAAACAGCATGGTACTGGAATAAAGATAGATATATTGAACAATGTAATCAAATTAAGAGTTCAGAAATAGATCTTCACATCAATGTCAATTGATTTTTGACAAGGGTGCCAATTCCACTCAACTGGGACAGAACAGTCCCTTCAGCAAATTTTGAAGGATAAATGGATATCCACAACCAAAAGAAAGAAAGAGGACCCCTGTCGCACACCTTATTCAAAAATTAACTCAAAATGTATCACAAAACTAAATATAAGAGCCAGGACCATAAAACTCCTAGAAGAAAACGTAGGGAGGCATCTTCAGGATCTTGTGGTAGACAATGTTTGCTTAGACTTTATACCCAAAGCACAAAAATGAAAGAAAAAAAATAGGTAAATGTTACTTCCTCAAAATTAAATACTTTTGTGCTTCGTAGGACTTTGTTAAGAAAGTAAAAAGGCAGTCTAGTCAATGGTAGAATATATTTGGAAACCACATATCTGACAAGGATTTAATATTCAGAATATGTAAATAAATCTCACAACTCAACAATAAAAGACGATATAAAAATGGGCAAAAGACTTTAACAGACATTCTTCTAAAGAAGACATACAAATGGCTAAAAAGCATGTGAAAAGATGCTCAACATCACTAGCTGTTAGGGAAATGCAAATGAAAACCAAAATGGGATATCATTTCACACCTACTAGAATGGCTGCTACTGAAAAAAAAAGAAAATCACAAGTGTTGGAGAGGATGTGGAGAAATAAGAACACTCATTCACTGCTGCTGGGAATGTAAAATGGTGTATATGCTGTGCAAGACAATTTGGTGGTTTTTCAGGAAGCTTAGTATAGAACTGCCATATGATCCAGCAATCCTGCTACTAGGTATACACCCAGAAGAACTGAAAGCAGGGACACTAACAGAAATTTTCACACTGATGTTCATAATGGTATTATTCACAATTACTAAAAGATGGAAGAAACCCAAATTTCTATCAACTAATGTATAAACAGAATGTGATATATAATATGACGGAATATTATCTGGCCATAAAAAGGAATGAAGTCCTGGTGCATGCAACAACATGGATGAACCTTGAGAACACTGAAGTTGAGTGAAATAAGCCAGACACAAAAGGACAAATATTGTATGATCTCACTATTATGATCTAATTATGATAAGCAAACTCATAGAGTTAAAAGCTAGGATATAGTTTAAAAGGTGACAGAATGAAGGTAGACAATAGGGAGCTGATGTGTAATTTGTACAGAATTTTTAATTAGGTTGATTGTAAATGTTTGGAGATCCATTGAGGTGACAGTAGCACATTATTGTGATTGTGATTAATAGCACTGAACTGGGCGTGTGATTGTGGTTAAAAGGATCACTTTCAACCACAAAGTGTCATGTGTGTCACTTTAAGGATTGCTAGAGGATAAAACAAGAGACTGTATAACATAGTATACCTTATTGTAGACTATGACTGTGGTTAATGGTACAAGTATAAGAATGTTCCTTCATGAATTAGAACAAATGTACATCACTATTACAAGGTGTTAACAATAGGGTGGTATTTGGGAGTAAATATACCTAACGCAAACTATAGAATATAATTAACAGTAATATTTTAATACGCTTGCATCAGTTGTATCAAAGGCACCACACCAATGTTAATAATAAAGGGGTATAATGGATATGGGGTTTTCCTTTCTGGAGTAATGAAAATGTGCTAAAATTGATTGTGGTGATGAATACACAACTGTGAATATATGCGAGCCATGGATTGTACACTTTGGATGGATTGTATGTTATATGACTATAGCTCAATAAAACTTCTTTATAAAAACAATTTGTACTAGCAAAAATTTTTCAAGCATAGTTTCCTTTTATTTTCTTGAATAAAAACAGCAATAATAATAAAGAATAATAACAATACCTAACACTGTTTCAGGTGTTGTGTGGAGTAATCCATTTAATTTCTATAGGGATATATTTATCCCATTTTATGGATGCAGTATCTGAAACACAGATAGTTGTGTAATTTTCCAGTGATTCCATGGCCAAAATCATAGTAATTGCAAATCAGCAGGATTCAAGATCAGGCAGTCTAGTTCTAGAGTCAACACCCCTAATCTTTATATTCTATACAGTTCATGTAAGTATATAAATAATTTTTCTATATGATATAATAAGAGCATTAATTTCTGTTAAAATAAATTATTTTTAAATGGAAAAATATTACACTACTTAGTGTGTAAACTTTTTTACAACCATGCTTCAATATTCATAACCATCAACTCACTTGATAAAAATGTTAGTGTTTCAGTTGACTGAATATCTACACTTCTCCAAATTTAACTTCCAATTTCTTCAAAGAACATTGTTATCTTCTTATTGAGTCATATCACATTTTACTAATTGTTCAACCTTGATAATGTAAAATTTTATATTGTGATTAGGAAAACCGAAGTATTTTGAAATATTTCATTCATAGAAACTATACAATAATGCTCATTCCTCTTCTCCAGTGTCCTCATAATGCTCCTGCATGAAACTAATGTTCAGGAGTCTGATTTTGCTGTAAGGACTGAACAGTAAAATGTTAAACCAGGCTATTGGCAATTTAAAATTATACACTGATTCCCTCTATGAATATTTGTAGTTTTAACTCACACTTTTTATTTAATCCACTGAACACTTCTCCTCTTAAACATTCAATAGTTTTTAGAGCACTGTGTAAAACTGTCAAGCATTTTGCCTCCAAATACAGTGACTGTTGCAAATAAACATTTGTGTGTTATAAAATAAGTTAGGCAGGTGATTAAAATCACTTTTTTTAAACTCCAGGTGAATTTCCAATGGCCATAAACAAAGTAAGGAGGAAAAGACGTCCAAGTAATTGAAAAGATATGGGCACAAGTTACATATACAGATCGATCTATCTGTCATCTATCTATCTATCTATCTATCTATCTATCTATCTATCTATCTATCAAGTAAATGTAGTTTGAGGTACATACATACATTTACAGTGTGTCAGTCAACAATGCCTTTTCTTTGGCAAAATTTATTTAACAAAATGTAGCATATGAAAAATTCACGAGACAAATACTGGTTAAAATATTACTCCATATCATGTAATTTTAATTTTCCTGGTAAGAAAAGTACAGCAGTGCCTCTTAGTATAAAAAGAAAAAGTAATACCTCAGGCCATTTTCCTTTCTCTTGATTTCAGCCAACCTTTTCATAGGAGGAAGTCAGTATTCCTGTATCTGAATTTATTTTCAACTATTCTAAATTTTTTTTGGCATTCCTGTAATTTTTAAAAAGTCTTTTTAATGAATAAGTTACTTAATGGCAAATTTACAAGATCAGTGGTAATTACACTTTGAATGGAAACACAATGAAAAATCACTGAGGTGATGAAAAAAATTAAATTTCACCTTCTGGCTTTTTCAGTTTTAAAACAGTATATTCCATCACTGGATGATTTTTTTAAATTTTCTTATATATCAATTATTTTTTCGGATACTATGTATTTCATCTTTCCTTGCAGGATTTTATTGCTTTTTTCCCATTTCATTTTACTTTTGTGATTCTTCTTTTTCTCATTTTTGTTATTTTTATAACAATGATGAATGTTATAAAATGCATTTGAAGAAAAAAATTCTCCAAATCATTCTTCTGGTTTGACTATCTTAGATAATAATGAAAAGTATAAATAGCAAAGAAATAAGGTAACAGATATATTTAGTCATTTTCCATTTTTTAGAACTAAAGTTTGACCTTAGCCACTTTGCATGCCATTGTCCCTTTCATTCTGCTTTGGGGATTTTCTTACCTTGATTCTCTTATCCTTTTCTGTGAGAGGAAAAGCAGCAGTCAATGGCTTCACCACATACCGAGATAGTTGATTTGAGAGTTTTCTTCCTTCTGAGTGGTGCTCTCCTGATACCCATTCTAATACACTTGGGAAATCTCAAACTGCCCACCACTTATTTCCTAGGATACTATTTGAAAAGGGGCTCAAAAATTCTTCAAGATGCCTCAAAAAGATTTTCTTATTGATATAAAGTTTTACATATCAATCTAAGAGAATTATATCACACCCTCTCTCATTGTGATTATCAGTGAGACATAGATTTTTGGACTTGCCCTAAGTTTTCTGATCTCCTCAGTCAAAAGACTTATTATGTCAATAGTGCAATTTTCTCCACAGGGTAGGAGTGCAGGACATCAATGTTAAGCTCTTTTCTATGATACATAGTTTTACCATTTCCAAGTGTTTGCTGAAGGAGTTTTTTCTGCCCTTTATTGAGTCCACTGTGTCTACCACCAGTGATATTCTATTACTAAAGATTTCAAATAAATATAGTTATTATATGTCAATATAGACAAGTTTATTTTTCCTTGGCAGATCAAGTGTGAGGCTTTCATGTGTTTGGAAAGCTTAAACACCATTGAATTAATTGAAGTAGTTAATGGAAGTGCAGGAAAATATAGACCAAAGCCCTTGATTTAGAAGGAAAGGAAAAGTAATCTATTTGTGTCTTAAAAATCAAGGGTTTAGTCATTTTTATTTGAAAACACTCAAATACCTCATACATGTTATGCTGTCCTCCATGCATGAACTATCTTAAAGATTTATAACATCTCATGGATTCTGCAAGCCAGAGTTCAGATAAAACCAATGTGATTAGAGCAGAAATTATCAGCTATACATAAAAAATAGTTTTAGGAGTCCACAGAGGAGAAAAATTACATGAATTATAAGCATAGAGATTTACATTTTTTATCCACGGAAATCTGAAAAGTTCTAATGTATGTCTATATTTATTATTACTGCCTCCAAATATGGGAGCATTGACTGATCTTCCTTTTTTGCTATTGAAATCATTTTCCATTGCTCATCAGTTGATGCTCTAGTTAGCCATCAAATTGACCTATTTTCTTCTGATATATAAATAGGGCACAGGGTGTTGCTTCAGTTTGAGATAATGCACGAAACAAAACTCCTCTCCTTTTTAACTGTTAAAGACTCAAAATTCCATCAATTAACTCACAAGGTTATGTTGCAGCAATCACTTCCTAAGTGTAGTTAACAAACTCCTCCATATTTCAAAACCCTGTGGTAACCACTCTGCTTCTGCTTCCAACTGAAGCCAGCATGACCTTATCGAAACACATATCATGTCTACAGCATGCTTCAGTGACTTCTGCTTCCAATTATTCCCACTTAAGATTCATGGCCTATGATGGTCTTTTTTTTTTTTTCCTTATTGATATCCTGGTTAGATTTCCTTATTTAATGAATACTTTATCACCTAAAGTGCAGTCTGCCTTCCTAATCCAGTAGTTATCAACCTGGGTGCATCCAAAGCCCCATGTGGAAAAATATCCCCACATCTTTACTGTTTGTATTCCTTGATCCCCAGATCCTTCGATTTCCATGGCCATATCTGAATCTTCCCATCATTGTTAACTCTTCTAATTCTGCTATTCTAAATACAAATATCTTACAACCTAAGTACAATTATGAGTCAAATTCTCACTCTTTTATTTCCATCATAATTATATATTAACCTCCTTAAATCTCATTCATTTTCTAAGGCTTACCAAGCAGCAGTCACCATCCTAGCTTCAAATATATTCTCTCATTTGAACATTATGAAAATATTCTTTGAGAGTATAGTGAGTTGAATTGTGTTACCCAAAAAGATGTTCAAGTCCTAAGATCTGGTACCTGCAAATGTGACCATATTTGAAATAGAACTTTGCAGTTGTATTCAAGTTAAGATGAGGTGATACTGGATTGGGGGTGGGGGCTCTAAATCCGATGACTAGTGACTTTATAGGAAAAAAGAGAATGATATTTACATATAGAGACACAGACACATAGGGAAGAAGGCCACGCAGTGACAGAGGCAGGGATTAGAGGGAGGCGACCATAAGCCAAGAACACTAAGGATTGCCAGCAACTACCAGAAGCTGGACGAAGTGACGAATGATTCTTCCCTAGAGCCTTCACAGAGAGATCTGCCGACACCCTGGTTTCTGATGTCTAGCTTCCAGAAATGTTAGAAAATATATTTCTGTTGTTTAAAACCATCCAGTTTGTGGAAATTTGTTATGGCAGCCTAGGAAACTAATACAGATATCGTGCATATTTCATATAAACGTAGGCTTAGAGAGCTCAGGTAACCTGACAAGAGTTAAACTGCAAGTAAAAGTGACCATTATCAGATGATAAGACACTGGCATTAACAAATCATCATCTAGTTTTTTTTTTTTTTTTCTGCTATATTGACTAATTTCTACATAGCTATAGCATAATATTCACCTTTGTAAAAGAGAAAACAGATTATACTCTGCTGCAAAGCCCAGCTGTGAAAAGAGTAATGTTTATTACTTTACATGGGAATGTGAAAGATCTGGGAGAAAACAGAGGTAAACAATAATGGGATTGATAGTCAAGCCCAGGCATAGGAGCTTGAAAATCCTGGATGTTATTTGGTTGATGGGAGAGTATAAGTTTGTATACATTGAAGGGACCAACATTTGTAAGTTGTTAATATTGTTGAATAGTCTTATTCAGGGACCAATCCTGGGGTCAATTTGACCAGATGTGAAAGAATGAATGGAATATTTGTGGTTGTAGTTGTTATGTGTTATCAAGTGTGAATACCTATAAATCAACATAATTTAAGAAGGGTCTGATTCATGAATTTCAGAATACACGATTGCTTAGAATAATGTCCAATTATTTTCTAACCCTGCATATAGTCTCCAGTCTTTTAGGTCCAATAACGATACTGCCCAAATCTTGTTACACAATTCTGTCATAACTTGATTCTTGGCAGAGCTATGAGGTATATGCAATGGCAAGAGTCTCAGATCTGGAAAGCAAGCTGTGGTGAATCCTTTTTTTAGGGTTCTCCAAGTCCTTTCCCATCACTGTACACTGCTTTTTTTTTTTTTTTTTTTTTGCCACTGGAAATACTATCTTAAATGCTCTGGCTATTTTCATGTTGCAAGGTTTAGTTTATTACTTCCTAACAGTCTTTATCCTTGGTTTTGATACTGTACTACTTCAAGGGTAAAATAATATCTTGGTAAAGTGTAAAAAAGTCATAATATTTACTCTCCAGGTAAGTATTGATGGAAATGTAAATGATCTTTTGATAATATATTTGATAATGCTTCTTCTGGTTTGCTATAGCTGCTGAAATTCAGTATATCAGGAATGGATTGGCTTTTACAATGGGGGTTTATTAATTCACAAATTTACTATTGTAAGGCCATGAAAATGTCCCAATTAAGGCATTGAGAGTAAGATACTATGCTGGTTTGGATATATTATGTCTCCCAAAAGCCATGTTCTTTAATGCAATCTTGTGAGGGCAGCCATTAATCTTTTGATTGAGTGCTTCCATGGATATGTAAATCAATCAACTGTGGGTGAGAACTTTGATAAAATTATTTCCATGGAGATATGGGCCCTACCCATTCAGGGTGGATGCTAATTAAATTACTGGAGTCCCGTAAGAGAGCTCAGACATAGAAGGAGCTCAGAGCAGCTGAGAGAGACTTTTGGAGAGATGCTTGGGAGCTGACAGAGAAGCTCAGAGATGCTTGGAGTTGCAGACAGAATGTTTGGAGATGCTAAGCTAATGATGCACAGGAGCTGAGAGAGGAGCTGAAATACAACCCAGGACTGGCAGACAGCAGCCATGTGCCTTCCCTGTTGACAGAGGTGTTCTGGACACCATCAGCCATTCTTCTATGAAAGTATGCTATTGTTGATGCCTTAGTTTGGACACTTTACAACCTCAGGACTGTAACTTTGTAATCAAATAAACCCTACTTATAAAAGCCAATCCATTTCTGGTATTTTGCATAATGGTAGCATTAGAAAACCAGAAAAGATACCTTTCTGGGGAAAGGCCGATGGCATCTGAGGTTCCTCGGTCACAAGGGAAGACACATAGCCAGAATCTGCTGGTCGTCTCCCAAGTTTAGCTTCTGGTTTCTGTGGCTTTCTGCAAAATGTCCCTCAGATTCTGTCTTAGCTTCTCTCAACTCCTGTGGGTCTTCCTTGCTTTTCCTGGGGGCAAACTCTGGATTACATATCTTAGCTTCTCTCAAAAATGTCTCTCTCAGCTTCTCTGAGTTCTCTCTCTCTGTGAGCTCTCATAAAGGACTTCACTAAAGAATTAAGACCCACCTTGAATTGAGTGGGTCACATCTCCATTGAAACAATCTAATCAAAAGGTCCCACCCACAAGAGGTCTGCCCCACAAAGAGTGGATTAAAAGAATATAGTCTTTTATGGGGTACAAAACAGATTCAAACCAGCATAATGCCCAGTTCTGTCCTACAAATTATCTCTCATCTCCATGGAGCTCCTGAGGAATAGAAAATAAATTGCTACTTTATTAGGATATGGGCCAGGTTCCCATACCCACCTGTAGTATAATGGAATTAGTATGAAGGGTTAAGACCAAAGTCTTAAGTAAAGATTCTGCTTTTCCCTAAAGCCTATAACCAAATTATTATGTTACCACCTTCTTAGTACCACCTAAAAAAGGTAAAACAAGAAAAGAGTTCTAATAAATCACAGTTTATTTTTTCAAAAGAGTGGAGTGTGGTAACAAAAAATAGAGACAGTCGTATGATTGGTCACCCCTGAGGGGCCAATT
This sequence comes from Choloepus didactylus, assembly GCF_015220235.1. Taxonomy (NCBI): domain Eukaryota; kingdom Metazoa; phylum Chordata; class Mammalia; order Pilosa; family Megalonychidae; genus Choloepus; species Choloepus didactylus. The sequence continues at coordinate 43,944,937 of NC_051319.1, read as the reverse complement.
CTGCTTAATTTAACCATCTTCCATGGAGTAAAGAAATGCAAATTAAGAAATAATACATGATTTATGCTTTGTAATACTTAGCAACCTAGCCAAATAATAAACATGTACCAATTAATGTCCTCCCTTTCACATATCCCAATAAACATTTCAATTGTAAAGCAGAATGATTCAATGTGTTAAATATGAACAAATAAGAATCTGCATAAGACACAATAAGGGCATTTTATTTATCACAAAAATCAAATTGAAGCACACCTTTAGATAAAGAAAATGGAAGAAGTTATGCTCCCCAAAATATTTCAACATGTTTTGGAAAAGCAGAAATTGAATGGAAAAGCAGTAGCTGATTTTTCACAACAGAAGTATCAACTGAAAATGAAAAAAAAGTAAATAAAAGCCAAAAACCTGAGAACACCCAACAGAGGAGTGGCAGGTGGCTTATGGAATGGAAAACAGAAAAACTTTAAAATCTATCTAGAGTACAGTTGTCCTTCCTCCCACCAACCACTTATCTTTTGCCCCCATCCCCAGCCCTAGTGAGACACCTGGAACTCTCGGATCACCAGTCACAAGGGAAGTCAAGAATCAGTTAAGAGACTGGAAACCAGGTGGGAAGGGGCTACCGGGACAATCACATGCCTGAGTACTGAGTATCAGTCATCCAGTCCATTCCACAGGACACAGGACTGCCAGCACACAGCCGTGCTCCTTGGCAAGTGATTTAAAGGATTGTCATTTGGAGAAACTAAAGACGGTAAAACACCAACCAAACAAAAAACAAATTACTTACTGAAATTTGTCTGACTACCTGCCTTATCATCCTGAAATGAAGTAGTTCATAAACAAGGCCAGTGCACACTTTTACTCCTTTAACTCAAATTAGATTTTAGTATCTCATTATGTAGATGATGAAAGTCCAAAGCATGAGAAAACAATATTATCATTTATATTATTCCTAGGAGGTGTGAGGTCTTCTACTTTAAGCTCGTACTTGTTTATTTCTGTTAACAGTTTTATTAATTTGAACTGTACATATTTGAGGCTCCATTTTTGGTGCATAAATGTTTAGTTACATCTTTCACGTGCCCTGTACCTTTTGCAATTGTTATTATTTACAATATTAATATTTTTAGTTTAAAACATGTTATGTTAATATTGCTATACTGTATTATTTTTAAGTGTTTTTATAAGTTCTTAAAACATTGTTTCCATTCCTCTACCTACATACTATATTGTTATTTACAATATTAATATTTTTAGTTTAAAACATATTATGTTAATATTGCTATACTGTATTATTTTTAAGTGTTTTTATAAGTTCTTAAAACATTGTTTCCATTCCTCTACCTACATACTATATTGTTAGATTTTATACATTTGTCATAAATATTCAGTACAATTTTTAAAAATCCAATTTATGACTATTAATAGAGAAGTTCAATTCAACATACATTGATTGTTCTTGATATATCTTTTTCTATCTCATTTTGCATTTTCAATTTTGTTTAATATTTTTCCTGTCTTGCCTTCTTCTGAATGCATCAGAGTTTTCATTATTTTTTTAAACATACTGTCTTTCAATTTTTGTTTCTCATAAATTACTAATGTGCATAAAGTGAAAGTTAATCAGTTTGTCTATCATCTTCTGAACAATGCAAGACCATAAAACATTTTATCTCAGACTTTCTCTTTTGGTCTTTGATATTATTTTTTGTGAAGCATTACTGACTCCAGCTAATTTTTAAACCTCCTGAAATTAATTACTTATTTCCAGCAAATGATTAATAAATTAGCCAATGTATCTGCCAATTCCTTTGCTCTCCATTTGTTTTTCTTGCATGTGACTCCTTCCTTCTGAATGAAACTTATTTTTTTTCTGTGAAATTCATCCCATTAGTAGCTTATTATTTATGGGATTATGAGCACAATCTAAATATCTTTATTTTCTTTTTACTGTTGGATGAATATCTAAATGGACATAGAATTCTATTTTCTCTTAGTCATTCAAACATGTAAATTGCTTTTCTTCAGGCTTCTGATCTTGCTAATGAGAAGTCTTCTGTCAATCTATTCGAGTTCCTTTGTTTGATTTTTCTTTAAATTTAGTGTTCTGAATTTTCCTTATGATTTATCCAGGTAATGTTTGATTCACATGATGTTTGAGGCTTGGTGTACAATCAGTGAAAGGCTCAGTGCACTCTATAAACCTGAAAAATGGTATTATTTCCTAGACTATTGTTCATACTTCTTTCTGTATTCACCTGGAATTTCTCATTATATTCTTAGGATGTTTAATGTCTCTTCCATACTTTCTGCATTTTTATGTCCCTATCCTACATTGTGGGTGTTTCCTTAGGTCTATTTTAAAATTCTACATTAAAAAAAATTGTATCTGATCTTTTTCAAAGCTATTTATTTTCTTAAAAAAAGATTAGTTACCCTATTTTTAATTTCAGAAGTTATATTGAGTTCTTTTTCAAATATTTCTTCATATTAACTAATGAGTGAATATTTAATAATATATAAGATTCCATGTCTTTTTTATATTTTGGTCATTTTTAAATATATTTCTTTCATGATCTCTTTCATATTTCCCATTATGTTTATTTTCTGAGAATGCTAATTCTCCTGTTTGTAACAATCTGCTGTCTCTCATGATAGGTCATTTCCTTATGAGGTGTGTGATTTTTATTTTTGAATGTATTTTTGTTTCCCAATGCAGGGAATTCCATAGGCTTTGGTTCTAGAGATATTTATTCAAAAAGATTTTGCAGCTCTGGCTTATATGATCCTAGTACCTAGGTTTGGACATGTTATTTTATTTTGTTTTTGGGTCCCTACTCTCATGTAGAAATGTAATTTCAGACTTCAAACCCATAGAGGTACAGGTATTGATTTTCTATTTCTCATGTCTGACTCTCCTATTCTATGTTTCAAGTGCAGATCAAATGGTCTCTATTTTCTAGTTTTGGGGCAAGGGAGCTTTTTGTTCTAGCTGTGGGCTTTTAATGGGCTTCTCTCCCTGTCATTTAAAGCATTAGTCTGTTCATTTCTAATCAGCTTCTCTGGTCTCCACAGACCAAAATAGTCCAACATCTATACATAAGACTGCTTTGTGTTCCCTCTTGGTTTCTGGTACCCTTGGGTTTCTTTTATTTCTTTAAAATGTTATTTTATATTATTTTAATTTATGTGGCATACTGAGTGATACTTCACTACATATACTCAAATTGGCCACTAGAACGTACAACAGGGAATGAAAAGGCAATATTAATCTTGTAATCTAAAAGGGGCTGAAGAATTTGATTAGACTGACATTGAACACCCTAATTTGATGTCTGCTTATCCACCACACCAGTGAAACTACTGTCTATGCTTATTATTGGAACATGTATTTCTTTTTAAGTATCATTGGAAAGGAGAGTATAGTGAGAGGTGAGCTATGGCGCAAACTGCATGACCCTTTTTAGAATGCCAAGGATAAGGGAGTTTTCCAGTGGTCAAGGGGACCATGTGAAGAGAGCCCATTTTAAAATTACTTATGATCCACCACCCAGGAGCTGATTACTGAACAAAAATTATTTGGTGTAGACAGTTCTGGAACTGGAAAAGTCATACTAGATTAAATTCCTCACATCACAAAAATTGTGCAGAAGGTCCCTTGCCCACAGAGCCCTATGAAGTACTGGCAGATGCCATCCACTTAATAACCAGTTTTCTATTTCCTGTCTCACAGAAAATATTCATGGCCAGTCTGTCTAAACCAAAGGAAAAAGAGCAGCAGTGGGGATCTACAACAGTGGATAGGTGCATATGTACATGCATAGCTACTTGCCTCTCAGATCTATTCCTCCTTCCCAGCTTAACACACCAGAGAGGTGGAAACCCAGAAAACAGAGGAGTAGAAGTGTCCTACGAAAAGAACATGTCCTATCTGTCTTTTCCAAGTCCCTCTTGCTAAAGCTTGACCAGTACTGATGGGAGGGAGAAAATCTAATATTAAATTGGACATAGAGTAGATTTTTAAACTGACTGGGCCTCTTACATACTTCAACATGAACCCAAAGTAATGGAAACTGCCCAAAATGCAGTTAAATGAAAGGAAGAGACTTGATAAAGCATGATAGAAGGCAGTGATGGGAGAAAAAATTAAAATCAATTCATTTTGTTGAATTGTGCAATGAAGCAGTTACGTATGTTTTTGTGCTTGGAGCGAGGTCTGTCTTTGTCAGTTTAGTCCTCTTTATTGATGGCATGTCATTTATTTTATAAATGAAATCATCTTCAGTGTGGTGAGCAAACCATTTTGTAGATATTTCCAGTCAAAACGTTGATTTATATTAAAGCAAACATTTCTGAAACTCATTGGAAGTTAAAAATATTGAATTTTTAAAGAAAAAATGTATTTAAAGCATTTATTACAGAGAATGTATGTGTGATCTTAAGCTATAATAGCTACCTACCAGGTCATGGGGTCTCCTGCCAGTGAGACTCACAGGATCATATTTTTACACTAAGCTGGTTCCTCCTCAACCTTTCCACCCAGTGGACCTAGAGATTTGGCCTGTTTGTCTCTCTAACTGCTTCATTGTAATGTTCTGCCTGGAATCTGTCCACAAATTCCTCCTTTTTCTTTTCAGCTTTCTCCAGACACAAACACATGAATCATTTTTTTTTAAGTGGGAGATATAATAATAGTACCTATGTGAAATGTCAGGAATTAACAAAAGTAACAATAAATAAATTATAGGCATTGTTAAATATATTAGGGAAAGCAGTTTATTATCATGAAAATAATATGGTAGTTGATTAAAGACACATAATTTGTATTTTTCTGTTACTAGTATGTTATGGTAGAACCTGAGATCAAATTTTATCTTCATGTGTACTATGCAGGTAAATTTAAACAGATCACCACACTTTTGAATCATGCATTGCATTATGGTGAAGGATTAAATATGCATATGAGTGTGTGTGTGGATATAGAAATAGATATTTAGATAGTGCTTCTAGCGCAGGGCAGGGAATGTGATTATAGATGTATATTAAATAATAGCTTTGTTTTTCTTTCCTTTTTTCTTTCTGCCAGCACCTCTTCTCTCTTTAAACTAGAAGTGTGAAATTTGGATGAGCAGCACAAGAAACAGAACAGGTTCTTTTGAATTATGTCTCTGCTAATAGACAAAATAAACAATAAGCATACAAGCAAAAAACTCTCAGTCATTTGCTTGGAATAATCAATTGTGGATTTGTCCCCAGTCATGCTAGGGATAAACTAGCCATTTTCATTTACAACCCCAAAATACAAAGATTTACACCAGTTATGACAAGAGGTTTGCTCAGAGTCTTAACTTTGGATTTTCCCTCATTGCAACACAAGGAAATTGCTTGATGGTATGGATAAGTTATGTTTCTCAACATATATGACCAATATTTATTAAGTATGTTGACCAATATTTATATGATACACAATTGGTCACATATGTTGACCAGTATGTATACATATACAATGTACAATTACCCTAATTCTTCCTGAGATCTCTAGATTTCAGATCCTGGACATGTGCACCTATTTATTCTTGAGTTTGTTTCTTCTCTTGAGTAGTTTGATCTGAAATGCATTCATTAGCCTGATCCAACAGCTGTTTCTTGGATAACCTTCTGCTTCATCTTCATAGGTCAGAGCTTGGTCTATTCTCAATATTCACCAAATAATCATGGAGGTGTGGATGCCTTTACCCTGGATCTGACTTAATTTCAAATTTCCCTAATCAACCACATTGGTATTTTTCTATTTTTTTTTTTTTTGAAAGTTCCATTAATTGTTGGCCCTCACAAAATTTGTCTTACTTTTTAAATAGCTTCTGCAGCATTTTTCCTTATTCAAGGTGTAGAGATGATAAATAGAGCCTAATCCAAAGCTGAATTAAATAGCAGTCCATCCCTTTCTCCAAGATCCTATTTTGTTATCCACTGCTCTGCAATCCCCACTGATCCAATTCTGAGATCTTTAATTCAGTCCTTAAATGGAAGTGGAATAATCTCCTTAACTATTTAGGAAAGAGGGCATGTACATTTTTTATCCAATGGAGAATTACTCTATAATAATGCCAGATTATCTGAGGCAGATATCATCAAGGCTAAGCAGGGATATTAAGGATAATTTAAAGGATCCCAGAACACTCCAGTCTTCATGGTAATTAACTATATCTTTACAACTGAAGTTCGCCAAAGTCCATTTCATTTAACCAACATGGATCCCAGGGCTACAATAGCTAAGATATATTTGTATAAAATAGTTGAAAATTTAGGATAATATCTAGAACTCCTGATTTTTACAACACTCTACTCCCTCAGCCATTCCATTTCATTCACTTCCAGGGCCTGAAATTTCCACAGTCCATGGGTTTATGTCTTTAGAAAACGACAATTGAAATATAAACATGTTAATCAGTAGGAGATTGAATTTACTGATAACATATTGATAGCACATTGTCAAGATCATTTTAGTTACATGACAAGATACAGAAATAGCTTCTTAAATTTAGAAAGTAAACAGTATCTCCTGGCATAAAGAGTTGTGAGATAGGCACATATTGATAGGCTAAACAACTCTTAAGTTGGTAAAGTAGGGAAATTATGAATTTGTGATTTGCCTGGGTTTCTTATGGGATCATATGAAAGAACAAGTCATGTATTTCTGGAAGTTGAGGAGAGTGGTATAAGATCTTGAGGAGACGAAGTACCAAAACAAGAAGAAAGAGAGAGAGAGGAATCAAAGATTAACATCGTAAGATTCACCTATTTATTTGTAGGTCCTGGAACTGGCCCATGACTCCTTCATTAATGCTTCTTAAAACTAGATCACTGGTTCCAATCAGATTTTCTTCCTTTCTGGGTCTATGGTTTTTATGTCCTTATCTCTATTAAATGAAGACATGAAGCTAAGAGCTTTGATGTGTGTGTGTGTGTGTGTGTGTGTGTGTGTGTGTGTGTGTGTGTGTGTAATGTAGATTTGAGAGAGAGAGCTGAGACAGAATCACCTTTTATAGAAAAGCAGTCAGTTTGCAACACCTCTTCACAAAAAGAGCCAAGGGAATAACTAATTTGTCCTACTTTTCTGTCCCCCTCTTATTTCCTGCTTGTGTTGCTCCCCATTAGCTAAACCTTCTCTTCCAAAAGTAATTCATTTATGACTGTCCATATAGTCACAAAGCAAGTGGTAGAGAATCTTGGCCAACAGATCTAGAGGGACAGATGAAAGATATCCAGTACATTACAAGATAATATTTTTCAAACTAACAATGAATATCTTTAACAGTTACTTCACTGTATTTTGGCAAATTACCCCCCAAATTCAAAATAAAATTGCAGTAGGTTTACTTGACTTCCCAATGGTGCAATGTATTTATTCAAAGAACAAATATGCCTTACTGGCCAAGAATCCCCAATATATACTTAGTGATAAATTGATAAACTTCACGTGGTGGAGAAAAACATTTCCAAACAAAGTAATAGCCTATCAAGGCATTGATAGTGATCAACCACTTTTGAAAATTCATCAGGAGGAGTTCTACAAAAATATCTAATCCAAGAGATTCTGGTGATCAAAAGATTAGGGCACCTAAATTAGCTCATTTTTTTATACTATGTTAACTATTTTGATAGTACGTTATATGAGAAGTTAGGACAATATTTAAAATAAATTTTTAATACGAACACAAAAAAGGGAATTTTATGTTTTCCTCACTATTCTGTCTCCCATTGGTGCTATGCCCTAAATAAATTAATCATAAACCAAAGTTTGGGGGAAAAGATAAAAAAGACCACAAGCAAATACACAACTTCTCAGTTTTAAATAATTATGACTCTGGTACTATATGCAATAAGATTCCAAGATATATCATCTATTCCAAATTTAGACTGTATATTTCTTTAGCATCTGTACATATTTTTATCACCAGAGAGAAACAAATGGCCGGGTTTTGATCATTGGGCTATTGCTATATTGTTAAACTTAGAAGAAGCCGGTTAAAAGTGTACATGAACTATCTATACCATTCTTGCAACTTCTTGGTAAGTGTAAAATTATTCAAAATAGAAAATTAAAAATAAGAAACTATCAGAAACAAAAATGTTAATACTGAATTGCTTTACATGATAAATAAATTAATAAAACACTAATTGTGCTAGTACAAATCCTCTGACTAAAAATACTGTCATTCTGGGAAAAGGAAAGCAGAAAACTAATAGTTATGAACTCATTAACAAAAATCATCTTCAAGTAATACTTACTGTAAAAGTCCAGAAAAATGAAGACAAAGAAAACATTTAACTAAACACAAAATTCAGAAACATTGCTGCATATTTGATAGGAGGTACTTGGTTTGATTTCTCTGGTCTTCTGAGAAAAGAAATATGTTTGTGTCAGATTTTGAGATCAAATTTTTCTTGCATGAGACAAAAAAAGAATTATACTGGAAACTTTATTTTAGTAATAATTGCCCATGAAATATAATAAAGCAAAAACATCAACTTGGTTGTCAGTAACAGAAATGACTGCTATCAAAAGAGTCATTTTTTGACAGCAGAATAGAAATATAAACTGTGTATTTACACCCACTGTATTTATTTTTCAGAATGAAAGTCTTTCAGTTCATATCTTTCCTTAATCCACTAAAGTGGATTCACTAAGTGAGCAATCGTGAAAACAGCCTGGTGATTCCAACTTTTCTGCTATATACATTTTTTATCCTGAAACAGAGAGTTTAATAATTAAGTGCCTCTGCTTCATCATTTTTAAGTTTAAAACAATGAGTTTAAACATCATAACAGAATTAACAAGTGTGTCAATGTAAAAACTGCATGTGAGAACAAGTTATAAACTAAAAAGAATGACACCAGTATTAATTTTACTACTTATACCTCTATAATGATTTATAAGGTACCAGGGATAACATTCATATCACCTAATGTGACACAGAGTGGATAATAATACATTGCTACTGGCACTTATGCCCTTCCCACAAGTTTCAGGACTACAATGGAGATGTGTAGCCAAGACATTTGTGAGAAATCAAGGAAAAAATAGACCTGAAACTGTAACTCCATGGAGTGAAGACACCAAAACACTGTCCACAATATTTGCAAATTTCCAAGGGTATGTTGTCAGTGTACTATCTACTCCTGGCATCTGTCTTCCCAGAAGTAGTCCCTCTTTTGCCTGCATCAGCTGGAAGCAAAATTTAGTCCTTTCACTGATTTGTACGTGCATGTGCACACACATAGTTTCTGAGTTACTAAAACAAATATCATACAATGGGTTGACTTAAAATAATTGGGATTTCTCGGATCATGGTTTTCAGATTAGGAGAAAGCCAAGATCGAGGCACCAGCAAAACAAAGTGGCATACTGGAAACTGGCTTACTGGGGCTGGTTGCCTCTGATCCTTGGTCCTTGGCTTTTCTTCATATAGCAATGCACATGGCAGCTTCTTCTTTCTCCTTCCAGTTCCACTGGCTTTCAGCTTCTGGCTGCTCCACAAGTCTTCTTGTTCTGTGTCCAATTTCCTTTGCTTATGAGAACTTTCTGCCAAATTTGATTAAGACCCACATTCATTCAGTTTGGGTATACTTTAATAACTTCTTTAAATGTCCTATTTCCAAGTAGGTTCACACTCACGGAACCAAGGGTTGGGACCTGACCATGCATTTTGTAGGGAACATGATTCAATCTCTGACACACGTGCAAACTCAATCTATCAAATTAAGTATTCTGGAATAAAATGGATCTTTATGGGTCACAAATATGATTCATATTGTACAGAGCTAGTGCCTTCTTCCCTTTTTCCATTCCTTCATCTTTTTATTCTTCCTTGGATTCCTTTCTCTAGATGAAAATTCCTATCCATTGTCCCATTTGAATAGCAGTTTATTGTAGGACCATGATTCTGTTGATTATGGTCTTGTCTTCAAAAACTTACAGCTTCCATATTAAATATAAGATATATATATATATATATATATATATATATATATATATATATAATATTCCTTAGATTAATTATGGTGTCAGTCTTTGAAGCAAAGTAACTTCTGTTGTTTAATCACCTGAGGTACATTTGTGCATTGACCCTGATGAGTATATACTCCATGAGGGCAGGCTGGGCACCATTTTAAACTTGATTCTGATAAGAATTGTTTTTAAAGGATGTTATAAACAATCACTGGTTATAGTAGAATATCTTTTCTAGTCTCATCTGAGGCATCACTTTTTGATTATCATTAAAATAGTGAAGAGTTAAAGATATCAACAAGAAAGTCATTTTTTTTGTGTGTGTGGAGGAAGGGGTTTTTTAGAGTCTTATTTGACTTAAAAATGTCATTCAAGTTTCAGATGTCTCCAACACATTATGGCATTTTAATATCTATATATTTTGTCCATATATTCAGCATTGAACATTAATGCTTTCAAGAGTGGATTCAGTCAGGTGTTTAAATAAGGTGTTTAAATAAGGAATGGGTTTTATATAGAGAAATAGAGGCTGAAAACATGTTGGCAGGGCTGAGAAGGTAACTGTCAGGAAATCTACCACTGAATGTTCAAGAAATAAAGAAGTGCCAGAATTGCAGGAACCAATGTCCGTATTCTCAGTTGTCTGTAGAATCAAAGTGGGTGATTTTTCAGAAGATATTTAATGGCTTCTTGATAAATCCCATGTGATCACTTGCTGAAACCAAGGCATGTAGCCACCACTGATGTAAAAACAATTCCTGCTGAATCTCCTTCACATCCTAAATCTCATGGAAACATCTGTCATTGGTAGAATCTAACCTGGAACTCTCTTGTGACAGATTGTGGGAAACACGGTACCTGGCTTTTAGCTCCTGCAATATAAGAGATAGAAAGGTAAACATGCCACCAAACTACCAACAGATGATTAGCAAACCTAGTTACACAAATTCCATGTAGTAGGAAAAGATTTCTAGGTTCCTCTCAAGCAGGCCATAAACATTCAAGAACAGAGAATGCAGAATGAATTTGAGGGCATTGTCTTTTACATGGATGAGTTCCAGTGGAATCCTGGAGGGCTGCTTTTGAAGAATGGGAATAAATTTGGTTATTAAGCCTTGAAGAAACTTAAGAACTGACAGGAAAAAGCCAAAGAACAAACAAACAAGAATGAAAAGTGAAAATGCCGATATTTCATTGATAGGTCAATTTATTTTTAGTGGACATCAGGCTACTGAATAGTATATTAGAATTCTGTAATATTGAAACTGCACAATGAATATGCTATATAGATAACTCCCCTGTAAAGTAGTTGAGTGTCTTTTAACAATAAACTTTCTTATAGCAATGAAAATTTATTTTTTCAGGTGTCTCACCCTTCTTGCCAAGAATACAGCAAAATGCTTACATATACTTTGTGTTTGGACCTGATTATAACTCACTTCAGTCTAAAAAAATTGAATAATCCAAAATATAAGCTGTTTATATGGGCTATAATCTTACAAAATTTTGGACACAATTTCTACTTAATCTATACTCCGTCAAAGATCATTCCCCTCAATAAACAGAATGGCAAAAAAATATTCCTTTAATACCACTTTCTTCTCATCTTTGTTTTCAGTAAATACTACATAGTCATAATAGTGATGACAGTAATAATAGTTAATAATAATTGAATATTTACTAAGGGCTGGGTAGTCTTCTATTTAACTACTAACCTTTACTGATAGAAACTATCAAATTGCATCTTAATGATTTTTTAAGGTAATTTTCTTCTATAATAATGCAGGGACATTTATTAAATTCCAGGCTTCCATAAAAATAGATATCTTAGGAACATCTCTTCTTCCATGAGTTTCAAAGGAATGAAAAGGCTGTAACTGTTCATAGAAATTGTGTCGTGTAGACTGCTGGAGAGATCATGGGCAAAGAGCCATCTCCCAGCCCTTGCCTGCTGTCCTCTTTTTCTATTGTATGCAGATGCTTCAGTATGTTTTCATTCCACAGCCTGGAAGATGTGTTAGGTCTAATGAAAAGAACTGACCACATCTCAAACCTGGAAACTGGGAACAAGTAGCAAAGCTGCTTATCCATGTGGGGACTCTCAGAGGCAGGGCCCCCCCCAACCCTTAACCGTATTGTGTATATATCCCCACCCCATAGGCAGCACAGATTTGTCTTTCCTCTCTGTTGAGAAGTGGGGCCTGTAGAAGTTCCATCAACCAACTCTGACTTGAGCAGTTGGCCTCCCTGGGAGATTGGCCACAGTGAGATCTCTTCTCCTGTTCTTTTGGACCCTTTGTGCTGTGTAAGGAAAAAGCGGTCATTTACTGAAAGTTTCTGTTGTGCCTGAGCCTGTGTTCCCATTATGCACCATTCAGTAACTCACTCCACATAGAGCTTAACTGAGTCAGCTCCTAATATGCTAACAGAAAATCCCACTAAGCTGCTGTAAATGTGCAAAGTTCCCAAACACATCTAATGGAGCAAACTTCACAACCACCACAGAGATGTCAAGCTCTTCATGAGATCAAAAAGAAAGAGGAGCAATCTTTCATATCCTGGATCAGTATGAGGCATTTTTGAGTCTGTGGCATTTTTTAATCCATCTGACACAAGGCCCTACCCTCCTGTAAATATACCCTTTTCTTAAGTTCATGGATCTATTTAAAATAAGCTTCATTGAAAACATTGAGCACTAAAAGCTATGTGATAACTGGGTTTTTTTGTTTAAATATTTGAATTATAGTGTAACAAAGGCAAATGAGCCATATGTGGGTTTCAAGAAGAGAGAAACAGTAGAGAAGTCCATTGCACATTGGAGATTATGATATTTTTAAAGTTCATTATTAATTGTATATCATCCATTGATTGCTAGTTGCCATGGAATCCTAAATTATTAGACTGGGGAAAATACTAACATTATGGAAAGGCTTGTTTTGCTGTTACAAACTAAATTTCATAACCATATTACCATGGCTTTTTTTGTTGTTGTTGTTCTTGCCTCTATTCTATTTTGGTCATGTTGGCAATTGGCATAAAAATAAGGAAGAATTATTTCCTCCTAATAATAAAATAGATGCTTTTGAGACACATGCCAAATGTGTATTTTATGAGAAGAAAAATTACCATATAATTCTTTGTTTCATTGTTTTTCACCTTGTTTCTTACTATTCACACATTTTACAATTGTAAATAACTGCCTCTTTATAGTTTTCCCAGTTTAAATTTCCACAAATTAATGGGAATACTAAAATAAAATATAATGATAAAAATGTTTCTTAAGTAATACCCAACAGAGCCCCTAAGACAGGCTTTATCTATTCCTTGCAGGCACAGTCTTAACATATCATAAGATGTGAACTCTATTTAGCTGACACTTCGGTGGTGCAAGTGTTTTTCACAACTGATCAGCACCTGAATAATCAAAGGTGTGTATCATCCATCAGCTTTAATGAAGCATTAAAATACTTTAATGGAATTTAGGGTAATTAGAAAGTCTCTTCTGCAGTTCATTTACTAACAAGAACATTTTCAGGATTGATAATAACAGAGTGCATGTTTCAAAAAAAGAATGGACCATTACTTTACCTCAGCAATCCCATTTGTAAAACTAGAAATGTTTTTGCGGGTTTCTCTCTCTCTCTCTCTCTCTCTCTCTCTTTCTCTCTCTCTCTCTGTAAACTAAGAAGAGTGAAGATTCCAGTGGATTATGTTATGTGGACATAATTAATGATTAAACTATTATGCAGTATTAAAAACACCTTAGTTGAAATTATAAGTCTGTTGTTCTTTAGTATGGATCAGTCATAAGAAAGAAAAAAAAGGATGGAAAAAAACTCTACAGTTTTCCAAGGATTCAAAACTACATTTGAAAGAATCTGATGTCTCGGAGAAAATATACTACCTTATAGATTAGTATTTATATTACAGTGTAATTGAAGAATATTGGAACATGCTTAACCTTTATTATGTTTTAAGATATATATTTAAAATAATATAAATATATTTATAATATTAATATATAACATATTTTAACAAAATTAAGTTGGTATTATTGGTATTAAACATTACTTTCATTACTGTTCAACCATCAACCACTTTTCCCAACAATGGATATTAACTCATATTAAATGATCTTGTTGATAGAGAACTGAAGTATTGACACTGTCTTGGCTATTAATTTTATACCCAATATCTATTCTCCTTTTATATCTTACTTATAGAACCTTCATTTTTGGGGGGATGACAACATAGTCAGACAAAAAATTAAATATCCTAGCCTGATTTGTTGTTAACTGTGGCCTTATGATTAGGTTGTAGCCAATGAGATGACAGAAGTATATGGAAAATTATTCTGCTAGGAACTATGCCTTTTGGTCTTTTCCCCTTCCTCCCAGCTGAAATTTAGAAGGTAGATCATTTCCACAGTGAATTATGCTTTGGTTGACTCCAGCCCCAGGATGATGGAGCAGAGAGTAGGAAGCAAGAATTTCAAGAAAAAAAGGAGTTACCAACTGTCCACTAACACACTCACACCATCTCTCTCTCTCTTTCCTCTCTCTCTCTTTCTCTCTCTCTCTCTGTAAACTAAGAAGAGTGAAGATTCCAGTGGATTTTGCAATATGAGGTTTTTTGACCATGACAAGAGCAATTCCAGCAAAATGCTGGAGAGAAGCTAGGTTAGATGGGTGTAGTGGTTTTGAGACAAAGTGAAAAATTAACCTGTGGATCCAGAAAGTTCATACAAACTTTTAGACAGCTTTGCTGTAAAGATGGTTGACGAGGGATTGGAAAACAAGGCAATATAGTTCTAAAATATTAGAATTAACATGACATATTTATGCTGATCTAAATGAAAAGAGAGAAAAGTATGAATCAACAAAGATATGAGATTAATGAGGAAAGGCGAGTCTGGAATTTACTCACCCTATACTTGAATGGACAGAGAAATCATAGTTTCTTTGTCTCTAAATGATCTGGTTTCTTCTTACCACCCTGAGTTGCTGATATACTGTTGTTACAATAAAAATGCCCCTATTCCTTCAGATTTAAACAATGCCTTTTCAATTGAAAACTTATGTCAAATCATAATTCAACTTCCTGTAAAAGTTGGATTAGGCTTCTTTAGATGGCTGGTGTATCAGATTTTATACCTAGACTATAGTAGTATTAGCAGTATATGTGATTTTGTCATGAAAATAAATTACAGATATTTTCATATCATTATAGTTTTTTGAATTATCTAAAATGATTGTTTATGCTCATGATTACTCCAATATGTCAGTAGTAATTTAGATCCAGTGCTGTGGTGTTTTATTTAATCCATTAATGAGAAAGCATACATTGCTATATCACAAATTTGGTGATACATTAATATTTTGATATTTCAATATCTATATTTGAGTACCTTGAAGTCTTAGGAATTATTATGGATTTCAAAACATTATTTGGGAGACAAATCTTTTGTAGAAAGTAATATCTAGAAAGGTAAATACGGCAAGCATTTTGATACTCAAAAAGTCTGATAAATAAAGCATAGTATGTTCTTAATATCAAAGTTGAAACCTATTGTTAAATGTTATTTTTCATTGTGAGAAAAGAATGAGCAGAAGGAGGAGTTTACATATTTCAGATATTTGATTATTTTTATATTCCTTTAAATTCTCTTGGAGTATAATTTTCAATATTAATAGAAAGAACACTTTACTATAAATATTATGATCAAGGATTAAACAGTATCTTCATTATCTCACTAAATTTCACTATGAATTTAAGATATAATGCTTTGCTCTGCTATTCTTTCTATTAATATTCAGGCCTGGTCATATAATCTCAGGTTTAAACACAAAATACTATTCGATTATGATTGTGGTGATATTAAATATTTTCTTTTGCAAACATTGCTTTGCATACCTTTATTCAATTTTGCATTCATTCTCTGTGTTTGTTTAAAAACCCATTGATACACTATAGTACTTCACTATGAATCAGAAATGGCCTACTGTATATCTTTTTAAAAAAATTCATTTGGATTAATTTTAACAGCAGGAGGACATATATAATTAAAGAAATAAAGAAGGGAATGGAGGAAGAATAGGAGGAAACAAGGAAGAGGGGAAGGTAGTCAGTCAAAATTTCACCATCCAGAAATTTACACTATTAACTTTTTATAGATTTCTTTCTTTCCAGATATTTTTCTGCTTTCTTTTCTTTTTCTTCTCTTCTTCTCCCTTTCTTTCTTGCTTTCTTATCTAACTTCTTAATTTGATAATTCACCATGAACTTCTGTGGATTATATTAATACTCTCCCAACATGATATTCATAATCCTCAAAATTTTAAAATGCATCTGTATTTGGTATCATACGTGGCATTTTTGACACAAGCACTGTAATTTCATAGTACTTCTTTTTTTCTGTTTTGAATGCTTCTTTGTCCTTACTATTCTCTTGCTTTCCGTGCCCTGTTTCTCAATGCTATTATTAGGACAAATTTACAGCCACTAATCAGTGATGGAGAAAATGTGGCACCAAGAATAAACCATAGAGCATTTCTTTTATACCATAAATTTCCAAAGATGGTGTTTTACTGAAGAGACTGTGATATTAATGTGACCACATCTAAATGTATCTTACCAGGTGTGTTGAAGCACAAAAAAAGAAAAAAAAAAACAGTTGGGAAAGACTTTTGAATGATATGGCCTACATTTTTTTTCTTGTTTTCAAACACCAAACCTAAACTCTTTAGGGATTTGCTGATATTCCAATTTTTATTATACTGTTGGTTATCTTTACATTTATTAATCATTCTCCATTAGCAATATTTTTGCTAAGTCATTTTCTTTTAGTCAATTTAAGAATTTAGTAAACTCTACCTCCATCCTTCTCTCTGCCAGCTTCTAAGTACCAGTTTTTAAGGATACAACCAAAAGCAAATAATTTTTGGTTCTTATATGTTCCTATAAGAGTTGTTTATCATTGCTTTGCTGTAAAATGATATTTACAGCAATTTAAACTTGGTGTTTAAATGCTTTCAAAACTGACAGGAATATTTTCATAATCTAATTTCTCCATTCTTAGGATAAATATCTAGATTTAGAAAAACACTTTTCCTCTTAAAATGTGATTTTGGAGGGTATGCTTTCTGAGCCCTTATTTGAGAATCTTTTTTCTGTAACTGTAGCTGAATTGAAAAATTCTTATGTCACAGACTCTTTTACTCAAAACTTGATAGGAAAAGCTTTATCTTCAGGAAATTAGTGTTACAGAAGAATATCTAAGTCTGGCTTAATTTTTGTAAGTTTAAAAATAAACCTTTTTAGTTTCCTTGCTAAGATTCTCAAGAAAAGTTTTCTTTATACTCTCTCTTTCTCTCTGCCTATACAAACACACACACACACACACACACACACACACACACACACACACACACCTTGATGTACATGCAAACATTGTTTATTTTTATAAACCTGGGTCTTTCATCAGCTGGGGAAGTTTCCCTTCTCTATAACATTATTCTCTGAATTTCATATTCTGTATTTGTAATTTCTCCTATGTCTACTATTCTTATGTAACCCAAGGGCCATACCTCTTCCCACCTAAGTGTTGCTCCTTCCTAATGTATTTGACTGTTAATGCAAATTAGATATTGCTTTTACTGGTCTTTTTTTCTGCTGCAGGACACAGTTTATTTGCTGTCAGTCAGGACTGAAGGGCATGGATTTATCCTACATACACATATATGATAATTTTATCTAAGTATAATGATGGCTAACAGTGTAGTGTTCTTATGAATTACTAAAGAATAGGAGATTAATACAAATACCTATATTTGTTAATTGACTTATCTGAGCATTTCATTGTCATTGACATCAGATTTATACTATGACAGCTGTGAATGTCTTGGTGATGTTTGTCATGAGAAGTTTCTAAATGTGAAACTATTTTAAATGAACATTATTCTAAAAATAACACTACAGTAAAAGGATATATCACCACCTAAAACAGAATCATCCATGTCAAAATTCACTTTTTGGCACAGATCCAAGATTTATTCACTCAACAAATATTTATTGAGCACTTGCCAATTTCCAAAGATTTTTCTACAGCAGTGAGCAACAGATATACCCCATGCTTTGCTTTCATATAGCTTACATTCTTGTGGTAGAGGATAGATAATAAACAAAATACACACACACACACACACACACACACACAGCTATACTAAGGAGAAAATGTGCAACATGAAAGAAGGTTAAGGAGTCCTGGGGAAGACGACTACTGTTATTTTTAATGCAGTGATCATGGCACACATTAAGTGACTATTGGGTAAACACATGATGGAGGTGCTCAAATATTTAAAATAATTAGCGTTAATTTACAAAGGACAATGATGGGTCTAAATTTTAAATTTTCTGGGGAATAAAGTGTCCTTTGTTCCCAACATAACATTCTTGTCTATAATCAGGATTTATAAATATGTTAGATTTCTACAATTAATAAATATATTTAGGGGATGTATATTTCATTGATATTATGACCGGATTTAACAGTGATAGCTATTAATCTGTAGTTAGGATAATGATCACCTAATACAAAGAAGCATTCTTCAGACTGTTTTGCTATGAGCAACTTTAGTAATTAAAATGTATTCTTGAAAATTGCAAGCTATAATTCAGAGAATGACGGTAGTGCCAGGCTAAAAATATTTTAGTTGCAGTTACTGTCTCTCTTAAACTCTCTTTCCCCCACTACCATTTACAAGAATAGGTTATATTGTTAAAATCAGTCAATGCTGGAATAGATTTAAATCTTCTGTTCTTCCAAATAATGTTTCTCAAAGACTTGAGCACCTCATGTGTAGAATCACAGTAGTGCCATAAGGAGAAAGCCAAATAGTAATTGAAGAAAAAAAAGTGACTGGTGTTATATTTTAGATGTGGTACAAAAGTTGCCCAGCAGGCTTATTTTCTGTATGATATGATCTTATTTCAAGCAAAATCTCAAAATATTTTTATATGGGTCTATTTTAGATAAATATAAAACAATTCCCTATAAGGAGAAGAGAAGAAATGAGAAAATGAAAGAAGACAGAAAGCCTTCAGTTGCAGTGCTCTGTTCCATATAGAGTGCAATGTCTTTAATTACCAATCAGTGTTTTTGAATTAAATCTTATCAAGTGAAACCAAATCTAAACTACATCTCATTGGAAATTAGTACACTCTTAATGAGAAGTGCAATTTAATAATTACAATTTAACCGATCATGGAACTTATTTGCAAAAAAGGTATCTAATTGAGAGCCTAAGAACTTAAAATATTAAATAGTATAAAGCTGAGGATCTTATTGTCTGTTAATGTTCATGGTGTGATTTTTAATAGTTCAGGTCCAATAGTGTGATGAAATATAATACTTGTTTACAATCTTCATATAATGATGTGTATAATAAACTTTTGCTGGCCATACAAATATCATACACCTTTCCTTTACTTTCTCTATTTTCTCTATTTTTGTACATTAACTGTTACTCTTGTACATTAACAAGATTCTAATAGACTTTATTGAAATATTATTAAGTTCTCAATAATATAGATAAAAGCTTAGTTCCTTTGCATGTTAATCTTCCAGTCATCTATTATTTGAAATACCATTAATGCCATTTTATAAGTAAATAAAGTTGCTACTGATTTCAGAAATGAAAATAAGTTTTACAGAGTTTGGAGTGAAAGAAGAAAGCACAAATCGGAGTATATGTCTTTAAAGTTTGCCTAGCCATTCAGGATCTAGCAGAATATCAGCATATAGCAAGTAACCAATAAATATCAGCTCCTTAATTGATTCTACATGTTCACAGAGCCTTACAGAATGGCAAAGAAATATAAAGTGTTGAATATTGAATTGAATTAGTAAAAGTTGATTTATAACTCTGTAATAAAATTCTGAATTCATCTTTCACAATAAGTTTTTGTGACAATGAACTAATTATTCTATATAGATATACACATGAAAATTCATTCATAAATACATGCATCAGATGCTTCTAGTGTTAAAACTCTTGTTGGCTATACATATTTACAAAGAAAAAAAGTATAAACACAGATCTATGCAGCGTGATTCCAGCTCCTTGAGAATCCTATAGCTAAATTTCTCAAAAACTCAATTCTAGTAACTCCCTTCTCCTTTCCCTTTGCTTTGTTCTCTCCACTATGTTTTCCACTTAAAAAGTGTTGCAGTAGGACTATGGCCAACAATATAAATAGTATCCAGAGGTAAGTTCACCTTCCCAGGTACTAGAAAAGCAAACATAACATCAATTCTCTTGTGAGGTCCAGAAACCAGATGATGTAAGGTGTCACTGTTTATTTGGCAGATAAGAAAATAGAGTGCACTACAATAATGTATGCCAAAAGGTTATTATTTAACCAATTTAAATAGAACTATTTCAATGTTTCAATACAAACATTCCTGCCATCTTAAAGTTGACTCTAAAGATTTAATCATATGACATAGTTTCTGTGAACATTGGTCATTTTGATATGTTTTGACATGGCAATATCCCTTGTTATAAAGATATTTGCTTTTGTTCCATAGCATTCATTGTTAAGTTCTGCTCTATAGGCTTGATGCTCTCTAGGAAGCATCATGCAATTAATCGCTTAGGAAAATGTTGAAATCAAGCAAACAAAGCAAGTTTCCACAAATTCAGTATGCCACTTTTTAGAACAGCGCCTCTCCAAATTTAATGCACATATAAATCAGCTGAGGATCTTGTCAAAACATTGTTAAATGATCCTGATTCAGGAGGTTGGTCTTATGGCCTGAGATTCTGCATTTTGAGCAAACTGCAAGCAATTAATTCTACTCATATAAGGAATACACTTTATGTAACAAGATTTAACAAAGACTATGCATTACAACAATTCAAACATGCAAGGCTTAGAAAATTATGTGTAAAGTTGCCATAGTGAAAAAGAAAAGGACCTGCCCATTGACTCTGCCTCAAAACAGTTAAGAAAATTGTTATTTGTTGTAAACATGATGCTTATTTCTGCTGAAAATAAAGTAATAATAAGAAAAATAATGACTCCACTCCATCAAAGTGGCCTTTTGTTGTGGGAAAAATCCAACGTCTGTTTCAAAATGGTACCCCTAAAATAGAGGCTCCAGATATGATCAGGGTTTTGTAAAAAATTCCCTCACCAGCAGATATGTCAGTGTGAGTACTAGCCAAATGTTAGTCAATATGATTAGGGTGTTTTGATGTCTCATTTCAGCTTTTATTGTCTCTTCTAGTTTTCTAGTTGCCATGTCCTGCAACTGTCAATCTGCCAGCTTCTTGAAAAATCACCCCCTTCTAATTTGTTGTTCTCTTGCTGTGCCTTAAGAAACCAAATGAACAGTCTCATTAAATTCATGTTCAAAATAAGATAAAATAGACTGTGAAGAAAGGGGGATCCTAGGCTTATTTGATGAATAATGTGTAGGGGCCTTTAATGATTGCATTTCTTACTTCTTTTGTAGTCATGAAAGCCTCTAATTCTTATCCCTGGATTTAAGTCTATATTCCAGATATTTGATGATGGATAAGTGATATCTAAAAAAATTAGGCCTTACTAGTTTTAAAGCAACAATAATTAGCACAAATTGGCAGGAAACTCAAGTTAATTAAAGCAACAGAAGTGCATTTTATTCCTCAGTCTAGTAATTCATGGTTTAGAATTGAATAAACTTTGCATTCTCCCTTCTTTACTCAACAGGCAAAACTTTACTTGTAATGTCATCTTAAAATTGTCAAAAAACCTGAAAAAGAGTACTGAAGTCCTCAGATAAAGAACAATTTGGGGTTCCAAAACTCATTCACCTGTTTTTAATTTCAGTTCTTGGATCAAATAGCCTTGCACTGAATTGTGGTTAAGGTATTCACAGAAATTTATATCTATAGTCATGTCAATATGAATGAAGTCAAAACAGAATGAAAACATATTTTTCCCTCAGTTTGTTTAATTGTTTGGCTAAGATCCAGAAACCCTATTTTCATTGTTGTTATTTGAGGATCAAATCAACCTCATCTCAAGCTCATGTTCACAATTCATCCACAATGTATAGTATAAATTCAAATTATAATTTGGCTTATTATAAGGATAATGATGGACATGCAATTCAAAATAAAATATTATTGTAGACTGCTGATTTGTGCATGCCTCCCCAGCACTATTCAGAATTTTCACTCCATACCTCTTGACAAAAAGCAATCCCGTTGGTTTGGCATACCCAATGATCAGGGAGACAGCCTTGAGAAAGCTGATCATCCAAGATCTTAATAACATTTCCACAATCCAGATGTTATCTTGGCTAATTCTGAGTTCTAAATGTCCTGACATTAATTGTATAGTTCATGATGTTTTTCTTATCCACTAAGTCCTTTGTTTGATGTTCTTTTCAATTTCTTGATTCTTTCCCTCCTTTCCACTAATTTGCCTTCCCTTAGCAGACTATTTATCAGTCCCTACTTGTGGAGTGAGGTGCTGTATGGTGCATCATGGGAACAAGGGCTCAGACACAATGGAAACTTTCAGCAAGTGATTGCTTTATCACTTACCCTACATACAGGTTCCACAACAGCAAGGGAAGAGATCCCATCATGGCCCCTCTCCTGGGGAGGCTAAGTGCACAGGGCAAGGACAGTGGATGACAGTTTCATGTGTCCCACTTCACCTTGGAGTGGAGAGACACCTGTACTACAGAGGGTGGGATATTTATACACCCTAGAGGGTGGGACCCTGCAAAAAGCATTTATCAAGCAGATAAGCTTTATAAGCCATCCTGGCTGCTTGTTCCTGATTTGGGGTTGAGGTATGCTCAGACCATTCATACTACAAAATGGAAGCATATTGAAACATCTGCACAGATGAAAAAGAAGAGAGGTGGTTGAGGGCTGGGACATGGCCCCTGAGTGTGTCCATGACTTCCCAGCACTGCTATGAATTATACATTATGTTAGGCACTGGTGATATAGTTATACACGTGCCTTTTACATGGTCTTAAAAAATACAAAATCTTAATTCTAAGGTTGTTTGAGAACTCTTTCATGGATTTTGTCATTACTCTATTAAAAATAATTTTACTTGTATAATAAGATATATGAAATTCAACAAATTTCCTTGAATTTTATGTTTGCTTTTCATTTGATACTTTCTCTCTCTTCCTCTTTATCTCTAGTAATGGGTCTTCAACCTAATTTCTCTTCCATTCTTTGCCTATAATATGGAATACAATAGCACCTGTCTCATAGAGTTGTCATGAGGATTAAATGGGAAGCATACATGAAGTGGTTTGCTCATTATCTGGTGCATAATAAGAATGTAATATATTTAGCTAAATAATTATCAATGCTAGCATCATTATCCTTAGTAGATCTAATTTTTCTCAGCAATTAAAAATCCTAGAAGCATTGGCCCTTGGAGAGAACAAACATGAGAAATCATTGAGCCAGGTGAGAGGCCTGCCCCTGATAGATATCACATGAAATAAATGTCAACAAAGAGGTTGTTCCCCTTTTAGGTAACTTTCAAGTATTGGGATTATGTTTAGGAAACAGATAATTTGATTTAAGTTGTCTTTGACGTTGTTCTAAAAGGAGCTAATCTCCTTTTTCCCCAAAGGGAGATCAAACAACAGAATGAGACTTGCCTGTTTAAAACAATCCAGTTCTATGTTAATTACAGTTTTATGGTTACCCTCTATGAATAAAAGTAACAGCTGTCCATTTACTGTAGAATATCATAGGTAATATTCAAAAGACATTTAAGTAATAAAAAGCAAGTTAATAGGTTCATTGAAATATTAAGTAAATAAAACAGAACATAATTTGTGCATGTCAATTATGAGGGCAGCGCATGAATAACTTAAGTTTGGAAAACACCAATCTAGGCCAATAATTATTTTAAATGTTGGAAATTATAGTCCCTGAAAGAAGAAGGGGCTTACCCAAGATTACAATCCAGGCCTAATTACTTTAAAAAGTTACTGATGCACATCATCATATCAGGTTTTATTATAGAGAATATTGTCTTACGGATTTTCATCCTAACGTTTAGACAATTTAAATTTAAATTTTTATCAGTATTTATGGATTATGTGTCTCCTTTCCATAAAAGAAATCAATAATATTTTAACTGTTCTCAAAAGGAATAAGAGAAAAAATGCATACCAAATTAATAAAAGAGGTGGATCTTAAGAATTCTTAAATCTAGATTATATGTAGCCAAAGATGTGATGCAGAAATGTAGTGTTCATTTCTATGCTGGACTATAAAACTGATTGTCACTGATGGAGATATTATATTTGAAACTTGTTCTGTGGAGCACATAAAATACTCATCAAATGATTCAGGGAAAAATGTTTTGTGTTCAAGGCACTTATTGAGAGAAATGGTATGCTCCCCAAGCTTCACTAGTTAAAATATCATTAAAAATTATTAAAAATCCAGCTTGAAATTCTTGCTCATATTTTTAAAAATCTAATCCAATATGAAATTGCATACTAAATTATAGCCTGGAAGTTGAGGGTCAGTCTGAGGACTAATGACTGGCTGCTGTGGAAGGAAAGAAGTTCTTCAGAAAGGAAGGACTAAATGTTCACAATAATAGGAATTTTGAAGCACGGTTTTCCAACTGTTTAAAATAAAATTGAAGGGAAATGAGAGAGAGTTAAAACCTAATGTTGGTGGATAAACTAAAAATTTCCCATTATTTTTCAATATTAAGATGCTTAATCAATTAATTGTCATTCATATAAGATTCTTCACAGGTTGTGCAACTTTGAAATATGTCTGTGTAAGGGCACATGTGTGAATCAATTTTGAAAAACATCATTATTTACTGACTTTCTTACTTGGAAGGTGTGCCAGTTTGAATATATTGTGTCCCCCAAATGCCATTATCTTTGATGTAATCTTGTAGATTTCTTTGAGTGTTTCTTTGGAATGCACCCCACCCAGCTGGATAATTTCCATGGAGTGTCGGCCTGCCCATTGGGTGGGCTTGATCAGTGGAGCCATATAAATGAGCTGACGGGCAGAGGGAACTCAGTGCAGCTGTGAGTGATGTTTTGAAGAGGAGCTACAGCCAAGAGGAACACTTTGAAGAAAGCACAGGAGCTGCAGATGAGAGACAGTTTGAAGATGACCGTTGAAAGCAGACTCTTGCTCCGGAGAAGCTGAGAGAGGACAAATATCCCAAGTGCAACTAAGAGTGACATTTTTGAGGAATTGCAGCCAAGAGAGGAATGCCCTGGGAGAAAGCCATTTTGAAACCAGAACTTTGGAGCAGATGCCAGCCACATGCCTTCCCAGCTAACAGAGGTTTTC
This sequence comes from Choloepus didactylus, assembly GCF_015220235.1. NCBI lineage: Eukaryota > Metazoa > Chordata > Mammalia > Pilosa > Megalonychidae > Choloepus > Choloepus didactylus. The sequence goes on along the minus strand of NC_051319.1, from coordinate 43,919,557 downwards.
TGGACAACATTGGCCATCCTCCAGTGAAGGTACCTGATTGCTGATGTGTTACCTTGGACACTTTATGGCCTTAAGACTGTAACTGTGTAAGCAAATAAACCCCCTTCTATAAAAGTCAATCCTTCTCTGGTGTTTTGCATTTCGGCAGCATTAGCAAATTAGAACAGAAGGCTCTGGGTTTAAACTTTGAAATTACTTCATGTAATCATTAAATATCCTACAATATCTTAATAGTGGAGGAAACAAAGGTTTAGAACCGGTTAGAAGCTGAATCAGAATTTGAATCTACGTTTGACTTCAAAGCCATGATTCTCAACCATACTCTTCTTTGGTTACTTATATTTATATTCATGTTTTATATTTTGTCTTTATCCTAAATTTAAAATTTCCTAGATCCTTGAGTCTCCTTGACTATAATCTTTGTTTCTTTTGGCTTTAACTCAAGACAAAAATCACTTTGATATATGTTTTAAAATAACATTTTATTATTTGTAATTGGAAAAGGAGCTGTAAAATGCATATGTCCTTTTATGATTGATGATCATAGTTTTAAAGTTAGTTACTCATACAATGTTTTTTCTGTCCTTGAATTGTTTGAGTTTGTGTTTTAAGTATCTTAAGGATTAGGAAAGAGATAGTTCTTTGCTCAGCATTTTCAGGGGAGAAAGATCAAGATGGTGAGTGGGCCCTGAGGCAGGTTTTATACTGAATCCTTAGTGAAACTGTTTGTTTGGCCTTGATTAAAAAACAAACAACAACAACAACAACAAAAAAAACAGGAAATGTGGAAAGCAAGGGAACATGACTGCTGTCTTTATAAACATATTTTATGGCCTTTTAACACTCACAAAAAACTTTCATGTAACTGAGCTCAATTAATTCTCAAAGCAAAGCAGTGTATTATAATTGAAGCAACTAATACCAAAGCAGGTATTATAACTGAAGACTAAGAGTCACAAATGTTTTGGTTCTTAACCAATATCACACAATTGTGAAAATAGAAGATTCTGCATTTGAACTGAGATTTTCTGATACAAGATTCCACTTTTGTATGTGGTGTGTGTGTGTGTGTGTGTGCATGCATGCACAGGTACCCATGCACAGGCTTGCTATACCACAGCCACCTCTGTAAAAAATGCATACTATTTTTACCATATAGACCCAAGAACAAAATAAAGTTTTATGGATGGGAGCTACAGGAGAGAGACTGTGGGAAAAATAAGAAGGGTCTTTTTAATAATGATGAGTATTGCCTAAAGATAAATTGGGATTTCTGGAAAAAAAAATTGTTTTTATTTCTTGTGATTCTACTTGCTTAAACATAAGTTTAGAGATCCTTTGGAAGGGTTATCTTAAAAAGAGATTAAAATAATGAATGAATGCAATATTAGGTGAAGGAATCTTCTGTTCAACCACAGCATTCTGTATTTATGTGGGATCTCATCGTATTCCTGGTTTTTCACTATGAAATATTAAATATCTATAAAAGTGTAGAAAATAATGTAACAGCCATTTGCCATCACCCAAGTTAATAATTTATCATTTAACCATATTATTTTAAAAGATCTAAAGCATTATAGATATCATTGAAGCCTCATTTGCAATCCCCCCTGTTTCCAATCCTCTCCCTCTCTCTCTAGAATATGATCATGTTCTATTATATGAATCTATTTAAAATTTACTTTTTAAATATGTATATTTAAATTTACTAATGCAGATTGTCCAGAACTGTGAAATGCCTGAAAAATCACCCTACTTGCAAGTTAACAAGACTGCCACATTTCATGGATGCTGGCAGAAGACTCTTCTGGTTGAGATAAGGGACTTTATTATTCATAGCAATAGCAGTAGCCAAAATATTTGCATTTTCTTGCGTGGTTTCCCAAGACTCAATTACTACAAGGTGATGTGTACAGATGACACCTGCTTATCCAATGGACTGCAATATGAAAGAGGAACCATGAGCTTAGGAAGCCCAAAGCTTTTATAATAGGCAGTAAACTGGCATGCACATGGCTAAAGGAAGACATTGGCTCTATCTTTCAAGGCTGTTTCCTGCCAGAACATCTTTGAAAAGATATTGGAGAATAAGAGAGCACCTCTGCTAACAAGACATGTAGAAACACAAAACGTGGCAATTTGTCCCCCAACAAACATTTTTCTCTTTATTAAAGGGACCAAGAAGTTTGGATCTGGATAATTATTTTTCTTTTACTATAATTAAGAAAAGTAGAGTACAGTTTTATTTGGGGATGATTTGTAAGATAGCATCTTTTTGCTATAATTCACAATATCATATTTTGTTACGAGAAGAAAATATTATATTTTAAGATCAAAGACATGAATTTGGGCACCGCTTTTGGATTATCATTTTCATATGGGGTGTGTTTAATTCTGTACTGAATCACATTATCATAAGTTCCTTAGTTCCTGCTTCTTGTAATTTCATACCCATAGACAAAGGAGATATGTTTCTTCAAAAATGATTTAATGTTACAGCAGGTACAATAACATAAAATGCATAGTAGCTGGTCCATTTGATTTTAGTTTAAATTCCTAAGAAATGGAATGGGTTCTTATCTCTAAAAGAGAGCTCTGTAATAATTGAAAATGTATTAGTATACCATCCTCCTAACAATATTCTAACAGCAACTTAGTATGCCAAAAGTTTGATTATGATTACCCATTTTTAATCCTGCTTTGGCATTGGACTTTGCAATATGAGCCAATTATAGGGAATATCTGTAAACAAATTACTACCAAAGGAAAAAAAATGAAATGTAATATGTATATTTTCTTCCTTATTGCATGGAAGTTTGTTCTCCTAAGAGATTAACAATTTTACAAATAATGAAACACAATCAGTTTAGGAATTTAGCTTGATATAATCAAAACTGGACAAGTGTCATAGTACCTTCTGGTCTGGGAAGACCCAAGATGCTGAAATTGGAACTCATGAATATAACCATCTCTAGGAGAAGCCCCGACTTTTCTTTTCATCTTATTTAGAAAAGTAAAGAAAACTATCAGCTTGCAGGAAAAGAGCATTCAAGTGTAATTACAAAAAGCCAGAAAAGAAATAAGAAAAGAAATAACCATGCATTTTCACATTACTAGATTACCAGATGATATTCTGAGATAAATTTAAAATTTTATCTGACCTGAATTCCAGAAATTACTCAGAAGAATATATTCTTTTCTAATTATCTGAAGCCTGGTTTTCTGTGAGATTTAAGACTAACAAAGAATATATTACATTCTAACAATTTCCTGGACATAATTAAATTTTTCAGAAATTTATTTATAAATAGCTGAAGAAATGTGTTCAGTAGAAATATTCAGACAGAATCATTAGAATGTCTTCATGTATAGAATTAGCATTTTGGATCCGTGAATGCAGTTTTATATATATATTTATATATATATATATAGTTTATTTGTTAAATTCATAAAATAATAATTTTTAACATAATACATTAAATAATTACATACCTACTAGGAGCAGCATGATAATAAGCATATACTTGTGCTGCCTCCTTCATTTTTCTAAACGGTCTATGAAATACGTACACTACTTAGCTTTATTTGCAAACATTTTTCCAAGTATGGGGAACTTCTATCCATTTCCTTTAATGCCTTCAAAGCCCTAGACACAATCATGTTTTGCTTAAACTAGCTTAATAAACAATTTCCTGGACCAATTAATGTTGTTGAAATGATTTCCTCATATACAAAATGAAGAAATTTGACTAGATTGTTTCTAAGATTTTTTTGCATATCTTGATACCCAACTGGGAAGAAACAGTTGTTGGACATAAGAGTACAGTGGAAAGCCCAGGGAGTTGACTGGCATTTTTTGCATGTGACCCTGATCTAACTGCCTCATGTCACTGAGCTTTAGGTGCATGCAATAAAATCTAATAAAGTGCTAGTTACTCTAAGTATATTTATTACATAATCAACAATTAATTATATGTGAAAGACAAAGTAGGCAAAACCAGCCTTGCCAAGATATTTGGACATAATTCTTTGAATATGTAGGTATTGATAGAGTTTAAGAATGTGAGTGATGTGATTATATTTTTATTTTGTAAACATCACTGGAGTAGTAATAAGGAGGCTGAATGAAGAATCTGCACTGGGAATGTTTTCCTTTATTAGCTGTTTTGAGAAGTGCCCCATATGCCATGATTTGGTTTATTTTTGTCCCATCCAAGATTATGGGTTGGCCAGATTAGTTTACACCAATGACTGTATCCTGTCCTCCTGGAGAGTGTAGCTTCCTAAGTAGGCACATGGCCCAAGTCAGGTCAAATTAAAAGGCAACCTATTCTGGGACTTTTATTTATTGGAGAAGAGAATATTCTCTTTCTCACTAGAGTATACAGTTCAAGTTTGTGGTGTAAGAAACTCCTGATGGCTATCTTGTAACAACAAAAAGGTAAAAAAAAACGTCTGCTAAGAATGGAGTCAACACCATCCAACCACCCAATATAAAGACGTTCTGAACCAATTAAATAAAGTTAGATATTGGTTAATACTTTATCATTAAAGATTAGAGAAGGTAATGGTAAGAACTTAGTATTTGGTTCCTTTGGAGAAAAGAATAGTGTTAAAAAGGAGAGAGTAGATAATGAGACCCAGGTTTTTTGGGCAACTGTGTGGATGGCCACTGACATGGGAAATACTGAATGAACCTTGAGATGGGTAAAACATGGATAGGAGAGGGAAGGAGGGAGTGAAAGGGAGAGAGGGAGACTTGGAAAGAGAGAACTGGGGAGGGGGAGGGAAAGGGAGAAAGAGATGAGTCCATTTTATCACTTCAGAATTCAGGTTCAGTTGAGGGAAAAGAACAGAAATCACTCCAAGTGGCTGAAATGAAAAGGAATTTAATTCAGAATTAGGTGCTTGCAAAGTCATGGAATGGGCTGCAAACAGCTAAGTTATGGTAAATCATTGCTCTATTGGTTTCAAGGTCACTATTCTATAGCTCTGATCTAGAGACAAGGAAGCTACCTCTACTTCTACCTCCATTGTCTGCACTTCAAACCTTTCACATCCATGCAGACTGTCACTTGCTACTGGAATATTGGTGTCCACTGATACAACACTCTCTTCTGCCTCAGCTGTCTTTCCAGAGAACAAAATGGAAGTCAGATAGCCTTTACCTCAACTATATCATTCAAATAATGTGCCAGGCAGATCCAAAATTAAATCCAGAACCTTATTTGAAAACTCTCAAAGTGTGCTTTACACTTTCTTTGCAGAAAGAATAGAAACAGAGACAGGCTTGTTATGGAATATATGTACAATAGACCATCTCTAGTCAAGGTACTCATGAGTCTACCAGATAAAAATGGCTGATGAGCAGCTGGATACAAAGGTCTGAAACAGAGGTCTAGAACTTATAGGATGACTGAGAAAGACGGGTCATTGTTATGGATTGTTAGAAACCAAAATAACCTCTTCAGACTATGGATTTTAGGCTAAGTTTCAAAGCAAAGGGTGTGCTCTTTGGATATATAGCCATGCATTTGCCTCCTATAAGAGGACTGAATTGTCACAATGTGGGAGCAGGAAGTCTTAAGCGTCCATTTGGTGAGGCCCCAAATATTCTTCAGGCATTCAGTGACACCTTCAAATTGTAACAAAGCATGGTATGTGCATGCATATGTGATTTTTCTTCTTATGAGAGACCTCATAATTTTATTCAAATTATTTAGCACTGCTAGAGTTAAGAACCCTTGCTTGGATTTTTTGTGACCTAACAAAGAGATGCTGCTGATTGGGTCAAAAGAGGGCAATTCAAGGTTTTAACAATAAGTAGGAAGCTCAGTCTATGTAGCCAAAGAACACACTTTTGTCAATGAGAAAATCAAAAGTGAAGCCCAGGACTCTTGCCTCAGTACAATTTCTATCAACATGAAATTGGATCAGCCTCACAAGTTGGGGTCTAAGAAGGAGCCTGTATTAGTGGAGCTTATTCTAGAAACCAAGAATAACAAGAGGGATACTATGAGTCATCAGAATCTTCCATTCCCTTTATGCTATTTCTATAAAAGTTAATTCTATTTGTTTCTTAATAAAGTTTCAAATGCCAACTTTGTCAATAAGAACAGTCTTGATTACCTCATGTTTTCCCTAAGCAATAAGAGTTTGACACTCCCAGAAAGTAAATCTAAAACACAGTCCTCATATTCTCTCTAGTACATGGTCCGAGAGTTAATATAGCACAATCTACCTGGCAAAGTTTCTTTAACTTGGCATCAGAAATTGGGGATTAATCATGGCTATAGTTATATTCAATGTGTATATACTCACACTTACATCCATAAAGAATGAAGAATATAAAATATTTTAAGGTCCAAAATACTTGGTGATACAAATGTATAGGTTCCCAAGTGTGGAAAGCTGAACGAATATGCTGTTGATTGAGATCATTCTTATAAATGAGTGAATAAGATTGGGAAAGGACAGAGCAAGAAAAATGAGCCAAGGCATGGAGGTAGGAAAAAGCAATTCAAAAGTAAGGAAGAAAAGGCAAAAGAGACAGTGTTCAGTAAAAGGACAGAGCTTATGGTTGACAATAATAGTTATGTCATTTTAGCAGCAATGCGTCCCAGCAGAAAGCTATATGAAAGCACATTTAGTGTTCTTTCTGAAGTCAGTTGCACCGTCTTTTCCCCCAAAATGCTATTGGAAAGCAGACAATCTGAAATGTAATAAATTGAACATGACCTAATATGGGAAATTATCACAAATATTCCCACAAAGAATATTGAAATAAAATGAGGGAATTAGTGTTAAATACATCAAAATGGGGGCCAGAATGTAGGGTAATCTGGGAGCCATTTCTCCTGAGTTAGAATAAATGGAAAAACCAATAGTCATCATGGTGCCTTTAATACAATTTGAAGGAAAGTCTTAATGGTGGACAAAAATTTTCCTGTTTTCCTGGTAATTCTTTTAGTAATTGGTAACTCAAGATCACATGCCTTGGTGAAATGTATTTTAGAATCATTCAACTCATAATATATTCATTGAGGAAAAAAGATTGATTTTAAAGTTGTTTCTAAGTAGCTTTATCGCCTAGGATGATACTATGGTGACTAACATATGTATTCCGATTACCTTAGTAATGATCTTTCTTTGTGTGAACAAACCAATTAGTTTTTTGTTATAAACTAAATTTTGTAGGCTTGGGTTGTAAAAGCAGTGTTTCCCAGAGGTTCATGAGCCCAGAAGAAGCTGATTATGAAAGGTCAGGGCTTTGCATATATGGTAAACAAAAGGTTCAATAATTGATTTATTTCAGTGTGTATAATAGATAATATTACAATCATTTAATTTTGAAGAAAAAGAGTCTGTCCCATTCGGACTTTAATTAAATGAATCTAAAAATAATAATGTCATTTCTACTGAAAGTAACACAGATAAGATCACAACATAAAATTAACGGGAAAATATGGCTTTTCAATGGTAAAGAAAAACAAAGTCTGCAAACGCGTTCAACGTTGATCTGTTTTAAATGATTCTTTTTCTCAAACACTATGGTTTATGTATATCACCTAACAAAAACACATACCTGATGTAAACATTCACAGGTTAATTGAGCCATTGTAGAGTTCTTTCAACTAGTTTAAATTTGAATATGTCATGTATGATGTATTATTTTTGCTTACTTTAGGGTAATGGTTATACTTGGCCGGATATCAGAATGACTGATGATTCACAGTATGAAGATTTTCCTAACACAGAGTAGTAGTACAGGAACATGACTGAGAGGTAAACAGTTGAGATGGAAATAAGTAAGCTTTCAGCTGAAAATGTGCATTATGCAAGACCAATTCCATGAGCTGACTATAAACAGATACCAATATCAGGTTTCTAGTGCTTTCTGGCTTAAGGTTCATTTTCTGACAAGAAATGAAATTCTTTCTGAATTGTCCCCAGAAATTAATCTTCTGCTATGTGTTAAATCATGTGTATGGACTGGGCACAGGAAACTGGTGCAATAGTTTGTAACTTGAAGTAAGAAAATTTACCAATGTGTATGCTTTTTACAGTCGGTTTAACAGAGATCAGGCTTTTGACACCACATAAGATATATATTAATAGTCTATCCTGAACATTATGCATTCTTTACCTCCCTTTCATTCTCTGTTCACGGTCATTATTTTCTCCATCCTACTGTTCTAAGACCCAATATCTATGCTACAGGTTGAGTCTCCAGGTGAACCAACTTCACAATCATTTGTGTTGTGATCTAATCCTCGTTTAGAGGGTTCACAAAATAGATCAATAGTCCATTTCTTTCTGTCATGGGTGTACAACCCTACTGTCATTTTGCTCTATATAGGGGAAATGCTATAAGTTGTTATCATTTTTCCTTTTCAAGGTAACAACTCCAAGTTTAGTAGAAATTCTTTGTATTTCTGTTTTTGTATTTCTAGTCCTAGTTTTCTTTTTGGGCCCAGGAGTGATGAGGTAAGCAACACTCGAGGTTCATTCTAGCTGCTGGTCTTAAGATTTATTTTACTTCAATTTCCACAGTGTACTTTCCTCCTGGTCTGTCTCCAAATTCTGCACAAACTTTCACTGTCAGTGCTTCATCTCTCATCTTTCCATTAAATGTATCTGCAACTCTCCCTTTACTCCTGTGTTACATCCCCTGTCACTGTCTATGCACAAGGGAAAAATGCAATCAGCACTTTATCACATGAGGAGGTAATTTGGGGTAAGGGTTTATGTCTGAAGAATCTCCTAGAGGAGACTAATTTATTCTTCAAAATTCCCTCTTCCCATTAAGAGTGGCTATTGGATAAATTTCTGATTTTACAAAGTATTATTTCTCATCAAATGACTGTCAAATGGAAAGAATTATAATATTGTGAGTTGGAAAGAGATATTGGCTTATAGATCAGGTCATATTAACATTCTTGGATAGCAGCAATCGAGTCTACTCACTATTTCTCAGAGCTCAAGAGTATAAAGGATTGGTTGCATTTTTTCTCCTATACAGGCTAAATACAAGTCATATAGCCTATTCTCACTTTCTTTTGTCAAGAAGGAATATAGAAAGTATTTTAAAATAATACTCAGCAAAGATCTGCGATTTTTAAAGTGATCCTTATCTGAAGACAGCTCATTCTTTTGTAATTGGCAATGAAATGATTATGTGTCCAAAAGCAACTTGAGTTGTTTCTAAATGTTTTGCATGCATTGACCTGGTTAGCTTCTATACATATGGTGCATGTGAAAGGAAGAAGTCATTATAAATAGAGTATACATTCATCTTTAAATTTGGTATTTATGCTGAGTTCTGAGTTCGATGTGGTATTTTCATATCATTAGCTCTCAGAATAAAGACAAATAAAGCAATTCCATAACTTTCTTTTATACTTTGAAAGTAGTCAAACAGATGGTTCAATTTCTTTTCTCTCTTTCTCCTAACGCTCATTTATATGAGAAACTTGCTTATTCACCACTACTGCTTTAATTTACTAACAGATGAAAAAAAATTTTCTAGCTAGTAATTGATGACTAGTAAAAAGATATAGCTGATGCAATCCATGCTTTAAACAAAGAGATACAACTATCTAGACCAGTGGTTCTCAAACCAGACTGCAAATTAGAATTACATGGAGAGATTTAAGAGAATTAAGAAGGAGGACCTCCACTCCACACTAATTAGAATCATACACATCTGGTGTATTAAAGAAGCTACACAGACATTTTAACGTGCAGCTAGAGTTAAGAACCACTGATGTACAGCCATAAACATACTCAGTTTGACCTCTGCTTCTTTTCAAAGTGTGATAAACTCTATTTAACAGTGAAATCCCATTCATAGGCTGATACCTGATCTGCTTCCCTCACTTCACAAGGTGAGAAATCATAAACAAAACTTTAAGAAATCCCTAAACAATCTCTAATTCTCCAAAAACATGACCACCATACATGTGAATGGGAAAGGACCAAAGAGGAAACAGATGGACAATCTGTTCCTCTTTGTTCAAACTCGTTTATTCATAATATTTTCCTCTAAGCCTGACCTACTGCTTTTAAAAGCTCAGGTTTTCCCAGTAGCTAAAAGGGTCAACAAAGACAGTGCCAAAGAATATTAAAAAAAATTTAACATAAGAAACCATAGGGCAAAGAGATTTTACATAAATTATAGATAGAAATAATCACCATAAAATAATAATTATATATTTTAGAGGTAAAAAACATCATTTATTGAGTTTCCTTTGTGTCAAGGACTCGGCTGTTTAAAACATATATTATCTCTGATATGCTTTCCTTTTTTGCATCTCCATAATATTCAAAACTTTGAGGTAAATATTATTATCTGCATTTTAAAAATAAGTAAAATTAAGCTTACAGAATTTAACCGTCTTGTCCATAAACACCCTTTGTGTCAGTGGCAGGGCCAGAATCTCAATCTATTACTGCCTGACTCCAAAGTAGCTGTTCTTTGCATTATACAATCCTGTATACCATTCCACATGGGAGAAAACTTTATTCAGTGTCTGCTTAAAAGCATTTATGACTGGTGTTCTAGTTTGCTAATGCTGCAGAATGCAAAACACCAGAGATGGATTGGCTTTTATAAAAAGGGGGTTCATTTGGCTACACAGTTACAGTCTGAAGGCCATAAAGTGTCCAAGGTAACACATCAGTAATCAGGTACCTTCACTGGAGGATGGCCAATGGCGTCCAGAAAACTTCTGTTAGCCGGGAAGGCACATGGTTGGCGTCTGCTCCAAAGTTCTGGTTCAAAATGGCTTTCTCCCAGGACGTTCCTCTTTAGCAAGCTTGCTCCTCTTCAAAACATCACTCACAGCTGCACTGAGTTCCTTCTCTTTGAGTCAGCTCATTTATATGGCTCCACTGATCAAGGCCCACCCTGAATGGGTGGGGCCATGCCTCCATGGGAATATCTCATCAGAGTCATCACCCACAGCTGGGTGGGGCACATTCCAAGCAAATCTAATCAGCACGGAAATGTCTGCCCCACAAGACTACATCAAAGATAATGGTGTTTGGGGGACACAATACATTCAAACTGGCACATTCCACCCCCTGGACCCCAAAATGACATTATCTTTCCAAATACAAAATACATTCATCCTACAACAATATCACAGAAACTTACGTCATTTCAGTAACAGTAGTTAAGTACAAAATCCTATCAAAATCAATTACAGGCATGGTGGGTCCTAAGGCATAATTCTCCCTTAGCTTTGGATCTGTGGACTTAAAACAAGTTATATACTTCCAATATACAAAGGAGGGGCATTCATAGGATAAACATGCCCATTGCCATAAGGAGAAAGAGTAAGGAAAACAGGGTTAACAGGAACAAAACAGTTCCTAAAACCTGCAGGACAAACTCCATTAGATTTCAAAGTCTGAGAGTCATTTACAGAACGATGTTGCATCCTTGGGGCTTGAGAGAGCGGGAGTCTAACCCTTCCTAAGGGCCTTTGTGGCAGCCCTTTCCTCTCCAAACACTTGGGTGAGTGCTCCAATATATCCACACATTGGGGAGACCACCTTTTCGGCCCCACGCTCCTCAAACATTGGGATAGCTCCCAGATTCCCTTCCATCTCCAGGGCACATGCTCAACCCCTTCAGAACAGTGTGGTGGCAGCCAGGCTCTCCCCAATTCCCTGGGAATGTGCTCCACCCTCTTTGGGACCTGGGGTGGCAAAGCATTCCCTGAGCATCGAGGTGAATGCCACCCTCAACCTCGAGGGCAAACTCACCCTTTCTATGCATATGGGCTGCTCCACTCTCCCAGCCTGAGACCTCTTGACTCCAGACCTCAACCTCCATGGCTCTGTCTTTGAAGAAAATTTTCCTTTAATTTTTTCCTTGTCTGTCTCCTCCAGTCCAGACCGTCAATGGCTCTGCCTATAAAGATCTTGCAGAAATTCTGTTGGCTTTGCATGAAGCACACAGGGGTCAAAGCCGTCAGACAATAGGACTTTCCACAAATCCTTTCTGCTTAACTCCTTTTCCAATATTGGCTTGTACTGAAATGGCGGCTAGGTTCCATGTTTTGCTACATCCTCATGTTGGACGGTAGCTTCAGGGATTCCACCCCCTGGAAGCCCATAATTTTCCAAACCATCAGCTTCTGGTTTCTTTGAACCCAAGAGTCCAGTTCTAAGTTTATCTCTGTCTGCCCACATTTTACTATAAGCTGCAAGGAGAAGCCAGGATACATCCTCCACAGGCAGTCTGGAGATCTCCTCAGCTAAGTATTCCAGGTTGTTGCTTTCAAATTCTTCCTTCCATCTGACACCAGGACTCAATTTTGCCAAATTCTCTGCCACTTTAAAACAAGGATCACCTTTCTTCCAGTTTGCAACAACACATTGGTCATTTCTGCTCAAGGCCTCCTCCGAAGTATCTTCAGAGTCCAAATTTCCGTAAACAGTCTCTTCAAAGCAGTTTTGGCCTTTTCTATCAAGCTCCTCACAATTCTTCCAGAATCTTCCCCTTATCCATTTGAAAAGCTTTTCCAACATGTTTTGTATTTGCAGACTCAGCAGGAAAAGCACCCCACTCCTGGTACCAAAATCTGTTCTGGTTTGCTAATGCTGCAGAATGCAAAACACCAGAGATGGATTGGCTTTTATAAAAAGGGGGTTCATTTGGCTACACAGTTACAGTCTGAAGGCCATAAAGTGTCCAAGGTAACACATCAGTAATCAGGTACCTTCACTGGAGGATGGCCAATGGTGTCCAGAAAACCTCTGTTAGCTGGGAAGGCATGTGGCTGGCATCTGCTTCAAAGTTCTGGTTTCAAAATGGCTTTCTCCCAGGATGTTCCTATTTAGTAAGCTTGCTCCACTTCAAAACATCACTCACAGCTGCACTGAGTTCCTTCTCTTTGAGTCAGCTCATTTATATGGCTCCACTGATCAAGGCCCACCCTGAATGGGTGGGGCCATGCCTCCATGGGAATATCTCATCAGAGTCATCACCCACAGCTGAGTGGAGCACATTCCAAGCAAATCTAATCAGCACCAAAACGTCTGCCCCACAAGACTACATCAAAGATAATGGCGTTTGGGGGATACAATACATTCAAACTGGCACAATTGGTTTGCAGGACATAAATGAAACATCAAAAGTGTAATCTTCTTTTCAAATGATGTTGATTGCTTTACACTTTTTCAAGCAAGACATGATGGTCATTGAATTTTAAAAATTAAAAATGAAGGGCACTTTATATGGACTTGGTGACTGAGAAACAACATAGTAAATGCATTCCTTTCTTCTTCACTTTTCTCTAGTTTCTGTCAGAATTCTTCTTCATATCCCATGTTAGAAGGAAATATTTGCTGGGTCTCAATTATCTCTTACGCATATTATCTGGTCCTCTGTAAACTAAGTAGTGAACTTATTCCAAAATAACTAAAAATGGCTTACAAATTTTTTTGGCTAGAAATAATTTCTGAAGAGCCACAAATTCAAGAATGCCCTGATCTCAGTACTCTCCATGCCTCTGCCACTATCTATAACAGATTTGATATTCAAATATGTTACAAGCCCTGCCACTCATTGCCTTCTATGTCAGACCTTCTTGTATTGCAGGGAGTTCAAATCTTCTGATTGCATGTGGCATGAAAGATGCTGAGAAGAGCAGGGATGAAATTAAGTACCATTTACTATTCAGAAAAATTCTTCCTGTGTGTTCACTTGGGTACAGATGGGTCAGAGATCAAAATCTTTAAGAAAATAATTAAGGTTTCTACCCCTGGTATCCTGTGTCAGTGCTTCTTCTATCCCTTAATGTATGGCTGTGTTGGTCTCAATAAATGTTAGCTATCATTATACTTAAAATACATAGTAATGCTAGAAAATTTATCTGACTGGCCATGGTTAGGAGTAATTCTCAGAAGTTGAAGCAGTGTTGATTATTCCATTTAGGTGTCAGCATATTCACAACCACATCTTTCCTGAAGGAAAGTGGAGGTAGCCTTAAAATCACAACTGACTTCCACCACAATTGGGAGAACTTCCAAAATATTTCTTTCTTTATACAATCCCCTTCCTAATCCATTAGTACTATTTCAAAGCCATACTTTGACTGTATCTGAAATGCAATATCTTCTGAATCACTAAATATTCAAATAAATTTATTAATTACATGCTCAAAGGCATTGGTAAGGAATGTAATTTATAAACTTAATTATTAAATAAGTTAGTTACTAGGACTCTACTGAACTTACAAAATACACTATAGGGCATTTGCTAAACCCATTCAGAATGGAACTATAAATAATTTAAACTGCTACACTTGTCAGAGAAAATGAGCAGAATCCATTTTCATGTAATGGTCTTGTTTACTCACTGATTTGATGGAGCTATTATTTTCTGATAGATTTCCCATCAAGGAAAATGAAAGCATATCTATATATTTTGGTCAAATGTAAAACGTATATATGATGGGTTATATTTATACCACATAATGAAGGGATGTCTGCTGAGTCCTGGTAATAAGCTGCATTTGTCCTGTAGATAAACCACATAATGTTGATCCAATCAATGGTCAATTGGAGTAGACAGTGTCATTATTCCAGTTTGGTATTATTATAGACATAGATATTTTTCAGAGTCTAGTCTAAAATGATATTATATTTAATTTTTCATCTGAATTCATTTTTATCATCCTTAAAATATGCATGCCCAGATTTTGGAAAAGTGAGCATTTATTAATCAAGCTTTTTTACACAATAAAATGATTTTTTTTTCCCAAATGACTTGTAACCTAGCATGAGATCAGTTAGAGTTTTTTCATCTTTCTTTCATAACCATTTGTCTTTCAAGTAAAATCTGGTGCTTTAGGACAACTTGGTGATAAATCCTTCCTGTACAGTTATCTGCAGGGAAAAAAATGAAAATACTAAGAAGCCTTATTGGCACTGTCCACTTTCTTACTCCTTATGTTTTTTCAGTTTTACTAGAAAAGCAAGAAAAAAGATTACGGTCTCATCACATATGCAGGACAGCAGAGTGAGCCTCAGGTATTTGAACTCTTCCAGTCAGAGAGGTACTTTTCTCTCTGTGTCTCCCTCTCTATGTAGTCTGGTATTATGCTGCTTGACATTGCCTATTTTTGCAACTGCATATTATTTACCTCATTTACTAATATCTGAGGATGTAAAACACTTTCTAATCATGTTTCCAATTTTCCAAATGTTCAGACTCCTTTATATATTCACAGACATGCACTAGCACATACACGCACACACAGGAAGATCGACTAATGATTTTAAAATGTAATCATAAATAATTACATTAGAAAAACAAGCAAATGAAAAAAAATAATAACTATTGGGAGAAGAGTTAATCAAGGAAAAGGGGATGTATTCTAAGTGTGCAAAATCCTCATAGATGGGAATTCATATGATACATTGTGTAACTTTACACCTTACAACAGTGACAAGGGCAGAGTTAAGTCCGGAAACCACTACATGAAAAATAGAACATATTAAAGAGTTATCTCTTGGAGTTGGGTCCATGCATCATACTGAACATGGGAAGGTTGTGCTTTCAAAAGCTCTAGAGTTTTTATAAACTCAAAACATTTCATTTTTGGATCAAGAGCAAAATTTGAATCGTGGATAAATATACCCACATCTGAAAATGTAAATATCAAGGGATATTTTATAAATCTCTTTATAGATTATGTCAACTAATTTATTGATGCAAAAATAAACAATTTTTACAAACAATAAAAGAATTTAAAATAGGCAACTCAGAAGAAGATACTACCCTACACAGATAGATGTAAGCATTTCTGAACAATTTATTTGCAGTAGTTATTGTTGATGCATGACTGGAATAAAACATGGATTTCTGGTGTAAAATCATGTATGGTTTTGTGGTTATTTCAAGAAATAACAGTCTCTTGCTTTCAGTAGTAACAAACATATGGATAAGAAGTTAAGATAAAAAGGAAAAATAATAAAGAAGATACACCTTAATGAGAGGAGAAGAAAGAAGTGACAGGATGAAGGACAGTTTCTCTCCAAAGGTTTATGCTATCTCCAGAAATACTAATATAAAAGTTTTCCACATCAGGGAAACTGGATACTGAATATTTCTTCCTTCTGGGACCTGAGCCTGCTCTGGTCTGGGAAAACCTGATTGGGGTAACCAAGGGCACCAGATGCCTAGACATCAGAAAACTACAACCTACACTAAGAAAAACAAAGTTAGGGCCCAGTCAAAGGAACAAACTTACACTTCAACTGAGATACAGGAATTTAAACAACTAATGCTAAATCAATTCAAAAAGTTCACAGAAGATATGGCAAAACAGATAAAGGCTATAAAGAAAACATTGGGTGTACATAATGCAGAAATCAAAAGTTTGAAAAAACAACTGACAGAAGCTATGGAAATGAAAGGTACAACACAAGAGATGAAAGACACAATGGAGATTGAAAATAGATCTCAATAAGCAGAAGAAAACTGTCAGGAACTGGGGAACAAGATACCTGAAGGCCTACACACAAAAGAACAGATAGAGAAAAGAATGGAAAAATATGAGCGATGTCTCTGGGAACTTAAGGACAAAACAAAACACAAGAATGTACATGTCATGGGTGTTCCAGAAGGAGAAGAGAAGGGAAAAGGGGCAGAAACAATAATACAGGTAATAGTCAATGAAAATATCCCATCTCTAATAAAAGACATAAAACTACAGATCCAAGAAGTGCAGTGTACTCCAAACAGAATAGCTCTGAATAGGCCTACACCAAGACACTTAATAATCAGATTATCAAACATCAAAGACAAAGAGAGAATCCTGAGGGCAGCAAGAGAAAAATGATCAATCACATACAAAGGAAGCTTAATAAGACGATGTGTGGATTTCTCAGCAGAAACAAAGGAGGCAAAAAGGAAGTAGTGTAAAATATTTAAGATACTGAAAGAGAAAAACCACCAACCAAGAATCCTATATCCAGCAAAACTGTCCTTCAAATATGAGGGAGAGTTTAAAATATTCTCTGACAAACAGGCAATGACAGAGCTTGTGAACAAGATACCTACTCTACAGGAAATACTAAAGGGAGCACTACAGACAGATAGGAAAAGACAGGGCTAAGAGGTTTGGAACACAATTTTGGGTGATGGTAGCACAGCAATGTAATTACACTGAACAAAGATAATCATGAATATGGTTGAAAGAGGAAGGTTAGGAGCATGTGGGACACCAGAAGAAAAGAGGAAAGATAAAGACTGGGACTGTGTAACTCAGTGAAACCTAGAGTGTTCAACAATTGTGATAAAATGTACAAATATATTTTTTCATGAGGGAGAATAGATGAATGTCAACCTTGCAAGGTGTTAAAAATAGAGAGGTATTGGGAGGAAAATAGAATCAATGTAAGCTACAGACTATAATTAACAGAAGCATTGTATTATGCTTCCTTTAATGTAACAAAGGCAATATACCAGGGTTAAATGTATATAAGAGGGGGGCATAAGGGAGGGATATGGGACTCTTGGCATTGGTAATGTCTGACTGTTTATTCTACTTTAGTTTAAGGTTAATTTCCTTTTGCTTCTTCCTAGCTGTCATTTTTTTTCCCGTTCTTTTTTCTTTTTCTTTTGCCTCTCTAGCTTTTCTGACTCTTCCTCCCACTTTGTGGAAGAAATGTAGATGTCCTTATATAGATAGTGGTGAGGATGGTGAAACACAAATATGTGACTATACAGGGGACCGTCGATTGTCTACTTAGGATGGAATGTATGGGGTGTGAACAAAACCATCTTAAAAAAAAAATGGGTTGATGAAGGAAGCTTGAGGGCAATATTCTGAGTGAAATAAGCCAGACACATAAGGACAAACATTGCAGGGTCTCACTGGTGGGAACTAATTATAATATGTAAAGTCATAGACATGAAACATAAGATACCAGGATATAGAAAGAGGCTAAAGAATGGGGAGCAGTTGCTTATTCTGAGCAGAATGTTCAACTAGGCTGAACTTAAATGCTTGGAAATGAACAGAGATGATGGTAGCACATTGTGAGAATAACTAACAGTGCTGAATGGTGCATGAATGTGGTGGAAAGGGTAAGCTCAGAGTCATGTATGTCACCAGAAGGAAAGTTGGAGGCTAAAAGATGGAAATGTATACAACAGTGAGCCTTGCTGTGGACAATGTCCATGATTAACTTTACAAACATTAGAAGTCTCTTTCATGAACAAGAACAAATGTATGACACTACAACTAGAAGATAATAATAGAGGGGCATATAGGAAAAAAATATATTCCTATTGCAAACTACATACTACAGTTGTAGTATTTCAATGTTCTTTCATAAACAGTAACAAATGTACTATACCAATACTGTGAGTCCACAATTGAGAGGGGGATGGTTAAGGGTATGGGAAGATCAGAGTCTCCTTTTTTCTTTTCTTTCTTTTTTTTTTTGGTCTTTGTTTCTTTTCTGGAGTAATGAAAATGTTCTAAACATTGAAAAAAAATTTGATGAATGCACAGCTGTATGATGGTAAAAAAAAAACAAGGGAGGAGAGAAGGCTCAAAAGGACATTATTGGGGCATATGAAAAAAATGGAATATAGACATATCAATGTTAAATTTCTTGAACTTGCTAATTGCACTTAAGGTGGCTACATAAGTGAATATCCTTGTTCTTAGGAAATGTACATGGCAGTAGTAAGTGTTCAAGAAGTATGATGTAAACCTACATGCATGAGTTCAGAAAATGGATTGATAAATAGACACACACAGAAAGATCAATGGATGGTTAGATGGATTGATATGTAGATGGATAGAATGATATGGCATGAATAGGTAGATGGATTGATACACAGATGGATAGATAGAATGATATGGCAAATGTGGAAAATATTAAAATTGGTGGATCTCAGTATCTGGGGTGGGATACAAAATGTTGGAGCTCTCTATATGGGGTTTGTACTATTTTGTAACTGTCCTGTAAGTTTGAAATTATTTCAAAATAAAGATTAAAAAAAGAGTTTTCCACATGAGATCATTTTATTTCAAAGAATATATGCTATAAATACTATGCTTCAATACCATAAAAATAATTGAAAAATAAATGTCATCATGCCCATAAATTAAGAAATTATCAGCCAGAAATTATCTGTCACTTACTGATCTTAAATAATTTACATGCCATTAAAAAAAATGAAAATTACTGAGGAGTCTCCAGGGAAGACGGTGGAGTGCAAAGCTCCAAGACTCAGTCCTGGCACCAAAACAGCCATCTAAAAAGCAGGCAGGAACTGTCTGCAACAACTATATTTAAACTCCAGAGACCAGAATAACACTGTACCACATCCAGGGAAGCTGATAAATTACAGTAAAGACCAATAAATTATTCTCTCTTCATGGTGGTAGCTGGTGCCTATTCCTCCATGGCAGGTGGCTATGGCTAGCTGCTCCTGACAGAAAGGGACATAAAAATGCACTTCACCAAGAAATGGGTTGTTCGGGCATGGCCAATCACTGATCATGGTTTTTGACCAGTGAATTCAGATAACTGAGGCCCCAGTTCTGAGAGAGCTATTGTTTCAACCCACCCTGGACAAAGGCAGAGGCAGCCATTATTTCACCCTGCCCAGGATAGCGGGGGTGGAGGTGGAGACTTAAAGATGCTGCATTTCCTTGAGCAGGGCCTCAGGGGACAGTAAGCTGAGGGGCTGCATTTTCTGTGCAGGCAGGGAAGTTTGGAGAGTCATCAGAGAAGCATTGGCACTCTTCCTGATCCCTTTCCCAGGGCACATTGGAGCCAGTCTGTGCCCCTTTTGTAGGACCCTGGCCCTGTTTTGGCTGGGAAAGAATGATTTGAGAAAATCCTGTCCTTTATACCTTCTTCCCAGACTGCCCTCTAGGCAAAAGCAGGTAGGACAACAAAAAAGGTGTAAAAAACTATAGAAGCAGAAAATTTGGGACAAAGGCCTGCTGGCCTCCAACACCCAGGAAAGGGTGGTCTGTCTCCTGGAAAATAGAGGACAATCAAACTCTTCTAAAGACAGGAACTGTAAAACAAACTAATAAGCAAAAGCCCAGGACAAGACAGAGGCCCAGAAAGACAGGGAAAGCCCTGCACACTGCGTTTGCCTTGCACAGACCTCCCTGATAGGAGGACTGAAACACAAGAAAATCTCCACCTTATCATCAGCTTGTTACATAACCAAGAAACAGACATGTTAGGGAATAAATACCAGAATTAACATTTCAAAATATTAAAATTTACAGTGTGCAACAAGAGTGCAAGACAAAGAAACAGAAAATGGTGCCAATCTACAGTAAGAGAATAAAAATTCAGAAAGTGTCAATGAAGTAGGAGACAATGTGGACATACCAAAAGAGCCTTCAAAAAAATGATCTTTAAAATGCTTAACAATTGTGCCAGTTTGGATATATTATGTCCCCCACGAAAGCCATGTTACTTTAATCCTATTTTGTGGGATGTTTGGATTAGGTTTCTTCCCTGGAGATGTGATTCACCCAACTGTGGGTGAGAAAATTTGGTTAGTTCATTTCCATGGATGTGTGGCCCCACCATTAAAGGTGGGTCTTAATTATATCACTGGAGTCCTTTAAGAGGCTCAGGAAGAGACACAGGTGTAGGAGCTGAGAGAGATGCTTAGAGATGCTTGGAGATACAGACAGAAGGACATTTGGAGATGCTAAGCTAAGAGATAAAGCCCAGAGTTTGCCCTGGAGAAGCTAAGAGGGGACCCCAAATGCTTCGAGAGAAACACCCTGGAAGAAAGAAGTAAGGATGCACAGAAGCTGAGAGAGAGGAGCTGAAACATAACCCAGGAACAATGGATCAGCAGATGCCAGCTACATGCCTTCCCAACTGACAGAGGCATTCGGACACCATAGGCCATTTTTCAGTGAAACTATCCTCTTGTCAATGCCTTAGTTTGGACACTTTTATGGCCCTAGAACTGCAAATTAGTAACCTAATAAATCTCCTTATAAAAGCCAATCCATTTCTGGTATATTGCATTCAGGCAGCATTAGCAAACTGGAACAAAGAGATAAAAGGAAAAAGAGAGAAGGAACTACAGGGTATCAGGAAAACAACGAATGAGCCATATGTAAGTCTAAATAAAGAGATAGAAATTTCAAAAAGGAACCAAACAGAACTACTGGAGTTAAAGGCCATAAAAACTGAAATGAAAGCTGCCCGGGGGGGTGAGGATGGGAGGTTAAAGAGCAGAATAGAGCTGGCAGAAGAATAAGTGAGCATGAAGAGAAAACACTTGAAATGAATCAAGCTGAGAGCAGAAATAAGAAAAGATACAGTAAAAGAAAAAAAAAGGAAAAAGCCTAAGACATTTCTGGGACACAATGAAGCATGCATAGATGAATTATGGAAGTCCCAGAAGAAGAAGGAAGAAAGAAATAGACAGAAGGAATATTCAAAGAAATAATAACAGAGAACTTACCAAATTTAGCAAAAGACATGAATATGCACATCTAAGAAGACCAGAGAAGACCAAACAGGGTAAACATGAAGAAAAATGCACCCCACCATATCTTGATCACACTGTCAAATGCAAAGGACAAGGAGAGAGTTCTGAAATCTGCAAGATTACGTACATGAGAGTCCCAATTAGACTGAGTGCCAATTTCTCATCAGAAACCTTGGAAGCAAGAAGGCTGTGGGTTGAAATACTTAAAGGGCTGAAAGAAGTCAATTGCCAGCCACAAATTTTATATCCAGTGAGACTTTCTTTTAAAAATGAGGGAGAGATGAAGACATTCTCAGATAAACGAAAGTGGAAGGAATTCATCACACTAGACTTGCCCTTCAAACAATGCTAAAGGGAGTTCTTTAGACTGAAAGGCAACTAGACAGCAGTTCAAAGTAGCATCAAAAATAAAGACTGGTGGTAAAGGTAACCATTTGGGTAATTATTAATGCCCATATTTTTAAAGTGTATTACTGGGGATGTAACCACACTCCTTACTTCCTACAGGTGCTAAAATGCAAACACATACAAATAGGGAGAAGTCTACGCTTTGGGACATACAATGCACAAAGATATAAGTGGAAAAAAGTACAAAAAATGCTGGGTGGGGGAGCAGAGGGAAAGGATATGTGTATGCTATTGAAGTTAAGTGGGTATCAAACCAAATATGATTGTTATATATTTAGGATGTTAAAATTTAACCCCATAGTAGCCATGCAGAAAATGGATGGAAAATACAATACCTAGATAGAAATTAGAAGGTACTCAACATGGTACAACACAAAAAGTCAAATAAATATAAAAAGTAGACTTTAACAGAAGTGAGAGACAAAAACAGCATAAGACTTACAAAAGCTAAATCGCAAAATGGCAGAAGAAAGTCCTATATTGGCAGTAGTAGCTTTGAATGTAAACGGTTTAAACTCTAACAAAAGATATTGGCATGACCCAACAATATGCTGTCTGAAAGAGACTCACCTTAAATTCAAAAATACAAATAAGGTGAAGGTGGAAAAATATATACCATGGAAGTAATAAACAAGATACAGATGGGGTGGCTATACTAATACTGGATAAAATAAACTTTAAGTAAAAAACATTTATGATTTATGAAGTTCAAAGATGTCATTATATGCTGATAAATGGGATAATTAAACAGGAAGATGTAACAATTATAAATATATGTGCACCTAACAACAGAATCCCAAAATATATCAAGCAAATACTGATAGATTTGAAGGGAGAAATTGACGATTCTGCATTAATCACCATAGGACACTTTAATATACCACTTTCAATAATGAATAGAACATCTAGTTAGAAGAACAATAAGGAAGTACAGGACTTGAATGATACTCTAAACTAACTAAACCTAACAGACATATATGTAACACTTCACCCAACAAAAACAGAATATGCACTCTTCTCAGGTGCACATGGATCATTCTCTAGGAAAGACCATATGTTGGGTCCCAAAACATCTCAGTAAATTCAGAAATATTTAAATTATACAATGTATATACTCTGATCACAATGGAATGAAACTAGAACACAGTAACAGATGAAGAAATGGAAAATTAACAAATATGTGGAAATTAAACAACAAAATTCTTAAAGGACCACTGTGTTAAACAGAAAGTCAGAGGCAAAATTAGGAAATAACTTGAGGTGACTGAAAATGAAAATACAGCATACCAAAATTTGTGGGATGCAGGGAAAGCAGTGCTGAGAGGGAAAGTTATGGCTCTAAATGTTTACATTAAAAAAGAAGAAAGACTTCTTGATCTCTTCAGATCTCCTTTCACCTCATGACCCATGGAGGAGATGTACTGTGGCTGAAGTGGCTGCCATGCATGTATTTATGCAGTGAGTTTGCATCACAGTAGAGGAACCCAAGCTTAGGAGTTCCTGCTCTTTTAAAGAGTATCTACTAGGAAAACTGCCTAGCATTTGCCCCAGAGGGTGATATTATATTTATTATCTTGGACAGCAAAAAACTCTACCCTTTCCTCTAGAGGGGGACACCATCTTGATCTTCCAAGTTTGCTTGCTATACAAACAGCCTTGTAAAGATATCCCAGAACAAAATCTGTTAAAGATTTTAATATTCTATATGTCATTTTAAAGATTTTCAAGATTTTAAAGATTCTATATGTCAGAAGACATATAGAAATGTGAAAGACCCATGGAGAATCATTCCCCACCTGATTACTCTTCCTCACCCCCCCCCGAAATAGGTCCAGTTAGAGGTTCATCACATTAATTATTGTTTTTAAAGAATTGGCTTTAGTGTATATTGATTTCTCTATTCATTTTCATTCTTGTCTTTATTATTTCCTTTTTTCTGCTTGCTTTGTATTTAATTCACTCATCTATTTCTAGTTTCTTATGGTGAAAATTTAGACCATTGATTGAAACTGTATTCTTTTTTAATAGAGATGTATAATTATATAAATTTGGGGGTTAGTGCTGTTTCAGCTACATTCCACAAATATTAATATGCTGCATTTTTGTTATCAGTTAATTTAAAATATTTTCTAATTCCTCTTGTGATTTCTCCTTTGACCCATGGGTCATTTAGAATTATGTTCAATTTCAAAGTACTGGAATTCTGGGAACATCATCTCTATTAACTTCTAGTTTAACTCTATTTTGGTTAGAGAACTATTTCTGTTTATTGATCCTCTTAAATTTGGCGATACTTTGTACGTCACTTGATTGTGGTACATATTGGTGAATATTCCATGTCCACTTATACATATTAAATTCTGCTGTTGTTGAGTATTCTGTAAATGCCAGTAAGTCAATTGGTTAAAAGTGTTATTCAAGTTTTCTGTATCCTTACTAATTTTCTGTATATTCTATCAGTTACTGAGATAAGTATATTGAATTTCCAATTATAATAATGAATTTGGTTATTTCTCCTTTTAATTATGGCAATATATATTTAATGTATTTTGAAGCTCTGTTAATAGGTTCATACAGATTTAGGATTGTTTTGTCCTCTTCATGACCTGACCTCCTTTATTATTATCAAGTAATTTTCTTTTGGCCTAGCGATACTCCTGTTTCTCCATCTACCTAGTCTGATGTTTATAACGCTACTCTAGCTTTTTTTTTTTTTTTAACTAAAGTTGGTGCAGCATTTCTTCTAACTTTTCACATATGACCTATCTTTTTTTGACCCTATATTTAAAGTGAGTCTCTTGTAAATGGCACATCACATGGTCTTCCTTTTTCATACAGACTTATAGTACTGTATTAATCTATTGTGTTTAGACCATCCCATCATTGTTTTAGTTTACCTTTTCCCTTGATTTCCTTTAGACTACTATTTATTAATAACAATTTTATTTGTACTACTGATTTATTAGATATTTTGGTTGCTCCAGGATTTATAATATATATATCTCCTCACTCTCTACCTTCAGATAATATTATACAACTTCACATATAATTTCAGTACTAAGAAACAGAATCCTTCCATTTTTCCGTGCCATTCTTTGTACTAATGTTATACAATTTTCTTCTACATGTATTATAAATCCTTCAATACATTGCTATTAATTTTTTTTTTTTTTTTTTTTTTTACAAAACAAATCGTACTTTCGATTGTTTACAGTACCATTACATAGTTGTACATTCATCACCTAAATCAATCCCTGACACCTTCATTAGCACACACACAAAAATAACAAGAATAATAATTAGAGTGAAAAAGAGCAATTGAAGTAAAAAAGAACACTGGGTACCTTTGTCTGTTTCCTTCCCCTATTTTTCTACTCATCCATCCATAAACTAGACAAAGTGGAGTGTGGTCCTTATGGCTTTCCCAATCCCATTGTCACCCCTCATAAGCTACCTTTTTATACATCTGTCTTCGAGATTCATGGGTTCTGGGTTGTAGTTTGATAGTTTCAGGTATCCACCACCAGCTATCCCAATTCTTTAGAACCTAAAAAGGGTTGTCTAAAGTGTGCGTAAGAGTGCCCACCAGAGTGACCTCTCAGCTCGTTTTGGAATCTCTCTGCCACTGAAGCTTATTTCATTTCCTTTCACATCCCCCTTTTGGTCAAGAAGATGTTCTCCGTCCCACAATGCCGGGTCTACATTCCTCCCCGGGAGTCATATTCCACGTTGCCAGGGAGATTCACTCCCCTGGGTGTCTGATCCCACGTAGGGGGGAGGGCAGTGATTTCACCTTTCAAGTTGGCTTAGCCAGAGAGAGAGGGCCACATCTGAGCAACAAAGAGGCATTCAGGAGGAGACTCTTAGGCACAAATATAGGGAGGCCTAGCCTCTCCTTTGCAGCAACCGTCTTCCCAAGGGTAAAACTTATGGTAGAAGGCTCAACCCATCAAACCACCAGTCCCCTATGTCTGTGGTCATGTTAGCAACCATGGAGGTGGGGTAGGCGAATACCCCTGCATTCTTCACAGGCTCCTCAAGGGGGCACTACATCATTTTTTTTTCCTTGTTTTTCTTTCTTTCTTTTTTTTTTTTTTTTTTTTTTAACTTTCCCTTCTTTTTTAAATCAACTGTATGAAAAAAAAGTTAAAAAGAAAACAAACATACAATAAAAGAACATTTTAAAGAGACCATAACAAGGGAGTAAGAAAAAGACAACTAACCTAAGATAACTGCTTAACTTCCAACATGTTCCTACTTTATCCCAAGAAAGTTACATAATATAGCAACCTTTCTGTGAACTTGTTCCTACTATATCCATCAGAAATTAACAGACCATAGTCATTTCTGGGCATCCCCAGAACGTTAAAAAGCTTATCTGTTCTTCTTGGATTATTGTTCCCCCTTCCTTAATTACTCTCTACTGCTAGTTCCCCTACATTCTACATTATAAACCATTTGTTTTACATTTTTGAAAGTTCACATTAGTGGTAGCATATAATATTTCTCTTTTTGTGCCTGGCTTATTTCACTCAGCATTATGTCTTCAAGGTTCATCCATGTTGTCATATGTTTCACAAGATCGTTCCTTCTTACTGACGCGTAGTATTCCATCGTGTGTATATACCACATTTTATTTATCCACTCATCTGTTGAAGGACATTTGGGTTGTTTCCATTTCTTGGCAATTGTGAATAATGCTGCTATGAACATTGGCGTGCAGATATCTGTTCGTGTCACTGCTTTCCGATCTTCCGGGTATATACCGAGAAGTGCAATCGCCGGATCGAATGGTAGCTCTATATCTAGTTTTCTAAGGAACTGCCAGACTGACTTCCAGAGTGGCTGAACCATTATACAGTCCCACCAACAGTGAATAAGAGTTCCAATTTCTCCACATCCCCTCCAGCATTTGTAGTTTCCTGTTTGTTTAATGGCAGCCATTCTAACCGGTGTTAGATGGTATCTCATTGTGGTTTTAATTTGCATCTCTCTAATAACTAGTGAAGCTGAACATTTTTTCATGTGTTTCTTGGCCATTTGTGTTTCCTCTTCAGTGAACTGTCTTTTCATATCTTTTGCCCATTTTATAATTGGGCTGTCTGTACTATTGTCATTGAGTTGTAGGATTTCTTTGTATATGCAAGATATCAGTCTTTTGTCAGATACATGGTTTCCAAAAATTTTTTCCCATTGAGTTGGCTGCCTCTTTACCTTTTTGAGAAATTCCTTTGAGGTGCAGAAACTTCTAAGCTTGAGGAGTTCCCATTTATCTATTTTCTCTTTTTTTGCTTGTGCTTTTGGTTTAAAGTCTAGGAAGTGGCCGCCTAATACAAGGTCTTGAAGATGTTTTCCTACATTATCTTCTAGGAGTTTTATGGTACTTTCTTTTATATTGAGATCTTTGGTCCATTTTGAGTTAATTTTTGTGTAGGGGGTGAGGTAGGGGTCCTCTTTCATTCTTTTGGATATGGATATCCAACTTTCCCAGCCCCATTTGTTGAAAAGACCATCATGGCTCAGTTCAGTGACTTTGGGGGCCTTATCAAAGATCAGTCGGCCATAGATCTGAGGGTCTATCTCTGAATTCTCAATTCGATTCCATTGATCTATATGTCTATCTTTGTGCCAGTACCATGCTGTTTTGGCAACTGTGGCTTTATAATAAGCTTCAAAGTCAGGGAGTGTAAGTCCTCCCACTTCGTTTTTCTTTTTTAGAGTGTCTTTAGCAATTCGAGGCATCTTCCCTTTCCAAATAAATTTGATAACTAGCTTTTCCAAGTCTGCAAAGTAGGTTGTTGGAATTTTGATTGGGATTGCATTGAATCTGTAGATGAGTTTGGGTAGAATTGACATCTTAATGACATTTAGCCTTCCTATCCATGAACATGGAATATATTTCCATCTTTTAAGGTCCCCTTCTATTTCTTTTAGTAGAGTTATGTAGTTTTCTTTGTGTAGGTCTTTTACATCTTTGGTTAAGTTTATTCCTAGGTACTTGATTTTTTTAGTTGCTATTGAAAATGGTATCTTTTTCTTGAGTGTCTCTTCAGTTTGTTCATTTCTAGCATATAGAAACATTACTGACTTATGTGCATTAATCTTGTATCCCGCTACTTTGCTAAATTTGTTTATTAGCTCTAGTAGCTGTATCGTCGATTTCTCAGGGTTTTCTAGATATCATCTGCAAACAATGACAGTTTTACTTCTTCTTTTCCAATTTGGATGCCTTTTATTTCTTTGTCTTGCCGGATTGCCCTGGCTAGCACTTCCAGCACAATGTTGAATAACAGTGGTGACAGCGGGCATCCTTGTCTTGTTCCTGATCTTAGAGGGAAGGCTTTCAGTCTCTCACCATTGAGTACTATGCTGGCTGTGGGTTTTTCATATATGCTCTTTATCATGTTGAGGAAGTTTCCTTCAATTCCTACCTTTTGAAGTGTTTTTATCAAAAAGGGATGTTGGATTTTGTCAAATGCTTTTTCAGCATCTATTGAGATGATCAATTGATTTTTCCCTTTCAAGTTTTTAATGTGTTGTAATACATTGATTGTTTTTCTTATGTTGAACCATCCTTGCATGCCTGGAATGAACCCCACTTGGTCATGGTGTATGATTTTTTTAATGTGTCTTTGGATTCGAATTGCAAGTATTTTGTTGAGGATTTTTGCATCTATATTCATTAGGGAGATTGGCCGGTAGTTTTCCTTTTTTGTAGCATCTTTGCCTAGTTTTGGTATTAGATTGATGTTAGCTTCATAAAATGAGTTAGGTAGTGTTCCATTTTCTTCAATGTTTTGAAAGAGTTTGAGTAAGATTGGTGTCAGTTCTTTCTGGAAAGTTTGGTAGAATTCCCCTGTGAAGCCATCTGGCCCTGGGCATTTATTTGTGGGAAGATTTTTGATGACTGATTGGATCTCTTTGCTTGTGATGGGTTGGTTGAGTTCTTCTATTTCTTCTCTGGTCAGTCTAGGTTGTTCATATGTTTCCAGGAAATTGTCCATTTCTTCTACATTGTCCAGTTTATTGCCATACAGTTGTTCATAATATCCTCTTATAATTTTTTTAATTTCTTCAGGATCTGCAGTTATGTCACCTTTTTCATTCATTATTTTGTTTATATGGGTCTTTTCTCTTTTTGATTTTGTCAGTCTAGCTAGGGGCTTGTCAATCTTGTTGATCTTCTCAAAGAACCAACTTTTGGTGATATTTATCCTCTCTATTGTTTTTTGTTCTCTATGTCATTTATTTCTGCTTTAATCCTTGTTATTTCTTTTCTTGTACTTGGTTTAGGATTGGTTTGCTGTTCATTTTCTAGCTTCTTCAGTTGATCCATTAGTTCTTTGATTTTGGCTCTTTCTTCCTTTTTAATATATGCATTTAGTGCTATAAATTTCCCCCTTAGCACTGCTTTTGCTGCATCCCATAGGTTTTGGTATGTTGTGTTCTCATTTTCGTTCGTCTCTATATATTTAGCAATTTCTCTTGCTATTTCTTCTTTAACCCACTGATTGTTTAGGAGTGTGTTGTTTAACCTCCAGGTATTTGTGAATTTTCTAAGTCTCTGATGGTTATTGACTTCTAATTGTATTCCATTGTGGTCAGAGAATGTGCTTTGAATAATTTCAATCTTTTTAAATTTATTGAGGCTTGTTTTATGTCCCAGCATATGATCTATTCTGGAGAAAGTTCCGTGAGCACTAGAAAAGTATGTGTATCCTGGTGATTTTGGATGTAATGTCCTGTATATGTCTGTTAAATCTAATTCATTTATCAGATTGTTTAGGTTTTCAATTTCCTTATTGGTCTTCTGTCTGGTTGATCTATCTATAGGAGAGAGTGATGTGTTGAAGTCTCCCACAATTATTGTGGAAACATCAATTGCTTCCTTTAGTTTTGCCAGTGTTTCTCTCATGTATTTTGTGGCACCTTGATTGGGTGCATAGACATTTACGATTGTTATTTCTTCTTGCTGAATTGCCCCTTTTATTAGTATGTAGTGGCCTTCTTTGTCTCTCAAAACATCCCTGCATTTGAAGTCTAATTTATCTGAGATTAATATTGCTACACCTGCTTTCTTTTGGCTGTAGCTTGCATGAAATATTTTTTTCCATCCTTTCACTTTCAGTTTCTTTGTGTCCCTATGTCTAAGATGAGTCTCTTGTATGCAACATATTGATGGTTCATTTTTTTTGATCCATTCTGCGAATCTATATCTTTTAATTGGGGAGTTTAATCCATTTACATTCAACGTTATAACCGTGAAGGCATTTCTTGAATCAGCCATCTTATCCTTTGGTTTATGTTTGCCATATTTTTCCCCTCTCTCTATTAATATCCTTTATTGTACCCAAACCGAATCTCTTTAGTACTGAACCTTTCTCCAAGTCTCTCTGTCCTGTCTTTGTTTCTCTGTCTGTAGGGCTCCCTTTAGTATCTCCAGTAGGGCAGGTCTCTTGTTAGCAAATTCTCTCAGCATTTGTTTGTCTGTGAAAAATTTAAGCTCTCCCTCAAATTTGAAGGAGAGCTTTGCTGGATAAAGTATTCTTGGCTGGAAATTTTTCTCACTCAGAATTTTAAATATATCATGCCACTACCTTCTTGCCTCCATGGTGGCTGCTGAGTAGTCACTACTTAGTCTTATGCTGTTTCCTTTGTATGTGGTGAATTGCTTTTCTCTTGCTGCTTTCAGAACTTGCTCCTTCTCTTCTATGTTTGACAGTGTGATCAGTATATGTCTTGGAGTGGGTTTATTTGGATTTATTCTATTTGGAGTTCGCTGAGCATTTATGATTTGTGTATTTATGTTGTTTAGAAGATTCGGGAAGTTTTCCCCAACAATTTCTTTGAATACTCTTCCTAGACCTTTACCCTTTTCTTCCCCTTCTGGGACACCAATGAGTCTTATATTTGGACGTTTCATATTATCTATCATATCCCTGAGGTCCATTTCGATTTTTTCAATTTTTTTCCCCATTCTTTCTTTTATGCTTTCATTTTCCATTCTGTCATCTTCCAGGTCACTGATTCGTTGTTCAACTTCCTCTAGTCTTGTACTATGAGTATCCAGAATCTTTTTAATTTGGTCAACAGTTTCTTTAATTTCCATAAGATCATCCATTTTTTTATTTAGTCTTGCAATGTCTTCTTTATGCTCTTCTAGAGTCTTCTTGATTTCCTTCATATCCCGTACTATGTTCTCATTGTTCATCTTTAGTTCTTTGAGTAGCTGCTCTAGGTGCTGTGTCTCTTCTGGTCTTTTGATTTGGGTGCTTGGGCTTGGGTTATCCATATCGTCTGGTTTTTTCATATGCTTTATAATTTTCTGTTGTTTTTGGCCTCGTGGCATTTGCTGAACTTGATAGGGTTCTTTTAGGGTTTGTAGACCTATTGAAGTCCTTATCTTTAATTTATCAGATCTACAGCTTCGTGGAGTACACTTTCTCTAACTAACCAGCAGGTGGCGTCCACGAGCCACCTGTTCTCCACAAGCCAGTTCTCCCCTGCTTAGCCTTTTTGGTGAGTGGGGGAGTGAGTCTTGTGGAGCCCAATTGGTGTACCAAGCTTGCGTGTGTAGTTGGTGTTGCCTGCCCTGTATGTGGGGCGTGTTTCTGGGCAGTCGGGGAGGGGGGGGTGGCCCTAACAATCAAATCTCCCTGGTGATCCTAGAGTTTTAAAGCTGGTGCAATAGTCTAATCCTTCAGTTCAGTCCTGCCACAGTTTGTCTCTGCCACTGACCCACAAGTCCTTGGTATTGGCGTATGGCTCCTGAGACTTGCAAGTGGGCCCCTCTTCCAGGCTGTGCACCCCGGGTCCTCTGTTGAGGGATGACTGTGCTATGTCACAGGTGAGTGCCGTCCCCTCAGGGCAGTTCTGGGCTGCTGGGCTGTGTAGGGAGTCTCCCAGTCTGCTCAAATGATGGCTGAATGGGGCTTTGTTAATTCACACTGCTCCACCTTCCCAACTCTGGGACAATCAGCTGAGGTTGCAGGGAAGGCTAATGTCCACGCCCAGTTTTGTGGTGTGTGCCTGTTATTTGAAGCCCTTCCATCACACTGGGTTGTCTGGGGCAGCTCTGGGCTATGGGGCTGGTGATGGGCAGGAGTATTTCCTGTCCACCAGGATGGTGGCTGTGAGCGGACACCCCCGTTTTCTTGGGAAGTTGTGGTGTTTAGTGAATTTTCTCAGCCACTGAATTATTGCCTTTTGTCTCAGAGCTCTCTTAGTTCTGCTCTTGACTTGACGTGCCCAAATTGAAAGTCTTTGAAGCTTTCTGTATTGGGCTTCTTAGAGTAATTGTTTTAGAAAAAGAAAAAAGGATTAAAAAAAAAAAAAAAGGGTCCTCCTCAGAGATCTAATGGGTTATTGAAATGCTAAGAGACAAAGCAACCAGGGCCATTAAGGAAAGGTCCACAGGGCAGAGAGATCGGCTTTTCTTCGGGATTTGCATATGCGCCTTAGGGCCTGGGCTCCGCCCTTCCCCTTTCTGTTTTCACCAGAACTCTAAAAATCCTCTGCTTTTATTTTGGAGTTTTTCGTGTTGTTTTTTTTTTTTTTTCTATGCCTGTCTCCTCTCTGCTGGGCTGGCTGCTCACAGATTCTCTGGTGTCTGGTCTCTGTCTATCTATGGTTGGAGTCTGGATCAGTAGAATGAGTTTCCGATAAGAGCAGCCACTGCAGTTCTCCCTTCTCCTTCCCGGAGCTGACAGCCCCTCCTCCCACGGGACTGAGCCTGGCAGGGAGGGGCGCGGGTCCCCTGGCCGCAAAACTTACAGATTTCGCCGATCTCAGCAGTTCGACATTTTCATGAGTGTTGTATGAAGTATGCCCAAAGACAGATTGCTCTGTGGTGTCCAGTCCACGCAGTTCCTGGCTTTCTACCTACTTTCCTGGAGGAGTAACTAAAACATACAGCTCACCAGTCTTCCATCTTCTGCTATTACTTTTTTAATATTCAGTTATCTTTTAAAGAAATTTTAAAAACAGTCTTTTGAAATTAACCATATTTTACCATTTACAGCACTCTCAAATTCTTTGTCTGGATCCAACTTTCCCCTGGTATTATTTCCTTTATTTCCTAGAAATTCCTTCAGCATTTATTGTAGGGAAGATTCACTGGAGTAATTCAGCTTCTGTTTGTGCACACACAAAAAAATTACTTCACCTTCAGTTTTGAAACATATATTCACTTGTTGATTTCTAGATAGAGAGTTTTGCTGTTTCCGGCACATTAAAGATGACACTTCACTCTCTTCTTGCTTGTTATTGTCATTTTTTTGTATACAATACAGTCAATTCTCATTATTCATGGTAGTTATGTTCTATAAAATCACCTCAAACACTGAATTAGCATATACTGAACCATTGCTTCTAGGGGAATGTGATGGTTAATTTCCAGTACCAACTTAGCTAGATTATAGTGTCCCACTGTTTGGTCAAGCAAGCACTGGCCTGATTGTTACTGTGAGAGTATTTTGTGAATGTAAATCATCAACCAGTTGATTGCACTTATGTCTGATTACAACTACAATCAACTGAGTAGATTGTCTTCAACAACGAGAGAAGCCTCTTCCAATCAGTTGAAGGTCTTAAAGGGAGAACTAATGATTTCAGCAGACAGAAAGAATAATTTCTATCTCTACTTCAGCCAGCTAGCTTTATCTGGGGAATTCATATAAACCTCCATCAGAGTTCCCAGCTTGTGGCCTGCCCTATGGAATTCCAACTCAATAATCCCCACAGTAACGCCAACCAATGCTTATAATAAATCTCATGATGTTTCCCTGGAAAATTCTCACCAATACAAGGAAATGCAGATTTAGGTTGCTGCAAGTCTCTGGTCACAAAATTTTCATCAATCTATCAATATATAAACTTGTTTTAAGTATTTTGCTATTTAAAGACATCTTACTTAATATATATTCTTGATCCATTAACATTGAACTCATGGCCAACAGCCCAGAACTCATGCCCCCCAAAAATTTATCTAACACATGTATTTTCTCTGTAAGGCATGTCACAGCCTTCTTGCTTTTCCACTTTGGCCTTACACTGAGAGGGTATTTTAAACAGTAAAATTACAAACACAAAGCACAAAAGTGCAAAACATGTGGCATTAAATATAATGCTAAAAAGACAGTTGTTTACAATAGGAGAGCTGAAACAAGAAGGCAGAGCATTGTCTTGTTCAAAAGTAGCTGGAAATATGTGCCTCTTGGATGACTCTGTAGTGTTAGCATTTTAAATGTAACCTTAAAACTGTAAGCAAGCTGTGAATTTGAGTATTAGCTTTACCAGGAACAATATGTAAAGTATGCACACAGACTTGGAGGCACCATGCCCCAGGTATCTTAGAGGATGTAAATCCTAAAGGAAGTAGTAAATAACTGAGATAAGGAACTAATGAAGTTTTCCATATCCCTGTTACTTGTTACCCAAGATGATTATCTTTCTTTGTCTTTAACTTGTTTAAAAGCCAAGGGAAAAATCAACTACAAGGAGGCAGATTTGGGAAGGTTCCCTTGCCCTCCTACCAACATAAATAAACCTTTTCTTCCACAGCCCATTTGATGTATCTGGGCTTTTAGCTTGCACTGAGGGATAAATGTGGATTTGGGAGAGCCCCTCATCTTCACCTCCACAATTTTTTATCCTTCTGCACATGTATGTGAATGATGCTTGAAGTGCCACATGTATTCCATTGGGAGTTACAAATAAATTTTAGCAAGTAGGTGAATTTACAATAAAGAATCTACGAATAATGAGGACTGACTGTGTATCTTTTTTCCTTGATCTTTTAAGATTTTCTCTTTACTGTCAATTTATAGTAGCATAAAACTAAACCATAGTGTAGTTTTCTTTATGTTTCTTCTACTTTGGTTTTAATAAGCTTCTTGAACTATTAATGTGTAGGCTTGATCAAAGTTGTATGTTTTTGTCCATTACATCCTCAAATATTTTTATGACTCTCTAAAACCTATATGATATCGTCTCACAAATTACTTATCCTCTGTTCACTATCTTTTAGTTTTGTTATTTTTTTTTTCTGTCTCTGTACTTCATTTTGAATAGCTTCTGTTTCTACTCCTTCAAGTTCCCTCATATTTCTTTTCTCCATGTATATGAATGAATACTGTGCTGGTTTGAATGTATTATGTCCCCCAGAAAAAGCCATGTTCTTTGATGCAATCTTGTGGGGCAGACATATTAGTGGGGATTAAGTTGGGACATTTGGATTAGGTTGTTTGCATGGAAATGCACCCCATCCAACTATAGGTGATAACTCTGATGAGATAATTTCCATGGAGGTTTGGCCTAATCCATTTAGGGTGGGCCTTGATCAGTGGAGACATATAAATGAGCTGACAAATAGAAGGAACTCAGTGCAGCTGAGAGTGACATTTGGAAGAGGAGCCACAGCCAAAAGGGACACTTTGAAGAATGCCCTGGAACTGAGAGAGGAGCTTCAGCTTACAGAGACATTTTGGAGACAGCCGTTGAAAGTAGACTTTTGCTCCGGAGAAGCTGAGAGAGGACAAATACCCCAAGTGCAACTAAGAGTGACATTTTTGAGGAACTGCAGCTTAGAGAGGAACATCCTGGGAGAAAGCCATTTTGGAACCAGAACTTCGGAGCAGATGCCAGCCATGTGTCTTCCCAGCTAATAGAGGTTTTCTGGACAACATTGGCCATCCTCCAGTGAAGGTAACTGATTGTTGATGCCTTACCTGGGACACTTTATGGCCTTTAAGACTGTAACTGTGTAACCAAATATACCCATTCTATAAAAGTCAGTCCATTTCTGGTGTTTTGCATTCTGGCAGCATGAGCAAACTACAACAGATTTTGGTAGTGGAAGTGGGGTTACGGTGCTGCTCAGTTTGCAAATACCAAACATGTGGGAATGGCTTTTTAGATGGATAAGGGGAAGTTTCTGGAGTTTGATAGAGAAGGCCTAAACTGTTTTGAAGGGACTGTTTGTGGAAATATGGACTCTAAAGGTACTTCTGATGAGGCCTTGAGCAGAAATGATGAATGTGTTATTGCAAACTGGAAGAGAGGTGATCCTTGTTCTAAAGTGGCAGATAATCTGGCAAAATTGAATCCTGGTGTCAGATGGAAGGAAGAATTTGAAAACAACAACCTGGAATACTTAGCTGAGACCTCCAGACTATGTGTGGAGGATGCACCCTGGCTTCTCATTGCACCTTATAGTAAAATGCAACTGGAGAGAGATAAACTTAGAATGGAAATCTTGGGTTCAGAGAAACCAGAAGCTGATGGCTTGGAAAATTATGGGCTTCCAGGGGGTGGAATCCCAGAAGCTACAGCCCAACATGAGGATGTAACCAAACGTATAACCCAGCCACCATTTCAGTACAAGCCAAGATTGGAAAAGGAGTTAACCAGAAAGGATTTGTGGGAAGTCCTATTGTCTGACAGCTTTGAACCCTGTGTGCTTCATGCAAAGCCAATAGAATTTTTGTGAGATCTTCATAGACAGAGCTGTTGCTGGTCTGGACTGGAGGAGACAAACAAGGAACAAACTGATAAAAAATTTCTTCAAAGACAGAGCCATGTAGGTTGTGGTCTGTAGTCAAGAGGTCTTGGGCTGGAAGAGTGGAGTGGCCCACACGCATGGAAAGAATGATGTACCAGTTTGTATGTGTTGTGTCTCCCAGAAAAAGCCATGTTCTTTGATGCAGTCTTGAGGGGGCAGACATATTAGTGGGGATTAAGTTGGAACGTTTGGATTAGGTTGCTTGCATGGGTGATGACTCTGGCTGGATAATTTCCGTGGAGGTGTTACTCTGTCCATTCAGGGTGAGTCTAAATTAATCACTGGAGCCATATAAATGAGCTGACAAACAGAAGGAATGCAGTGCAGCTGTGAGTGACATTTTGAAGAGAAGCTACAGCCAAGAGGAACACTTTGAAGAAAGCACAGGAACCGCAAATGACAGAGAGTTTGAAGATGGCCGCTGATAGCAGACTCTTGCTCCAGAGAAGCTGAGAGAGGACAAATACCCCAGGTGCAACTAAGAGTGACATTTTTGAGGAACTGCAGCCTGGAGAGGAGCATCCTGGGAGAAAGCCATTTTGAACCCAGAACTTGGAGCAGACGCCAGCCATGTGCCTTCCCAGCTAACAGAGGTTTTCTGGACACCATTGGCCATCCTCCAGTGAAGGTACCCAATTGCTGATACATTACTTTGGACACTTTATGGCCTTAAGACTGTAACTGTGTAACCAAATAAACCCCATTTTATAAAAGCCAATCCATTTCTGGTGTTTTGCATCCCAGCATCAGCAAACTACAACAGATTTTGGTACCAGAGAAGTGGGGTGCTTTTGCTGCTGAGTTTGCAGACGCCAAACATGTTGGAAAGGCTTTTTAAGTGGATAAGGGAAAGACTCTGGAAGAACTGTGAGGAGCTTGATAGAAAAGGCCTAAACTGCTTTGAAGAGACTGTTTGTGGAAATACCGACTCTAAAGATACTTCTTATGAGGCTTTGAACAGAAATGATGAATGTGTCGTTGCGAACTGGAAGAGAGGTGATCCTTGTTTCAAAGTAGCAGTGAATTTGGCAAAATTGAGTCCTGATGTCAGAAGGAAGGAATAATTTGAAAGGGACAACCTGGAACACTTAGCTGAGGAGATCTCCAGACTATGTGTGGAGGATATACCCTGACTTCTCCTTGCAGCTTATAGTAAAATGTGAGAGGACAGAGATAAGCTGAGAAATGAACTCTTGGTTTCAAAGAAACCAGAAATTGATGAACTGAAAAACTCTGGGCTTCCAGGGGGTAAAACCACAGAAGCTATAGCCCAACATGAGGATGTAAATAAACATGGAACCCAGCTGCCATTTCAGTACAAGCCAAGAATGGAGAAACAGTTAAGCATAAAGGATTTGTGGAAAGCCCTATTGTCTGATGGCTTTGACCCCTGTGTGCTTCATGCGAAGCCAACAGAATTTTTGCAAGATCTTTATAGACAGAGATGCTGCCATTCTGGACTGGAGGAGACAGACAAGGAACAAACTGAAGGAAAAATTTCTTCAAAGACAGAGCCATGGAGGTTGAGGTCTGGAGTCAAGAGGTCTCAGGCTGGGCGAACAGAGCAACCCACACACATGGAAAGGGTGAGTTTGCCCCAGAGATTGAGGGCAGGCCTTCCACTTTGATGCTCAGGAAATGTTCAAACCCCAAAGAGGGTGGAGTACATTCCCAGGGAATTGGGGAGAGCCTGGCTGCCACCACACTGTTCTGAAGGGGTTGAGCATATGCCCTGGAGATGGATGGGAATCCTGGTGCTGCCCTGATGTTTGAGGAGGGTGGGGCCAATAAAGTGGTCTCCCCAATGTGTGGATATGTTGGAGCACTCACCCAAGCATTTGGAGAGGAAAGGGCTGCCAAAAAGGCCCTTAGGAAGGGTTAGACTCCTGCTGTCTCAAGCCCCAAGGATACAACATCATTCTGTAAATGACTCTGAAACTTTGAAATCTAATGGAGTTTGTCCTGCAGGTTTTAGGAACTGTTTTGGTCCTGTGAACCCTGCTTTCCTTACTGTTTCTCCTTATGGCAATGGAAATGTTTATCCTATGAATGTCCCTCCTTTGTATATTGGAAGCACATAACTTCTTCTAAGTTCACAGATCCACAGCTAAAGGAAAATTATGCCTTAGGACTGGCCATGCCTATAATCGATTTTAATGGGATCTTGTACTTAACTATCATTATTGAAATGATTTAAGTTTCTATGATATTGTGATGGGATGAATGTATTTTGTATATGGAAAGATCATGTTTTTCTGGGGTCCAGGGGGTGGAATGTACCAGTTTGTATGTATTGTGTCTCCCAGAAAAAGTCACGTTCTTTGATGCAGTCTTGTGGGGGCAGACATATTAGTGGGGATTAAGTTGGAACGTTTGGATTAGGTTGCTTGCATGGGTGATGACTCTGACTGGATAATTTCCATGGAGGTGTTACCCTGCCCATTCAGGGTGAGTCTAAATTAATCACTGGAACCATATAAATGAGCTGACAAACAGAAGGAATGCAGTGCAGCTGTGAGTGACATTTTGAAGAGGAGCTACAGCCAAGAGGAACGCTTTGAAGAAAGCACAGGAACCACAAATGACAGAGAGTTTGAAGATGGCCACTGATAGCAGACTCTTGCTCCAGAGAAGCTGAGAGAGGACAAATACCCCAAGTGCAACTAAGAGTGACATTTTTGAGGAACTGCAGCCTAGAGAGGAATGTCCTGGGAGAAAGCCACTTTGAAACCAGAACTTTGGAGTAGATGCCAGCCATGTGCCTTCCCAGCTAACAGAGGTTTTCCGGACACCATTGGCCATCCTCCAGTGAAGGTACCCAATTCCTGATGCATTACCTTGGACACTTTATGGCCTTAAGACTGTAACTGTATAACCAAATAAACCCCCTTTTATAAAAGCCAATCCATTTCTGGTGTTTTGCATCCCAGCAGCATTAGCAAACTAGAAGAGGTGAGTTTTCCCCAGAGGTTGAGGGTGGGCATTCTGCCTCAATGCTCTGGAAGTTTTGCCAACCCAGGTCCCAAAGAGGGTAGAGCATATTCCCAGGGAATTGGGGAGAGCCTGGCTGCCACTCCACTGTTAAGGGGTTGAGCGTGTGCCCTGGAGATGGAGAGGAATCCGGGTGCTGCCCCAAAGTTTGAGGAGGGTGAGGCCAAGAAGGTGGTCTCCCCAATGTGTGGATATGTTGGAGAACTCACTCCAGCATTTGAAGAGGAAAGGGCTGTTGAAAAGGCACTTAGCAAGGGTTAGACTCCCCTTCTCTCAAGCCCCAAGGATGCAGCATCATTCTGTAAATGACTCTCAGACTTTGAAATCTAATTGAATTTGTCCTGCTGGTTTTAGGAACTCTTTTGGTGTCATGAACCTTGTTTTCCTTTCAGTTTCTCCTTATGGCAATGGAAATGTTTACTCTATGGATGTCCCTCCTTTGTATATTGGAAGCACATAACTTGTTCTAAGTTTACAGGTCCACAGTCAGGGGAATTTTGCTTTTTGACAGACTACACCTGTAACTGATTTAATGGGATTTTGTATTTAACTATTGTTACTGAAATGATTTAAGTTTTTGTGATATTGTGATGGGATGAATGTATTTTTTATTTGGAAAGAATGTGTTTTTCTAGTGTCCAGGGGGTGGAATGTGCTGGTGTGAATTTATTATGTCCCCCAGAAAAAGTCATGTTCTTTGATGCAATCTTGTGGGGCAGACATATTAGTGGGAATTAAGTTGTAATGTTTTGATTATGTTGTTGGCATGGAAATGCACCCCACCCAACTGTAGGTGATAACTCTGATGAGATAATTTCCATGGAGGTTTGGCCCCATCCATTCAGGGTGAGCCTTGATCAGTGGAGACATATAAATGACCTGACAAACAGAAGGAACTCGGTGCAGCTGAGAGTGACATTTTGAAGAGGAGCTACAGCCAAAAGGGACACTTTGAAGAATGCCCTGGAACTGAGAGAGGAGCTTCAGCTTACAGAGACATTTTGGAGACAGCCATTGAAAGCAGACTCTTGCTCCAGAGAAGCAAAGAGAGAACAAGCACCCCAAGAGCAACTAAGAATGACATTTTTGAGAAACTGCAGCTTAGAGAGGAACATCCTGGGAGAAAGAAATTTTGAAACCAGAACTTTGGAGCAGATGCCAGCCACATGCCTTCCCAGCTAACAGAGGTTTTCTGGACAACATTGGCCATCCTCCAGTGAAGGTACCTGATTGTTGATGTGTTACCTTGGACACTTTATGGCCTTTAAGACTGTAACTGTGTAACCAAATTAAACCCTTCTATAAAAGCCAATCTGTTTCTGGTGTTTTGCATTCTGGCAGCATTAGCAAACTAGAACAAATACTGTATATTTTTTTATATTAAATGTTTAATTTCTAGAACCAGATGCATTGGTCTTTTTTGGTAACTTCTATGTTTCACCTCTTTCAAGCTTGCATCCCCCTATATTAAGTATAAGGAGCATTTTTATAATGGCTGTTTATACTCCTTGTTACAATTCCATTATCTCTGTCATTTCTGGTTCTTTTTCTATGGATTTTTTTTATCCTTGTTATGGATTATTTTATCTTCCCAAAATGCTTGGATGTTTTTCATTATATATTGACCATTGTAAATTTTACATTTGTATGCTGGATTTTGTTGCAATCCTTTGAAGAGTATTTTATTTCATTCTGCCAAAAATTAAATCACATATGATCAATTTGACTCATTTAAGGCTCACTTTTTTTAAATTCAATTTTATTGAGATATACTTACATGCCATACAGTCATCCATAGTGTGCAATCAACTGTTCACAGTACCATCTTACAGTTGTGCATTCATCACCTCAATCTATTTTTGAACATTTTCCTTACACTAGAAAGAATCAGAATCAGGAAAAAAATAAAAATAAAAAATGAACACTCAAATCACCCCCATCCCACCTTATTTTTCATTTAGGTTTTGTCCCCATTTTTCTACTCATCCATCCATACACTGGATAAAGGGAGTGCAATCCACAGGATTTTCACAATCACACTGTCACCCCTTGTAAGCTACATTGTTATACAATCATCTTCAAAATACAAGGCTACTGGGTTGCAGTTCTGTAGTTTCAGGTATTTGCTTCTAGCTATTCCAGTATATTAAAACCTAAAGTGTGTTATCTATATAGTGCATAAGAATGTCCACCAGAGCGACCTCTTGACTCCATTTGAAATCTCTCATCCACTGAAGCTTTATT
The DNA here is from genome assembly GCF_015220235.1 of Choloepus didactylus. Classification (NCBI taxonomy): domain Eukaryota; kingdom Metazoa; phylum Chordata; class Mammalia; order Pilosa; family Megalonychidae; genus Choloepus; species Choloepus didactylus. The sequence continues at coordinate 43,877,837 of NC_051319.1, read as the reverse complement.
TCATTCCATTTTGCATCCCACTTTTGGTCAAGAGGATGTTCTCAATCCCACAATGCCAGGTCCAGATTCATCTCTGGGAGTCATATCCTGCATTGCCAGGGAGATTTACACCCCTGGGAATCAGATCCCATGTAGGGGGGGAGGGCAGTGAGTTCACTTGCTGTGGTGGCTTAGTTAGAGAGAGAGAGCCACATCTGAGCAACAAAGAGGCACTTGGGGAAATTCTTAGGCACAATTATAAGCAGGTTTAGCCTCTCCTTGGAGCAACAAACTTCATAGGGGCCTGCCCCAAGACAGAGGGCTCAGCACATCAAGCTGTCAGTCCCCAATGTTTGTGAGAACATCAGCAATAATCCAGATGAGGAAGTCCAATGCCTCTGCATTCTCTCCCAGCTCTTTGGGGGGGGGAGGGGCTGAATATATATTTTTATTCTGCACCCCAATTACTTTAGGATGTGTTGCTATTTCATTCTAATCCATACAGACCTACCATAGCTCACTTTCTATTCAAAGTTCCATGTAAGCGTAGTGTTTGAACAAACTGACAGTAGAAGTTATATTGTTTAGAAAATATAGATCCTACACCAAATAAACAGCTCTTCCCTTAGTCTTACATAGAAGTTGAAGTTTGAATACAGTCAAACTTTGGCCCAATTTGCTCTAGTCTTAACTGGATCTACTTTGTTCATATCTCTAATTGAAGTCTGGGTTCTATTTCACCTTTTTTTTTTTTTTTTTTTTTAACAGTTGCTGTATATGTTAATACTGATATTCATATCTGCCAAGCTCTAGCTCTGAGTTTCAGGTGTAACACAGAAACCCAATGTTCCAGAGACCAGTCAGGTTATACATTAATGGATCAACATCTCAGAGTATGGAGATAGCCATTGCAATTCAGGAATACATTTGACTGCTGTAAGAGCTTACAATCTAGGGACCATTACAAAAATTTCCCTGTTAGGCTGTGCTCTAAGATTTAATTCTGAGTTTACACATTGTAGTTAGTCAATATTGGTGAGGCATTATAGTGTTTGCCTTGGTTTCTGCTGTACTTCATTCAATGTACTGTCTACGGGATCCATTCACCTCATCGTATGTCTCACGGCTTCACTACTTCACAGTTTCTCAATATTCCATTGTATGCATACACCACAGTTCACCATTCTGTTCCTCAGTCAGTGTACCCTTAGGCCACCTCCACCCATTGCAAATCATGACTACTACTTCCATAAACACCAGTGTGCAAGTGGCCATTCATGTCTCTGCTCTAAGATCTTCCAAATACATACCCCATAAGGAGGTTGTATGACATTATGGATGCACATACTTAGCTTCGTGTGGAGACACCACAGTGACCTCCAGAAAGGCTACACCATTCTGCCACCTCATCAACAGTAAATAGGAACATCCATCTCTCCATGTTTTCTCCAGCACTTTTACTTCTATATTTTTTCCTACAATCTTATAGAGATATATTCACATAATGTACAACCATCCACAGTGTACAATCAGTTGTTCATGGCATCATCACATAGTTGTACATTTATCACCACAATCAGCACTTGAACATATTGATTATTATGAAAAAGTGTTTTTTTTTTTGCTCAGAAATAAAAAAGATAATAAAAAGAAAACTAAAAATGTCACACAATACAATATAATAGTAAGGACAAAAAACTATACCACTACAAAGAATCTCATAACCCTCCCTTATATCCCCCTTTCATACATATTTAATTTGGTATATTGCTTTGTTACATTTAATGGAAGCATATTGGAATGTTACTGTTGACCATAGACTCCAGTTTGCTTTGATTATGTTTTTTTCCAAAATGCCATCCCTTTTTCAACACTCTGCATGGTTGACATTCATTTGTTCTCCCACACATGAGAACATTTTTATATTTGTACATTTAGCAACAGTCATTGGCCACTGAAGTTTTTGCCAAGTTATACAGTCCCAGTCTACATCATCTATCTTTACCTCTGGTGTCATACATTCCTGTATCCCACCTCTTTCAGCTTTACTCACAGACATCTTTGTTCCATGTACTACAATATTGTGCTACCATTACACAGTATTACGCTATCTATTTCTGGATCTATATAATCAATCCTGCTGAATATTTCTGTAGTCATTCAGCAACAAATGCCTGATCTCTATCCTCTTTCTATCTCCTGGTAGCCTATGTTATCAGTTTTTAACTCTCAAAATTTGCCTATTAGTGTTATTTCATATTAGTGAGACCATGCAGTATTTGTCCTTTTGTTTCTGGCTAACTTCACTCAACATAATGTCCTCAAGTTTCATCCACATTATTATATGTTCCATGTCTTTGTTCTGTCTTACAGCTGCATAATATTCCACTCTGTATATACCAGTTTGTTTATCCACTCATCCATTGATGGACATTTGGGCTGCTTCATCTCTTGGCAATCATGAATAACACTGCAATAAGCATTGGTTTACAAATGTCCATTTGTGTCTTAGCTTTCAGTTCCTTTGAGTATATACCTAACAATGGAATAGCGGGGTCATATGGCAAATATACACTTAGCTTCCTGAGGAACATCTACACTGTCTTCCAGAGTGGTTGCACCATTCTATATTCCCAAGCAATGAATAAATGTGCCTCTTTCTCCACATTCTCTCTAGCAGTTGTAATTTTCTGTTTTTTAATAATGGCTATTCTGGTAGGTGTGAGATGGTATCTCATTATGGTTTTGATGTGAATTTCCCTAATAGCCAGTGAAGTTGAGTATTTTTTCATGACTTTGAGCCATTTGTATTTCCTCTTTGAAAAAGTGTCTGTCCATGTCTTTTGCCCAATTTTTAATTGGGTTGTTTTTCTTTCTGTTGTTGAGTTGTAGGATTGCTTTATATATTCAGGATATTAAACCCTTCTCTGATATGTGGTTTCCAAATATTGTCTCCCATTGTGTAGTCTGCCTTTTTACTTTTCTAACAAAGTCCTTTGATGTACAAAAGTGTTTGATTTTGAGGAGATCCCATTTGTCTATTAGTTCTTTGGTTGCTCATGCTTTGAGTGTAATGTCTAGGAAAACACCTCCTGTCACAAGATCTTTAAGATATTGCCCTACATTTTCTTGTAAGTGCCTTATGTTCTTAGTGCTTATGGTTAGTTCTTTGATCCACTTATAATTTTTGTATAAGCTGTGGGATAGGAGTCCTCTTTCATTCTTTTGGAAATGGATATGCAGTTCTCCAAACACCATTTATTGAAGAGGCTGCTCTGTCCCAGTTGATTTGGCTTGACTGCCTTATCAGAGATCAATTGTCTGTAGATGCAAGAGTCTATTTCTGAACACTCAATTCAATTCCATTGGTTGGTATCTCTGTCCTTATGCTAGTACCATGCCTTTTTGAACACTGTAGATTTGTAATATGTTTCAAAGTCAGGTAGTGTGAAACCTCCCAGTTTGTTCCTCTTTCTCAAGATATTTTTGGCTGTTTGGGGCACCTCACCCTTCCAAATAAATTTGGTTACTGTTTTTTTCTATTTCTGCAAGTAAGTTATTGGGATTTTAATTGGTATTGCATTGAAACTATAAGTCAGTTTAGGTAGAGTTGATATCTTAATTATATTTAATCTTCCAATCCATGAACATGGTGTGTTCTTCCATTTTTTTTAAGTCCTGTTCAATTTTTTTTAACAGTTTCTTGTAATTTTCTTTGTATAGGTCTTTTGTGGCCTTTGTTAAGTTTATTCATAAATATTTGATTATTTGAGTTGCTATTGTAAATGGAATTTTTTAAAATTTCTTCCTCTTGTTGCAAATTACTTGTGTATAATAACACTACAGATTTTTGCATGTTGATCTTGTAGCCTGCCACTTTGCTGTATTCATGGATTAGCTCTAATAACTTTGCTGTCAATTTTTCTGGATTTTCTACATATAGAATCATTTCATCTGCAAACAGTGAAAGTTTTACTTGTCCCTCTTCAAGTTGGATGCCATTTATTTCTTTTTCTTGCCTAATTGCTCTAGCTAGACCTTCCAGCACAATGTTGAATAATAATGGTGACAGTGGGCATCCCTGTCTTGTTACAGATCTTAGAGGGAAAGCTTTCAGTCTCTTCCCATTAAGGACGATGTTAGCTGTGGGTTTTGCATATATTGCCTTTATCATATTGAGACAATTCCCTTCTGTTCCTATCCTTTGAAGTGTTTTCATCAAGAAAGGATGTTGAATTTTGTTAAATATCTTTTCTTCATCAATCGAGATGATAATGTGGTTCTTTTGCTTTGATTTATTGATGCAGTTTATTACATTAATTGATTTTCTCATGTTGAACCAGCCTTGCATAACTGGAATAAACCCTATTTGGTCATGGTGTATAATTCTTTTAATGTGCTGCTGGATATGTTTTGTGAGTATTTTGTTGAGGATTTTTGCTTCTATATTCATTAAAGAGATTGGTCTATAATTTTCCTTTTTTTTTTTGTTTTTGTAGTATCTTTGCCTGATTTTTGGTATTAGGTTGATGCTGACTTCATAGAATGAGTTGGGCCATTTTCCCTCCTCTTCAATTTTTTGAAGAGTTTGAGCAGGATTGGTATTAATTATTTCTTGACTACTTGGTAGAATTCACATTTGAAGCCATCTGATCCTGGACCTTTCTTTTTTGGGAGCCTTTTGATGACTGACTCAACATCTTTGCTTGTGATTGGTTTGTTGAGGCACTCTATTTCTTCTTGGGTCATTGTTAGTTGTTTATGCTTTACTAGGAAATTGTCCATTTTGTGTAAGTTGTACAGCTTATTAGTTTACAGTTGCTCATAGTATCTTCTCATTGTCTCCTTTATTTCTGCAGGGTCAGTAGTTATGTTTCCTTTCCCATTTCTGATTTCTGATTGCATTTATTTGTATCTGCTCTCTCTCTCTTTTTTACTTTTTGTTTTTTATTTGTTTATTCGCCTAGCTAGTTATCCATCAATTTTGTTGATTTTCTCAAAGAACCAGCTTCTGTTTTTGTTGATTCACTCTATTGTATTCCTATTCTCTGTTTCATTTATTTCTGCTCTGACCTTCTTATTTCTTTCCTTCTGTTTGCTCTGCAGTTTATTTCCTGTTCTTTCTCTAGTTCTTCCAGGTGGATAGTTAATTCCTCAATTTTGGCTCTCTCTTCTCTTTTAATATAGGCATTTAAAGCAATACTTTCCCTATCAGCACCACCTTTGCTGCATCCCATAAGTTTTGATATGTTGTGTTTTCATTGTCATTTGCCTCAAGGTATTTACTAATTTCTCTTGTAATTTGTTCCTTTACCTCCTGGTTTTCTAAGAGTGTGTTGTTTAGTTTCCATATATTTGTGAATTTTTTAATCTTCTGCCTGTCATTTATTTCCAACTTCATTCTGTTATGATCTGAAATAGTGTTTTTTATAATATCAATATTTTTAAATTTGTTGAGGCTTGCTTTGTGACCCAGCATGTGGTCTATCCTATAAAATGTTCCATGAGCACTCAAGAAGAATGTGTATCCTGCTGTAGTGGGGTGTAGTGTTCTATAAATGTCTGTCAAGTCTAGGTCATTTATCATACATACAATTCAAAATCTCCATTTCCTTGTTGATCCTCTGTCTAGATGTTCTATCCATTGATGAGAGTGGTGTATTAAAGTTTCTATTATTGTGGAATTATCTACTTCTTTCAGTATTCTCAGTGTCTGCCTCATGTATTTTGGGGTACTCTGGCTTGGTGCATAAATGTTTATGATTGTTGTTTTTTTGATGAATTGACCCTTTTATTAATATATAGTGTCCTTCTTTGTCTCTTTTAATTGTTTTACTCTTGAAGTCTACTTTGTCTGATATTAATATAGCTACTCCCACCTTTTTCTGGTTGCTGTTTGCATGAAATATCTTTTTTCAACCTTTCACTTTCAGCCTATTTTTATCCTTGTGTCTAAGGTGAGTTTCTTGCAGACAGCATATAGATGGTTCCTGTTTTTAAATCCATTCTGCCAGTTAGTGTCTTTTTATTGGGGAGTTTAATCCATTAACATTTAGTGTTATTACTGTAAGGAAAGTACTTTCTTCTATCATTTTGTCTTTTGGATTTTATATGTCATGTCTCATTTTTTCCTCTCTCTCTTTTTACCCTGCATAATAATCTTCATTACTACACTCTTCTCCAAACCTCTTTCTCCTGTCTTTCCTATCAACCTGTAGCACTCCCCTTAGTATTTCCTGTAGTGCTGGTTTCATATTCACAAACTCTCTCAGTGTCTGTTTTTCTGAAAATATTTTAATCTCTCCCTCATTTTTGAAGGACAGTTTTGCTGGATATAGAATTCTTGGTTGGCAGTTCTTCTCTTTCAGTATGTTAAATATATCATACCATTGTCTTCTCACCTCCATGGTTTCTGTAGAGAAATCTGTGTATAGTTTTATTGAGCTTCCCTTGTATGTGATGGATTGCTTTTCTCTTGCTGCTTCCAGAATTCTTTCTTTGTCTTTGACATTGGACAATCTGATCAGTAAGTGTCTTGGAGTACATCTATTGGGTCTATTATGTTTGGGGTGTGCTGTACTTAAGTCTCTAATTTTCTGTCTTTGATAAGAGTTGGGAAATTTTCAGTGATTATTTCTTCTATTATTCTTTCTGCCCCTTTCTCCCTCTTTTCTCCTTCTGGGAAACCCATAACACATATGTTTTTGAGTTTCATGTTGTCACTCAGCTCCCTAAGACCCTGCTCATATTTTTCCAATCTTTTCACCATCTGTTCTTTCCTGTGTGTGAATTCGGATGTCTGGTCTTCCAATTCACTGATCCTTTCTTCTGCCTCTTCAAATCTACTGTTGTACCCCTCCATTGTGTTTTTCATCTCCTCCATTAAGCCCTTCATTCCCATAAGTTCTGTCATTTGTATTTTCAAGTTTATGAATTCTTCCTTATGGTCATCCAGTGTCCTTCTTATATTCTTCATCTCTTTTGCTGTGTCTTCCCTGAGTTCATTGACTTGATTTTTTAATTGATTTAGATTTGTTTGAACATGTCCAATTAGCTTTTCCTTCAGCTCCTTGAATTGATTTAGCAAGAATTGCTTCAATTCCTGTATTTCAGTCAAACTATTAGTTTGTTCCTTTGGCTGGTCCATATTTTCATGTTTCCTAGTATGGCTTGTTATCTTAAGCTGTCTAGGCATCTGACTTTGTTGATTAGTTTATTCAGGAGCTTGTTTTCACACTTTTACCTAGGATTTTCTTGTTGGTCGGCTTTGTTCTCTAACCTTTGGTGTTTAGCTCAGCTTATTCTATATCTTTAACTTAGATTCTGTTTTTGATCTGAGTTTTTTGCCTCTTGTTTTTCTGTTTCTTGCCCTGCCTATATGTAGCCTTTTTGTGTCATGAACTCCTCAGACATTGTCAGCCCCATTCAGGTTTTCCTAGTCCAGAGAGACCCAGGTCTCAGGAGGAGGGTATGGAGTTTCCTTGAAAAAAAGACCCTCCTGTGAGGCCTTTAGACTCTGTGCTTCTTCTACGTTCATCCAGCAGATGGTGCTTGCCAGCTCACAGTTCCCCCACTAGTATAAGGGGGTGGGGAGCCTTTAGTTCTCCAGGTGACCCTAACCCAGTCCAGGACATGACTGACTAAAGCTAGTTAATGAATTCCAAACTCTGGGATCTGATTTCCCAAAAGGGCTGGAAAGTTATGGTGTTTAGCAAATTTTCTCCACCACTAGACTTATTGCTTTGTCTCTCAATGCTATCTTAGCTCTGTTCTTGTCTGGGCCCAAATTCCAAGTCTTTGAATCTTTCTGTAGTGGGCTTCTTAAAGTAATTGTTTTAGAAAAAGAGAAAAAAATAAAAAAAAAAAGGAACAGCCCAATATGGACTATTTACAGTCTTTGCAGATCTAATGGGCTATTGAAATGCTAAAAGACCAGGAGCTGAGGGTGATTAAAAAGCAATCAAGAAAACAGAGAAGCTGGCTTTTCAGACAAGGGCTCTTCATCCCTGGATTTGCATATCTGTCTGATTCTGTTTCAGCCCTGCCCTTCTCTGTGTTATGTTCACCTAATTTCAAAAAGTCTCTGTTTTCATTTTGTTTTCTATTTTTTTACTGTTTTGCTAGCCCTGTCTACTCACCACTGGGCTGACTGCTTCCAGATTTTCCAGTGTCTGCTCTCAGTTTATTTATGGTTAAAGCTTTCATTCTCCCTCCTGGTTCCCAGCATGGATGGCCCCTCCTCCCTCAGGATTGTGCCTGGCAGAGAGGGGTGCATGTCCCCTGGCTGCAAGAACTTACAGATTTCACTGATCTCAGCTGTTCCACACATTTATGAGCATTGTATGAAGTTTGTCCAATCTCAAATTCCTCTGCAGAGTACAGTCCATGCAGTTCCTGGCTTTCTATCAACTGCCCCAGAGGAGCAAATACAACCTAGACCTCACCACTCCACCATCTTGCCCCACTTGAGGCCCACTTTTAAGCTCATTAAACTGTGACAAGAGAAGCCTCTATTCTGACCAATACTCAGGTTAGAATCTCTTAAGGAGTCTTCCTGCTGCTCCATATATTGTGAGCATATATTCTGGCTAATAAGAATGTGGAACCTTTCCATGTCTTCTTATTTCTTGGAATGCTTTGACCTGCTGTTATCTGGTGGTTCTTTCTTTAGCTTTATGGAATTTTACTCAACACATGTGCAGATCAATACTTAGCCAAAGATTTAATGGATTTCCTTTCCCATTTCTAGGGGTTTCTCTGTGAAGCTACTTCTACTCTGACACTATGCCTCAGGCATTCTACATTCCTCAGGTTCTCTGAACTGCAATATCTAGCTCTTCAATTCACAAAGACCTCTGGGCAAGGTTTGTGTTAACCTTTGCTATATTAAGGCCTGGAAACTCTCTCAGGCAGTAAACTAATTATCAAGCTCACTTCAATGTTTTTCTTCTCTTCGAGTTCACAATCCTGAGATGCATATTTTCCAATGTCTAAAAATAGTTGTTTCACATATTTTTTTCTGGTGTTTCCATTATTAGAGTGAGAGAGTAATTCTGGTCTCTATCATGAAAAAATTCTAGAAGTAGAATTTCACTTGTCCTCTTGTATTTCAGACTGTCAGGTGTCCATAATTTTCCATACATGTATAAGCAAACTAGAAATGACAGAAATGGCTTGGGTTACATGTGGATGCTTGCTAGAGAGATATGACAGTCAAGAACTGAAAGACTAATGGTCAGTGAATTTTTCACTGTGCATCTCCTTAAAAATAAACCCATACATGTCAAACTTTCATCAGTCCTTCTTATCACTTAAGTTTACTGGGTGGTTTTGTCAAGTTAAGAGGTAGAGAAAGTAGCAGGACCTTTTATCCAGTGTGCTTAATTAATATGGTGGATGTTCTCAGCACTTCCGAAGATTGTGAAAACACTGATGTAAAATGTTACTTGAGTCAGGAATATAAACTAGAGGAAGAAACAATGGTAAATTTCAGAGTTTATCACTATTTTTTGTGTAAATCTTTACTGAAAGTATAGATTTACTTAGATATATCTCTAAAGATGCTGAACTAAGGTATTTTACCAAAAACCTATAAGGAACAATATTAAAAAGCTATATGATTTCTCATAGTGTGAAATGTGTTTGGAAGAACATGACATTCATTTAAATACCAAACTTAAGGTCAGGTTGGACATAATGTTCCAGAACTCTTAGTAGGTTGTCAAGACAACAGATGTCTACAGAGAGTTAGTCAATATTATCCACAAATAAATTATCTACAAAAAATGTGATAATTGAGCCTTAAAATTAGTGTTTGTATGGAAGTAAATACCACATTCTAATAAATGTGATTACCCAATTCTTATTCATATTCTATAAATCAAACATAATCTAATACGTAATACATAAGAAAGCCCAGTATGTTAGCACTCTCTTGCCTTGTGGCTTGAAACTGCTAAAAATGAAAACAGATCAGTTTGGTTTTTTTTTTAATGTTCATGTAGTATTAAGAAAAAAGAAAGTCTATACATTGAAAAAAGTTGCAAGCATTGCCTGGAATTTAGTAGCAGAAGACAGGGAATCACTCTGGGAATAAATTACAGTGTTTCTTCATCAAGGCACCTGAAGTGCAAGACTAGATAAGCAATAATTAATTAACTTGGGGGTACTTTCTCAGGATATGGACTATTTTCTCAGTGGATATCATGAAGTCATTGTTAGTGTGGTTCTTAGAAGCCAAATATATGAAATGGCCTTTGTTTAATGAAGTGGACATGTCTGAGTTGCTTTGGAACATGATAGAGTTAGGAATAACATTACTGAAATAAGTGGGACTGCAAACATGTATATGAGGCCAGAAGCACCATGGAAAAATTATGTCCCGTATGAAGGCCCAGAGACAGAAAGAAGGCACAAGTGTAGATGCACCAATTTTTTTATTAAGAAATTCAATGATGACTCTCCTCTGCAGGCCAGGATTAATGGTAGGAGAGGGGGTTCATTAATAACCATAAGGATACTCTGTTCCTAGCATAATTGATTCCAGGTGGTGGCACTCTACAGCAAGAAGCCAGAATTTTGAATTACTGCAATGACCTGCAAATTTGGCAGGGCAGCCAATGGGGCTTGACCTACAGGGAATTGTTTAGATGGTTAATAAAATATGCTGCCCCTAGGGGCAACCAGCTAATAAGGGTGTCTATTAACATCTACAGCCAAAAACAATAACAATGGAAAAACAGAAGGAAGTTTCCACAATAAAATTTCACATTTTTTTACTTAGTTACCAGATGTGAAGTGGTGGCTATATCCCAAAGACGAACAACTCTGGAATACTGTAGTAAGAATACACTGTAATGTTTTCTCCAGCTCTTCCTGAAAGTGGTCTATAGCTATTTACTCAAGTGACTGTACACTAGAATAAAGGGAGGAATGGATACTAAGGGCCACTGAACAGAGGGTATGAGTTGACATTAACACCTTTAGACCCAAAGTATCATCTTAGTTCCCCTGGTTAGAGTGGCTAGAAAGAGCCAGGTAATAAACTGAGTCATGGCTAAAGTCTGCTTCATAGTGGGCCCAATTGGTCCAGAGACTCACCCAGTGGCATTTTCCTACTCCCTGGGTATGATATTTGAATTGATATACTTGTCAGTGGATTAATTCCAAAATTACAGACTATGGAGAATTATAGTAGGGAAGACATAGGTAAGGCCTGAATTCCCCGACCTCCCCTTGCACCACATACATTTCCAATTTACTAATTTAAAAAAATTATATAGCATTCTGTGGAATGAGGAAAGGCAGAGATCAGTGGCTAAAGGATGTAGGGATGGTGGTCCTATATATATCCATTTAGTTCGCCAGTCTGGCCTCTAAATGAACCAGAGAAAACTTGCAGAATGACTGTAGGCTGTCACAGACATAAACATGTAGTAGCCCTGATAACAGTTGCTGTGCTTGATATGGCATCAATTCTAGACTAATATGGCCTCAGGTTCATGATGTTCAGACATTAATTTGCTGAATGCATTCTTTTTCACTTCAATACAGATTAGTTTAAAAGTGATTCACATTTGCATGAGATGGACAGCAATATACATTTATCGCTTGCCTCAGGGCAATGTTAATTTTCTCACTCTCTGTCATAATATTGTATGAAGAGATCCGCATAGCCTGGACAGCCCAGAGAACAACAGAGAACATCCCACTAATCTATTATATCAATGACATCATGCTAATTGGGTTGCATGAACAAAAGACAGCTACTACCCTTGAAACCTTTGTAGGACATATGGGATTCGGAAGGTGGGAGATCAAATCCTAGGACAATTTAGGAAACCGCCTTTTTGGTAAAGGTTTAGGGGTTTGGTGATATGGGGTGTCAGGCTATACCCTCCAAATAAATAATAAATTGCTGTATCTTGCATTCCATATCAAAAAAAATAAAAATAAAAATAAAAAAGGAAGCATAGGGCAGTAAGTCTCTTTGATCTCTGTAGAAAATGTATTCTATGCAGCCCATATACTTGGTGATATGGAAGGTCATCAACTTTGAATGTGGCTCAAAAACACATAAAGTCTGTGAGGCATGCCCAAGATATGATGCAAGAAGCCCTGCTACTTGGACCATATAATTCAGCAAACTTTATGGTGTCAAAAATGGTAGCGGTGCGAAAATGTTTGATATGGAGCTTATGGAAAGATCCAGTAAGGAAATCACATCATAGTCCCCAAGAGTCTATCTGGTACAGTGCAGAGCCTAGTAAGAGAAGTAAATCCATGTCATCTGTAGCAGAAAATTATACACATTTTGAGAAACTGCTCCTACTTGGGCTTTGGTAGAGACAGGATGCTAGATCATGGAGTACCAAATGACCGTCAATTTAGAGTTGCCCATGATGAGTTGGCTTCTGTTGGAGCTACCAAATCATTAAATCAGATAAGTCCAATAGCAGCTAACTATAAGATAAAAATTATATATTTCCTATCAGGACTCATCAGGACAGTGGTTATGAGTAAATTGCATGAGCAGGTAGCCAGGAACCCCGCATCACCCACAGTAGTTGCACCAGTGCAAGCTTCCTCAGCTTGCACATGTGGTTATATATGGGGTCTCATAAGGCCAGATGAAGGAAGAAAGAAGAAGTTCTTGCATATTTTACATATGGGCTGGCTCAGTATAGGGTTTCAATTTTTTAAAAATGGATATCAGTTGCATTACAGTTACATTTGTGAGTGGCCTTGAAAGAGAGTAGAAGATTTAAAACTTCTGACTGAAAAGGGCTGCAAGAGGTGCACATGATCACCCAATTTGTACAGAAGTGACCCAAGGGGAGAAACATACACAGATTATGAACCAGTGCATAATGCCCTGGTCATCTGGCTAGAACTCTGAAGGAAAAGGACTGGAAGATTGTTGACAAAGAGTTCTGGGGTAGAGGCATGTAGTAAGTGGGTACAAAGCCTGAAGATTTTTTGTTTCATACATTAATGACCACCAGAAACATACCACAACAAGAAATACACTGAATAAATAAGTAGAAAAAATTACAGAGTAGTTGAGGTTGGCCATCATTTTTCATTTGCGAACCTGGCACAATGGGTCCATGAATGCCAGGGCCCTGATGGAAAAGATGAAAGTTTCTTAAAGGCTGCATAGCATAGATTCCCACTCAGCAAAACTTATCTAGCTATGTTTTCTCTGAAAACCCAACCTGTCAACAACAATGATGAAAAATCAGTCCTCAATCTCCTCAAAGAGATCAGGTGCTCACTTGATGGTATGTTGACTACACTGAGTTTCTTCCATCCTGGAAATTCAAGAAGCTATTAGTCAAAGTGATAGATACATATTTCAGGTATGGGTTTGCCTTTCCTACACTCAGAGTCTCAGCACCATTCTCTGGTTTGTTTGTTTGCTTGCTTGTTTGTTGTTGTTTTCCCGAATGCCTGATACACATGCATAGAATCCCACAACACATAGCATACTTCCAGGGGACCCATTTTCACAGTGAATATAGTGCAGAACTGGGCCATGACCATAGGATCCCCCAGCTGTGTCACATAGCATAGCATGCAGGAGCATCAGTCTCATAAAATGCTGGAATAACCTCAAAAGGCACAGTTGAAGTGTTTGCTTAGTGGATACACTGAAAACTTTGAAAGGGTGGGGTACCATCCTTCAGGATGCAATATATATATACATATAAAATCAGAAAGAACTTCACAGTGCTATATGGCCATAAAGAATAATGTATAAGTTTGTGAATCAAGGGATATAAGTCTGGGGACCAAGATGCAGAAGTGGTTTCACTTATCATCACTCCCAATGACCCACTAAGGTATTTTGTGTCTCCTGTCCCAGAAAGTCTAGGTTCTGCTGGGTTGGATGTTACAGTTCCTAAGAGACACACTCTTGCCATGGGACACTGTATGGGTCCCACTGAATTACAAGTTATGGTTGTTACCAGGGCACTTTGAAATCCTTGTGCCCAGGGACCAATCAGCAAGAAGGAAAATCTTCACACTGGAAGAGGTAATTGAATCTGATCATTAAGAGGCTGCTTTTCTTATCTGTTTTCTTTTTTTTTCAAACTTTTTATTGTAGTAACAGGCATTCACTTCAAAATTTGCTATTTTAACCACTTTCAAGTGTATAATTCAATAGTATTCATTACATTCACAGAATTGTGTTACCATGACTGATATCCATTACAACTCAAACAGAAATTCTTCACCCATTAAGCTGTAACTCTCTCATCCTGTCCCCCAAACCCTGGATAACCTTAAAAACCACTATCTGTCTCTGTAGTTCACTTCTTCTAGGTGTTCCATATAAGTGAGATCATACAATATTTGTCTTTTTTGTGTCTGACATTTCATTCAACATGAGGTCTTCAAGCTTCATCCATGATGTAGCATACATCAGAACTTAATTCCTTTTTATGGCTTAATAATATTTGATTGAGTATATATACCCCATTTAGTTTATTCATTCATCTGTTGATGGACACATGGGTTGATTCCACATTTTAACTAGGGTCAATAATGTAGCTAAAAACATTGGTGTACAGATATCTGATTGAGTCCCTGCATTTAATTCTTTTTTAAATCATATCTTTTTATTGTAGAATATAACATATATACATAGAAGTGATAACTTTCCAAGTGCAATTTAACAAGTAATTAGAGAGAAAATCTCAATGAATACCATGGGCCACAGTTCCGCAGCCTCAGCTATTTCCCCATTGTGAAACATGTATACATAATGATAATACCATTCAAGGTATGATTAAACAAGTAGTTATATAGAAAATTTCCAAAGTTGTTATGAGTTGCAGTACCACAGTTTCAGTTATTTCCCCGTTGTGAAATACAACATACATACAAAAAGGTGACATCCCTCAAACCACAATCCAACAAGTAGCCACAGAACTAACTTCAAAGAATGCCATGGGTTGCAGCTCCACCAGCACAATCCTTCACTTTCAGCCACTCCAATATCCCAACAACCAAGAAAAAGAAAATTATATAGAGATTTGGTACTCATAATCCTTTGGTAAATTCCATTTTGTCTATTGTTACCCTTTCCTGTAGCTTAATCACTTTCCCAATCTTCAGGAATGTCAAGGCATGCTTTTCATCAATAGGATCAGGATGTAACCATATGTGAAATGCAGTTGATCCACTTGGGTGCCTCCTGATACTCCCATGTCCCACAGTGACTCTCAAAGGACATATGAAGAAACCATGGCTTGAGAAGGTCATGGATATCAAGGAGTAAGTTCCCTTGGGAATGGAGGTTTTTGTCATAAAGTCATATAAGTTATGCCACCAAGTTGTGCCAACAAGATAGCTCTGGATGGGAAGAATTCAAAATGGATAGCAGGATTGGAAATTGAGTATCAGTTGCTGCCCCAAGATCAGCTGCAAATCCAAGCTGTAGTACATGCCACTTTCCTCTTACTTCTACTCTTCCCCTCAGGAAGAAACATCCAAGTATGCCGTCTTGGTTCACCAGAGCTGCTGTGACAAATACCACATGCAGTTTGACTTAATAACAGGAATTTATAGGATCATGGTTTGGAAACAGAAGTCCAAAATCATGTTATTGACAAGGTCATACTTTCTCCCCCAAATCTGCAGCATTCTCGTGCTCGCTTCCTGCAATCCTTTGAGTTCCATGGCTTGCATCTCTTCCTTCCCTCACATGGCAATCTACTGTGTCTGCTCTTCTGATTTCTGTTAACTTCTGGCTTCTTCCTATGGCTGAATCTGACTGTGCTCTCTTTATAAGGCCTCCAGTCTTACTGATTAAGGCCCAGCCTGATACAATTTGGCCTCATCTAAAAAGAACTTTCAAAGTTCCTATTCACAAATGAGTCCACATCTTAAATAATAATAATATTTTCAATAGGTCCTATTTACAAAAGAGTTCACACTAACAGGACCATAGATTAAGATTTGAACATGTATTTTGCAGGGAGTGTGATTCAATCTACAACAGGCACAATGATTGTGATGCTTTCCAAATCTGTGTAGAGAATTGGATCTCCATAGCACAATGGGTGGATTGCAGTAGCCATGACCATGAATGTCTTAAATCTCCTATGCAAGGACCACAACTGACCAACAACTGCAGTTGCTACACTCTGAAATCAATGACCACATTTGTGCTGAGAGAACATTACCAATAGACTGACCCAGCCAATGACTAAGTGCAGCAGTTAAGATGGACTTATTCCTGGGAGACAACGGGTTCCTCTGATAGGCAACTTTGACTGAAAAAGTCCACATTGGCCTTGCCAAAACTTTCTAAAAACTGCACTGCAATCAGAGGCTTGTAGTCCTTCTTTCCTTCCTCTCTGGCATCCCTTGTAATGTCTCTGTTTTGCAGTCTGACAATGTTCAGTTTGCTAATGCTGCCATTATGCAAAATACCAGAAATGACTGGCTTTTATAAAGGGGATTTATTAGGTTACAAATTTACAGCTCTAAGGCCATAAAAGCATCCAGACAAAGCTATCAACAAGAGAAAACTTTCAGTGAAGAATGGTCAATGTCATCTGGAACACCACTTTCAGCTGGGAAGGCATGTGGCTGGTGTCTGCTTGTCCTTTGCTCCTGGGTTCTGGTTCCAAAATGGCTTTCTCCAAAATGCCTCTGGGCTTTTGTCTTAGCTGCTCTCTCTCAAGTCCTGTCCATCCTTTCTTCTTTCTCCCAGGTCATTTCTCTCTGTGCACCTGGGAGTCCTTTCTTAGCTTCTCTGGGGCAAGTCTGGGCTTCATCTCTTAGCTTAGCATCTCCAAATACCCTTCTGTCTGCAACTCCAAGCATCTCTTAGCATCAGAAAGCATCTCTGTCTGCTCCGGCTCTGGAACTCTCATGTAATCCAGTGAACTAATCAAGACCCTCCCTGGATGGATAGCCATACCTCCATGGAAATAATTCAGAGGTTCCACCAAAATCAGCAGACTAATTAGTTTGCCCCCACAAGATTGCATTAAAGAAAATGGATATTCTAGGGGACATAATGTATCCAAACTGACACAGACAGTTTTTTCAGTTGCCTCTGGCTCACTCTCCATCTCCTTCATAAGTATTTCTCCAAATAAATTTTTGCATATATAATCTCCTCTTGCCATCTGTTTCTCCCATGGTAACATGCCCTGCTAGCCACTAACCTACTATACATTCCATATTAAGCAACAGCCTTTCAAATATCACTTCTTTCCAGAATACTTATGTGTTCTTGCCTTAGTTGACATCTGAACCCTAAAACCACTTGTCTTTCATCTGCACATGTATTGCTTTTTGTCCTATACTCTGCAGAGCATATGATGAGGTGACAGAATTCCATCTCTTCAATTCTCCCTTCAAAATATTTCTCTCCTCTTTCTTGATAATGTACAGAATATTTAAAGGAATGTTAATTTTTTAGTTAGGTTGATTCTGGTTACATGTGAGAGAAATTGGCCAAAGAAGAAATGTATTTGCATGCTAAAATGAAAAATACACACACACACACACACATATATGTTTGCATCCATGAGCTTACATAAAGTAATCTGGACCTGGTGTCTTACTCCATATCTTAGCGGTGCCTGCTTCTGATTTGACCTCTATCTTGGTTGTGTGTATCTTGTGGCTGCTGGTAGGTCCAGCCTTGTAGTCTCACAGCTCCAAATTCAGCAACTCTATAAAAATCTCAGTGTTGCACTGGATGGACTTGGGTTATATGCTTTCCAGGAAACCAACACCACCACCACCACCAACAACAACAATGTGTATTTGGAATATGATGTCCTGACTGGACTGGTATAGGTCACATTCCCATCCCTGGGGACAGTGGTGGACCTAGCCAACCTAAACTTAATATACATTCAAAATAATAAATGTCCACTTCTCTCAAAACCTTTCCCCAGTTTCACTGATCCTCATGTTTTCATCATACATCTTTGTCACTGGCACCATATCCTGCCAGTTGCCAAAATGAGAAACCTGAGTGTCGTCACTGGATGTCCCCCTTTCACTTTCAGTCAACCATGCAAATTTGTTGATTATACTGGTTTTGTGTCTCTTGAACTTACCAATTCATATAATTCCCTGGACTGCCTCCTTCTGATTTCAGGTTTCCAAAATATATTCCAAAGACTGGATGAAGAAATCTATTTAAAATAAAATTTTGGCAATTTTCCCCTGCCAAAAACCTAACAGTGGTTCCAATAGCATTTAGGGAAAAATCCAAATTTCTTACTGTTGTAAGAAAGGACATTCATAGGCTGGTTCCACCTAACTAAACCCCATCCATCCATACTCCCACACACATGCTCCAGAGATGTTGGAGTACTTATATTTCCTAAGCTTCCTCCTAGAAGCCTTCCATGATCCTGACAAGCTAGATTAAGTGCACTCATAACATCCAGGGATTATCCCATCTTAGCAATCAGTACGTTTAAACATTAGTATATTTATGTTTCTCCTTCATCAAATTTATTTATCCAGTACCTAGTATTTTCCTAAGTATACATATGTTAGATGTTCAGTAAATATTTATTAAATGAAAACAGCATTTCAAAATATTCTCAAAATCCTTGGAAGAAAAATAAAGCTAACTTTGGAGATGTATTAACTCATGTTACCTCAATCAGAGGCTATATCGTATACAAATAAATCAGGGTTCATAATTTAAGTGTAAAAGTGAAATTAGTAGAAATAACAATCTCCAATCCAGTAAGATATTTTCCTTCAATGATTACCCTGTGTGCTGGTTTGGATATACTATGTCCCCCACAAAGCAATAATCTTTTAATCCAGTCTTGTTGGGTGAAGTATTTTGATTGAGTATTTCCTTGGAGATGTGACTCACCCACGTGTGGATACTTTTTGACTAGATCATTTCCATGGAGGTGTTACTCCACCCGTTCAGTGTGCATCTTAATTAAATCACTGGAGTCCTAGAAGAGCTCACAGACAGAAGCAGTTCTGTGCTGCAGTTGAAAGAGACATTTTAGAGATGGCTGTTGAAAGCAGATTTTTGCTGATGCTTTGGAGATGTCACCCCAGAGTTTGCTCCAGAGAAACTAAGAGGGGACAGAACACACCATGAGCAACATTTTGGAGAAAGCCATTTTGAAACACAACCTGGGAGCAAAGGAAGAAGATGCCAGCTGCGTGCTTTCCCAGCTGACCGAAGTGTTCTGGATGGCATTGGTCTTTCTTCAGTGAAGGTATCCTCTTGCTGATGCCTTAGTTTGGACATTTGTATGACCTTCAGACCATAAATTTGTAACTTAATAAATCTCCTTTGTAAAAGCCAATCCATTGCTAGTATTTTGCATAACGGTAGCATTAGCAAACCAGAACCCCCTGTATTGTGGAGATACATGTTGAAAACATAACATCTGCTCAGTTAATAATAGTACATTTCATTATTCATATTTGCATTTGCTTGCTTGTTTTGTGTTGTTTTGTCAGGCATTTTCATGGTCTTTTGTATGAAATAGAGTGCTGTATTTGAGTACTTTATCTTTGTCAACCCCAAAAAAATCTATGAGCTTTGAAAACTGAGAGTGGCAATTCTATCCCACAAAATGCTCAGCTGCTTAACTGACATAGGAGCAGTCATTCTAGATACAAAACTGTATATCCATGAACATTGCTGTAAATCTTGGTCATTTAAGAAACCTCTCACATTAAGATTATAACCTTATTCTCTCCCCATCCCCTTCATTTACACCAACGCTCTAGTTTCTCCAACCCAAGTTATAACTTTTTCTTCTCCTGAGGAGCTGGGTTATAACAAACACTGTTCCAACCACTTTTACAATTGTATGGGAGTTCTGGGTTAGAGTAGAGGCATTTCAATCCTTCTGTGTGGAGGAAAGAGACCAAGGGTTTGCTTAGATTTAGAGGTAAAGAACTATTTTTTAAAATCTCATATTTTATTACAGCATTCTTCTGAGACCATTTCCTAAGTACTACTGTGCTGAGTCTCTCTCTCCCCTCCCCTCTCCTTTTCTCCTTTCTCCTCTCTTTGTATAATCAAAGTTCTCCACTTGTATTCTTTGCTTCCTATAAGGGCCAAGGAAGAAGGCAAAGAGATGAATCACTTCCTGGTGTTACATCATCCAAATTTCAGCAAATAAAATGTTCAAAACATTGCTAAAAGTATAAAAAGAGTTAAGTGGGAATTAAACAATAATTAAACATTTATTAATACCTTCTTCACTCCATTTATCTATGATTAAGAAAGCAATTTAAAAAATAGGACTTTTTCTTAATTATTATCAATCTCCTGATATCAAAGAGGAAAACTTCCAGGAGATATTTTTAAGCATCTAATCCATCCTAGACTTATTGAAATATTGAATACATTATTTTGTCTTATTTAATTCCAGTTTTATTTAAGATAGCATAAATTAAGAAAAATGCTGCAAGTTTTCTCTTTATATTTTATTATACTTAATAATCTAATGCTTAATAAGTTGCAGAAATGAAATTATATGTAAGTTTTTTTAATTCATTTTTATTGAGATCTATTCACATACCATGCAGTCATACAAAACAAAGCATACATTAAATTGTTTACAGTGGTATCATTATATAGTTGTGCATTCATTATCAAAATTAATTTTTGACATTTTCATTACCACACACACAAAAATAACAAGAATAAAAATTAAAGTGAACAAGAACAATTGAAGTAAAAAAGAACACTGGGTGTTTTTTTTTTTTTTTTTCCTTCCCCCATTTTTCTAGTCATCCATCCATAAACTGGACAAAGGGGAGTGTAGTCCATATGACTTTCCCAATCACATTGTCACCCCTCACAAGCTACATTTTTATACAATTGTCTACAAAATTCATGGGTTCTGGTTTGCAGTTTGATAGTTTCAGGTACTTACTGCTAGCTATTCCAATTCATTAGAACCTAAAAATGGTTGTCTATATGGTGCATAAGCGTGCCCACCAGAGTGACCTCTCGGCTCCTTTTGGACTCTCTCTGCCACCAAAGCTTATTTCATTTCCTTTCACATCCCCCTTTTGGTCAAGAAGATGTTCTCCATCCCATGATGTTGGGTCTAGATTCCTCCCCAAGAGTCATATTCCATGTTGCCAGGGAGATTTATTCCCCTGGGCATCAGATCCCATGTAGGAGGGAGGGCAGTGCTTTCACCTGCCAAGTTGGCTTAGCTAGAGAGAGAGGGCCACATCTGAGCAACAAAGAGGCATTCGGGCAGAGGCTCTTAGGCACAATTATAGGGTGGTCTAGCCTCTCCTTGGCAGCAACAGTCTTGCCAAGAGCAAGTCCGATGGTAGAGGGCTCAGCCCATCAAACCACCAGTCCCCTGTGTTTGTGGGCACAAAAGCAACCATCGAGGTGGGGAAGCCCAACACCCCTGCATTCTCCACTAGCTGCTCGAGGAGGCTCTGCATATTTTTTTTTTTATTTTTTTAATTAACTCTTTTTCTTTTAAAATTAACTATATCAAAAAATTTTTTTTAAAGATATACAATAAAAAAACATTTCAAACAAACCATAACAAGGGAGTAAGAAAAAGACAACTAACCTAAAATAACGACTTTACTTCCAACCTGTTCCTACTCTACCCCAGTAAAATAACCTAATACAGCAACATTTCTGTGAACTTGTTTCTACCATACCCATCAGAAATTAACAAACCATAGTCATTCCTGGGCATTCCCAGAACACCAAATTTACCCATGATAGCTTATCTGTTCTTATTGGGTTATCAGTCCCCCTTCATTAATTGTTCTCTATTGCTAGTTCCCCTACATTCTACATTATAAACCAGTTATTTTATGAGTGTGTTGGTTAACCTCCAGGTGTTTGTGAATTTTCTAAGTCTGTGATGGTTATTGACTTCTACTTGTATTCCATTGTGGTTAGAGAATGTGCTTTGAATAATTTCAATATTTTTTTAAATTTATTGAGTCTTGTTTTATGTCCCAGCATATGGTCTATTCTGGAGAAAGTTCCATGATTACTAGAGAAGAATGTGTATCCTGGTGATTTGGGGTGTAATGTACTATGTATGTCTGTTAAATCAAATTCATTTATCCAATTGTTTAGGTTTTCAGATTTCTTATTGGTCTTCTGTCTGATTGATCTATCTATAGGAAACAGTGATGTGTTGAAGTCTCCCACAATTATTGTGGAACCATCCATTGCTTCCTTTAGTTTTGCCAGTGTTTGCCTCGTATTTTGTGGCACCATGATTGGGTGCATGCGGGATACTGATTACGTGCTTCAACTTGGCGGGCCTGGGCCAGGGGACCGGATCCGCCCCTGGGGAGGGTGGTGGGCACGGGCGGTAGCGCCCTCCACAGCCCCCCGGGCCTGAGAAAGTGGAGCCGGATGCAGGCCCCATTTCCTCACCCAAAATACAACTGTCAGGAGAAGCTTGCCGGAGAAAACCGCCCCCTTTACCTTGCCCGCCCACTCCCCGTTACCAGAGCAACTCCCGCCCTCCCCGTTGCCGGAGCAACTCCCACCCCTTTTCAAACGACCTCCGCGCCCTCTCAGAACCAATCCAAGCCTTTAACCCCTACAGCTAGCCTGCCCTCTAAACCGCCCTATATAAACGTGTACTCTCCCCTAATAAATGCTCTCGGCTTCTTCACCCTCAAAGAAACGTGTCCCGCCTGTTTCCTCTCGCCGCCCTCCACACCTTGCACGCCACCGCCGGGGACCTGGCCAAGTCCCCCGCCTCGCCTTCGCCTCCGGGAAAGAGCCCCCGCCGCCGGTACCCTCCGAGCAACGCCGAGAGCCGAGGGTTCAGCAACCGGCCGCCCCCCGACGTAGTAGACGCGACCGCAGGTGCATAAACATTTATGATTGTTATTTCTTCTAGTTGAATTGCCCCTTTTATTAGTATGTATTAGCCTTGTTTGTCTCTCATAACATCCTTGCATTTAAGTCTATTTTATCTGAGATTAATATTGTTACTCCTGCTTTCTTTTGGATGTATCTTGCATGAAATATTTTTCCCGTCCTTTTACTTTCAATTTCTTTGTGTCCCTGTGTCTAAGATGAGTCTCTTGTATGCAACATATTGATGGTTCATATTTTTTTTATCCATTCTGCCAATCTATATCTTTTAATTGCAGAGTTTAATCCATTTACATTCAATGTTATTACTGTGAAGGCATTTCTTGAATCAGCCATCCTATCCTTTGGTTTATGTTTGTCAGATATATTTTTTCCCTCTCTCTCTTATTGTCATTTAATGAACCAATATTGAATCTCTTTAGTACTGAACCTTTCTCCAAGTCTCTCTCTCCTTCCTTTGTTTCTCTGTCAGTAGGGCTCCCTTTAGTATCTGAAGTAGGGCAGGTCATTTATTAGCAAAATCTCTCAGCATTTGTTTGTCTGTGAAAAATTTAAGCTCTCCCTCAAATTTGAAGAAGAGCTTTGCTAGACAAAGTATTCTTGTTTGGAAATTTTTCTCTCTCAGAGTTTTAAATATGTCATGCCACTGCCTTCTCACCTCCATGGTGGTTGCTGAGTAGTCACTACTTAGCCTTATGTTGTTTCCTTTGTATGTGGTGAATTGCTTTTCTCTTGTTGCTTTCAGTACTTGCTCCTTCTCCTCAGTATTTGACAGTTTGATCAGAATATGTCTCGGAGTGGGTTTATTTGGATTTTTTCTATTTGGAGTTCACTGGGTATTTATTCTTTGTTTATTTATATTGTGTAGAAGGTTTGGGAAGTTTTCCCCAACAATTTCTTTGAATACTCTTTCTAGACCTTTACCCTTCTCTTCCCCTTCTGGGACACCCATGAGTCATATTTGGACATTTTATTTTATCTATCATATCCCTGAGGTCCATTTTGATTTTTTTTAATTTTTTCTCCATTCTTTCTTTTGTTCTTTCATTTTCCATTCTGTGGCCCTTGAGGTCACTGATTCATTGTTTAGCTTCCTCTAGTCTTGTACTATGAGTATCAATCTTTTTAATTTCATCAACAGTTTCCTCTCTTTCCATAAGAGCATCCATTTTTTTATTTACTCTTGCAATTTCTTCTTTATGCTCTTCTAGGGTCTTCTTCATGTCCTTTATATCCTGTGCCATGCTCTTCTTTATGTCCTTTATATCTTGTGTCATGCTTTCATTGTTTGTCTTTATTTCTTTGATTAATTGCTCCAAGTACTGCTTCTCCTCTGATCTTTTGATTTGGGTTTGGGTTATCCATATTGTCTATTTTTTTCATATGCTTTAAAATTTTCTGTTGTTTTTGGCCTCTTGGCATTTGCTTTACTTGATAGGGTTCTTTTAGGATATGTAGGATTATTCAACGACTAATCTCTAATTTGTCAGATCTACAGCTTGATGGCATACACTTTCTCTAACTAACCAGAAGATGGCGTCCACGAGTCACCTATTCCACTGAAGTCAGTTCTCCCCAACTTTGTCTTTGTGGCATGTGGGGGTCTGATTCTTGTGGGGTCCAATTGGTGCACCAGGTTTGGGTGTGTTGTTGGTGCTGTCCACCCTGAATGTGGGGCATGTGTCTGAGCAGTTAGGGAGGGAGGGCAGCTTTAATAATCAATCCTCCCAGGTGTTCCTGGAGATTTAAGTCTGTTGCAAGAGTCTAAACTTTTATTTTAGTTTCACCACAGATTGTCTCTGCCGCTGACCCACAAGTCCGTGGTATTGGCGTATGGTCCCTGGGATTTCCAAGTGGGTCCCTCTTCCAAGCCATGCCCTTCTATGGCCTCTACTGAGGGAAGGCTGTGCTACATCAGAAGTGCACACCATCCCTCAGGGGAAGTTCTGGGCCACTGGGCCATGTAGTGCATTCCCAGCCTGCTGTAAGGATGGCTGTATGGGGCATGTTAATTTCCCCCTTTTCACACAGCTCCACCTTCCCAGTTCCAGGACAATTAGCTGTGGTTGCACAAAAGGCTATTGTCCATGCCCAGTATTGTGGCATGTGCAGGTGTTGCTGGAAACACTTCCTGTTGCACTGGGTTTTTTGGCATGGCTCTGGGTGGTAGCACCAGTGCTGGGCAGGAGCATTCCCAGGCCACTGGGAAGATGGCTTCAAGGGGCATGGTGATTTTCCCCTTTTGGCTAACCTCTGCCTTCCTCTCTCCAAGACAATTAGCAACGGGTGTGGGAAAGGCTTTCTTCCATGCCAGATATTGAGGTGTTCGCACAGCCCATTCCTGCCATGCTTCCCTGTGCAGTTCTTGCTGCCATATCTGCAGCCATTTTGGGGTTTTTAAAAAAACAGAACTAGTCTGCCTCCAAACACCAACCCACGGTTTCCCCACACTGCAGCATGGCTGCTGGATATTCAGCAGACTTACTCACTCATCTCAGAATGCAGACTCCCAGTTTCACCAAGTGCACAGTCACTGTGGATTTAGCAGACCATGTCCAGCTGGTGCATCACTGGAACTGGTGTTCTGGGTCACTTTCTGGCTTTCATCCATTATTTTGCCCTGTCTCTCTTAGCTGCCATCTTAGGTTTTCCCTGTATGTAAGTTTATAATACCTAATTTGACACCTATAAATTTTCTTTGATATTCAAAAAAGATTTCATAGCTTAGTGAAAGGAATTTTGATTTATACGCTTTAAAAGGTGTGCTTTTCCAACATTTGTTTTAGGGAATTTAAATAATAAAATTCTATAATATCTGTTTTCTCTGGTTGTCAAAATTAAAATCATTTTCAGATGTCCGAACTGGGGTAATTATTTAGCAGGCAAAATTTTTAAAATTGTAGCAATACAGATTTTTAAAGACCTTTAAGCTATTATGGTTAGGGAAGGTCGTGGCTAAGAAGTTTTGAAGCCTTAGTGAGGGCTATGTGTGGGAGATATTTTAAGGGCATGATTACAATCTGTATCTTCTAACTGTTTATTATAGTTATTTGAGAATACAATCCACTTCATTAACCACATCTAGCAAAGGTACTCTAGTCTGTCCATAGCACCATTCCAACAAAATCCAAGCTCCAGATCAAGCCAAATATATGCCCTCTGAGTCTTTAGCACAATAGCTGTGCTACTATTAAGAAACTCCATCCCCTAACTAATAAACCTCTCTGAAATTCAT
This sequence comes from Choloepus didactylus, assembly GCF_015220235.1. NCBI lineage: Eukaryota > Metazoa > Chordata > Mammalia > Pilosa > Megalonychidae > Choloepus > Choloepus didactylus. The sequence continues at coordinate 43,851,765 of NC_051319.1, read as the reverse complement.
GATCAATCACCTCAAACTCACCCTCAATAATGCTGCACAATCCTATCACATTTCTCAACTGAGCAAATTGCCCAATATTTGCTGTGGTTATTTCATCCCTTTTCCATTTTACTCAAATCTAACCCCTTACTATTGTGGACACAGTAACTCTCTTTCAGAATGTAGTCTTGTGTAATAAGCTGTAGAGAAAATAGAAGTTCTCAGATGAGAATGAGTTACTATTTCTACTAACCAACCTAAATAAACATCTGTATCTGTATCTATCGGCTCTTTCTTCTTACAACAATGAATGAAAGATTCCACTTTTGTTTTCTGGATCCCATCTTCTTCCACATTCTGAAACCTCTTGCTTTGTGTGTCATAAATTATTTCTCCAAAGTCTCCAAATTTCTATTCAATTAGATCCTTTCAGAATTTGAATATAGCATTAGGAGCCAAATAAAATGAATTCTTAGGTATGTCCATCTTAAATTACAAGTAAACAAACTTCTATTTACAAGACATTAACTTCCAGGTATTTCTCTATTCCACTTCTCAATCAAACTTCTTTCAAGAATTATATAACATGTAATCTCATCTTCCTCACCTTCCTTTAACTTGCATGCACCTTTTGGCTTTCTGTTCCTTACTATCATTGAAGCTGCTCTTGCTATAGTATTATTGACCTTCATAGTCCTACCAACCATATATATATATATAGATAGATAGATAGATAGATAGATAGATAGATAGATAGACAGATAGATAATTCTTAATACTCTTGAGTTCTCAAAAGCAAAGATCAATACTCTAAAGCTGAGTCAAATTGTCTGGGTTCAAATCCCTGCTTTGCCCCTTACATTCTGTGTAATATTTGGCAAGTTACTTAACCTGTTTGTGTATCAGTTTATTCATTTGGAAAATGGAGATAAAGATACCTACGTAAAAAGTTATTCATGAGGATTGTATAAGTTAATGTATGTAAAACACATTTGCCAATACCAGCACATAGTAAATCTGTGGGTTTGTTCTTAATATTATTATCATTACCACCCTCTCTCCTTCTTAAAACATTTTATTTTCTTGTATACCTGAAAACATAGAAACATGGTCTATATTCTCCCCTTTATTTTAATTTTCAACCTTTTCTACTTGATTTCTAAATCTTGAATTCCTCAAGCTTTGTTCCCAGGCCTCTTCTTTTCTCCCTTTATCTCAATGGTTCTAAACCTTTGCAGCATATTAGAATCATCTATGAAGTTTTAAAAATCACAGTGCCAAGCAGGTATTCCCAAACACCATTGGCCATTGGTACCTTAGATATTAGTTTTATTCTTCTTTTTATACCAATTCAGTGGTTTTTCCAATGCATTAAGCCAAAAGTCAACAAACTGCAGCCCATGGACCAAATCAGAACTGCTGCCGTTTTTTGTAAATACATTTTTATTGAAACACAGCCCACACAATTTGCTTATGTATCGTACAGCTGATGTTGCTCTACAATGCAACATTTATTAGTTGAAACAGAGAATATATGGTCTACAAAGCTTAAAATATTTAATGTATGGTTCTTTCCAAAAAAATTAAGAAGTTTGTGACTCCTGCTTTAAGCCCTTCCCCAGGCAATCACATATACTCCAGTGACTTTAAATTGCATTCATATTCCAAAATTATGTCTTCATCACAGATCTTTCTTCTGAGCTTCAACTCCATGTAAACAAGTAGACATTTTGATATTTATACTTTAGCTTCTAGAGATACTTCATTTTCAGGTGGAAAAGTATTTTTATGCTCTTTTGCACCCCAAATCTGTTCCTTCTGCTGCTGCTTTTTTTTTTTTTTTTAAGATAAATTGTCAAGTTTTTACTGATTGGGAATTTAGAGTTCATTGGATATTTATTACAGCACTCACTTATTGATATGAATGTTTATACTACCTATAATATTTATTCTTTGATTATCTTGACATAGAGGATTTTTTTTCAATTCCATTTAGATGAAAACAGCTGTCTTGTATATTATTTACTAACCCATATCATTGTTTCAGTTTAAATCACCAACATTGCCACAAACCAGCTGTGAGTTTCAAGGAAATCTCACTGAAAATACAATAGAACTATTATAAATTTTATTCACATCTCTAAAGCATTTGAAAACAAATAAAAACCCTATGTTAATCTGTATAATGCTTAAGGAAATCTACTTTAATAAGTGTTGTCAAGCAAGGTCTCTTAATGTATGTGATTTTTTAAAGAAACTTGCATTTTTAAAATTAATTTTATTTACACACTCCATATCCACCAAACATACCAAGGCATAACCAACAAAAATATGTTCCTTTTCAGTGTGCCATAGCCCAACAAATTAAACTTTCAAACACTCAGCTACTCAAACCAAAGACTTGCTCTTTATCTCCCTCAAAAATGTTTTGATTCTTTCCAGTTCTCTCCATTTCCACTACCAGAAAATGCAAGCCTGATCCACTATCATCTTTTGTCTTGAGAGCTTCTAAACTGACCTTTTGTTCCTTGTTTGTTCTTATCCAATCCATCCTTCTTACTACACCAAAAATATTAATCTTGAAAAATGCAAATGAAATCTCTGTTTAAAACTCAATATTTTTCCATTACACTTATGACAAAGTCCAGAATTCTGAAGATGGGCTTATAGTAATTATCAGCTGCCTACTTCTACAGCCTCACCTTGAGTTACACTAACCACCTTCCATACTGACTTTCTTTAGAACTATTCATATGTTTACTTATTTTGTCCCCAAAGCAAGGGGTATTCTTTATATAATTGTTTGATGGATTAAATTACACTAACAACTCAGTTTTTAACTTAAATACTCACATCCTCAACAAACATTTCTCTGATCTTCCCCAACCTAAATTAGCTCACCCAGTTACATTTCATAATCTCTTAATTTAACTTCATATAACAGATCATAGTTTAACATTTATTAGTATGGTTATTTGTCTAATGTATGTCTTCTTGCCCTGGCTGTAAGATACATAAGAACAGGAACCATATCTACTTGGTCCATTTCTGTACCACTAGAGCCTTGTATGGGTTCCATCATAAAACATAATATACACCCAATAAAAATTTGATTCAAAGAATAATTATCTGCTTGGGGTTATTCTGCAAGAATATTTTTATGTATGAACCTTAATGTCCACACCCTGAAGGATAGCAAATTATATTGCACTATTCTAAATTTTATTTCAAAGTGAGACTAGAAACATGTCTTCCAAGGAGAGGGCATTTTCAAAAAACACAGATATGTGGAGTATAAATAAAACTCAAGTAAACATTATTGCTTCTGTCTTTCTGAAACCTATTAAGAAAGGCAGGATAAAATCTCTGGTTTAAAAAGGGGAATTAAAATTTATGGTTTCTCTTCACTCCAGGAAATGCAGGCTTGCAGTGGAGATGAGAGTATATAGTTATTTTGATATCCTTAAACCCCCAAGAAACTAATGCTGAGACTTCCAGGGAAGATGGTGGAGTAGACAGCTCCAGGACTCAGTCCTTCCTCCAAAACAGCTTGTAAACAGGCAAGAACTATCTGAAATAACAGCTCTGGGGGCTCTGGAGGCTGGAAGAATGTTCTACAGCATCCAGAGAAGAGTAAGAGGAAGAGGCTGATAAATTATTGAAAAGAACTGTGAGTAGGTCTCTCCACATGGCAGTTGCCAGTGCCCATTCCCCACTCTTGTGGCAGGCCACCTTGGGATCCTGCCCCTTGCCAGCTGCTGCTGGAATAAGGGAATAAAAATCCTCTTCTCCAAGAATTTTCCTTTTGATTTGTGATCCCAGCTCTGAGCTACTGTTTCAAGCTGCCCCAAACAAAGGCAGTGGCATCCATTGTTTCAACCATACCCTGAAAAGAGGCAGAAGCAGTGGAGATAAAAGGTTGCAGGACCTTCTCAGGGCTTCTGGGAATAGTTTCCTGAAGGGTGCCATCTGAGGGGCAGACTAGGAAAGAACACTTTCTGGGATCCATCAAAGAGGCTTTTGGCATCCATCCTGTTCCCTTTCCCAGAGCACTTTGGAACTAGTCTATGCTCCCTTAGAGGGTCTGTGGCTCTGTTTTGGGTGGATAATATTGACTTTGGAAAGTCCTCACAAGAAAGAAAAGCCCAGGTCCAGATGGCTTAACAGGTAAATTCTACCAATCATTTCAAGAGAACTTAATTCTCACAAACTCCTCCAAAAAATTGAAAAGGAGGGCACACTACCTAACTCATTCTATGAGGCCAGCATCAGTCTAATAGCAAAGCCACATAAAGATACTACAAGAAAATAAAATCACAGACCAATTTCACTTAAGAATATAGATGCAAATAATCCTCAACAAAATCCTTGAAAATCAAATCCAAAAGCAAATGGAAAGACTTATACACCATGATCAAATGAGTTTTGTTCCAGGTATGCAAGGGTGGTTCAACAAAGGCCAATCAATTAATATAATACTCATCAACAAATCAAAAGCAAAAAAACCACATGATAATCTCAATTGATGCAGAAAAGGCACTGGACAAAACCCAGCATCCTTTCTTGATAAAACTCTTTGAAAATAGAAATAGAAGGGAATTTCCTGAACATGATAAAAGGCATATATGGAAAACCCATAGCTAAATCATAATCGATATTGAAAGGCTAAAAGCTTTCCCTCCAAGATCTGAGACAAGACAAGGATGGCCACTGTCACCACTACTATTAATATTGTCCTAGAAGTTGCAGCTAGAGTACTTAGGCAAGAAGAATAAATAAAAGGCATCCAAACTGGAAAGTAAGAAGTAAAAATTTCACTATTTGTAGATGGCATGATCCTCTATATAGAAATCCCAAAAAGCTTACGACAAAGCTAATAAATAAATTCAGCAAATTTAGCAGGATACAAGATCAATGCATACAAATCAGTAGTGTTTTTGTACACTAATAATGAGCAAGCTGAGAAGGAAATCAAGAAAAAAATCCATTTACAGTAGCAACTAGAAAAGTCAAATATCTAGGAGTAAATTTAGGGATGTAAAGGAACTGTTCAAAGAAAACTACAAAATATTGATAAAATAAATCAAAGAAGACTTAAATAAATGAAAGGCCAATCCGTGTTCATGAAATGGAAGGCTAAATATTGTTAAAATGTGAATTCTACCCAAATTGATTAGCAGATTCAATGCAATCCCAATAAGTGGAAAAATCAATTATCAAATTTATTTGGAGTGGTAAGGACCCCCAAATAGTGAAAAACATCCTGAAAAAGAAGAAAGTTGGAGGATCTAGTCTTCCTGAATTTAAAGCATATTACAAAGGTACACGGTCCCAGCATAAGGATAAATAAATTGACTAATGCAATTGAACTGAGGGTTCAGAAATAGACCCTCACATCTATGGCTAATTGATATTTTACAAGGCTGCCAGGCCCACTCAACTGGGAAATAATAGTCTTTTCAACAAATGGTGTTGGGAGAACTGGATATCTCAATGCAAAAGAATGAAAGGGGACACTTATCTCATACCATATACCAAAAGTAACTCAAAATGCATCAAAGACCTAAATATAAGAATCAGGACTACAAAACTCCTATAAGAAAATGTAGGAAAGCATGTTCAAGATCTTGTGTAGCAGTGGTTTCTTAGACTTTACACTCAATGCATAAGCAATGAAAGAAATAACAGATAAATGGGAACTCCTCAAAATCGAATACCTCAGTGCTTCAAAGGACTTGTTAAAAAGGCAAATAGGCAACCAATTCAATGGGAGAAAATATTTGGAAACCACATATCTGATAAGGGTTTGATATCAGAATATATAAAGAAATCCTACAATTCAACAGTAAAAAGATAAACAACCCAACTTAAAAATGGGCAAAAGCCTTGAATCGACATTCTTCAAAGAAGAAGCACAAATGGCTAAAAACTCATGAAAAGATGCTCAACATCATTCGCAATAAGGGAAATGCAAATCAAAACCACAATGAGATATCATTTCACATCTATTAGAATGGTCATTTCTTAAAAAACAGAAAATTACAAGTGTTGGAGAGGATGTGGAAAAATAGGAACACTCATTCATTGCTGGTGAGAATGTAAAATGGTGCAGCCACTGTGGAAGACAGTTTGGCAGTTCCTCAGACTCTAAGTATAGAATTACCATTGATCTAGCAATCCCACTACTGGGTATATACTCAGAAGAGTTGAATACAGGGACTTGAACAGCTATCTGCATTCTGATGTATGTGAAGATATTATTCACAATTGCCAAAAGATGGATACAACCTGAGAGTCCATCAATGAATGAATGGATAAACAAAATCAGTCATATACATATGACAGGATATTATTTAGCTGTAAAAAAATGAAGTCTTCATGCATGAGACAATATGGCTGCACCTTGAGGTTATTACTTTGAATGAAATAAATCAGCCACAAAAGAACAAATGTCTTTTGAGTTCACATTTATTAATTAATTATAATAAGCAAACTAATAGAGTTAGAATCTAGAATACAGGTACCAGAAAGTAAGTTGGGGTTAGAGAATGAGGAGTTGATGATTATTTTGTGTAGATTTTCTACTTTAGCTGATTGTAAAGGCTTGGATTCAGTGATGGTAGCACATTACGGTGAGTATAATCAACAACACTGAACTGCACAGATGAATGTGGTTAAAAGCAGAAAGTTTAAAAGATGTATGTATTACCAGAATAAAAATTAAAAGATAGAACATAGAAGTGTACAACACAGAGAACCCCACTGGAGATGGTGGATATAGTTAATAGGACAATTACATGATTATTCTTTCATGAATTATAACAAATGTATGAAACGAATACAAGGTAGTAATAATAAGGTGGTCTATTGGGAGAAATTACATGTAATGTAATGGATCATAGAATTATTTTAATAATCTTTCAGCAATTGTAACAAAGGTAACTACTGTTTAAAAATTTGTACAATTATTTAAAAAAAAGTGTTATCATCAATAATAACAAATGTTCGCAGATGGGGTGGTGCATGGGAATCCTGTTAGGTATGCATTATTTGTAAACTCATAATTTCTTTAAAAAAGAACTCATGCTTTCTACTCTGGGGGTGGGGATAGGGTGTTGTGGCAGCAGGCTGACCACTAACAGGATTAACTATGTAAGTATGATCAGGCATGGCTTCTCTTGCCTCATCTAGTTACATTCTTGCATTTCAAATGTAGTATTTGTGCTTAAATTCAGATTGTTTAACTATAATCCAGATGAATCACTGTGCTTTATATATAAGATCCACAAGTTTCATCTACTTTTTGTGACTCATGATTGACAAAAGAATGTCTTGGTACAAAGAATTATTTGCTTGAGGTGGCTCAGTCCCAATAAAAAGACTAACAAAGACATCTATGTGGTTAGTTTTATTTAATAACATAAAATTTACATGATCTGTCAGCTGCATAAAAAGTTTGTAATGTTTTTAAAAAAGACCTTTTTTTCTTTTCCCTGAGTTGTGCTGCTGTACAATGTATGAAACTGTTTCCAAGCTCTTTCAATTCCAGTGTTTAAAATTTCTGACTCATTGTATCAATTATTTTTGTTGTTTCTGCTGGTCATAGGAAGTGCCACTTGAAATGACTTTAAAAAAATAAGGAAATACATCAGTTCTTGCAACTGAGAACTCCAGAGGTAGACCAGGGTTCAGGAAAAAGTAGACACCAAGGACCCAGTTATTTTCTAATTGTCTTTTGTACCCCATAATATCAGCTTCATTCTAAGGTGGGTCCTCTCAAGGTAACAAGATGGTTACTAGAAGATAGTAGAGCTACATTTTCCATCTTATATATGACTAGAAAGAGAAAACTTTCTTTTAACAAGCTATCAGACATTTCTAGGCTTTGCGCCTCTTCAGCCAACTAAGGTCATTCCTTCTCTATCAAATTACTTTAGTGAGGGGATGGGTGGTGAGACAGCTAGTCTCAAAAGATGAACCCCGGCCATCTTTGAACCATGCTTCACAGCATATGCACACTTGGGTAATGCTCCCCCATAATGAATCTGAGCTTAGCCCTGTGACTCATTTTAACCAATCAAATAATGCAGAAATGACATTATGTTGGTTCTGGGCCTAAACCTTAAAAAGGTTTGACATTTTCCTCTGTTGATTCTTTGGGTCTCTGAGCCACCATGTAAGAAATTTTGTGACCCTGTTGGAGAGACTATAAGAAGGGATCAAATGGAAAGACTCCTCAAGGGAGTTCTATATATTTTTTTCCTTGTTTTTTTTTACCTTTTTTTTTTTAAATCAACTGTAGGAAAAATAAAAAAGTAAAAAAAAATAATTAAAAAAAAATACAATGAAAGAATATTTCAAAGAGACCATAACAAGGGAGTAAGAAAAAGACAACTAACCTAAGATTACTTTACTTCCAACATGTTCCTACTCTACTTCAAGAAAGTAATCTAATATAGCAACATTTCTGTCAACTTGTTGCTAGTATCCCCATCAGAAATTAACAGACCATAGTCATTCCTCTGCATTTCCAGAACGTTAAATCTACCCACAATAGCGTATCTATTCTTCTTGAATTATTGTTCCCCCTTTCTTAACTGCTCTCTAGTGATAGTTCCCCCACATTCTACATTACAAACCATTTGTTTTGCATTTTTCAAAGTTCACATTAGTGGTAGCATATAATATTTCTCTTTTTGTTCCTGGCTTATTTCGCTCAGCATTATGTCTTCAAGGTTCATCCATGTTGTCATATGTTTCATGACATCATTCCTTCATACTGCCATGTAGTATTCCATCATGTATATATACCACATTTTATTTATCCACTCATCTGTTGAAGGACATTTGGGTTGTTTCCATCTCTTGGCAATTGTGAATAATGCTGCTATGAACATTGGCATGCAGATATCTGTTCGTGTCACTGCTTTCCGATCTTCCGGGTATATACCGAGAAGTGCAATCACTGGATCGAGTAGTAACTCTATATCTAGTTTTCTAAGGAACTGCCAGACTGACTTCCAGAGTGGCTGAACCATTATACAGTCCCACCAACAATGAATGAGTTCCAATTTCTCCACATCCCCTCCAGCATTTGTAGTTTCCTGTTTGTTTAATTGCAGCCATTCTAATTAGTGTGAGATGGTATCTCATTGTGGTTTTAATTTGCATCTCTCTAATAGCTAGTGAAGCTGAACATTTTTTCATGTGTTTCTTGGCCATTTGTATTTCCTCTTCAGAGAACTGTCTTTTCATATCTTTTGCCCATTTTATAATTGGGCTTACTGTACTATTGTCATTGAGTTGTAGGATTTCTTTATATATGCAAGATATCAGTCTTTTATCAGATACATGGTTTCCAAAAATTTTTTCCCATTGAGTTGGCTGCCTCTTCACCTTTTTGAGAAATTCCTTTGAGGTACAGAAACTTCTAAGCTTGAGGAGTTCCCATTTATCTATTTTTTCTTTTGTTGCTTGTGCTTTGGGTGTAAAGTCTAGGGATTGGCCGCCTAATACAAGGTCTTGAAAATGTTTTCCTACATTATCTTCTAGGAGTTTTATGGTACTTTCTTTTATATTGAGATCTTTGGTCCATTTTGAGTTAATTTTTGTGTAGGGTGTGAGGTAGGGGTCCTCTTTCATTCTTTTGGATATGGATATCCAATTCTCCCAGCCCCATTTGTTGAAAAGACGTTTATGACTCAGTTCAGTGACTTTGGGGGCCTTATTAAAGATCAGTCAGCCACAGATCTGGGGGTCTATCTTCAAATTCTCAATTTGATTCCATTGATCTATATGTCTATTGTTGTGACAGTACCATGCTGTTTTGACAACTGTGGCTTTATAATAAGCTTCAAAGTCAGGGAGTGTAAGTCCTCCCACTTGGTTTTTCGTTTTTAGAGTGTCTTTAGCAATTCAAGGCATCTTCCCTTTCCAAATAAATTTGATAACTAGCTTTTCCAAGTTTGCAAAGTAGGTTGTTGGAATTTTGATTGGGATTGCATTGAATCTGTAGATGAGTTTGGGTAGAATTGACATCTTAATGACATTTAGCCTTCCTATCCATGAACATGGAATATTTTTCCATCTTTTAAGGTCCCCTTCTATTTCTTTTAGTAGAGTTATGCAGTTTTCTTTGTATAGGTCTTTTACATCTTTGGTTAAGTTTATTCCTAGGTAATTGATTTTTTTAGTTGCTATTGAAAATGGTATCTTTTTCTTGAGTGTCTCTTCAGTTTGTTCATTTCTAGCATATAGAAACATTACTGACTTACGTGCATTAATCTTGTATCCCGCTACTTTGCTAAATTTGTTTATTAGCTCTAGTAGCTGTATCGTCAATTTCTCAGGGTTTTCCAGATACAAGATCATATCATCTTCAAACAATGACAGTTTTACTTCTTCTTTTCCAATTTGGATGCCTTTTATTTCTTTGTCTTGCCAGATTGCCCTGGCTAGCACTTCCAGCACAATGTTGAATAATAGTGGTGATAGCGGGCATCCTTGTCTTGTTCCTGATCTTAGAGGAAAGGCTTCCAGTCTCTCACCATTGAGTACTATGCTGGCTGTGGGTTTTTCATATATGCTCTTTATCATATTGAGGAAGTTTCCTTCAATTCCTACCTTTTGAAGTGTTTTTATCAAAAACGGATGTTGGATTTTGTCAAATGCTTTTTCAGCATCTATTGAGATGATCATTTGATTTTTCCCTTTTGACTTGTTAATGTGTTGTAATACATTGATTGAATTTCTTATGTTGAACCATCCTTGCATGCCTGGAATGAACCCCATTTGGTCATGGTGAATGGTTTTTTTTAATGTATCTTTGGATTTGATTTGCAAGTATTTTGTTGAGGATTTTTGCATCTCTATTCATTAGGGAGATTCGCCAGTAGTTTTCCTTTCTTGTGGCATCTTTGGCTAGTTTTGGTATTAGATTAATGTTAGCTTCATAAAATGAGTTAGGTAGCATTCCATTTTCTTCAATGTTTTGAAAGAGTTTAAGTAAGATTGGTGTCAGTTCTTTTTGGAAAGTTTGGTAGAATTCCCCTGTGAAGCCATCTGGCCCTGGGCATTTATTTGTGGGAAGTTTTTTGATGACTGATTGGATCTCTTTGCTTGTGATGAGTTGGTTGAGGTCTTCTATTTCTTCTCTGGTCAGTCTAGGTTGTTCATATGTTTCCAGTAAATTGTCCATTTCCTCTACATTATCCAGTTTGTTGCCATACAGTTGTTCATAGTATCCTCTTATAATTTTTTTAATTCTTCAGGATCTGCAGTTATGTCACCTTTTTCATTCATTATGGGTCTTCTCTCTTTTTGATTTTGTCAGTCTAGCTAGGGGCTTGTCAATCTTGTTGATCTTCTCAAAGAACCAACTTTTGGTGATATTTATTCTCTCTATTCTTTTTTTGTACTCTATGTCATTTATTTCTGCTTTAATCCTTGTTATTTCTTTTCTTCTACTTGGTTTAGGATTGGTTTGCTGTTCATTTTCTAGCTTCTTCAGTTCATCCATTAGTTCTTTGATTTTGGCTCTTACTTCCTTTTTAATATATGCATTTAGTGCTATAAATTTCCCCCTCAGTACTGCTTTTGTTGCATCCCATAGGTTTTGGTATGTTGTGTTCTCATTTTCATTCGTCTCTATATATTTAGCAATTTCTCTTGCTATTTCTTCTTCAACCCACTGATTGTCTAGGAGTGTGTTGTTTAACCTACAGGTATTTGTGAATTTTCTAAGTCTCTGACGGTTATTGACTTCTAATTGTATTCCATTGTGGTCAGAGAATGTTCTTTGAATAATTTCAATCTTTTTAAATTTATTGAGCCTTGTTTTATGTCCCAGCATATGATCTATTCTGGAGAAAGTTCCATGAGCACTAGAAAAGTATGTGTATCCTGGTGTTTGGGATGTAATGTTCTATATATGTCTGTTAAATCTAATTCATTTATCAGATTGTTTAGGTTTTCAGTTTCCTTATTGGTCTTCTGTCTGCTTGATCTATCTATAGGAGTGAGTGATGTGTTGAAGTCTCCCACAATTATTGTGGAAACATCAATTGCTTCCTGTAGTTTTGCGTGTTTCTCTCATGTATTTTGTGGCACCTTGACTGGATGCATAGACATTTATGATTGTTATTTCTTCTTGTTGAATTACCCCTTTTATTAGTATGTAGTGGCTTTCTTTGTCTCTCAAAACATCCCTGCATTTAAAGTCTATTTTATCTGAGATTAATATTGCTACACCTGCATTCTTTTGGCTGTAGCTTGCATGAAATATTTTTTTTCCATCCATTCACTTTCAATTTTTTTGTGTCCCTGTGTCTAAGATGAGTCTCTTGTATGCAGCATATTGATGATTCATTTTTTTTAATCCATTCTGCAAATCTATATCTTTTAATTGGGGAGTTTAATCCATTTACATTCAATGTTATAACTGTGAAGGCATTTCTTGAATCAGCCATCCTATCCTTTGGTTTATGTTTGTCATATATATTTTTCCCTCTCTCTATTAATATCCTTTAATGTACCCATACCGAATCTCTTTAGTACTGAACCTTTCTCCAAGTCTCTCTCTCCTTTCTTTGTTTCTCTGTCTGTAGGGCTCCTTTAGTATCTCCAGTAGGGCAGGTCTCTTGTTAGCAAATTCTCTCAGTATTTGTTTGTCTGTGAAAAATTTAAGCTCTCCCTCAAATTTGAAGGAGAGCTTTGCCAGATAAAGTATTCTTGGTTGGAAATTTTTCTTGCTCAGAATTTTAAATATATCGTGCCACTGCCTTCTCACCTCCATGGTGGCTGCTGAGTAGTCACTACTTAGTCTTATGCTGTTTCCTTTGTATGTGGTGAATTGCTTTTCTCTTGCTGCTTTCAGAACTTGCTCCTTCTCTTCTGTGTTTGACACTGATCAGAATATGTCTCGGAGTGGGTTTGTTTGGATTTATTCTATTTGGAGTTTGCTGGGCATTTATGATTTGTGTATTTATGTTGTTTAGAAGATTTGGGAAGTTTTCCCCAACAATTTCTTTGAATACTCTTCCTAGACCTTTACCCTTTTCTTCCCCTTCTGGAATACCAATGAGTCTTATATTCAGAAGTTTTGTATTATCTATCATATCCCTGAGGTCCATTTCGATTTTTTTGATTTTTTTCCCCATTCTTTCTTTTGTGCTTTCATTTTCCATTCTGTCATCTTCCAGGTCACTGATTCATTGTTCAACTTCCTCTAGTCTTGTACTATGAGTATCCAGAATCTTTTTAATTTGGTCAACAGTTTCTTTAATTTCCATAAGATCATCTATTTTTTTATTTAGTCTTGCAATGTCTTCTTTATGCTCTTCTAGGGTCTTCTTGATATCCTTTGTATCCCATACTATGGTCTCATTGTTCATCTTTAGTTCTTTGATTAGTTGCTCTAGGAACTGTGTCTCGTCTGAACTTTTGATTTGGGTGTTTGGGCTTGGGTTATCCATATCATCTGTTTTTTTCATATGCTTTAGAATTTTCTGTTGTTTTTGGCCTCTTGGCATTTGTTTAACTTGATAGGATTCTTTTAGGATTTGTAGACCTATTGAAGTCCTTATCTCTAATTTATCAGATCTATAGCTTCATGGAGTACTCTTTCTCTAACTAACCAGCAGGTGGCATCCATGAGGCACCTGTTCTCCACAAGCCAGTTCTCCCCTGCTTTACCTTTGTGTTGAGTGGGGGAGTGAGTCTTGTGGGGTCCAATTGGTGTACCAAGCTTGTGTGTGTAGTTGGTTTTGCCCACCCTGTATATGGGGCGTGTGTCTGGGTGGTCAGGGAGGGGTGGTGTTCTAGTTTGCTAATGCTGCGGAATGCAAAACACCAGAGATGGAATGGCTTTTATAAAAAGGGGGTTTATTTGGCTATACAGTTACAGTCTTAAGGCCATAAAGTATCCAAAGTAACACATCAACAATCGGGTACCTTCACTGGAGGATGGCCAATGGCGTCCGGAAAACCTCTGTTAGCTGGGAAGGCACGTGGCTGGCGTCTGCTCCAAAGTTCTGGTTTCAAAATGGCTTTCTACCAGGACATTCCTCTCTAGCAAGCTTGCTCTTCTTCAAAACGTCACTCACAGCTGCACTCCCCAATTCCCTGGGAATGTGCTCCAACCTCTTTGGGACCTGAGGAGTTCGTCAAAGTTGTCGGTTCATTTCCTGAGGAGTTCTTCAAAGTTGCCGGTTCGTTTCCTGAGGAGTTCGTCAAAGTTGTTGGTTCATTTCCCAAGGAGTTCGTCAGACGTTTTCCTTGGAGTTGACAACTTGTTGACGGCTCTGCACAATTTGGACTTGTGCGCTCCCGCAGTTGCGTGAGTCACTTTTACAATTTGATAATAAGAGAAATCTCTCATTGATTCTGTTTCCAAGGAGAACCCTAACTAATACACCGGTAGTGAAGAAGGAACAATGAACTCTCCAGGTCAAAGAATACCTATACCTGGTTGTGGGACTAAAATCCTTGGTGAATAAATGAGAACCAATTATGCCCAATAAAAAAAAAGGACCTTAATTTGAGAAGAAGGTGTTGAGGATTGAATCACTTCACATATGCCACAAAAGTCATGTTTATGTCGTAATCTGCATCCCCGTGGGTGTGACCCCTTCTGTACACAGGACCTTTGAAGATGGTATTATTAGAGAAGTGTAGCCACAGTGAATGAGGGCAGGCCTTAGTCTCACATGGCTGAATACTTTGTAAGCAAAGGAAACTGGATGTGATAGTAGAAGCCAGGAGAAGGACATGCCAGAGAGAGTCGCCATGTGACAGAGGCAGAGCTCCAAGCCAAGGAACCCCCAAGCAAATCCAACCATCACCAAAGAGACTGTTTATGGAAATATGGACTCTAAAGATACTTCTGACGAGGTCTTGAACAGAGATGATCAATGTGCTGTTGTGAACTGGAAGAAAGGTGATCCTTGTTTTAAAGTGGCAGAGAATTTGGCAAAATTGAGTCCTGGTGTCATATGGAAGGAAGAATCTGGAAGCAACAACCTGGAATACTTAGCTGAGGAGATCTCCAGACTACGTGTGGAGGATGTATCCTGGCTTCTCCTTGCAGCTTATAGTAAAATGCGAGCAAAGAGAGATAAACTTAGAATGGAACTCTTGGGTTCAAAGAAACCAGAAGCTGATGGCTTGGAAAATTATGAGCTTCCAGGGGGTGGAATCCCAGAAGCTACAGCCCAATGTGAGGATGTAACCAAACATGGAACCCAGCTGCCATTTCAGTACAAGCCAAGATTGGAGATGGAATTATCCAGAAAGGATTTGTGGAAACTCCTATTGTCTGATAGCTTTGAACCCTGTGTGCTTCATGCAAAGCCAACAGAACTTTTGCAAGAACTTTATAGACAGAGCCGCTGCCAGTCTGGACTGGAGGAGACAGACAAGGAACAAATTGCAGGAAAAATTTCTTCAAAGACAGAGCCATGGAGGTTGAGGTCTGGAGCCAAGAGTCCTTGGGCTGGGAGAGTGGAGCAGCCCACATGCATGGAAAGGGTGAGTTTGCCCCGGAGGTCGAGGGTGGGCATTCCACCTCGATGCTCTGGAAGAGTTTTGCCACCCGAGGTCCCAAAGAGGGTGGAGCACATTCCCAGGGAATTGGGGAGAGCCTGGCTGCCACCACACTGTTCTGAAGGGGTTAAGCATGTGCCCCGGAGATGGAAGGGAATCCGGGAGCAGCCCGGATGTTTGAGGAGGGTGGGGCCAAGAAGGTGGTCTCCCCAATGTGTGGGTATGTTGGAGCACTCACCTAAGTGTTTGGAAAGGAAAGGGCTGCCACAAAGGCCCTTAGGAAGGGTTATACTCCCGCTCTCTCAAGCCCCAAGGATCCAACGTTATTCTGTTAATGACTCTCAGACTTTGAAATCTAATGGAGTTTATCCTGCAGGTTTTAGGAACTGTTTTGGTCCTGTTAACCCTGTTTTCCTTACTCTTTCTCCTTATGGGAATGGAGATGTTTATCCTATTAATGTCCCTCCTTTGTATATTGGAAGCGTATAACTTGTTCTAAGTCCACAGATCCAAGCTAAAGGAAAAATATGCCTTAGGACTGACCACGCCTATATTTGATTTTGATGGGATTTTGTACTTAACTTTTGTTACTGAAATGGTTTAAGTTTTTGTGATATTGTGATGAAATGAATGTATTTTGTATTTGGAAAGATAATGTCATTTTGGGGTCCAGGGGGTGGAATGTGCCAGTTTGAATGTATTGTGTCCCCCAAATGCCATTATCTTTGTGGTCTTGTGGGACAGATGTTTTGGTGCTGGTTAGATTGGCTTGGAATGTGCCCCACCCAGCTGTGGGTGTTGACTTTGGTGGGATACTCCCATGGAGGTGTGACCCCACCCATTCAGGGTGGGCCTTGATCAGTGGAGCCATATAAAACATGCTGACTCAAAGAGACTGAACGGAGTGCAGCTGTGAGTGATGTTTTGAAGTGCAAGCTTGCTAGAGAGGAACATCCTGGGAGAAAGCCATTTTGAAACCAGAACTTTGGAGCAGACGCCAGCCACATGCCTTCCCAGCTAACAGAGGTTTTCCGGATGCCATCGGCCTTCCTCTAGTGAAGGTACTTGATTACTGATGTGTTACCTTGGACACTTTATGGCCTTAAGACTGTAACTGTATAGCCAAATAAACCCCCTTTTTATAAAAGCCAGTCCATCTCTGGTGTTTTGCATTCTGCAGCATTAGCAAACTAGAACAGGTGGTGGCTCTAACAATCAAATCTTCCTGGTGTTCCTGGAGTTTTAAAGCTGCTGCAATAGTCTAATCCTTCAATTCAGTCCTGCCACAGTTTGTCTCTACCACTGACCCACAAGTCCTTGGTATTGGCGTATGGCCCCTGAGACTTGCAAGTGAGTCCCTATTCCAGACCGTGCACCCCTGTTCCTCTGTTGAGGGATGACTGTGCTATGTCACAGGTGAGTGCCATCCCACCAGGGTGGTTCTGGGCTGCTGGGCTGTGTAGGGAGGCTCCCAGTCTGCTGAAATGATGGCTGAATGGGGCTTTGTTAATTCACACTGCTCCACCTTCCCAACTCTGGGACAACCAGCTGAGGGTGCAGGGAAGGCTAATGTCCATGCCCAGTTTTGTGGTGTGTGCATGTTATTTGAAGCACTTCCATCACACTGAGTTGTCTGGGGCAGCTCTGGGCTATGGGGCTGGCGACAGGCAGGAGTGTTTCCTGTCCACCAGGATGATGGCTGTGAGTGGACATCCCCCTTTTCTTGGGAAGTTGTGGTGTTTAGTTAATTTTCTCAGCCACTGGATTATTGCCTTTTGTCTCAGAGCTCTCTTAGTTCTGCTCTTGTCTTGACCTGCCCAAATTGCAAGTCTTTGAGGCTTTCTGTATTGGGCTTCTTAGAGTAATTGTTTTAGAAACAGAAAAAAAAAAAGATAAAAAAAAGAAAAGGCCTCCTCACAGATCTAATGGGTTATTGAAATGCTAAGAGACAAAGCAATTAGGGCCATTAAGGAAAGATCCAGGGGGCAGAGAGATCAGTTTTTCTTTGGGATTTGCATATGAGCCTCAGGGCCTGAGCTCTGCCCTTCCCTTTTCTATATTCACCAGAACTCTGAAAAGCCTCTGCTTTTATTTTGGAGATTTTCTTGCTGTTGATTAATTATTATAACAAAATATTTGTATCTTATCTTAAGAAAGACCCTCTGCTTCAGTTTGTGAATGCTGCCAGAATAAAATACACCAGAAATGGGTTGGATTTTTCAATGGGGATTTATTAGGTTACCAACTTACAGTGCTAAGGCCCTGAAAATGACCAAATTAAGGCATCAAGAGGAAGATGCCTGCTCTGAGGAAAAGCCAATGGCATCTGGGGTTGATTAGTCATGTAGGAAGGCACATGGTGATCTCTGCTGGTCCTTCTTTCCTGGTTCTGATTTCAATAGCCATCTCCAAATATCTCTGGGAATTTCTCTCTCAGCCTCTTTGAGCTCTCTGCTTGTTTCTCCCAGGGTGTTTCTGTCTAAGTTCACTGTCTCTCCTGGAGCTCTCTTAATGGACTCCAGGAAAAGATTAAGACCCACCTTGAATTGGGTGCGTCACATCTCCATGGAAACAACCTAATCAAAAAGTCTTCCCACAATAGGTCTGTCCTCCTATTAAAAGGAGGATTAAAAGAACATAGGCTTTTCTGGGATACACAAGAGATTCAAGCCAGCACACCCTCTCTCCATATATAATAAATGAACAGAAAAATTTTAAAAAGTGATGACAGGGAAAGAAAAAGTCATATATTGCCTACATGTATATTGTCTTCTCCTGTGACCCTCAATGTTAATTATTTCTCTCTAAATGCATCTGCAAAACCAATTTGCCTGAGAAGTCTTGATAAAAGGCTTTACAAATGATATGCTATGGTGACTGACTATAAACTTTCTACCCTTTACACAAAGTATTGATAATTTTGATGGATAAAGGTGTGCTGCAGGAAGGTCAATTTTAGGTGGCTTGAAACCTATAAAAAGAAACCTAATTTCATTTTTCAGTAGATGGAATGGCCTGAGTGGCCTTAAAAGTCATTGCAGTTTTATATGAGGCTTGGCAAATACCCAGCCTTCTGATAGGAACTCATGCATAAGCATAGAGTGCAAAGGCCCTAGCCAGGTGAGGATGATCTCAGTATTTATGCTCTGAAAGTCCATGAAAAAATAAATGACTTATCTTAGCAGGAATTTCTCATTTTTAAGAAGTCATTTTACTTCAGTCATTTTTCAGTTTAAAGAGCTATTAAGATGTTCAGTACACTTCTGTTGCTTTCATTCAAGTTAATTTCTAAATTATTAATTCACTTTACCTGGTTTGTTGTAAATTACTGTATATACAGGTATGGATGTTTAGTTAAGAGATTAAAAAGAGTTTTCCTAGAAATGGTTTTCTGGGTAATACCATGCAGTATTCTACCTTGTTCAGTGTTTGGTTGGTTACATGTGTAGCTAGAAACATTCTCAATTTCAATAAAAATCTGGAGATACTAAAAAATGTTTTTTGTTGTTTTTTTGTTTGTTTTATTTGTTTTGCTTGTTTATTTTGTTTTCATATGGTCTACTCCCTATTATAAGAGTATGCTTCTTCACATGCACTGCTTATTCTCTTCTCCTTCATTTGTTTTTCTTCCTATCAGACAAATTACATTTACCTTTTCACGCTTATATTGATTTTACTTACTTCCTTTCCCTACAAACATAAATTTCTGCTTCCTCCTAATCAAACAAAGCCACATAAAACCTACAAATATGTTAACAACTTTTAGCCTGTTGTGAGGCTTCCCCAGCTGCTCACACTACTTAACTACCCATTCAATCTACAAACAATATTTAGTGAATGTGCCAGTTTGGATATATTATGTCCCCCAGAAAAAGCCATGTTCTTTGATCCTGTCTTGTGGAGGCAAATGTATTAGTGTTGATTAGGTAGGAATTCTTTGATTGAGTGTTTCAATGGAAATGTGACCTACCCAACTGTGAGTAATAAAATTGATTAGATTATTTCCATGGAAGTGTCACCCTGCTCATTCAGAGTTGGTCTTGATTGATTTACTGGATTACTTTAAAAGAGAACCACACATGCCCAGATGCTTGCTGTAGCTGAGAGACATATTTTGGAGATGGCCATTGAAAGTAGACTTTCACTAGTCCAGAGTTTGCCTGGGACAAACTAAGAGACCACCCCCAGATGCCGAGAGAGAAACATCCTGGGAGAAAGCCATTTTGAAACCAGAACTCCAGAGCAGCTAGGAGTAACATTTTGGAGAACACCATTTTGAAAAGCAACCTGGGAGCAAGCAGACATCAGCCATGTGCCTTCCCAGCTAAGAGGGTTTTCTGGACACCACTGGTCATCCTTCTGTGAAGGTACCCTATTTTTGATGCCTTACCTTGGACACTTTATGGCCTTAAGACAGTAACTTTGTAATCAAATACACTCCCTTTATAAAAGCCAATCCATTTCTGATATTTTGCAAAATAGCAGCATTAGCAAACTGGAACAGTAAGAAGCTACTAAAAATGAATACCTACTAAGTGTTTAGGAGACACAGAGAACAAGAACATATACAAACACAAATACAAAGGGCTATCTCACTCCCCTCAAGAAGCATGCAACCAAGTAGGATGGATAAGATAAATGTATAAAGCATAATATAAGAAGTCTTTTAAAAGGAATACTCAAACCCTGATACTCAAAGTGTGGTCTTCAAACCAACAGTATTGGTATCCCTTGGTAGCTTACTAGAAATAAAGAATCTCAGGGCCTGCCCCTGACCTAGTGATTCAGAATTTGCATTTTAAAGATCCCAGGTTAATTCCTGTTGGGGGTTGGATCATGTCCTCTAGAAAGACATGTTCAAGTCCTTACCTTTGGTCCTGTGGGTATAAACCCATTCATAAATAAGACCTTTAAAGATGCTACTATTAATTAAGGTATAGCCAAAGGAATGCGGTTGGGTCTTAAACTAAAATGAAGTCCTTACGAGCAAAGGAAATTAGACATGGAATTAGAACACGGCAGTAAGAGAAACCAGAGGGAGAGATCACCATGTGATGGAGGATTGCCATCACTGAAATGAGAGAGATTTTGGAGAAAGCATGGCATTACAGAAAACTTGATTTTGAATTTCTAGCCTCAAAAACTCTGAAACAATAAATTCCTGTTGTCTAAGCCGACCCATGTGTGGTATTTGTCATAGTTGCCCTGGAAAACTAAGACAATTCCCATGCACTTCAAAGTTTGAGAAGCACTGCCTTGGAGCTATAAAGTTCAAAGAGAAGATCCAAAGCTAGTGCATGGAAATGAAAGTATTTGAGCTAAATCTTAAATAATGCATCGAGAGAACAGAGCTTAATACTGAAGTCATGTCAATTGTACCAATAAAGTTATTATCTATTTTTTTCTAACTTATGATATTTGAATGAACTATGGTAGACTATAGTTGTGAAACAGTAATGATAAGCTTGACCTTAGTGTTCAGTGGAGTAGGGAAATGACACAGGACTGCAGGAAGCTCTGGGCACTATGGGTATGGTTGTTTTCAGGAAGTTGGGAGCCACAGGAGTGACATTATCCCTAAATCTATTGATGAGGTTAAAGCTTAATAACAAGTAAATTTGAAAAGTTTATACTTACAAACTGATATATTCAGAAAAGTTATCCAGATCTATTCTATACTTGCAGTATTATTAGTTCTCTCTCAGACTGGAAAGCATGGAGATCTTAGATTTCATACTTAGGAAAAGCGGTACTTTTTTCCTTTTAATCTATCATATTGAGGCAATGCAGTAATTTATTCTTGACTCTATAATTTTATACATTTTGAATTTGGATTTTTGTCAGAATATTTATTTTGGATCCCATGCCAGAGAAAACTGAATACTGTGGAAAATGAAAAAAAAATCTTGAATAAATATAAAGAAGGACATCTTAGTTGCTTAAGCCATTTGAGCTGACAAAGGGGACTGGGACAAAATGCTCAAATCATTAATTTTTTATGCAAATTTGAATTTCTAATAAGTGACAACTATGTCATAATTTCCATATATTTGTAGCAGAATTTTCTTCTTATATATGTATCTATATATATGTGTATATGTGTGTGTGTGTGTGTGTGTGTGTGTGTATGTATATATAACAAAAGAAAGACAAGTTTTTAAAATGAATTGTTTTTATTTTCAAATTGAAATAATTTTGCTTATCACTTTAACAAGCAAATACTGATCCAAATCCTGTCTAAATCTGAGGCCATGTCATGGGTATAAAGTAGTCATAAAAAAAAATGCATATTTCCTTTTAAGCAATGAGACTAGCATTTTAGAAAACTCATACTGAAATACATCACCATGTCTAGCAAGGTATATTCTACTCATCTATTTGATATGGATTCTGACCTAAAATATATGACTCGACAGTCAAGTTAATAATCATATTTTACAGATCTAGATCCCCCTTAAGAAATATATAAAATAAGGATGCTACTACAAAATCTCCCATTTCTCTCAATTCTAAATTCAGTTCAAAAGCATATACCAAGCACATAAATGAGACAGCTATTGGTCTAAACGACTAAGATGTCAAACTGAATACTACAGTGGCACGTTTAGAAAATAGCAAAATTTTGATTGGGACATGAAAAGGAGAATAAAACAATGTTGAAAAGGATGAATGTGTTTGAGGGGAAATGCCCTAAAAATAGGCAACTACTTCAAATACTATTTTGATAATATGAGGCAAGGTCTCACGAGGATCTGCTTTACTGAAGGGGATTCAATAGATAACTGAGAAAGAAACTGAAGACAAATAGAAATTGAGTGGTGGCTTGAGGGGAAAATAAGTTCAAAATAATTCATTGTGGTTTCATTGTAAGAAATAGGACATATTGGTTTGCTGATAGTGGTGATCCCAGAGTGAGCTATAGAGTACATCCTCAGTGACAGGACAAGTCATAGCAATGGGCCCAAATGACTACTCTTGTGTAGTTGCAGTAGGAGCAACTTGTGGAAGTGAAAATTCTCTTATAATTGCCTCAGTTTTCCTTGTGTAATTATCAGCTTGTCACAAGAATGCAGGAGATTGCAGGTTTGAGGGATAAAGAGAAAATATAAAATCATTTTTCTTATTTAATACAAAACACAATGGACTAAGTATAAAAATCCTCCTTGGGGAATTAAGTATTGATTTAAAGTGGTACCAAGAACATGTTGTGAATTTGGGGGGCAACATTTAGCTGAGTGGTAAAAAAAAAGGTAGACTTAACTAGGTTGAGTGGCATAAACAAATGCTACAAAGGGATTGGGGAGCAAGGAAGTGATGGGTGCATGTAGTAAAATAAAGAAAATGATTGACCAGTGAATAAAGTTCGATAAGAATAAAGTTCATGGGGAAGGAAGTGAGAGAGAAAAGATGTTTGTGTCACATTGGGACTGTCGGTTTCATGTGCCGAGCTCTCTATCATGGGACTTGCCCTTGTGGCACTTGTTACTGCAAAGGAGAGGCTAAACTTGCATATAATTGTGCCTAAGAGTCTCCTCCTGAGTACCCCTTTGTTGCTTAGATGTGGCTCTCTCTCTCTAACTAAGCCACCTCGGCAGGTGGACTCACTGCCCTCCCCGCTACGTGGGACCTGACTCCCAAGGGTGTAAATCTCCCTGGCAACTCAGGATATGACTCCCAGGGATGAATCTGGACCTGGCATCATGGGATTGAGAATGTCTTCTTGACAAAAAAGGGATGCAAAATGAGACAAAATAATTTCAGTGGCTGAGAGATTTCAAGTGTAGTCGAGAGGTCACTCTGGTGGACATTCTTATGCACTATATAGATAACACCTCTTAGGTTTTAATGTGTTGGAATAGCTAGAAGTAAATACCTGAAACTACCAAACTCCAACCCAGTAGTCTGGACTCCTGAAGACCATTGTATAATAATGTAGATTACAAGGGTGGCAGTGTGATTGTGAAGGCCTTGTAGATCACACTCCCTTTGTCTAGTGTGTGGATGGATGGGTAGAAAAGTGGGGACAAAAACTAAATGACAAATAGGGTGGGATGGGAGGGTGGTTTGGGTGTTCTTTTTTTACTTTTATTTTTTATTCTTATTCTGATTCTTTCTGATGTAAGGAAAATGTTTAGAAATAGATTGTGGTAATGAATGTATAACTATATGATCGTCTTGTGAACAGTTGATTGTATACCATGGATGATTGTATGGTATGTGAATATATTTCAATAAAACTGAATTAAAAAAAAGATGTTTGTGTCAAAGGGTTTAAACTTCTTTGAATTAAAGAGTTGTTGTAAATGGAGTAAGAGAGATAGTGGCTTGGAAATGCATCATTCTAATAATGGAGTGTCTAGGTAGGATAGAGGGCAAGATTGTTAGGAGAATATAGAGCATGTAACTGAAATCTAGGGTATTGGAATAACAATTTGGATATTGAAATCACTAAAATCACTTTTAGTGATTTTAACGATTTAGTGAATTTAAATCACTAAATCGTTAAAATCACTGAAAGTGAAAACAAGTGATCCTTAGAGACAGGGATAGTGATCCACATACTGAAATATTCAAGAAAGGAGGAGAGATTGTTTGGGTTGTAGATGAGTACAACAAAGTGTGGCAGTGGATTGTAGAAAGCTTATGACATGAGATTGAAGGTAGAGCAAGAAAATGCAGGGAATATTTGCAGAAATAATACAGATTAGGAAGGATTTTATTGATTATTGACAGACTGATCAAAGCTTCAAGACTGCAGACAGCAAGGTGATGATTCTGTCTTTCACTCTAGGCACACCTTAGGAAACATGGTGTGCAAGTGCTATGTAAGTCCACCCCTTGATGACCACAAGGCATTTGTTTTCATTATCAGCTTTGTTAATGACCTTCATGCTGAACTGAGAAAGACTATTCAAAAACATTAATTGGCAGAACGCCCCCACTCCAAAATATGTTTAGCACAACACCATAAAGATGCATAAGCTGATAAAATTAAATCAATATAACACATACTCATGGGTCTTCTACTTAAACTCTAAGGAAATTGCCCAAACCTTGGGGTCATCCTTGACTGCATCAAAATATTTACTATCTAAAAATACTAGAAAATACTGCAAAGTGAAGAGAACTGAGACAAAGATTGCCCAATTCTGAAGAAAAAAGGAAACCACAATTACAGTATTCTCAAAGATTGCCCTCTGAGGGATCTGTTCCTTTCTGCCCCCAAATATCCTTAAAAACACTGGGGAAAATAATAATTCTGTCCATGGACGACTGCCACCTTTCTGGTAGAGATGAGTTCCACCTATTTCACCCTCAACACCTCCCAATTCTCCACCATAATCTGTTGAAGTACACAAAGATCTCTGTGATGGGGTTAGATGATTTATTACATGATTTGCTCCTCTCTGCATCTCTTGGACTTCTTGAAGCCAGCATAGCATTTTACTAAGTTCCACAAATCCTGTTAATCTATTTAAGCAGAGATTTAATTTTTAATTGTAGTGTTAATATTTCTTGTTGCCCTGAGGAACTAACCCTTGAAGTTCCAGACTCATCATTTTTGCCCTCTTACAGCTCTGTTAGATCACCCCAGCTTTCTTTCTCCTTTCACAGCAACCCCAAGTTTCAGTAGACACAAAGAGGCAGAGCATCTCCTCTTAACAGCTGATTCTGAGAATCCATTTACCAAGATATAAACATTTCCTCTTAAACATCCCAGTCATGAGATCCACTTACCCCACACACTTCCTAATTTCCCTCAAAATTCCTGTAGCTCTGCTTAACCTTCCATATAACTGAATTGTTTTTGATTTTGAGATACTTGAAGATCCTGAGATCAGAATATTTTCCTTATTGCAGCAGTGTTTTTACATAAAGTATCTCCTTACCTAAGTTTGGATTTTTTTTGACATATATTTTTTTATTCTACATGTATAGAATATTATGTAAAACAAAACTTAAAAAAATTTGTTTGGCTATACAGTTTCATATCCACTGATTATAAATCTAGAATATACATACATTTTTATTTCATGCAAAATGCCATAGGAATGATAGCCACTGTATTAAGAATGGTGATTACCTGGTAAAGGAAGTGGTAAATAGTGCATTCAAAAGAAATATAAAGGGACACTCAACAATTTGCTAACATTTCAATTCTTAAACTGGATGTTGGGTATATTAGTGCTCATATAATAGTCTTTATACCTATTTCTCTCAATTTCTTTTTAAAGCTCATAAAGTAAATAAGGGAAAAAATTAACAATAATAGAAGTGATAAGGAGAAAAGGCAGAGCTGTTATTGCATTTAATAGTTTTATATATTTGTTTTATCAGCAAGAGTTGCAAATAAAATGAAGACTAAGATGGTTTTCAAGCTGTTTTCAATAAGAAGCTTGGGAACTATGAGTTATCTTTTGGGATAGTGTTTATAGGTGAAAGATTTGGGGTCACACTATCCTATAATTAAATTTGCTGCTAACAACTCCTATTTCTGTCACCTAGAGCAAATGACAAAACCTTTTGAGTCTCTGACTCTTCATCTGGGAGATGTGTGGCATAAGCTCTACCTCTTTGGGATTTTATGAGATATAAAAGAGATAACTAGGTGCTTGAAATGTTAAAGGTTATTTTTCAAGCTAAAGATTGTGACAAAACATTCATAAAAATGTGTCTTCTACACAACATCTACAGCCTGACTCAGGACCACATCAGAACCTGGGTTTTCCAGATTTGAAGGAATTCAGTCCCTTGGATTTCACACACACACACACAAACACACACACACACACAAACACACACACAAACACACACACACACACACAAATGTATTTAAGAGATTTTTCTTTGAAGTCAGAGACTTGCATTATAGTCCTAGCCTTGCCACTAATAATCTGTGCTATCTTGGCCTTGGTAAAATATATTTGTTGAGTGTCTAGAAGTAATATGCCACAGCAGTGTGATAAATGCTGGGGATAGGATGTTAAAAACGATAAATGCATTCCCTTATACAGCCTGCTTACATATCCTCATCTATGAAATGAGTGGCTTAAATTAAATATCTTTGCTCCATTCAAGAGCCAATTATATATGATTCATAAACAGCACATGCTTTACCAGAGCTGATCTTGATTTTTTGAGTTAACACTGAACTACCAGGAAGAAAGAATAGTTATGCATATAAACCTAAGGCATGAAGTTGTACCTGGGCTTAAGGCAAAAATTTGTGATGATATATGTTAATTATATAAAAGGAGGGGAACAGACAACTGGGAAAAAAGAAGGTCAGAAGCTAAAGAAACTACTATGCATTATTATCATTGCACTATTGTCCACACTATCCTTAAATCATATTTCAAATGAGTCTATTTCTGACACACTGTCTCTCTCCCCTTGCTGATTACTATCAAACTTAACAGTCTTCCTCTTTCTATTCCTTGACCCCACTGATCTCACTTCTGCCTTTGTGCCTAGGAACATGCTGTTTCCTCTTCTAGATAAACACTTAGCAGATCTTTACTCAGGTGACTCCTTCTAATGGGTTAGGTATCAGCTTAAACATCTTCATTATCTTCTTATGACCTAATGTAAAGTAAATTTTTGATCATTATTTCAAAATCTGGTTTAATTTTATTCATAGCACACAACAGGTAGTGGTTGAAGTTTTCTTGTTACTTATTGCCTGTATTGTACATAATTTGCTCCTCACCATGCACATAATACATTTTGAAAATATAAATTCAATGACAGCAGAGTCTCATTTGATTTTTTTACTGCTGTATTCCAGATGCATAATGTCATCACTCACAAATAGCAAGTGCTCAATAAATATTTACAGACTGAATGTATAGTAGAGTGAGTGAAGATAGGGGTAGGTTATGTGTGTGTGTGTGTGTGTGTGCACACATGTATGTGTATCCCACATTTTCAGGGAAGGGAAAATGAAATATAGTTAATACTCATTATTTGCATTTTCTGTATTTGCAAAATCAATACTCGCAGTGCTTTCATCGTAAATTGCCAGCATGCGCAAAGCGGTAAAAAATTTGATTCACCCAATGGACACATTCCTAGCTGAGGTCTAACAAGATAACACTCTACCTTTTTATTTCAGCTCTCATACTGTAAACAAGTATGCTTTTAGTGGTATAATTAGTGCCACATTTTTCACATTTTGTGCTTTTTCTTGGTCATTTTGCTTTTTAAAATGATCCCTAATACATTGCTAAAGTGATATCTAGTGTTCCCAAGTGCAAGAAGCCTATGTTGTGCCTTGTGCAGAAGTGTGTGTTAGGTAAACTTTGTTCAAGCGTGAGTTACAGTACCTATTAAAGAGCATTGATGGTTTTATCCTTAACTAAATACATACAGATTTTAAAGATCTCTGCTAAGAAGTGCTGAAGAAAACATCTAATTCTGAAGTCATAAAAAGTTCAAATTAACTGCTCCAAAAAAGAATACAGAAGTTAGAATGCTATTTTAAGTGTTTTCTTCATCATAATTTAATACCATTAATCAATTTTAAAAGTCCCCTTTCACAAAAATAAAATACTAATAATAGTATCTTTGTCCAATTTGCCAGTCCATTCAGGCTTCTATTTATGAATTTAGGACTATAGGTAGGCCTAAAATAATTTTTTTTTTTGGAAAATGACAAAAAAATAGAAATAAAATCTCAACAAGCCATTATATAATTGGAAACTTTTTCTATACAGAAGATACTTACATGGTCACAAATGAAATGAATTTGCATATATGTTCTCTTTTTAAAATGTAAAGTTTAACACATCCTTATTCATATGGAAAATTTTCAGTAGATTTTGATGTCATTTCTTATGAATGGGTATTTAAAAAGATGAGTATAAACATGATTTTTCCTAATACATGTGCTCATATTTTACTATATGACATGATATTCCAGAAACAAATTGAACTTAGATATGAGCTGTAAAACTCAAAATTAAATTGCAGTAGAAATTAAGATATTTTTATGAAATAAAGCCATATTGTGTTAGAAAAAATTTATCTTCTTCTGAGCCCTAAGCAAGAAAGCTAAATTTAGCAGTATAACATTATGTTGTCTTCAGTTTATTTATGTTTTATGGTAAATATTTCCAATAAACCATATGGCTATGCAATCTTTGTTTTGTAGGCAAAATTGGTTTATTCTTTTAATTATATTGATTTATTATTCCAATAAAATAGTATGCCAATTCAATAATCAGTGAAATCAATCAAAGACTGATTTGGGAACTATTGCAAGGGACTGAAAATCACTGAACAGTCCTTTAAGGAGAAAATAATTCAAAGACTCATAGAAATGAATGCTAGCTGTTTGACAGAGTTGACAGGTAAGTTCAGTGAACATTACTGAACTACATATTCAATGTTGAACTTCTGTTTAGAATAGTCAAAATGGAATTTTTGAATTCAGTTTGTCAAAGGATTTTGTGACTTAAAACAGATTTATTAGGTATATAACATCTGGCTTATATTATTCCAGGAGTTCTAATAAAGAAATGGACATGTTTCATGATTTAAATTGCAAAATTCTACAGTAAAAAGAAAATATATCTCTACTTGCTACTATATTTCATGCAAAACAATTTTCATCTAATATCGATTATAAAATTGATCTCTTTACATACACACCAGTTCTTTGAAATTTGGAAATTGAACAAAAATTTAAGAATATTTTTTCAGTCAGAACTCAATTCTATTTATGTTTCTAGGGGAAAAGATTAAGTTCCTTTCCTTAGAGCTTTTATTTTATTTAAATTTGTTATTTCTTTCATCTTTTTTCTTTTCTTTTTCTCTTTTCTTTTACTTTTTCTCTCTTATTTTTCTCTTCTCTTTTCTTAGTTCTTCTCAGAACTGGATACAGCTGAATAAAAACTCTGATAATGTGTGACTACAATTAAAACTAAGATGATCCATGAAGTAACAGAGAATGGAAACTTAAATATTTGGGAATTTGCTCATCACTCATTTTTTCCACTGGCCAATTCCTCACTGCCTAAATAAGCGTCCTCCAGTGGCTAACAGCCCCTGATTCTACACTAGACAATATTAAATAGGCATAAATTGATGATCTAATTTGGCTTCACTGTTTGATAGATATAAAAGAAGTCTAGCTGCAGCCAGAAGTCTAGCTGTAACTTGCTCAGTTGTTTCTTCTATTATAAAGCAGCTGTGCAATGACTTATACTGAGGCAGTTTTGGTACATAAAACTCTGCACTTATGCTCATATCAGTTATTTGGTCAAGACCAAATAGCCAAGAGAATGATGAATGCATCAACCAGAAGTTTGGGAAGAAACTCAGTTAATACATGGTAAAAGATAGGTGTTATGAGTCATTAATGTGATGATCGTAATGTACACACATCTGTTATGGATTTAATCGTGTCTCCCATAAAAGGCATATTCAAGTTCTTGATCTGTGTTCCCATGAGTATGAACCCATTGTCAACTGGACCTTTGAAGATGCTATTGTTAGTTAAGGTGTGGCTAGGATCTACAATGTTTGAATCAGGTTGGACCTTGATCCTTAAGACTGGAGTCCTTATAAGCAAAGGCAATTCAGATTCAGTAAGTCAGTAGAAGCCAGAAGTAAAAGGAGCCATCAAGAGAGATCACCATGTGATAGAGGATTACCATTACCTGAATGCTAGAGATTTTGAAAAAAGCATGGCCTTATCAACACCCTGATTTTGGGAATAAATCCCAAAACTGTGGGAATAAATTCTTGTAGTTTAAGCCAACCAGTGTGTGGTATTTGTCAGAACAGCCCTGGCAAAATAAGACAAAGCCCTATTATATCTTAGGAAAGAGTTTACTTTTTCCAAATTCACGATACTAAACACACTTAAATTTGGAAATGGAAAACTGGGACAGATGGGCATTCAATCTGTATGCAAAGTAAGAAAATGTCAATGTAATAAGAGAAAGAGTACCTGCCAATAACTCATACTCTAGCTTTCCCTATGTTGACTAAACACAATGAATATTAAAAATGTTAATTGCTCTATAATACCAATTATACTAATTAAAACAAAACAGCAAAAACAATAGCAACAAATAAAAACATGCCCTGAATCTCATATTAAGAGTGCTGATGACTGTGTTTTTAAATAGGTTGCACAACTTGAAGCTACTTTGAGTGATGTGTATGAAATGGGTGTTTGGGGAAGATACTATTCTTATTACATTTTAGAAATCTGAATGATTTAATATCTTCAGGCCTGGACTAACTCCATGATTCAGACCAAGTGGATTAGACTAATGCCAAGTCAGTAGGCAGTGTTTCCAAGGGCAGCAAGCCATGCCTTCTATCCAAAGGACATAAAATATGGATTAACCTATGCACCAACAAATAATACTAGATGGTTCTCCTGAGTGGAATATTGAGAACATTCCCCAAATGTGTAAATTACTTACTTGTTTCTATGAAATATATTTCCTAAAAATATGTATTCCTTTATTCCTCCTGAGTTAACAACATAAAAGCAATACTGAACTCAGAAAATCAGTGTAAATTGCCAAAGGAGTTAAAAGTACCATTTGGAGTCTTCTTCCAAACATAGAAGGCAAACCAATGAATGGATTAATTCATGGTAAGTACCTAGTATTGACTTGTAAATATGTTAATGATAATCAGTTTGCTAAGACGTTAGTAAGAAGTATATTTATGTTTTTGTAAGATTGACTACAATTTTTACCCTCATGTTAGTGGAAAGAGATGCATATTTACAAATTGAACAGAAAGTTTAACTCCATGCTATCTAAAGGCCTTTTAAATAATACACATAACAATAGCAATAGTAATTGCCATTGCAATATGATTCTATTCCATTAAAATTATGTATTTTCTAAAGTTTGTGGATGTTGCTATATCTACTCTTTGTGTTGTCTTCATTTCAGTGGTTCTTCAAAAGTATCATACAATAATTAGGGGAAAAAACACAGCATTATATTAATCCATATTCATTGCATTACCTCAAAATCAATACAGGACATTTTTATTAATACTCATTGTGTTCACTAAGAAACACTGTAAGAGGTACTTAAATGTTTAGACAAACAAATTGCAGTATATGTAATAGACAATCATTCCCCTCTTTCTCTTTTTAAACAATACACCAATTTTCATTTGGTTGTTCATGCTTCTTCCTCAAGCTCTTTGTCTTCAGAAAAGCTGACTCCATCCAGGTAAGAGTAAGCCCGAGTTTTTAAAAGGTAATCCTTCCCGCATTACTTTATTGATTTAGGAACACAAGCCAAGCCAATCAAGTACGGCATTCCCTTGTCCACAATTAGACATCAAAAACAGTGACAAAACAATTACATGCCACACTTAGAACTCATATAAAGAGAAGTTTGATGGAACTTCTGGAAGAAAATAGGTTTCCTTACTTTTCAAAAAAGCTATTTGATGAGACAACCTAAACATGGAGACCATACCCAGAAGCGGGATAAGCACACTTGAAGCCAGCTCGGCTTCTATAATCTGCAGTGATGGAAACCAAAGGAAGATTTCGGTGCTTAAGTCAAGTTTTTGGTGGCTTGAAACTTGTAGCATTCTAAGTGATTTTCAGTGTTTATGAATAGAATTATTTTTATACTTTGACAATTGAGTAATAATACATAATCTACTCTTTTAGAATTGTTTTTCATTCATTGTAGAGCTAGCTTGTGTAAAATAATCTGCTTATTGGTTAACACACTTGGCAGAAAGCTATAGCTGAAACTAATGCACAATGCTAGACGTGCATAGAAATTAATCCCTGTTAGGGGTCACTTGATATTGTGGGACAGGGTTTGAAAAACATATATGTGGGTGTCACAAATATTAATTCCTTGGCTTGTTAAAGTTAAAATCAAAACATTAAAAGGTACTGTTGTGGCAAGGGAGTCCACCTTAAATGGAAACCCTACAGATTGCCTTAAAACTAATCTTTGCCAACCTTTGCACCTCCATTAGAATTCTCTTTGAGAAGATGGTTAAAAAGCACATGAAAAGACACTTAACATCATTAAGGATCAGGGAAATGCAAATCAAAACCACAATGAGCTATCATTTCACACTGACCAGAATGGCTACTATTAAAAAAAAACAAAAATAAAAATAATGAAAAAAACAAACAAACAGAAAATTACAAGTGTTGGAGAGGATATGGGGAAATAAGAACACTCATTCATTGCTGGTGGGAATATAAAATAGTGCAGCCACTGTGGAAGACAGTTTGGCTATTCTTCAGAAAGCTAAGCATAGAATTACCATATGATCCAGCAATCCTTCTACCCAGTACACATGCAAAAGAATTGAAAGCAGGGACTCAAACAGATATTTGCAAACTGATCTTCATAGTGGTTTTATTCACGATTGCCAAAAGATGGAAGCAACCCAAGTGTCCGTCCACTGATGAATGGAGAAATAAAATGTGGTGTATACATACATTAGAATATTATTCAGCATTA
Source organism: Choloepus didactylus (assembly GCF_015220235.1). Classification (NCBI taxonomy): domain Eukaryota; kingdom Metazoa; phylum Chordata; class Mammalia; order Pilosa; family Megalonychidae; genus Choloepus; species Choloepus didactylus. The sequence continues at coordinate 43,818,766 of NC_051319.1, read as the reverse complement.
AAAAGTAATGAAGTTCTGGTTCATGTGACAATATAGATGAACCTTGAAGACATTATGTTGTATGTAATAAGGATAAATATTGTATGATCTCACTGGTAGGAAATAATTAGAATAAGCAAACTCATGGAGTTAGAAACTAGAATACAGGTTACCAGGGGCTGGGTTGATGGTAGGGATTGGGGAGTTAATGCTTAATTTGTACAGAATTTCTATTTAGGTTGTTGTAATGCTTTAGAAATGGATGGTGGTGACAGTAACACAGCATTGTGAATTTAATTAACAACACTGAATTATATATGTGAATGTGGTTAAAGGGGGAAGTGTTAGGTCATGCATATGTTACTAGAATAAAAATTAAAAGATAAAACTTGGACTGTACATCACAGTAAACTCTATTGCAAATGATGGGCTATAGTTTATAGAACAATTATAAAAAATTTTTTTCAAGAATTAAATCAAATTTACCACACTAATGCAAGGTGTTAATAATATGGTTGTATATGGGAAAAAAAATATGTCCTAATATAAAGTATGGACTACAGTTAATAGTACTTAACTTTTCATCCACTTTAACAAAGATACCACACTAATGCCATGTTAATAATGGGGGTATATGAGAACACTATATTTTTTAGATGATTTTTCTGTAAACCTACAACTTCTCTAATTAAAAAACTGAAAAAAAGACAAAAATAATAACTACACTAACTGATTTCACTTTAAATTCATGACTATTAACTTTAAGTGGCCCTCAATGCTGCCCTGCACCAACACTTTTATTCTCCTAGTTCACTTATTCTTGTTATCTCTCCTCAGCTTTTAATACCTATTCTTTCACCCTTTTTTTCACTTGATGATCTTGATCACTATTTCAATGAGATAATAAAAGCAATCAAAAGGAAATCTTACTAGTACCCCCCCATTTACCTACTCTCTACCTATAGCTCTGTTTTCTCTGAAATTACTGTGGATAAACTATTCTCCTAGCAAAAGCAAAACCCTCCACTTTCACAACAGATCCCATATGTTTTCATCTTTTTAACAGCATCCTCTGGAAAATTCTCATTTCTTCTGAGTCATAATTCTCAATAGCATACAAACACAATGTTATTTCCCCCATCTGAAAAGTGAGAAGTAAATAAATTGAAAAGTTCAATCTCGTTTGACTTCATTTTCCTTTCTAAATACTAACACACTTCTCTTCTTTTCTTTATTGTTCCCTGCCCTTACCAAAATTGAGTATATCAATTACTCTATTCCTTGTACATTAAAAAACCCCATGGTCAATTCTCACTCCCCATCTTTCTTGATAAAATAGGAGTGCTTGACAAAGTTGGTAACACTCTTGTCCTTGAAATTCTTTGTTTGGTTTCCAGAATACCACATAACTCTTATTTTTCTTCTGCCTCACTTGTTACCTATTTTCAGTTTCCTCTGCTAGATCCTCCTCATAGCTCCAAGCTCCTAATTTAAAAATATTCCAGGGCTCAATCCTTGGAATGCTTCTCTTGCCTATATGCCATCTTTGGATCAGTCAGGCTTTTGGCAGGCACATTCAAAGGGTTGATTGAAAAAGAATTCAAAGGAGGGATTATTTACAGAGATAGGATGAAGGCAATCATTAACAGATGATGAAGCACACAGGTACTAGCTCCAGCAGGAAAGCCTTATATGCATGAAGAGGCACGGCAGGGAATGGTGCTAATAGATTCCGTAGGGTGCTGGAGCTGTGAAAATGGGATAGTGGTGTGCTGGAGCCAGCTCATACTGGCTAACAAATCCAATGGTTAAAATTCCAGGGATTTAGCAAACTTCTTGCTAAACACAGCTATTATTAAAAATTAAATTATATAAACTTACAATCAAAGGAATTATATTAACATTAAAGGAAAAGTACTCAAAACTTAAACTTCCTAATTATTTTATTATATTTTCCTACTACCTTTGCCCTTATGATAATTTATGTCTGTTTTGGCAAACATAACACAGACATATACATCTGTATGAAGTATAGAAATACTGTACAAACACCAACTCAGCCATGGTGTGACTATTTACACCATAGGAATTGGAAAATCCTTTTTTCCCCAAAGAGCCAGTTGTTCAACAATTAAAAGCACACTATTAAACTGAGGTCAACAAATAGGATCTGTGGCATAGAGAGACAACCATACCCAAGGTTGTGGAGAGGTAGGGACAGAACAAGGAAGGCAGGAGAATTATTGCCCTAAATTTTCTTTCCTCAAATCCTCTATGTCCTGCCAATTCCTCCAATGGCCAAATTCTATTGTAAGCCTCAACTTTACTCCCTGGAAGATTATTTCCTAGAGAATAAAGTAGAGCAGAAAAGGATGCATAATGATTCCAAAGGGGTAAACAGAATATCTCTTGGTGATCTCACCTCTCTTGCCTGAAATTTTATCTATTCTAGAGACTCCTAATTTCATATCTTGAATTTATACCATTCTCTTGAACTCCAGAAACATACATCCAACTGTCTATTTGATATGTACACTTGGATGTCTAATCAATATATTGGACTTAACATATTCATAACTGAGTTTTTGATCTTCCAGTCCAAGTCTATGCCCCCACAGTCCCCACCCCTACTCCAATCTCGGTTAATGGCATTTATCTTCACCTACCTGCCAAGGTCACAAGCCTTGGTGTCATCATTAAAAATTATATTCCTTTTTCACCCCAGAACTAATCAAACAAATAATTTTATCATTTCTATATTCAAAAATGTATTCAAAACATGGTATTTCTGACTAAATCCTTAGTTTCCGTCTTGTCCCCATCTTTCTCCCTCCAATAGACAATTGAAATGGCTTACTCTTTCTTCTCTCTGCTTCTTCACAGAGCCCTTTTTTGAGTAGTCTTACCTCTGTAGCCAGAATTAAAACAAGTCAAATAATGTCACTCTTTGATAGGTAGAATTCTGAGGTACACCCTAATATTCCCAGTCCCTGGCATGTGCATACCTTCTCCAAGTTATTCAAGCATACATGAATCTAAGTGCTGTTGTAAAGGGATTTTGAAGATGTAATAAAAGTCCCAAATCAGTGGAACTTGATATTATCCTGGGTGGACCTGCCTAAATGGGTAAGCACTTGAAAGGGACTGGCTTTTCCTCAGTAAAGAGATTTGAAGCAGGAAACAAACTTGATCAGAAGTAGATTCTCCATTGTTGGCTTTGAAGAGAAAGGGGGCTACATGGCAAGAAATGTGGGCAACCTCTATGAGCTGAGAGCAGCCCCCAGATGACAGCCAGAAAGAACAATAGGGACTTCATTTCTACTACAGCAAGAAACTGAATTTTGCCAGCAATGGAATGACCTTAGAAGTGGATTCTTTCCTATATCCCTGCCAACACTTTTGATAACAGTTCTGTGATACCCAGAGCAGAGAGTCACAATGTGCTTGAACTTCTGATCTACACAATTGTGAACAAATGAGTTTTGTTTTAAGCTGCTAAGTACGTGGCAATTTGTTTATGTAGCAATAAATTACTAACACACTAACCATCTGATGTTTTCTCCTATCACTGAGTCAAAACCATTCTTCCTAAGGGCCTACTACTTCCTTCAAAATTGGCCCTCTCAGCCCTAAAGCTTTCATACAAAATCTCTTCAAGAGTTTATTCCTTCCCCAAGTTCATTCCAGCCAAAATTGAATATTTGAAATTTCCTACAGAAGAAATGTGATTGCTCATCTCACTATCAGTGAATTTCAGCTTACCAGTAGAATGAAAACTGCTGATCACATCATGCTAGCATTGACTACACAAATCTATCCTGGCCAGCCGAAAATACATACTTGGAAGGTTTACTGGGACCCTGCTGGCCACATTGTAAGGACAGTAAAAAGGGAAATTCATTGATTGATAAAGAGGACTGGATTGGAAATCAGGGCATCTCTCATTCTAGTTCTGGTTTTCTCATCAATTCTCTCTCTGTACTTGAGGAACATGCTTAACATCTCTGTGAAATCAGGAGTTTGGAATAACAGAGATTTTAAACTGGCATTTCTTATTTTTGTTTTGTTTAGTCCAAAATTGAGTAACTGCTCATAAAAGGGTCTGGATTTCTAGCTTTTCTTGAAAGCAGTCAGCAGATGCTGAGTCCCTGGGTTCCCATTCCTTCTGCTCGTGGCAACAATCAACTGCACTGAACATGGTTTGCCCTCAAAAGAGGTGACCCTCTTCCATTATCACAACCCTGACTCTCTGGAGTGAATTAGGACCCACTTCACTCATTTTCATTACTTGCTCGCCCCTGTATATATTTCTATGGTCCCTTTCTGATATAAAATTTTATGTTTTGTATGATGTATTTTTTGTGATCCTACTATGACCTCCTATTTCGGCAGATCACACAGCTGGTATATATTACTTCTCAAGTTGAATCCTTTGTAGTCTGTACTGGGAAATTACTCAAGCAGAAGAAAAGGTATTAACTGGATTTGAACATATTTTATTGGGGCTGGACAAGAGGTAGTTTGGCTCTGGTAATGAATGGGTAATGACATGAGGTCTTGGATTAATAGATATGACAGTCAGTGGGGCCAGAAGGCAAAGAGAGGGTCATTACCCACAGTCTAACATTCAGCCTACGCGGTATGTGAGTGTAGAAAGCAGGGTAATGGGACCACTCTAGCAAGGGCAGGAGGCGGTCTATTGTGATGCAAGTTTCAGCTCAGCTGTGTGCCTCAAGCCAGCCTTGTATCTCTCAGGAATGTTATTATGAACCATGGGGTTAAACTGCTATGTGGAGCTTGATTGAAAATTTAGTATTGGTTTTTAAAATACTAATGAAAACTGTAATTCAGCCACTGAGGTTTATAGAAATTACTGGCATTTTCTTTTTAGTTTGTGAAGAGGTAGGGAGTGAGGTTATCTAATTCAGTACTTGATCTCTGTTTAGGGCAATGGTGATGAGAAAATCCCAAAGATGATAAAATAGGAACTAAAATAGCATTTCATTATTAACAAATATTCTTCCTACTTTCAGTTAATGCACATACATATTCAGCTGTGGGGGTGGTTAGAAAGAAGTGGTAATCATATTTCATAGGAAGAAACTTACGGCACTTAGTGTTATTTCAGTTATAAAAATGAACATTTTCCTACAAATTCCTAAAATGCTGCTACTACTGTTGTTCTACCATCCATTTCCCACATAGCTACCAGACTAATTTTAAAACGTAATTCAGTTCATGGCACTCCCTTGATTAAACAGTTATATTTATACTCAATGCATTTAGAATAAAATCTAAAGCCCGTTGCCATGAATTAAAAACCCATGGGTGTTTTTCAGTAGGGCTGGGGTGGTGGTGGTTCTGTTTACATTTTGAGTAGAACAATTCTGCATTGCTGAGAGTAGGTCCCTTGCACTGCAGGGTGATTAGCCTCAGTGGACCCTGGGCATTAATGCCAGCAGACCCCACCCTCATTCAACAATAATTTCCAAATATCCCCCAAGTGGCATGGTGGTGCATGCCCCAGGTTGCAAATCACCGGAAGAAGGGGGATCTGACCCTGACATCCTGTCTGATTTCATCTCCTATATTCTGTCTTGCTTTTCAGACTCCTTTTTTATTTAATTAAATTCCTCACACAACAAAGTGTGTCATGTCATGAGAATTTTATATATATATGTATGTATGTATACACATACACACACACACACACACATATATACATGCATTTTAAACTGCTTTTCACATGGGAGGTTAATTTCCATCCTTTGAGAGTAAGCTAAAATGCCATTTCCTCAGAGAAGACTTCCCTTGACTCTCCTTTCTAAACATACCCAATTTCTCTTCAGCCCTCTGTGTGACATCTCTTTGTTGACTTCTGTCTTTGCTTTTAACAAAATCGAAAGCAATATGTTTGTTTGTTTACATTTTTACTGTCTTTTTTCCTGCATTAGAATACAAGCTGTTTGGGAACAGGACCTTTATATTTCTATATTCTATCCCATGGAATGTAACAAGTTTTCTCTGCCCCCACCCTCTCTCCCTCTCCTCTTTCCTTTTTCCTCTCTATACACACACAAACACGTGTGCGCACACACACACATGCATACCTCTTTATTTTTTATTTATATTTTAAACAAAGGCTGGTGTCTATCAGTGGAAAATGTTTCTTGTATACTCAAATCCCATTTTAAAGAAACAGTGCACTTTCATTAGGAAAGCTTAAAATGGAACTTCAGGTGAAATTTATAATATTCTAGAGCAGCAATTCTCATATATTGACTCTGAAGACTTTGTGCTCCCTTTCATGTAAACAAGGTTCATTCAAGCCTTGTAATACTTGTAGGGGAATATTATTATTCTGAGTTCACATACCACAGGGTTCATGTGACTTCTTTGAATAGTACTGATTACAAATACAGAGCCAGTGTCCCATGCAGTTACTTCCTTCATGAAAAAGGAATACACAATGCCCAATTCATTCTTCTGTGGTTACTCCCCCTTCCACCCATGAAGGGAATTTGGGAATTTCAATAAGTAACTCATCAGCCATTTAACAGTTTATATAGCAAGGTTTAGCTTTATGTTGGTGTTTTAGTTTCCTAGGCTTCTCCCAACAAATACCATGAAATGGATTGTCTTAAATAATGGAAACTATTATTTCCATTATTTAAGACAGTTACAGTTTGAGAAAGCTTACAGTTTTGAGACTGTGAAAATGTCCAAATCAAGGCATCATCAAGGCAATGCTTTCTTCCCAAAGACCAACTGTTGGTGATCCTTGGCTCTTCTGCTACTTGGCAAAATACATAATGGCATCTCCTGGTCTCTCCCTTCTCTTCTGGATTTCACTGATTTCAGCTTCTTGCTTCTGTGGTTTTCTCTCTTTGTCTGAATTTCATTCTTTTATAAAGAACTTCAGTAAGAGGATTAAGAACCATTCTGACTGATGTGGTGCTTTGGTTTGTTAAAGCTGCTGAAATGTGATATACTAGAAATGGGTTGGTTTTTAACAATGGGTATTTATTAAGTTCCAAGTTACAATTCTAAGGCTGTGAACATGTCCAGATTAAGGTATCAACAAGAGTATACCTCTCTGAAGAAAGGCTGGTGGCATCCAGCATTTCTCTGTCAGATAACAAGGCATGTGGCTGGTGTTTGCTGGTCATTCACTCCAGGGTTTCATTGCTTTCAGCTTCTGATTCTCTGAGCTTCTCTCTGAGCATCTGTAGGTTCTCTCAGCATCTTTGGGGTGTTTCTCTCTCTCTAAACTGTCTCTGCCATTTATCCTCTCATAAAGGACTCTAGTAAAGGATTAAGAACCACCTTGAATGAGCTGGGTCACATCTCAATTGAAACAACCTAATTAAAAGGTCCAACCCACAATAGATCTGCACCCACAAGAATGGATTAAAAGAACATGGCCTTTTCTGGGGTACATAACAGCTCTAAACTGGCACAGGTGGGTCACACCTTAACTGAAGTACCCTCATAAAATGTCCTATTTACAATGGGGCTAAACCTATAGGAATGGATTAAATTTAAGAACATGTTTTTCAGTGGTATATATTGCTTCAAACCACCACCGTCTGTGTTTTAAAAACATATATATGTAACTATGCACTATTTGTGGAGATATTTTGAAATTATATGAAAATAACTTAACCAATTCACAATTTCCTGCAATGCTGGCAATTTCCCTCTCTTCTAGATTCAGTTTGAGGTATATAATCCATAAGATCTACAAAAGCTGTAAGTTATTTCTACTTTTATAATATAGACTCTAGAGAATAAACAGAGAATATTTTACCAAAAATAGAAATATTACTGGTAATATAAATTTTAAGTCTTATAGGCACACTATTTCTCCTTTATTAAGGATTACATTCTTAAAATATATGTGTATTGGTGTTGTGACATCAATCCATGTTCTCTGTTTAACACACCTAGCTCATGGATATTATTTTTAAAAATTTTGATGATGCTGTGCAACTTATAAAACAATTTCAAATACATTATCTCATTTAATTCTCACAACTTCAAGTGTTGTATAGTCAGAGAAGCCATTATTAAATACATCTAATCCATGATTCGTATTATGGCAAGTCTTTTGATTTCAGGCTTCCTCTTCTTGCTCCAACCCACCACTACAGAAGAGCCTTTAAATGAAATTATATCTAAAATAACTATATCCATGACTATTATTGCCAAAATACTTAAGCTTTCCTAATATATGACATAAAAATTGATAATAAGTTAAGGTGACTGTATGTCTCAATATGCCCAAAATGTCCCAGTTTATGCCTGTTTGTTGAGTGTTCCAGAGCTCTGACTGGTATATTATCTGCCTCACTCTCTTTCACTTTCAAATGTATTCTTGCTTGGACCATATGTATATGATGGTTATATTATACAGTGGAATGTTTGATGAGAAAAATGGAAAGGAGTGCTTTTTTATGAAAAGCAAATGATATAAGGTGAAGTAAAAATAAGCAGTAGAAAAAATGAAGATGATTTACAGTTTCTGTTTAAGAAAGTTCAAGCTAAACCATACTTGAAAAGCCCTATCTTACACAACCAGTGTACATCTGGCAGATAATCCATTCAGCTAGTGATCTGAGCAGCACAGTAGGTCAATGTTTACTCAAGGCTGTATTACTTTCAATCAATGTGTTAGAAAGCTTGCTCCCTTCAAGTCCAATCCTCTTCTCTCAGCCCTTTGTTCAAAGCAAACTTACTTGTCAAAAAATTAAAGTCAAAGCCATCAGGGTCAGGCAAAGGGGATTTTACTACTGCTTAGAACTTCAGTGAGAATTCCAAAGACTGGGCTAGACTCCAGAAACCTGTTGTGGAATGATCACAGACGGGCCTGTCAGATCATCTTTGTTCTCTGCTCCTAAAGCAGAACTGATAGCAGTGCTTCACAGTTACTTTACAAGGATGAAAAGAAGGTATGGGATAGGAAAAGAGGTAGGGACCATATGGAGATTTTCCTCCCATTGTATAAGAAGCCTAAAGTGCCTGTTCTTCATGCAGAGCATTCACGTAGTTGCTGAGAATTCTAGCGAGTTTTCTATCCATCATGCCTGCCCCCTACCTTGGTTAATTGAAGTGGACCAAAGGGGGCATATTCCACTCTGGCAGACTGTTTTTTGCCAGAAGATATAAGTGAGCAAATTAAAATGGACCACTTTCAATAACTTCAGAAGCTAAGAAAATGATGTAAAGAGACCCATTGATACTGCAGATCTGAAAATAGCAAGAATCACATTAGATTAAAAGAGATGTTTATAAAACATTGTCACAGCCCCTCCAAGCTGCACAGCTTCTATCAACAATTTTGAACATGTGAAAATAAAGCTAATGGTAAGTCCTAGATGAAATCTGAATGCAGTTGAAATCATTCAATTCTATTTACCATATTTCCTTCCAGGATCCCTTATTCTCCTCTATTTCATATAGTCCCTACTTTTTTCCCCTGGAAATTTTAAAGTCATTGACTCCTACTTTCCACCATTTTCACCACATTTAATAGCCATCAGACCCATTTCCAAATGCAGTACCTCATGAATCAAGTAAGTTCCTAAGAAATTAGATGGAACAATCAAGAAAATGTTTAGCCATTTTTTTTTTTTTTTAGTATCTACTTTGTCCCTGATGGGTTTCTTTAAGATTATTTAATCTCAAAACAACCCTGTGTTTAGATATCATTATTCTCAATTTATAGATGAACTAACTAATGCTCAAAGAGGTTTACTATTTGCCAAATCATGTGGTAACTGACTTGATACTGTCATTTTAGTTATCTTTCCCACTCCTTTCACAAAGAAAGTTTACCAGACCTTCCTGATTTATTTAGATCACTGGTAATTAGGAAGCAAATCTAAAATTGTAATTTTTTAAATCAGAAATACCTATTTAACTTAATTTAGTAGTTAACTCTTGGAGAAAATTGTGCCCCCTCCAAAAAAATAAAATAAAATTCAGTAAAGTTCAGTCATTGTGTCAAATAATAAGAAATATTTAGCGAGTCAGGAAGACTTTGGGCTTCCAAAAATCCCTTGATATATTTAGCTTTCTTTTTAAATATCTTAAGAGTATAGTTTGCTAAGATTTTTGGACATTAGTACATGATAAAATTTACTTTCTAAAAAATAAAATGAGGGGAAAGTTTAATTTGATCCTAAACCATTTTAAAGATTGCATATGTTCATTCAAGTTAAACTCTTGACTATAAAACAATCAAGTTTCCCTGAAATAGAGAGAAATATTAATTCTTTTGTATGAGACAGTGAGCTATGCTATCACAAAATATTTTTTTCTGCACCAATTATTTTAAAAATGCAAAACTTCAAAGAGTCTTTACCATGACATGCTTCACACCTTGTCTTGATGTCTGAGTTCTGAGAAAAGGCAACTCCCATTGGAGAAGACATTTCTGTTGCACTTCTTTCTTTAATGCTGTCATGGATGATCAGAGATAATAAAAAAGTATTTACCACATTATATGCTTTCCATTATGATAGAACTTTTCTACTTGAAAATTATTGAGCATCTGTGAGTTCAACTGCATTCCAGAAACTGTACTTTTCTAAACCATCTTCATTACTTGGTTGTAAAGGGTATATTCCTTGTTGTCTGCTTTTCATGTGATACTTGTACACAGGTTTTGAATTTTACTCTGAGAATTGATTTTTTTATATCAAACCATTTATATCTCTGAGATAACACTGAGATTATATACACACACATCCATACACATACACATGCACATGCACACATGCACACGCAGACACCCCAGAGCAACAGTGAGACTTATAACCAAGGCAAAGCTAATAAATGTGAAATCCTCTCTCCACACTCAAGATACCAAGGTAAGGAGGATACGTTTGAAAAATTGCTCTAATGCATCAGAAACATAAAAATCAATAAGCTATAAAAGCGAAAAAGCTTCTTCAATTTTGTCCCCTTATTGCTCAGTGTAGGTGGCCAGGGTCTGGAGAACACTCTAAGGTTGCAAAAATGCCGTTATACATCTAGTTGAGTATTGCAGACAATACTTGCAGCTTCATGAGGAAGGCATGAGTGTGCATTTGCCAAACAATAGGGAGCTCTGAATAGCCTCTAAGTTCTTGTTTGTTTGATTGAGAGCTAGAAAGTGTGCTTGAGAAATCAGGCAGTGGAGACTCTGTTTTTTGACACTTTTGTGTGAAAATAAACATGCCTGAAGAGCGTTTTCCTTTTTTTTCCTGCTATTTTCCGACATAAGACATGCAAGGTACTTTATATCAGTTCACATTATTATTAGACTCTGTGAAGGCAATAAAATGCAGTATCTCATACTAAATAAAGGCTGTGTCTCAATAATATAGGGTAAGAATAATCCTCTAGCCTTAAAATTTTAAAGTTATGTTTTTTCTATAACATGCTTTGAATCTTCTTAAAGATGTTGTGCAGATGAGTGATAGCATAATCATTCAATGCCACAAATGGCTGAAGAAAGTTATTTTAGCCCAGTGGTCTCCAAATACTTTGATCAAACGTCACTATTACTACAGTATTTTTGAGCATGTGCCATCAATATATTTTTTTAAAATAAATGTGTATAATGTATTAATAAATTATTTATGTTGTACATCTTATTTAACATGTGGAAATGTAAAAGGTGAGATAAAACATGAATATATGTATATAAAAGGTGAGATAAAACATGAATATATGTATATAAAGTAATTTTTATTTGTATTGTGAATGTAAAAATAAAGTTGTCAATCCTTACAGTTAAAAAAAAAATCTTACATATATCTTATTTAACATATGGAAATGCAAAAGATGAGATAAAACATGAATATATATATCAAAGTTCTTACATCCCCCTAAATATCTTGAATACTATCAGAGATATTCGCAACCTACTTTAAAGGTGTTCAGTGCTCTAGTTTGCTGTAAGACTACAGCCTTTTTCCATGAAAGCAATAAAAGGAAGAGGTCTTCATTTCCTCCTTTTCTTTACTTTTTCTTTAGATGATCCCAAGTAAATTAAATAGGTATATGTTTACAATATCCCTGACAATTAAGCAGAATCATCCTAAAAGCTTTCAAATTCTTTAATTATCAAATATAATTCCAGTATTTCAGTAGCCTATGATTCATTAACTCTCAGCATCCATTCCCATCTCTTTATAGTGTGCTGTCTTGTATTTCAGAGTTTAGAAATATATATTCCCAAGAATCCTTTTTGGCTAGAATTCTGAATGCAAATTAGATTTTGACAATTAGATGCATTCCACATGAGTTAAAGGAAATAGATAAGGCAGATACCAGCTCACTGATGATTTGGGCTATCTTCTTCTGGCAAGAAGGGTCATGGACATACGAGGTTTTTTCCACAGCAGAGTCCCAACCTCCTGTCATGAACTTCATGAGTGTTGAGAGACAGTGGCTGTGGATTCTTAGCCAGCTTTCTGGATTCCAGCTTTGATGCTGTGTTCTTGAACCAAATTGCTTCACTGTGGATTTCTTGATTCCCTGCCTTTCTGATAATGACAGAATTAGCAGATTCTTTGGTGAATCGGACCTGGGACATTCTTGGAGCCTAACATAAAACTCATCTCTGTTGTCCTTCCAATGTTTCTATATGTTCATAATTATCTGTATTAAATCAATTTCAATATAAAATGTCTCATGAAATTCTGTTTACTGAATCAATCCTAACTAAAACAAGCATAAAATATGCATATGACAACAAAAGAACCACAAAGTGGAACTGAGATGAGGTGTCAGCTAGCCCACCAACTTTGTCAACACAAGTCTCAAATCAAGAATGATTCAAATCTGTACATTAGTAAAATTACTGATTATTTGTCACGCAATTATGAGGTTGATTATGAATATTTGAAACTTCATGTTAAACTTATGAATACTTAGAGACTAGTGCTAGTTTAGATTAGAATTTGAAAGCCATGGCAGTCTTAATAAAAGAAGCACAATGTAAGCATATAAGAAATAAGACAGATGTGCTCATATATAACTTTCAGTTGCTATTTTATTCTGTTAAATTATATGCCAACATCTAACAACAGTTAATAGTGGAAAAGACACTTGGCCTGAAAATACATGAGTCCTATACATCATATAAAGAAATGATGTGCTAAGTTGATCTATCACCAAGGCTTAAAATTCCCATTCATTTGCAATTTCACCAGGCACCCTAATCTCCACTGTGAAAAATAGTAGTGAATATCTGGGTAGACTACATTCCTAAGTATATAGTTTAGAATTATATAGAGTCAAATATTGAGTACTTTATAAGTCTGAATAAGGTTTTGAGGAATTTATGTAAAATCAGTGATTTTAAAATGAACATAGAATCCACTGAATGTTACTAACTGCTTGGTTAAATTAATCTATTTTATTTAGGTAATTTGAGCAATCAAATGTATATTTTCTCCTTATTTAAAACAGAAATCAAATAAGATTCCTTTTTCTTAAATTTTAAATGTGTGTTCATGCCAAAGAGATGAAGAAAGATGTGTAGTTTGAATCTTAAATAATTGATAACTCTAAGAATACTTTATAAAATACACAAAACAAATACTATATCAAATATCCTGCAAGAGTTTTCAATGTTTTTCATGTCAATGAGAATATCAAATATTCTTATTGAAGTCATATACAGTATCTCTGCTGTCTGCAATTACTAGAAAAATAGAATGGAGAAAAATTTAACAGTGGCCACTGTTAGTTTTTACATTTACTAATGTATCTTCTTACATTAGCAAGAAGATCAGTGACAATCTTCTTAGGTTGTCACCATCTTCATAATTCAAATACCACATATTACCTCAAACTTTTCTAGCCACCCTTCTACAGTGTTCTTTAGAAGCTGATATTAATGTAATTGTAACACACAAAACACACGTGTGCATGTGCACACACACACACACACACATATAAATACTTCCAGGGTCAAACTCTTTGATTGGTAGAACAAAGTTTTACTAATTATGCCAGGGTAGAAGAGGATAACATACTAATCTTCAGAAGATTTCATAAAGTAAGCATGTTTCAATATTTCACTCTTTACCTAAATGTTTCATTCCCAAAAGATTCATTCGGAATCTTCTGCATCTGTTTTTCCCAACTCCCAGTCTCTTCAACACCTGGCCCACTGGGTTTTTTTGTTCATATAATTTCTTTAAGCTTTGTTCTACTCTGTTTTCATTTGTTATGATTTAGTGTTTTCTTGACTTCTTCACTTCTCCTTCAAACCCACTACTTCACTCAATACAGCCTGGGAAATCACTCATCTCACTCCTTAGAAAGCAGAATACAGGGGTGATTACAAATACCAATGATTTGCAATTTTTCCTTGTCACACATAGATGCTCAACAGTCACATAGAATTAATTGGTTTTGTTAATTAAGGAGAATTCAAATAGTCACTATTTAATTCATTGCAGAGCTCACAAAATTAGTGGTTAAAGTATGTCATGTTTACAGGCACTTGATAATTTCATCTTTGAAATAGGTATTTCCTCCTGAACATGAAACAGCATTATGTAATGTCACTGTATGCATATCTGCTAACAGTGGTTCTAACTTGGAACAGTGAAAGCCCTGGAGATAAATTTTCAAATATTTGGGATAGCACAGAATTAGTCTTAAGAGCTCTATTTTTAGACTCATCAAATGAAGAAAGTGTGGAAGAAGTGGTGTTAGTATGAACAAGTAACATTTTTTAAAGTGATTAGGAACATGTGATCAGTAGTATAAAGTATAAACTTTCAAGGTACAGTAAAACAAAATTATTAAGCATTATCTCCTTAAGTTGCACAATCCTGTTGTGACATCTTTTTCCTTGTCCTTCCTTTGATATCACCAATAATGCCCATTTTTGCTATATTTCACCTTTATAAAAATGAAAGAATTGACACACAGTTGGTGAAATTGACATTGAAATTTGTTTCCAGAGCCTGAATCCTCAGCACATTATCCAGCAGGTTTTAAATAAAAAGTCAATTGTTTACTTATATTACTACAACATATATATTTAATTAAATATTGATTACCAAAGTTGGCATAACAAATGTAAAAGGTTTTATTTTGACCAAGACTTAAAAATCAAAAAGATAGGTGGAAACTAAAAGCACCTGGACTCACTTAAATGAAGACTTTTAAACTTTGGTTCTCCATGAACCTAAAAAGCAACTTATCCCTTCTCCTTTGAACATTTAGAAATAAATGCTATTTAATCAATTAGCATTAAACAAAATAAATTAAGTACCTCCTAAACAGTCTTACTAAATTTTCAAATCCTATTTTTAGTCTAGACTCCCAAGAAGATAAAGAATCCTTTATTAGTCAGTACAGCATAATGGAAGGAGCCCATGTTTTGTTTTGTTTTTAATTAGAAAATGTGTAGGTATACAGAAAAATCATGCAGAAAGTATAGAGTTCTCATACACCCCTTTCACGTGCACACTTTTCTCTATTATCAACAATTTGCATTAGTGTGAAATCTTTGTTAAAATTGATGACAAAACATTATTATAATTATATTATTTACTATAATGCATAGTTTACAATAGGGTTCACTGCTTGTGCTGTACAGTCCTACGTGTTTTTTAAGTAATATATAATTAAAATCTCCCCTCTTAATAACATTCAAATGCAAAATTTAGTGGTACTAATTACATTTACAATATTTTGCTTCCATCACCAGCATGTAATACCAAAACTTTTCAATCACTCCAAACAGAAATCTGCACCAATTAAATATTAATTCCCCATCTCATACTGCCACTCTAACCCCTAGTAAACTCTATTCTAATTTCTGAAATTATGAATTTGCTTCTGCTAATTTTATCATATCAGGGAAATCACAAAAGAGTTTTTCTTTTCTTTTGTGTGTGGCTTTTTTCACTCTAAGTGATGTCTTCAAGGTTCACTCATGTTGTAGCATGTATCAAAACTTCATTTCTATTTATAGCCAAATAATATTCTATTATTTGTGTATAAAATATTTTCTCCATTCATCTATTGATGGACACTTGGGTTGCTTCCCTCTTTTAGAAATTGTGAATCATGCTGTTGTGAACACTCGTGTGAAGGTATTTCTTCAAGTCCCTGTTTCAATTCCTTTGGGACTTTACTTAGAAGTGGGATTGATGGTTCATGTGATAATTCTATATTTAGCATTCTGAGCAATTCCCAAATTATTTTCCACAGTGGCTGAACCATTTACATTCCCACCAATCATGAACCAGTGTTCCTATTTTCCTCTCCAATGTTTACTTTCCTTAAAAAAAAAAAAAAATAGTAGCCATTCTACTGGTGTGAAATTGTATCTCATTGTGGTTTTGATCTGCATTTGCCTACTGGGTAATATTGTTGAGCATCTTTTCACATGAATATTGGCATTTTGTATATCTTCTTTGGAAAAATTTCTATTCAAGTCCTTTGCCTAATTTTTAATTGTGTATTTGTCTTTTTGTTATTGAGTTGTAGGATTTCTTTAAATATTCTGGCTATTAAAACCTTATCAGATATGTGGATTCCAAAATTACTTCCGAATTTTTCTACTTTCATGATGATGTCCTTTGATTGAGGCACAAAAGCTTTAAAATTTGATGAAGTCCCATTTATCTATTTTTCTTTTGTTGCTTGTGTTTTTTTGCTGTAAAGTCTAAGAAAACAATGCTGTACACAACATTCAGAAGATGCTTCCCTATATTTCTCTAAGAGTTTAATAGTTTTGGTTCTTATATTTACGTCATTGATCCAATTTGAGTTAATTTTTGTATACAGTGTGAGGTAGGTTCACTTTCTCATTCTTTTGCATTTGGATATATGGTTCCCCAGAACCATTTGTTGACTTAATTATTCTTCCCAATTGAATGGTCCTGGCACCCTTATCAAAAATCTATAGGCCGTAGATGTGAGGGTTGATTTCTGAACTCTCAATAAGTCCATTAACCTATACACCTGTCCCTGTGCCAATAACATGATTTTTAATGCAATTTTATTGAGATATACTCCCACATCATATAAAAAGTACACATTGAGATATACTCACACACCATATAATCCATCCAAAGTAAATAATCAGTGGTTCACAGTATCATCATATAGTCATGTATTCATCACCACAATCAATTTTCAAACACTTTCATTACTCCAAAATAAAGAAAAGAAATATTAAAAAATTAAAAAAAGAAATAAAAACACTTAAACCATCCCATACGCCTAACACCCCCCTGTATATAAGTCATTATTTTATTACTTACCTGCCCATATACTGGTTAAACAGAGTGTCAGTCACTATCACATGTTCACACAATAAAAGCTATATAGGTATACAATTATAATCAAGAATCAAGTCTAATGGATTACTGTTCAACAGACTCAGATATTTCCTTCTAGCTCTTCTAATAAACTAGAAAGAAAACGGGCTATCTATATAATGCGTAAGAATAACCTCCAGATTGACTTCTTGACTCCATTTGAGATCTCTCAGCCACTGAAGCTTTATTTTATTTCATTTATTTTCCCCCTTTTGGTCAAGACAGCATTCTTTATCCCATGATGCCAGGGCCAAGCTCATCCCTGGGGGTCTTGACTCTCATTGCCAGGGAGACTTACACCTATAAGAGTCATGTCCCATGTAGGGTACTGTGTTTATTTGCAGAGTTGGCTGAGAGAAGGAGGCCACACCTGAGCAGCAAAAGAGGTTCTCTGAGGTGTGTGTGGGGGTGGGGGAGGCAGGACTCAGGCATAATTATTAGTAGGCTTAGCATCTCCTTTGCAGGAATAAGTTTCATAAGGGCAAGACTCAAGATTGAGGGTTTGACTTATTAAATGGAGATTCACTAATGTGTGTGGGAATATCAGGAATTCCCCAGGTGAGGAAGTTTAGCATTTCCACATTTTACCCAGTCCCTCAAGGGGACTTTTGCAAATGTTATTTTTATTTTCTGCTCAAAGTACTCTGAGGTACATTGGGATATCATATTAACCTGTACAGAATAACAAGATCTCATTCACCATTCTAGGTTCCAGGCAACCATGTTGTTTAAATAAATTGACAATACAGGTTATATTAGAAAGCATACTACAGAGAATATAAATTTTGTACCAAATAAACATCTCTTAAGTAACAGTTAAAACTCAGGAATAGATGTTACTGCCATAAAGGCATACAATCTATGAACCTTTACAGCAAGCCTCATTGAACACTCTATGCTCCTGCTTTGTCAATTGTCCAATCTCTGTCCACATTCTATCCCCTGGTACCTATGCTTTCAAATTCAATTCTCAGCATTAGTTCATTATAGTAATTTTATATTAGTGAGACCTTACAATATTTGTCCTTTCATTTCTGGCTTATTTCCTTCAAAATAATGTCCTCAAATTTCATTCACCTAGTTGCATGTCTCAAGACTTCCTTCCTTGCAGCTGTTCAATATTCTGTTTTATATATACACCAGAGTTTGCCCTTCCATTCACACATCGATGTACAGTTAGGCTGCCTTCATTCATTGCAAATTGTGTAAATGTCTATTCATTTCCCTGCTCTCAGTTCTTCTGAGCATATACCAAATAACAAGGTTGCAGGATCATATGGTGATCTAGTTTGCTAATGCTGCTACAATGCAAAATACAAGAAATAGATTGGCTTTTATAAAAGGGGATTTATTCAGTTACACAGTTACAGTCTTAAGGCCATAAACTGTCCAAGGTAATGCATCAACAATTGGGTATCTTCACTGGAGGATGGTCAATGGTGTCTGGAAAACCTCTGTTAGCTGGGAAGGCACATGGCTGGCGTCTGCTCCAAGTTCTGGTTTCAAAATGGCTTTCTCCTGGGACGTTCCTCTCTAGGCTTCAGCTCCTCAAAATGTCACTATTAGTTGCTCTTGGGGTATTTGTACTCTCTTAGCTTCTCTGGAGCAAGGGTCTGCTTTCACTGGCTGTCTTCAAACTGTCTCTCATCTGCAGCTACTATCTCAGCTTCTGTGCATTCTTCAAAGCATCCCTCTTGGCTGTAGCAAGCTCCCTCCTGTCTGAGCTTATATAATGCTCCAGTGAACTGATTCAGACCCACCCTAAATGGGTGGGGTCACACCTCCATGGAAATTATCCAATTAGAATCATCACCCACAGTTGGGTGGGTCATATCTCCCTGGAAACACAAAGAATTACAATCTAATCAACACTGATACATCTGCCCACACAAGATTACATCAAAGATAATGGTGTTTTGGGGGACATAATACACTCAAACCAGCACATATGGCAACCCTATACTAGCCTCCTGTGGAACCACCACACTGCCCTCCAGAGAGGCTGCACCATTTTACTACCTTACCAACAGTGACTAGGTATATCTCTCTCTTCACATCTTCTCCAGCACTTGTATCTTTCTGTTTATTTTTTAAGCAGTTTTTTTTTTCTGCACACCATGCAATCCATCCCTAGTGACCAATCAATAGCTCCCAGTATAATCACATAATTATGCTTTCACCACCACAATCTGTGTGGGAACAATTTCATTTCTTACACACACACAAACACACACGCACGGAAGAAGAAAGAGAAAAAGAAAAAAAAGGATAAAAGAATAAAGAATAAAAAATAAAATAAAATAAAAAAGGAGAAATGACAACAAGAATCCCATATCCCTCCTTATATCCCCCACTGTTGATATTAGCTTTGGTGTATTACCTTTGGTATAATTAATGGAAGAATATTACAATGTTATTGTTAACTATGGACCCTAGTTTTCATTGATTATTTATTTTTTTCCATATACAATCCCATTTTCAACAACTTGCAATGTTGAAATTCACTTGTTTTCCCTCATGTAAAAGTTTTCCCATATTTCTACATTTAACTAGTGTCATTCACACTAGTTTTAGCTAAGTTATAGAGTCCCAGTTTTATCCTTTATCTTTCCCTCTGGTGTCACACATGTCCTTAGCCTTCCTTTTTCAACCATACTCACACTCAGCTGTGTTCATTATACTTACAGTATTGTGCTGCTATCACATAATATTCTGCAATCCATTTCTGGATCTTTACATTCAATCCTGTTGAACATTCTGAACTCCTTCAGCATCAAATGCCCAATTTCTACAATCTTTCTATCTTCTGTTAACCTGTGTTCTTCCTCTGAACTTTCAGAGTTTGCTCATTACAGATTTTGTTTATCTGGGAATATCTTAATCTCTCCCTCATTTTTCCTATCAGCCTATAGCACTTCCTTTAGTATTTCTTGTAGCACTGGTGTCTTCTTTGCAAACTGTCAGTGTCTGTTTGTCTGAAAATATTTTAATCTCTCTCTCATTTCTGAAGGACAGATTTGCTAAATATAGAATTCTTGGTTGGCAGTTTTTCTCTATGTAAGAAATCTGTACATAATCTTATCGAGCTTCCCTTGTATGTGATGGATTGCTTTTCTCTTGCTGCTTTCAGAATTCTGTCTGTCTTTGATATTGGGCAATCTGATCAGTAAGTGTCTTGGAGTAGGTCTATTGGGATCTATTCTGCTTGGGGTACACTGTACTTCTTGAATCTGTAATTTTCTGTCTTTCATAAGAGTTTGAAAATTTTCAGTCTATTACTCTTTCTGCCCCTTTTCCTTTCTGTTCTCCTTCTGGGACACCAATACCATGTATATTTGTACACTTCGTGTTGCTATTCAGCTCCCTAAGACCCCACTTATATTTTCCCAATCTGTTCTTTTGTGTGTATGAATTCAAATGTCTTGTCTTCCAGTTCACTGATTCTTTCTTCTGCCTGTTCAAATCTACTGTTGTATCCCTCCATTGTGTTTTTCATCTCTTCTGTTGTTCCTTTTATTCCCATAAGTTCTTCCATTTGTTTTTTCAAGCTTGTGAATTCTTCTTTATGGTCATCCAGTGTCTCCTTCATATCCTTCATCTCTTTTGCCATATCTTCCCTCAGTTCATTGAATTGATTTAGGAGATTTGTTTGAGCATCTTTAATTAGTTGTCTCAACTCCTGTATCTCATTCGAACTATTTGTTCCTTTGGCTGGTCCATATTTTTGTGTTTCCTAGTATGGCTCATTATCTTAAGCTGTCTAGGCATCTGACTTTCTTGATTAGTTTATTCTGAAGCTTGTTTTCACTCTTTTACCTAGGATTTTCTTCTTGGTTGGCTTTGTTCTCTATCCTTTAGTGTTCAGTTTGACTTATTCTAGACCTCTAACTTAGCTTCTATTTAGTTGGCCAAGATTTTTCACCTCTTGTTTTTCTGTTCCTTGCTCTGCCTCTATGCAACCTTTTTGTGAGAGGGTTTCCTCAGATATGGTCGACCCCAGTCAGATTTTCCCAGTCCAGAGAGGCCCAGGTCTCAGGAGAAGGATATGTAGTTTCCCTGATAATGAGACCATCCTGTGAGGCCCCTGGACTCTGTGCTTTTCCTATCCTGTCCAGCAGGTGACACTTGTCAACCTGCAGCTCCCCACCAGTTTAAAGAGGTGTGATGCCTTTAGTTCTCCATAGACTCAGTCCCTGTCAGGGGCATGGCTGACTGAAGCTGGTTTCTGTTTTCTAGCCCCTGGGGTCTTCTAAGTTCCTTGGAGGAGGGTTGTCACTGGAGCTGGATCACATCCCCCTTTTCTTGGGGAAGTCATGACCTTTAGGGAATTGTCTCCCTGGCTAGGTTCATTGACCTATCTCAGATCTCAGTTGTCTGGATCCAAAGGCAAGTTGCAAATATCTGAGGCTTTCTGTAAAGAGCTACTTAGAATAGTTATTTTAAAAAGAAAAAAAAAGAGAAAAAGAAAAGAAAAATAGAAGAAATCCCTTTTTAAGCCTTTCCCCAGCCCCCAAGTTTTGTCAGTCCCAATAAAGAGTATTTAAATATATGTGCTTTAGGCTATTAACTCTTTCACCTGGATAATTACTCTCCCACACCTTTAATTCCACCCTTACTTGGGGGCTACTGAAATGTAAAAAAGATAAGGAATCAGAGAGCAAGAACAGAAAAGGGACAAAATGTAGGGGAAAACAAAACAAAACAAAACAAGCCTTTTTGGAACCATGTAGTGAGAGCACAATTTGGTGTCCACTTCTATGTGCCTCCCCTTCCTGGATCCCAGTCCTTCTCCAGCACCCTGAACACCCTAACTCCAAAAGTTAATTAATTAATTTGTTAATTCTGTGATTGAGGCTGGGCTGAGCCCCACTTCTTGCTCCCAGCAGATTTTTTCCCCCTCAGGGAGACAGCTGAACAAAAGTCCACTGGGTCTGGGAGGGGAGGGGTGCATACCCCTGGACAGGGAAACTTACAGGTTTAGCTGAGATCTTATCTGTTCCACCCATTCCAGACTAGTTACAATGTGTGACTGGTCACTGGAGACCCAAAAATGCTGTTTCATAGAGTCCCTGGCTAATTACCAGCTGCCCTAGAGTAGTAACTAAATTCCACACCTCACCACTCTGCCATCTTGCCCCACTCCTCTCCCTTATTTTTGTAAAACATTCTCACCAGATGTAAAATCCATGGCTGGCAATTGCTTTCTGTTTCAGTTTGCTAAAGCTGCTGGAATGCAATATACCAAAAATGTGTTGCCTTTTACAATCCACACAGGAATGGACTGAAAGAAATGGCCTTTTCTGGGGTATATAACACCTCCAAACCAGCACACATTCTTTCAGAACTTTAAATATTTCATCCCACAGTCTTCTTACATTTATGGTTTCTGATGAGAAATGGACACTTAATCTTACTGGGAATCCCTCATACATAACATGTTGCTTTTCTCTTGCAGCTTGAAGTACTGTCTCCTTGTCCTTGACAGTCTCCAGTTTGACTACTATCTATTGGGTATGGTTCTCTTGACATTTATCCTCTTTGTGGTTTGTTATGTTCCTTGAACATATACATTCTTGTCTTTCATTAAATTTGGGAGAATTTCAGATGTTATTTCTTCAAATATTCCTTCTATTCTTTTCTTTCTTTGTTCTCCTTCTGGGATTCCCTTAATACATTGGTGCAAAAGATAGTTTCCAGAGGATGCTTAGACACTTTATGCTTTTCTTTTTCATTCTTTTTTTTTTCTTTCTGTTCCTCAGCCTAAATCATTTCAATTGCCTTGTCTTTGAATTCAGAGAATCTTTCTTCTTCCAGTTCTAATCTTGATTTTTTTTTCCCCCTGAGCCTGCACCATGTCCTGAGCTCATGTTTGCCTTGGCTTAGGCATTCCCCCTGTTTACAGGAATTCAAATGCCTTTTCTATTCCTTAAGAAGTAGAGATCCTACCCACCCCCATCCTTGGCACTCTAATGTATGTCTTAAAGTCAGTTGCCAAGGCAATTTTGATTTAATTCTTTCTTACATTGTTTTCACTGTCTGCAAGCTGCCTCTGCCATTAGAGCAAGTTCTGGGAGAGAAGTGTGTCCTGGTTCTGTCTTTCATGCTGCCACCTCATAGACTGGCACAAAAATACAGGCACCCCAGTATTCCCATAGGGGTTAATCTGCCCCCTCTAGAACAGGGCCAGAGACCCACAGTGGGAGTGAAGGCCAGCTCCACACCATGATTTAAGTGAGGTAGAGGGAGGGGCCAGCAAGGGTGCCATGATCTTCTCCTACCATGTTTTTCGGTTCATCATTCATCCTATTAGTGCATTCCTTTAACTGTTTTTCAGAGTTCTCAGGAAGTTGGCTCTGTTTGTTTTTGCTAATTGTTCAAAAATGCTGTGGGAGAATGGAATCTTGGAGTGTCTTACACTGCCATCTTGATCAACCAGAATCTACCCAATGTAGTTTTTGTCAAATTATTATTTGGATTCCTGTTCTACCACCTAACAACCATTTGACTTTAAGCATGTTACTTCCTTGTGCATATACTTCCTTATTCAAGTCACTAAAATAATGATGTCTTTCTTAAGGAGAATCAGGAGGAATAACATACATGTATGAATATGTGACCAGTATTATCTCACACAGCATTGGAAGGACTATATTTACAATTCTCTTCCTCCCAAATTAAAATAGTTAATAATAGCTATATGTATCCTTTGCTAGCCTATATCAGCGTTTTATTCAAATTATCCTTTTCCAGTTATGAGGGAGTACATATTGCTGTCAAGATTTCTGTGACCAGTGATTTCAACAGAAAGAGAGGCCAGTTTAGCTGTCAACTCTTTTGAGCTATACCTGATAAGTTAGACCTCTCTGCAAGATATGATATGCATCCACTCTTATGAGCTAAGATCTTCTGATGATTCTTTAAAACTAAATCCTAAAGAAGATATTGTTGTGTTGTTTCTTCACAAACACAATCTAACTACTTGAATATTTTTAGTAATTGATCAGACATGACTATTTCTGGTACTAAGCCTTAACCTTATTTCAAGTACTTATATTAAATTTCTCATGTACAGTCTCACTGCTTCCTTATACCTACTCTTGGTCCTCTTTGTCTTCTTCTTCATCAATTACTTATTTATTCAACCATTATTCAGTGGTATCACTGTGCTAGTCACTGGCAGAAGAAAGATGATTATAAAGATTATTCACGACTTAGTGTTAGTTACTGGACTCTGGATGTCAATTATTCCATTTGTAAAATCAACATCATAGGGTTGTTGTAAGGATTGAATGAGCTGACCAATGAAAAGCAGTTGTAACAATATTTGGCAAATTATAAGAATGTAACAATAGTCAGCAATAGCATTCCTGGTATGGGACTGGCTTGGAGCAAGGTGCAGAAACAGCCCAGTTGATGGTGCATTTGGGGAATAACAAAAAAGCCTAATGTGGCTATAGCATAAGGCAAATCTATGTGATAAATTCATTTCAAATCAGTCTTACTAAGCACACTAAAGCCAAAATAAATTATTTCTGGATTTTCAGTTGCTTAGAACTTCATTTGTCATGAATAATTCAGGTAAATGATACCTAAAAACAATGTGTGCACATGTGTGCATGTAGAATAAAAAGAGAAATAAAAATTCTGGAAATGAATAAGTTGCAGGGAGAAACGTTACTTGAATGCAACCTCTTTGTGTTTCTTAGTATAGACAAGCTTGTTTTGGAGATTCTGCCCACTTGTTTTGGATTGATCCAGAATTTAATTTCCCCAACACAGACTTCAAAGACAGTCCCTCACTGTCTTCCTCCTGCTGCAGAATGATTAGGAATCCTCACCCTCAAGAGGATATGATTCAACTTTTGAAAATTACTATTCAGACCTTTCTCAATCTGGATACAACTTTACCTATCACCACTCACCAACAAGGACATTGCTTTCCTGCTGGATGCATATGCCATGCTAAATCCTGATTTCTTGGATTTGCTTCTTCTCTGTTGTACTTTCTGGAATACTTGTCACTCTTCTCTCTAATTTATCAATACCTTTTACTCTTCCTTCAAAGTTCAATTTCATTCTCAAATTTTGCATAAATTCTTTCTTGAACCATCAAGACCACTCCTTTTCCATTTTTTAAATAATTTCAATAATGTAACAAGTGTACCTATAATCCTACTGTCCACAGCCTTCTACTACTCAATATTTTTGTGAATATAATATATCCTCAATCAAGTTTATAAATTTCTCTAAGTCAGAAGTCCCTTTTTATACTACCATACCTTTCAATATTTCCGGTACCTGCTCAATACTCAATAAGTACTCAGTAAATAGAAAGGTCATGTATAGGCTAAACAGTTGAGAGCACAGTGATATAATTTTATTTATCTATGAAGACAAATAATTTAAAAATTCAATTTCTACTAAGTCCTTTCCCTGAATCTCCTACAGTTTATACAGGATGTGGGAATACAGCATGACACAATTTATAAAAGCAGATCACAATTTACAGCTATGCAGTGCTTTATTCCTGTAACTGGCTTTAGGAGACCATGGACACTGTCAGTAAATGACTAAGAAAACTAGATTAAGAGAGTTATATAAAAGAAATGACTATACTGCATCATGTCAATTATTTTTGAAAGGCCTGGAACTTTCATTGAGTATCAACATTGACCTTTATATTGCTATTCTTTACTTGTGAAAGTGAAGTTTTAAAAGTCTTTTTTTAAAACTATAAATTGGCCTCTTGATATGAGCACTAAATATATCATAGCAATTCAAATTATTAGTTCACCGACAATGAAAGTCATATTTCTCCCAATAATGTATATGAAAGGTGCATTTAGGGTAATTTATTTATTTTCAAAAACTGAAGTGAATCTCATCCTTTTCTACTGGTATATTGTAATACTACCTGTTTAGAATGAAATTTCTTCTGTTTTGCCTCAGACATTTATCTTACTGTATATGGAAGCATTGATTTTTAAAGAAAAATTGAAATTATATTATTTGTTGTTAGTTTCATCTAATTGGAATAATAAAAGGGGTTAATTATAATTTATCAATAATGAATTCTACACACATACACTCACAGAGTCAATTCTGAATTATCTGCAGTATTGGAAGGGAGCCATGTCTGAATATACCATAGTAATTTCTGTTTGGCTTTGGAATATACTCTCAGCCTTACCAGAGAAGATTTAATTTACTAATTATGGTTTGCCAACACTAATATTAAAAAGAGTTTCTGTTCCCTAAGTGCACATCCACAGAACATATTGGATAGCACGATAAATAATACATATTGTGAAAGCAAAACAAATGTCAATTTATAGGCCCAATTTATTTTTTGTTTTTCTCACATTTGATATGGAAGTCCATAAAAATGGACTAATCTATACTTAGAGTTTTTTAAAAATGCACAAAACTTGATTTGTTGTCTAATCAAATCATATTGATAAATTTATCCTCTGTTTTGAGAATGGACTACATATTAGTAACTTGAGCTTTTATGATATAACCAGAAAATAAATAAGATACTAATGTAAATGGTCAATTAGTATTGGGTAAAATATTTTGAAATGTTAAGGCATCTCTTGGATTTTATAGGATTTAAACTTTTTAAGTGGAGTCAGAATTTTTCCCTATACTTATTCTAAAGAGAGTGAAATTTCCTACCCTTTTCTACCAATATTGAAGACAAAATTTTCATATGGTTTTTTTCAGGTAAAGTTAGAAATTCTGCAAGATAGATTATTCTCTTAAAATATACCTTGTACTTTTTTCCTGTAGATGTAGCCGACAGCCATAATACAATAGTGGTCTTGACAAAAGTACCTTCTTATAAGATTTATAATTATTTAGGGAAGCTTGAGCAGAATACCTGAGACTTCTATAGTAATCCCTGTCCTTTCCACATTGTTATTTGGGATAAGATAGTTTAGTTGAGCAAAACATATACATAAAATTATTAATAGAATAGACATTCTTCCAATGAACTGTTATTTTTACAGATGTTTTAGCATTTACTTATTTACTTGTTTCCAATATCACATATAACAGGCATACAGTATTTCATATAATTCTTTAAGGTCACTTGGGAGTCACTGTATCCATAGTAAACCTCCACCACTTAAGAGTGGTTATAAAGCTGATTCAGAAATAAGCATTAATTAATTTTCTGTTTAAAAGATCGTGCCTACTCATAAATTCAATTTGTAAGTTCAGTCAAATATTTAATTTCCTTTTTAAATTATATGTTGCAAAATTAAGCAATTTAACTGGATTTTTTACTTCTTCAAAAGTTACTTTTATATTATGTAGACATATCTCTGAGTTGTAGCCTTGAGAAATGGGCAATGAGCCAGACTTTAGTTGAATCATTTTGATATAAATGATGCTCAGGGTGACCTGGAAGCATACTGCAGTGCTAAGCAGTCAAATGCCTGCTCATATCCAAATTTTCATATACATGACTGCAATTTCAGAGACTCAGTAGCATATTCAAAACTGAAATTTAGAACTGAAATGTGTTTCCAAACAAAGACACCTTGCCATTAGAAATTCTTGACAGTCAATCTTTCTGATTGTTTTCCAATATATGTAAACATCCCATGAGTAAACAATTTATTTCACTTAAGTTTGTCATGAAAAGGAAGTATAATATTTGATGACAATGCTCATAGTAATATTTATAATGCCAAAGAAGAAATATTTGATTAGAAAAGTTAATTATATGCTTAAAGAGAACAGAGACACTAACAGCTAATTATTCACAAAGGGAAATTAAATTCAATTTTCTAACTGGCAGTTCCTATCTGGCAATACTTTTATTAAACAAAAGAAATTCCAATTTACCATAGTGGGTCCTTTAAATTTTTAAGGGGGGCAATTGGATGTACATAAATTAGGCTAAAAGCCAATGATAACACAGGCAACAGCATGTTAGCAATTTTTCAATGAACATTTTCTGTTTTTGTTTTTGTTTTCATTAGCAGCTAAACTATGTTATAATGAAGCATTGCAGCACTCCCTAGGAACTGGTTGTCTTTGCTGCTTCCTTGTCATTTGTTCTCCTGGATTATTATATAGAGCCAAAGTGAAAAAACTTGCCTAGTAAATTGAAGCCTCATGAACAAAGCTCCTTTGGGCTGATGGTCTTATCTGTTTGGTATCTGATCGTCACTATTGATTCAGAACTTATTCATTTTATAATGAAGGAAGCATTAAAAATGTGCTGGAAAATGCACTCCTAATTAAATAAGCATTGCTACAATTTTGGCTTAGGATGGACCAAAGGGAAAGTTAATAAGATTGAAAACATGAAGAAAGAATTAACATTTTCACGTTTCTGAAAGGTCTGAGCTAAACAGTTCCATGCTTTACGGTCACCATCTCAATGAAGGCATGGCCACCAAGCAAGAGACATTAATAGTTACGATGGCAGGAAAATTGCATTGCAATTCTGGAAGATCATACTTGTAGTATACAAATACTGGCATATTTGAGAAAAGTTGTTCTATCATTGTAATATTGGTGCTGAACACATTTTTTTTTTTTTTTTGAGGATGGTTCCTTTTCCTTTTGTTTAGGGAAAACATATTCATTGGCAGCTAAACAGTGCCCAAGGACTAGCCATTGTCTTTATTGTGGATTTCCAGGTGCAGGTGGCCTCCTCAAAGTGCCCAATTCATTTTTGTCAGGTCAATAAGCATCAGGTGGGAGGAGTTGCCAATTTAGAGTCTTTTCACAGAGATCATCACACATATTCATGTTAACAAAAGCAAAATACTACATTTAAAATAAATCTTAAAAGTGATCCTAAGTTACTGTAATCTGTTACAAAATTCTAGCCAATTAAGCACACACTGTGCTCTTATCTGTCTGGCTATTTAGGCTTTGAGACATGCCTTCACCTGGTATTAAATATAATAAAAGTTTCTAATGAAAACAAATAAATTTCAAAAAGCTTGTTAGGTAATGAAATAAAACTAAAGATATAAGTCATTTCAGATTGGTAAGCAAAATGGCTTATCAACTTGAAGCCACTGGCAATCAAACTGTGGCATATTCATTCTAGTAGCTGCGTCATCAGAGCACTTATTGGTTTTATCTGGGGAAATGAAATGCAAAGTAACCATGAGTTCACTTTTAATTTTCTAGCTAGAAAAAAATACAAAACAAAACAACAAAACACATACCTTCATATTAAAGAGTGTGATATTCTTTCATGAGCAGGTTTGTAAGGAATATTCTATGGAAATGTGTTGTCGAATTTTGTAGTATTATAAGAGGACTTCATTAAATCAAGAATAGAATGGCTTTTCAATATGCAGTAACAATATCCCTAATCTAATTACTCTTTTAACACCAGTACC
The DNA here is from genome assembly GCF_015220235.1 of Choloepus didactylus. NCBI lineage: Eukaryota > Metazoa > Chordata > Mammalia > Pilosa > Megalonychidae > Choloepus > Choloepus didactylus. The sequence goes on along the minus strand of NC_051319.1, from coordinate 43,789,065 downwards.
ACATAGGGAACTATATAAAAGTGAATAAAAATTGGTAGAGAAAACATGGAAATGAGATATTAAAATTAATCAGATAATTTGTCAAATTTTCTTTTACACAATGATTATTGCACATGATGTGCTTTCTTAGGAAAATACTGTTTTAAACAATTAATAACTGGGAACCCTGATACTTTCCTGAAAAGACTATCCAACACTGTGAGATATCATATAGGAAATTGCTTGGCACAGCCAAATTTGTACTGATAAGCTAAATTTAATCCTTAGGTTTTTTTCATTGTTACTAGAAATATTTTAATTGGTCCCAAGTTGCTATTTTTTATTGATAATTGTACACAAGCTAATGCTTTTTCCCACAGTTAAATACAGGAAACCCTGTTTCCTCTAAAATTTTGCTTTTCTAAAGTTTCCTTTTTGTTTTTTCTTGCAGGTTAAATAACTGTCTGTTGTCATTTCTTTCAGCCTGAAGAACTTTCTTTGGTATTTCTTGTAAGGCAGATGCTCGTTTGAATATGTTTTTTACCCCAGGAAAAAACAAACAAACAAAACAAAACAAAACAAAAAACCTATGTTCTTTGGATCCAATCTTGTCAGGGCAGACCAATCATAGATGGAACTTTTTGATAGGTTGTTTCCTAGGAGATGTGACCCTGTCCATTCAAGGTAGGTCTTGGTCCCCTTGCTGGAGTCCTCTATGAGAGGATAAAAGGCAGAGACATTTTGAAGAGAGCTCAGAGAAGCTAAGATATGTAATCCAGAGTTTGCACCCAGGAGAAACAAGGAAGACCCATAGGAGATCCAAGAAGCTGAGATAGAAGCCCAGAGATTTTCTGGAGAAAGCCACTGAAATCAGAAGCTAAACCTGGGAGAGAAGGATCAGCAGAATAAGCTCTGTGCCTTCCCATGTGACAGAAGAACCCCAGATGCCATTGGCTTTTCTTCAGACAAAGTATCATCTTGTTGGTGCCTTAATTGGGACATGTTCATAGCCTTAGAACTATAAATTTGTGAACTAATAAATTCCCATTGTCCTCCATTTCTGGTATTGTATTATGACAACTTCAGCAAACTAAAACAACCACCAATGGATTCTCTTAGGTTTTATTTACCTGGGAATGTCCTTATTTCAACTTCAATTTTTAAATATAGCTTTCCTGGACAGGATTTTTGGTTGACTTCATTTTTCTTTCACCACTTTGAATATGCCATCACATTGCCTTATGGCCTCCATTGTTTCAGATGAGAAGTTAGTTGTTAATCTTATTGGGGTTCACTTGTGTATGCTGAAATATTTCCCTCTTGCTTCCTTCAAGATTTTATCTTATCTTTGGCTTTTGACATTTTGAACGTGATGTGTCTAGATGTGAATCTCTTTGTGTTTATCTTACTTGGAGTTTGGTTAAATTCTTGGATTTATATATTAGTATTTTTCATCAAATTTGGGAAGTATTTATTCAAATACTCTTTCTGCCCCCTTTTCCCTTTCTTAATTTTCTTCTACTCCCATTACATGCATATTGATTGATTAAGAATGTCCCACATGTCTCTGAGTCTCAGTCAATTTTTTTTTCATTCCTTTTCCTTTTGTTACTTAGAATACATCATCTACCTTCAAATCAAATCTACTGTTACTCCAACTCAAATATACTACTGAGTAACCTTAGTGAATTTTTTATTATGGTCATTGTGTTTTTCATCTTCAGAATTTGCGTTAAGTTATTTCCATCCTCTTATTTATAGTCCCTATTGATGAACCACTCTTATTATACCTTCCTTTAGTTCTTCAAAAATTATTTACTTTAGTTCTTTGAACATATTCATACTCATAGGTGTTCTGAACTTTGTATCTTCAAAGTTCAAACCCCCTCAAAGTCAGTTCTATCCTCACTCACCCATGTATGGGTGGCATTTTCCTGTTCATTTTTGTCTTGTAATTTTTGTTGAAAGTTGGGTTTTCTAAATGATATATTGAATTAACTCTGGATACTGAACTGCCCCATTCTCTGGGCCTAGTTTTTGTTGTTTTACATTTAGTATTTTTTATTTGTTTAGTGATATGGATAGACAAATACTGTGATGTCTATTTTCCCCAAAGTTTGTAGCCTTTAATGTCCCTGCTAAGACATTTTTCCTTGTTTTTATTTCTTAGTTTGTCTTCCTAGAATTCACATGAACCATTTATTGGTCAAAGTTGTGCTGAAGGCCCTCTGGCCAGTTATTTTTTCACCCTTTACTTTTGGATGTATGTGTGGCTTATGTACTGTTTTTAGAGTTGAGTATACAGTATATTTCCATGTTCAGCTAGGGAATAGTAACTCCAAGTTTCTATCTCCAGTTGTTCCTGAAAGTGGGAAGCCTTGTGCATTTTCATAGTCTTCTAGACCATCAGTAATTAGTGAGATTTTATTTTTAAGGCTGAATTCCTAGGCTGTGTCTCTGGGTCAGAATAACTTATTGTACAGCTGGTGTTTTGCAAAAGATTTTGCTTAAGGCACTTGAGCCAGTAATAATTTTATGTTTTGCTGTTGGATCTGTGTTTGGCTCGGGAAATACTTCCCAACTTTCTTTACTTGGGAGCTCTGATTGCTTCTGAGTGGATACAGTCTAGCTCATAAACATAATTTTTCAGACTCCCAAAGAATAGTGTGAAATCAGAATGGTTCTTATTGACCGCCCCTTTTCCTGGATCTCTGGTTGCTCTGCCATGTTGCCTGTTTCTGCCGTATCAAAGGAGTTACCAACTCCCTTAATTGCTCAACAACAAAAATATTCTTTGTGTTTGGCAACACTATTAAGCATGAAATTATTCAGGATATATTCCATATAAAGTCAGTCACCTAAGGTAGAGCTGTGGATTTATCTGTCCTTAGAATCTGTCTCTTTCCCTGGGCCTAAGCTCCATTCCACTGCAATAAAGCTTGGGGGAGGGGGACAGAAATGCCCCACTTCTCCTGGAGTGACACAGCTGTTCTAAGAATGGGAACTTGGGGAGTTGTAGCCTCTGGAATTCTAGGCTTGCCTCTTCAGGCATGGAACCTCTACCCTACAAGTCTGCTGACTCTGGGATAATTTGGGGATCAAGTATTCTTGACCTATTACACCTGGATCAGAGCTCTCATCCTATGCATGGGAGCTGGATGCAGAGAGGGAGTCCCAATCTCCCTGTCCATAATGCCTGCCAATAATAGTCCTTCTGCAACACGGGACTGCAGATGACAGAAGATGCTAGTGGATCTATGAGTTTTAATTTAATTTTTTCAGTTTTCCTTTATAAATTTAGAAGCTGTAATATTAGGTTAATACAAAATTGGTTTTATTATATCCTTTTGATAGATTATGCTTTTCATCATTATGAAGAGTTCCTCATTCCTTAATAGCTATTCTTGTCTTAGTGTTAACTTTGCTCTCATTATAGTTATATAAGCTTCCTTTTGATTAGTATTTTCTTGGAATACCTTTTACATACCTTTAAATTCAATCTTTTTGTGTCCTTATATTAAAATTGCTTTTTCTAAGGAAAGGCTTTAATGATATTTCCTTTTACTTGGTGCACTATACTATTAACATTTAATGTAATTACTGATATATCTGTGTCAAATTTTTGTCTTTCAATTTCTTTTATTCTCATTTTACTTGTTTTATGTTTTTTTTTTCTTCTTTCCTTTCTTGTATTCTTTTGGAATAATGAAGAATTTTTATAATCATTCAATGTTTTTTTTCAATATCATACTATTATATGTAGTTACTTTGGAGATTAAAATATGCATTCTTTACCTGTTCCAGTTTAATATAAATTAGAACTTCTAATTCTTCCCAAACAATGTAAAGTCTTATAACCTTATTTAAATAAGGGTCCCTGGATAAACAGTATTGCCATCACTGTGAGCTAGTTAAAAATACAAATTCTTAGGCATCACCTGAGATGTACTGAATTGGAATATACATATTAACACTATTCCAAGTGATTCAGCTTCCCCTATATTTTTGAGAAATAAGTTCTTAAAACACTTTAGCTTTATTACCATCTGCCGTTTTTGTATGCTATCGATTCTTATTTATAGATTCCAACTCTGTCAGAATTCTTCATCATATCATCTATGTCCTTTATTCACAAATACTAAGTCATTGTCTGACATCTCCCATATCTAGGTCTGAGTGTGATTTTTTCTTTTTCTTTTTCTTTTTTGTTTTTTTTTTTTTGGTCTTACTTTTGTTAATATGCTTGCTATTTTTCTATTTTTTGTTTCTTTGTTTTGATTATTGAATGTCACCACTGTATATATACAGTTGTAGTTATTCTGGATTATGCCATATTCCTGTCAAGAAGATTTCCCCTTCCTCTAGCAGGCATTATAGCATTAGATATCCTAAATCAATTCTGGGTCTTAGCTAACCCAAGGCTGATTCAAAGTTTCTGTAAGACTTGGTTTACCATTGGTTCATACCTCTTCTCCCCTGTCCATTTCTAGGTCTCAAAACAGAGCCTGGAGAGTATCACTGGATCCCTCCCAATTGGCGTGATCTCAATTCCAGTTTTTGTCTCAGCTGTACCATGGAGAGACTATTGAACACTTTGCCTTGGTTTTCAGGCCATTCTGCCATAAATGACTTGAGAAGAAATTTAGTGCTAAATACTAGTTTCACTTCTCTGGCTTATTCCCCCCTCTGGAAATGTGACATATCAAATCCTGGGCTGCCTCAATTTCTAGATGTCTCAAATTTCAAAGTCTGTGTCTGACAGCCCAAGGATATTTTCTAAAGCCCTACTGGATTCTCTGCCTCTTAGTAGCAATTCAATTTTAGGCTTATAAGCATCTTGCCCTAAGCCAGAATTCAGTGAATACCAAGAAGAAAAACAACATGCAGAAAATTGGAGTCACATCATTGGATTTTTCTTCTACCATTTATCCCTTCTATTACTATCTAAGAAGATCTTTGAATCCTTCAAACATATAATGACATCGTTGTTAATGATTATGCCGGTTTGAGTGTATTGTGTCCCCCAAATGCCATTATCTTTGTGGTCTTGTGTGGGGCAGAAGTTTTGGTGCTGGTTGGATTTGCTTGGAGTGTGCCCCACCCAGCTGTGGGAGATGATTCTGATGAGATGTTCCCATGGAGGTGTGGCCCCACCCATTCAGGGTGGGCCTTGATCGGTGGAGCTATATAAATGAGCTGACTCAAAGAGAGGGAACAAACTGAGTGCAGCTGGGAGTGCTGTTTTGAAGAGAAGCAAGCTTGCTAGAGAGGAACGTCCTGGGAGAAAGCCGTTTTGAGGCCGGAGCTTTGGAACAGACGCCAGCTGCCTTCCTAGCTAGCAGAGGTTTTCCGGAGGCCATTGGCCATCCTCCGGTGAGGGTACCCGATTGCTGATGTGTTACCTTGAATGCTTTGTGGCCTTAAGACTGTAACTGTGTAGCGAAATAAACCCCCGTTTTATAAAAGCCTATCCATCTCTGGTGTTTACCATTCTGCAGCATTAGCAAACTAAGACAATGATGATGATGATGATGATGATGATGATGTTATTATTTTTTAACCCCAAGTTTTAAGTTGTTCTTTGCTGGAATGTTGGTCTTTCATATGCCACTTCAGCATAGCCTAAAGCAGAAGTCAACCTATCATTTTATTTTTGCAAAGCCTGCAATATCATTAAAAACAACAACCAAATGCCACAGTCCATATATTTCTTATTGTTGTGATCCAGATTTTGGGCAATAGTCACTTGACCTCAACCTTGCCTTGAATCTTTACCCCACCCCAATTAACCAAAGGTGAAAATTTTAGTAATGGTTCAACTGTCCTGTCATGACTAATCAGTGTTTAATACCACACCACTTACCTCCAACAATGAAGCCCTTAATGTCTTCATACAGGTGTGCAATCCAATCCAAAACCCCATCTTGAAGTTAGGGGAAATTTCATAGTAACAAGAGTGAATGGAAAATGAAATGGATTATCAAAAGAAGTAAAACATATATAAGGTTATTCATAACTGAGCTGTCTTCAGTTTCCAAAGAAAACACCATTAGTTGCCAGGTAAAGTAGGAGCTCTTAAAGACAGACTATGCAGAACCACATCTTAGAGGGAGGATGGAGAGTCTTTGCCTGCCTATTCCCTCCCATCACGTCTCATTGTTCCAACATCACCTAATGGAGAGTTAACAATCCACATTACTGATTCTTTCCGACAGTCACTCCAAACCTCGTGGATACTTAAGCTATGGTATCTCCCATTGATAAAGTTTAATAAAGACTCTGATAAAGCCAAACTTTCACACCCTGGGAGGCTGGGAGAGCCAATTAGGGGAGGCATCTGGGTTTCTCCTTTGGTCAAGAGGCTGAGGCTGAGAGAGTAGGTGGGACAGAGGAGCTCTGGGAAACTGCAAACTGGATATGGTAGCAGGCATTGTTGAAAGTGCACATTTGAAATTTATTATTACATTGATGACAAGTAAATGGGCTTTTTTCCTGCCCTGACCTCAAGATTCCATCTTTTAACTAAGATCCAGAAGCTTTATTTTCTTAATTTTTTGCGTTGCGTCTCCATACCACCTTCTCCTTGTCTGAACCTTTATGTTGATAGTTTCTGTATCTAAAACATTTTCCTCCATATGTTCCTATAAATGACTTTTCATAAACTCAGATCCCTGCATATGTCACCAAAAAAGCCTTCTCGACATTTTTATTTAAAATATCCCTTTTCTCCATCTGTCAACCTGCCATTTTTATCCCTTCACTTATTTTCTTCATAGTTTTTGTTGCTTTCTAAAAATTATTATGTATGTGTGTGTGTGCTGGTAATTTAGCATATATATGTATGACTATTAACTTATTGTCATTCTCCCCTAGTACAATGTAATTGTGATGGCAGAAATTTTGCCTGTCATTTTCACTCTTATATACGAAGCCAAGAACAGAGCCAGATGTGTCATTAAAAGAAAGTAAAAGGTATGACATTATAGAAAAAATAGATATACAGGATCTCATCAATTATTATTGTTATAGTTATAAGATATCTTCTGCCAACAGGAAGAATATGAAAATAATTCAAAATCAGTAAATAGTTAAAAACACTAAAATAATAAAGTGTTGAAGCATGTTTGGGGGGATTGGGTTAGGTGTGGGGAACAGTTTGAAAATTTGAATGAGAATTAAGAATCAGCTAATGGTTAACTTGAATTCATGGATGTGGGTTGAATGACCAACCCTTTGTTAAATAAGCAGTCCGCTCTTTAGTGACTATAAAAGAGCTTCAAACAAAAATCCTGCTACCCAGCCTAGATCTCTTGTTGATGTTCATTATCAGCCAGTGGAGAATATAATAATTTTCTTGGACTCTTATCACCAATTTTTTCATTGTGAAGTTATCTTCTTAGGGATTAAGGAATGTTTAGAATTAAATAGATTAGGAATAAATCAAATGCAAAGCCCATTGTATTCATATTTGTATTTAAAGTTTATCAACAGAATCTGTGTTTTCAAAAAATTTTTTTCTTAATTTTTTAATATAGTTTGTATTGTGAAGTTGTGATGCCATTTAAAAATATGGAATTGAGTAATTGCTTTAGTCTTAAATTTGAGGTGTAAGTTAAAAAATAACTTTAAATTTACAAAACAATTTATCATTCACTATATTTCAACTTAATTTATTAGAATCTATGAATTACTTAACATAACTTGACAGTTTCATTTGGTTAGTCAGACAATTCAAGAACTTAAAAAGAAAATAAATTATTAAAAGTATAAATTCTGATAACATTATATAAACTTCTAAATCACAAAATTATAAAAGGCTTCTTAAAAGTGATAAATTATACTATGTTTTTAGAGATATTAATAAGATTTTTAGTTCAATTAAATTGTTCAACCTATGTTTTTAAATTATAGTGATTCGACAAATAGAATGTCAATTTAAAAAAAAAAGTTGCTACAAATGAGTTGTTTTTCTGTTTTCTAAGACCACCATCAAATACTAAAAAAAAAAAAAAAAAAAAAAAAAAAAAAAAACACCTCAGTTTAAAGCACATATTAAGTTCTCAAGAAATATGTGTTGAGTAACTCAACAAATGAGTGATTGGTATTTTCATTCTTTTAGATCAGTTTCCTTTATTCAATCTTCAGAATCATCTGTGGTGTTTTTTTTTTAAACAATTCAGATTTGCAGAATGTCCCTCACCTAGAACTATTAATTTTGTGAAGTCTAGGTGGAATCCAGAAATCTCTGTTTTTCACTAATGTCTCATTTTATTCTGACAATTAGCAAATTTGTGATACACTGCCCTAAGGCACACTCCTAACTGGCTTCCCCTCCTGCTTGTCAAGGGTCTGAAGTCTTTGTGTTAAGTTCCAGGTCTTATGCCACCAACCTTCTTAATGCAAATTATTTCCCTCCATGGACATGCATCAATGCTAGTTGATGCTCTGCTTCCCTGAGATTTCTTAGTTGTCTCCAGATCAGACCTGCTTTGATTATTTGTCCTGACCCAAGAATCTTGGATAATGCGTTCTGACTCATCAGCAATGTTGGCTAAGCTCATTTCAAAATAATTTTTTTTTTCAGTTTATGACAGTCTACTGGTGACAGATATAGACATAAAAATCAAAAATTTGGGTGGCAACTTGTACTCAAAGTTGACTATGTTTTTGTTACTTTCAGAGAAGCAATTTATCTAGTATGAATTTTTATTTGAATATGTTTAGATTACACTAAGGGTCTTGGGTGACTTTTTTTTTACTCCTTCCTAAATATATATCCCTTTTTTTTTCATATTTGTAATAAAATTGAATACTTCATCCAATTGAAAATGAATAAAATAACTTTCCAGCTTGGTGATCTGTCCCTAGGATGTGCTATTTGAACATCAGTAGTTCCTTTTATAATTCACAGATTCTCATTTTGCTTTGAAATGATATACACTTTACTGTGTAAAGTCACAAGTAAACATGCTTATTCAATAACCACCAGACAAAGAGTTTACTGAGATAATGGAATATTGGTTCTTAAAGTTATTGAAATCTATGCAATTTTCTCCTATAAAGAATATAATATAAAGTTATATTCAAAATACTTCATCTGAATCAGAACTGTGATTATTGAGGACAGCCTCTTATACCTTACTGTCTGCCAGCAGAATTACTAAGTCTATATGAAAATTTAAAATCAAATATCTTTTTTCAAATGTCTTTTTTTTTCCTCAAAAAATAAATTGCAGAAACTATCATCTAAGGTACATGGATTATCTAGTACCTAGTGGATGAAAAAATGTTTGCTATCCATGAAATTTTATATCTACAAGGGAAAGCCAGCACTCTATATCCAAACTAGCCTGAAATTAAGTTCACCTTTATATTTATCTTTCTTTTCACTTTCTTTTGTCATAAACTGAAAGTACAATTCAGTCCTATTTAAACCTAAAATAAGAACATTACCTTTTGTTAATCTTGTCATCTCGTAATTGAAGAAAGAAAGTTCAAGACAGCAGGGTTTATAGAATCACTGTGGCTGCACATTTGCAGCACAATAATTGTCCAACATGTGCTAACAAACTATTCAGGCGATCCAGTCACTCTCAGTCAGCAAGTACAGAAGAAAAGAGGAGAAAGATAATCAATGGTAATCATATCCATTTTTTTTTTCTTTCCCTTCAAATACCACTGTTATCTCATTTATGGGAGAAAAAGAAAAAGCAATTTTGAAAGTTATCAAAATAAAAAGGAGAAAAGTACAATTCAGAGACAGGGAATATTCATGTGAGTTGAAGGAAAGGTTTAATTTCTTCAACATTGAGTGAATGCATTTTTGCAACAAAAATGGATAATGGTATGTTGTTATAGTGATAGTGGTTATTGCAATGGGAATCTATAAGAATCGTGTGATGAATTGAATCAGGCTGTGTCTATCAGTAGGAGATAAGCAGACAAACTGGATTAGAGATTATAATAATACACAGTGACTCTGATCCACAGCTTATCAGCTTTTGAACCTAATGACAAAAAAGGAGTGCTACAGTGTTCTAAAGACATGGCTTACTGAAAACAGTTCTTATACTAAATAAGACTGACCATAGTACTCATTTTCTTTCAAGTATACTTTTCTAGTGTGCAGGTATGTAGGTCCCATTATTTATGCCAATACTAAACTGAGCTAATAGCCTCTATCGTTCTACTTCATATTAATTTGCATATACATGCATATATGTATAGTTTCAGGCATGTGTCAATTTGAATAAAGAAATGCACTCAAAGTGATTTAAAGCTAACAGTCTAATCAAAATTCTTTCAGCAATCAAATTACAAAATTTGATTTCATAATATTCTTATATAACCTGGGCATAATAAGGTAAATTCAAAGGAATGTATTTAAATATTTGGATTTTTTGTTTGTTTCAAGGTGGTGGAATAGCCTCCCCAGATCAAACATAAGTCATTTATGAATAAGGTTTTAGATACAATCTTGGTGTGTTTAGATCTCATTTTATGCGTTTTATTTTTTACCAAATTATTTGGCTCTTCACAAAGGCATCATGATTAAATTTACCTGTGCTGGTTTGGATGTATTACATCCCTCAAAATGCCATGTTCTTTAATGCAATCTTGCGGGGTCAGACATATTAATGTTGATTAAGTTGGAATCATTGGATCAAGTTGTTTCCATGGAGACGTGACCCACTCAACTGTAGGTGACAACTCTGATTGAATTATTTCCATGGAGGTATGGCCCCAACCATCCAGCGTGGGTCTTGATTTAATCACTGGAATCCTTTAAAAACGCTGGCACAGACCCAGACGCTAGCTGGCTTAGCTCAGAGATGCTTGGAGTTGTGGACACCTGACGTGCTGCAGGTGAGACATTTTGAAGATGGCTGTTGAAAACTGATGCTGACATTTTGGAGAATGCCATTTTAAAACACAACCTGGGAGCAAACAGGCGCCAGCCATGTGCCTTCCCAGACAACATAAATTTTCCAGAAGCCGTGGCCTTTCTCCAGTGAAGGTACCCTATTGTTGATGCCTTACCTTGGACACTTTATGGCCTTAAGACAGTAACTTTGTAACCAAATAAACCCCCTTTATAAAAGCCAATCCATTTCTGATGTTTTGCCAATCGGCACATTAGCAAACCAGAACACTATCTATCTGGATAATGTTCTGAATTCAAACATTCCAGATGCTCAGCCATATATACAATTACCTGCAGGCCTAGTGGGTGACTAGTTCTCTAAAGTGAAAACTATTCCTTAGATAAATTTTTCATAAGTGAACAGGTCACATGAGTGATTACATGAGTGTGTTCATCTCTTAAGTAATATGATCCAGTGTGAATCCCCAGCAAGATATCAGCCAGTCTGACAAGAATCTTTTCAACACTGTTGGCTTTATCATATAGAGTCTTCTTTCTACCGATAAGACTTTGCAATTTTCTGCCTTAAAGCAATAAGGGTACATGTGTAATAAACTTGCTCCCAATTTTGGCCAAAATACACATAGCTTTTCCTTATAGATACACATTTCCATATTTTTAATGATTTATTTATGTCTTCAGCTTCTTGAACTTATGAGTCATGGATCCCTTTGACGCATGGACGTTATTTTATTTATTAAAATATATTCATTTTAGAATAGTTTTACATTTACATGAAAGTTGTGAAGATAATAAATTCCTCAAATGTCTCACAGTCAACTTCTTTTATTACATTATATACTTCACATTTAATAAGCTAATATTGATGTCTTATTATTAACAAAATTCCAGATCCAGGATACCATATTGTATTTAGTCTTCATGCCTCCTTAGGTTCCTCTTGTAACAGTTTCTTAGACTTCTCCTATTTTCAATTACTTTCACATTTCGAAAAAGCATTGGTCAGGTATATTGTAGAATGTCTATTAACTTGGATTTGTCCAATGATTTTGCTCATGATTATACTGTGCTTACTTGGCTGAGGTTGTGTTTGTCAGGCTGTGATTGTCCTCACTAAAATGTTAGCCTTTTTTTCTCATTTGTTTACTGTACTGGAAGGAAGTCACTGTGAGGCCCATGCTTAATGAGCAGGGGTGGGGAGGAGATTATACTTCACCACCTTAAGGGTGAAGTATGTACATATGTTATTTGGAATTTCTGCAGCAGGACATTTGTCTCTTCTCCCCCATTTATATATTTTTTCCAGTCATTTATTTCTATCAGTTTTTCATCTGTGTCTTTGTGTGTCTTGATAGCTCATGCCTTTTCACAGATGAATATTATTCCATTATAAGGATAAATCACAGTTTGTCTGTGCATTCAGTTGTGGAGGGAGAATGAGGTTGCTTCCAGTTTGGATTAATAATAAATAAAGTTGCTATAAACATTCACATCTCAGTATTTGTGTGTACATAAGTTTTCAAATTAATTGGAAAAATACCTAGGAGTGCAATTGTTAGGTAATATGGTATGATGATGTTTTTGCTTTGTCAGAAACTATACAAGTGTCTGTAAAATGTTGCATTCCCACAAACTATGAAATAGAGTTTAGTCTACATCTTCATAAGCAGTCGGTACTATCAGTTATTTAACTATTTTTTTTTTATTTTGACCATTCTAATAAGTATGTAGGGATGTCTCTCTTTTTAATTTGCATTTCCTTAATGACAAACGATAACTTTTCATAAGCTTATTTTCCATCTGTGTATCTTTTTGGTGATATATCTGTTCAAATCTTTTGCTCATTTTTAAATTGGGTTGTTTGTTTTCTTATTGCTGACTTCTAAGTGTTCTTTTAGTATTTTTTTTTTTATCAGATATGTGCATTCAGATATGTGTTTTCAAGTGATTTCTCCTAGTCTGTGGCTGGTCTTTTGAGTCTGAAAAGTGTCATTCACAGAGCAGAAGTTTTTAATTAAAATAAAGTCCAAAGTATCAATATTTTTTCTTTCATAGATCATGATGTTGGTGCTATATCAAAAAACTCATTACCAAACCCAAGGCCACATAAATTTTCTCCTACCTTGTCTTCTAAAAGTTTTCCAGTTTTGCATTTTACAATTGAGCCTATAATCCATTTATTTTTTCATATAGAAATCCAATTTTCCAGCTTCATTTGTTGAAAAATCTATCCTTTCTTCATTCAGTTCATTCAGTTGCCTTTGTGTCTTTGTCAAAAATATGTTGACTATATTTGTGTGGGCCTATTTCTGGGCCCTCCACTTCTGTTCAATTTATTTTTGCATCTATTCGTTCATATAAACCATTCTATCTTTATTACTGTAGCTTTATAGAAAGTCTTGAAGTCTGGTATTTTGAGTTTTCTAACACTGTTCTTCTCCAGTATTGTGTTGGCTATTCTGTGTCCTATGCCTTTCCATATAAATTTTAGACTGAGTTTGTCAAAAACTACACAAAAGCTTACTGGGATTTTAATTTGGATTGTGTTGAATCTATAGATCAAGGATGAAAGAATTGACATCTTAGCAATATTGAGTCTTTCTATGCATAAACATGTAATATCTTTCCATTAATTCAAATCTTCTTTAATATGTTTCATCTTATAATTTTCCAAATACAGATGTTACTTTTTTTGCTAGATATTCACCTAAGTATTTCTTTTTTTTTTTTTTTTAGTGCTATTATAAATGATAGATTTTTTTTTTTTTTTCCATTTGAATTCCAATTGCTCACTGCTGGCATACATAAAAGCTATTGATATTTTTTTATATTGACCTTGCTATATCCTCTTATCAGTTCCAGTATTTATTTATTTATTTTTTTTTAGATCCTTTGGGAGTTTTTACATACACAATCATGTCATCTGTGCATAAAGACAGTTTCATTTCTTCTTTCCAATCTGTATATATTTTATTTCCGTTTCTTGAATTATTGCACTAGCTAGGACATCTGGTACAATGTTGAATAGGAATGGTGAGAAAGGACATCCTTGGTGATGTGGGGAAGGGGTCTCCTCATTTTTCTGGGTCTAGGTGCGAGTTAATTAAGGCTAACTCTCCTTACTCATATCACCCTGGGTATAAAGGGCAGGGAATGCCTCAATATTGCCGCCTACTGGGCCTTAACTGTCACTGCAGTTGATGGCCTCCTGATATCTGGTGATGGTGAAAGTCCTGTCATTCCAGTTACTATCCTTTGACTCCATCTCAGCATGAAAAGGGGGATGTGCCTCATCAACTAAGGGTGCGGGTAGAGTTCAGGCTCCCCATATGCTCTTCATTGACGCTGCAGGGGTGGGGTGGGGTGGTGGTGAAGTCATTAATGCTGGGCCTTGGTGACAGTCCCTGGTCTCCATTCTGCCTTCTTTGACACCACCTCCATAGAGGGAAGGGGGAGACGCTGAAGGCCCTCAACTCTCAACTCTCCAGCCTTTGCTGGTAGAGGTGGGTAACTGGCTGCATTTTTTTCCTGTGGTATTTTGCTGTTGCAAGGCAGTCATCAGGTCTTTTAGCTGTACTTAGAGAGAGTAATAGGGAGCAAGTACATCTGCTCCATCTCCCTAGAATTTCTAGTTCTGTTGAAGCACTTTGCACATCGGAGTAGTATAATCAGATTTATGCTTCAGAGAGAAAAATCTTGTAAGGGAATAGTTACAAGGTACAGAAATAGGCTTGGCAGGAAATGATGAAATGTATAACTAAGACATAGTCTTTGCCACTGAAAGAGGGAAAACATAAAAACACTAATATTGTTTGATATGAAATATCTTCCAGTGAACATTTAAAATTTACAATATTCCTGATGACCCCAGAGACTTTTTCCCCATACATTAAACATTCCAAGTTCTAAAGATATTTTTTCAATCACGAGACTCTAATTCATATTTTAATGTACTTAAGAAAATCACAATCTAAAACATGAGAGATTTATTGTAGGGAGAAAATGTGCTTTAATACAAGGTGCATTATAGATCAAATAGCATTTCTATAAGAATTAACCTTGCTAGTTACATTCAGGGTGATTTATGAGTTAATGAAGAATGAGATGACACAATCAGAAACACTGGCAATTTTGTAGGCTTACTTATCTGTAAACTCTAGAAAAACATTGGAAAAAAAAAGATCAGTTTCTAATGATAATGAATTTTCAAGAGAATGCCTTAAGGGGTGAAAATTACTTTTCTACATGTGCTAAAAATAAAAAGTAACAGAAAGAAAAGCACCAAGTAAAGAGGTGAAATTTTAAAACAAATACCTAAAAATGACAAATGTGGATTTTATATCTGAATTTATATATACATATATATGTGTGTGTGTGTGTGTGTATATATATATCTGAAGTATATATATAATGATATTGGCTATTGTGATGGTTAGGTTCATGTGTCAACTTGGCCAGGTGATAGTACCCAGCTGTCTGGTCAAGTAAACACTGGCCTAACCATTGTTGTGGGGACGTTTGTGGCTGGTTAATAAACCAACAGGCTGGTTTATTAAATCATCAGTCAATTGACTGCAGCTGTGACTGATGACTCACCAAAGGTCATGTCTTCCACAATGAGAGAATGCAATTGGCTGGATTTAATCCAATTAATCAGTTGAAGATTTATAAGTGAGACAGTTAGAGGACCTTCACTTCTTCGGCTGCCCAGTGAAGTGTTTCCTGAGGAGTTTGTGGAAGTTACCAGTTCGTTTCCTGAGGAGTTCATCGGACATCTTCCTTGGAGTCGACAGTTTGCTGACTGCTCTACAGAATTTGGACTTGTGCATACCCACAGTTGCATGAGTCACTTTTACAAATCTGACAGCCAGAGACACCTCTCATTGATTCTGTTTCCCTAGAGAACCCTAACTAATACAGCTATCTACCCAAAATCCAACTACACACACACACAGACACATTGAGTATCCAAACACATTTTGCTCATTAACAGAAAAGAAAATTTGTTTATTAATAGCAATATTTTGTTTATTTCTTCAACAAATAGTTACTGAATTCCTACCATTTGTTAGGCACTGTTCTAGGCTCTGTGAAGACAACCGTATTCAAAACAAACCAAATCTTCTGCTTTTTTTAGAGCTCACAATCTAGTCAGGGAAGACAAACAAAAAATAAATATGTAGGAAAATACGCAGCATGTTAGAGGTGATAAACCTAGGAAATGATAGTGTTCCATAAAAGAGTTGGCCACATATTATGGTGAAAAAAGCAACTTTAATGTATTGATACTGCTCATCACTGGTTTAGTTCAAGAGGAAATGATAATAATGTTCATGTTTATTAAACCTGAATGTTTTGAGACTTTTAACATGCATCTTGGTATCCTAGATGACTATTAAAGTATACTTTTAATCTCTCAGATTCTAATATTCTAATATTATTTTTAAGAAACACCAAATATTTACGGATCATGTAGGGTAATCTAATTTCTTTCACTTTGGGCCTGCAATTTTTGCCTAGAGAGAAATTTGAGCGGTTAGATAATTAAAACAATATGGGATTCCCTCAGTTGGTAGTGAAGAATATAAGATCATTTATTATTAGGCAAACATAACTATAATAAATTTCCATTTAGGAAAAATTAATGTCACCCTATGGCATTTTTAGGAGAAGGGGATTGGAAAAGTGAAGCTAATAAGCAACCTGTACTTGCTTCACAAAAACATTATCTTCTCAGAAGACTGAAACATACCCTGCAAGAGAGTGAAGATACTCTCTTGGTCAACAGACAGTGCCCTGAGACCCTCTCAGATGGTTTCAACCTGCATGGAAAAGAACTCAGTAATTATTGGGATTTAACGGAATGTAAAAATGTCAAAACCTCATGCATTGTTTATGATGTTTTTACAGTTGGGGAACCTGAGGAATGTCATCATTTAGAAGTTTGCTAGAATTCACCTAAATTGAAATATAAAAGTAAACCTCTGAGTTCCAAGGTAGTGGGGTTTTAATTTGCTTATTTAACGCTATCTTTCAAAGCATCTTGAAACAGAGAATCACATAATACTACATTTTTCAGTTACTTGTAATATTGCTTTTAATAGAAAAGAATAGCAGTGCTTCATCTCTAGAAAGCAATAAGTTCTTTAATAAATCTGAATTTCAATGAATATGAAATCTCAGACTTAAGTGCTCAATGTTGCTGATGAAAATTCACAAATCGACCTTTATTATATATGTCAGTACTTAATTTGGACAGCAGTTCCTCCAGATCCTAAATGTCTTCCTAAAATTTCATGATCAAAATTTTAATTATAAAAGTCATATAAATGCAAGTAATTGCTTACAAATTTTTTCAAATCATGAACATTATGGTTTTGTCCTGATAATGATGATGATGAATATAATGACAAGCTGATATTAATAACTGAAATTTAAGGACACTTAAGCTTATAAAATGCTCTGGGCTAAATGTTTTATGTGCACAATCTCATTTACAGCTTACAGAAAGTAGTTGCCCAAAGTCATAGCTAGTAAGTGACAAGAGAGATATTCCAACTCCAGTCTATCTCTATGGTCTGTGTACTTAATCCCTATTACACTATCTTGGATTTGGATACTGTTAAATTTTCTTTTAAAGTCTTTGTGGTTGTGGATAGAGTAAATAAGACCTGTCCTCCAAATCACAGAATAATTCTACCAATGTCAAGTTTTGGTGTCTAAAAAAGGTAAAATTACTATAAACATTAGAAAATAATTTTCCAGCTTACTTTCAGGAAAAATAATACTTTAGCTCACTGACAAGCAGCCATGGGTATAAAGAACATGTCATTTATCTTTAAAAGTTGGGGGCAAAATTACAAATACTTTATCCATTATGTATTTACTAAAATTTATTTTACTAAACCTGTGGAGGACATCAGCTACCATACTATACTACCACTTCAAGGCACACATGGAAAGTGAATTCTAAAAAGACAAATACATGTGTAATGCAACATGGTAGTTCTTATTTTTAATCCAATATTTGGCACATAGTAGGTTTCTAATCCTAGATTTTTTTTTTTTAATGTTTAAATAGTAACTCCAGGAAAGCATGCCAGCATTACATAGTGAACTTTTACAGATATTAATTCCATCAGGCTCAGCCTCATCATTCATTTGTAGCATCTCCAGCTTTGCTCAGATAACATTCAACTGTGGATCCAGGAAAATGTGAGTAAGATTTATCGCAGGTAGAAGATGTTTACTAATGGGGAGTGAAATGATCAAGCTTTTTTCCACAAGGGAGGATACAACAAGTGACATTTTTAAATAGTTCTCATATATAATCTTGAGTCCTGTTTCTTCTTTTACCAGTAGCTGATTTCAAGAGGAATTTTAACTTTACACATTAAAAGAAGAACAAAAAGGATAGTATATGTCATACATTGAAAAATCAATTCTGAAAAGCAGCTCCTCACCATCTTTCAAATTTTTATATAAGAATTCCTTGAGTAAAATAAACATCTAACCCATGAAATAAATCATTATCAAACTGGTTGGTACACTTTTAAGAATAATTTAATGTAATTTCACGTCTATCATCTTACTTTTGGCAGTCAATAGAGTTACAAAGAGAAAGATGTTAAGCACAATGTATTTAAGCAGCCTCAAATAAATATATTGAGAAATAATGCTTGTATCAGTATTAATTTCATTCCTTTGCAAAGTTAATCATTATACACTCAAATATGCACACGTATTTAGACTGTTATACTTGAAATATTACCTGCACTGACACTGGCAACAATATATTTAGTATGCTCTTACTGAATTCTTTTCACTTTTTTTTAATTAGAGAAGTAGTTAGTTTATAGAAAAAGCATGCAGAAAGGACAGAATTCCCATGGCCCCCACACACATGGTTTTCCATATTTTTAACATTTTGCGTTAGTCCGGCACCTTTGTAACAATTGATGAAATGATATTATTATAAGTATATTACTAACTATAGTACATAATTTGCATTAGGATTTACTGTTTGTGTTGTACCATTCTATGCATTTTTTAAATTTTTATTCTGGTAACATGTATAACCTAAAATTTCCCCTTTTAACCACATTCAAATATAAAAGTCATTGGTGTTAATTACATTCCCAATGCTTTCCTACTAACTTACTGATTTTGACAGCAGACAAAAAACACAAAATTTCAAACAAAAATCCATCTATCTCTAAATTAGCAGTGTACTATCCTGTTTCTCCTGATCTCTGTCTCCTTCCCACATCCCATAAGTGGAAGGTGCATCGTCGTCAATACCTAATGTGCTCTTACTTTGAGGTAGGGTGACCTAAAGTTTTTTCATCTTTAAGATTTAGATGTTTATTATAATCTCCAAGATAATCAATAAGAAAATAACTAAAATTATGCAGAAAAGGAAAGAAGGGAATCAAAATAACAAGCTAAAAAATATCAACAAAATACACAGAAAATAAAAGCAGTAATGGAGGAATTGATGAACAAAATCATACAAGACAAACTGAAAACAAATAGCTTCCCCCATCAGTAATTACTTGAAATGCAAATGGACCAAACTCTCCTATTGAAAGTTCAGATGTTGGCAAACTGGACAAAAATCAAAACAAAACAAAACAAAACATGATACACCTAAATGCTGGCTATACAAGGGACTCACTAGATGCAATGACACAAAGACCTGTGTTTCTTGATGTATCTTCTATCTCTTTGCTGAGAGTTTCCTGTTTTTAATTTGCTTCAATAGCATTTGCAATGCTTGTTGAAACATTTTAATGATTGCTGCTTCAAAAACTTTATCAGCTAATTCCAGCATCTAAGTCATCTCAGTGTTGATGTCTGTTGATTGTCTTTTCTCAATCAAGTTGTGTTTGTCCTGCTTCCTGGTGTGATGGATAATTTTCTATTGTTCTTGGCATTTTGATTATTGCATCATGAGACCCTGGATTCTCTTTAAGGTTCTTTTGTAGCAGGCATTCAGCCTATTTAGGCTGAATGCACAGGTCCTGGTGGGAATGGATGTTCAGCACCCTGCTGGGTTCTGCTGAAACCGCCCTAGTAAAAGCAGAGCTGTGACTCACACCACCTCACTGTAGATTGTTGGGGTGGAAGTTTGGCTCAACCCTTAACCCTGTTGATACTTTTCTAATGAAAACAGAGCACTAACTCAAATTGTTTCATTATCTCCAAATGGGAGTATTAGCTCAGCTTCCTGTCGGACACAGTGACAGGTGTGGAGGAGAGGCAGAGTGCCTGTTTCTCCTTGGTGAGGACAGGAGGGATTGGAGTCATACCTTCTCTGTAGACCCTGCTGACACCAGTGGGGAGTGCAGAGTAGACCCACCTGGTGCTGCCTCATTCATTCTCACTGATATCAGATCTGGGTGGAGTCTTAGCTCACTGATGGACCTAAGGTGGGTGGGAAGCAGAGTGTCAGGTAGCTCTCCCTCAAACAGTCTGTCCTACTGTTCTGGGTGGGGGATCTGTTCCCTGCTGATCCACTGACAGCAGAGAGGATGGAGGGAACAGAATACCAACTAGCCCTGTTCACATTGCCTCATTAAGACTTACTGCTGAGTGAAAATGGAGACTCAGCAACCCGTAGGACCCGACTGACCCACACTACCCTAACAACAGAATTCTAGCATTGCTTGCTTCCACCGAGACAGCAATAATAGATGAGGTACTTGCCTGGCCTATATGAAATTGCAGTGGGGGAGGCAGTTTTCCTTTGGTGCTTGTCTGGAGTGTGGTAGCTCTTGTCCAAGTCTTTTCTATTCTGTTGGGCTACCTTTTCCCCAGTCCTTTGGCTAGGGGAAACAGGCTTTTCTTTGAGCATCTTTTGTCTGTGCTTGTTCTTGGTTCTGGGTCACAGGCTTCCCCAGCTTCCCATCTGGAACAAAAGAGAGGCAAAAGTAAAATCCAGAGAATTCATGGACATGCTGTTCTTCAAGTCCTGAGGCTGCAATGCAGCCCTTCCTTTTCCCATATTTCCAACATAAAATTCTTGAAATCAGGAAAACTGAAGGTTTTAAATGTGGCTTCTAGCTCCTTCTATGAAGCTTTATAGGGTGCTGTATATTTAACTCAATATGATATTGGGCACAGAGTAAGCTACTAATGTCACTGGGTATTTAATGATGTTGGACAGACATCTTCATTCCCAGTTGCTAGTCAATCTTTAGGCCAAATTGGTTTATTCAATCATAAAAAACATCAGATCTTCCTTTCTATTCCTAGAATTCATGGATGGCATCAGTTAGAACAAAGAAATAATTACAGATAGATAAAGACATGGAAACTATAATATCACATAGTCACAGAAAATATTTTTCCTGAGCATTTTAGATGGAACTAAGCTAATCCTAAAAACAATTAATAAAGAATGCATAATGAAATATTATTCTTTGGACAAGTTTATAAGCAATAACTAAGGTCTATTAATGAAAGTCCTGAAGCAGGGAACAGATATCCCTGTGTCATTGCTCACTATAGAGTATGGACAACTTAAAGAGTGATAAAAATATCCTGCTTTGTTCATTAACGTATTTATATCATTGGACCCATTCAATTATATTTAATCATTAATTTGGAGTCTAGTTGGACAAAATAAGTTAAACAGCCTCACTTAAAGACATATTCTTTAAATAAGGTCTATGGGAGGTACAGTTCTAAGGTGATCCTCAAGATTCACATGCACTGGTGCATATGCCCTCTATAGTCCAGTCCTTTGGACTGTGGTCAGGACACTTGATTATTATGGGATATATCTCTGGTGATTCTATTATGTTATATGGCAAAAGAATTTTTGTATATATAGTTAATGGTCCTAATCAGTGGACTTTGGCTTAATTTATAGGGAGATTAGCCTGGGCAGGCCTAACCCAGTGAAGTGAACCCTTTAAAAGAGGGACTGGGTCCCCCATGGAGGGCAGATATATTCCCTTGCTGGTCTTGAAAGTGTAAGCTGACAGGTGTGAGTGCCTGTGCAGGAGGGGGTCACATGCAAGGACCTGAGGACACTCCTAGGAACTGAAAGCAGTCCCAGGTAACAGCTATGAAAAGAAAACGGGGACCTTGTTTGTACCACCGCAAGACTGAATTCCATATCTCTATAAACAGTCCCTTCAAGGAAATTTAGTTTGTTTTTCCACCATGCTCCTCAAAATTCTTCCAAAGTCTACCCATTACCCAATTCTAAAGCCAAGTCCACATTTTTGGGTATTTGCAATAGCAGCATCCATTTCTTGGTACCAAAATCTTTCTTAGTTTGCCAGGGATGCTATAAAAAAAAATACCACAGAGGTTTGGCTTAAACAATAGTAATTTATTGCCTCACAGTTTGGGAGACTGACGTTGAAATCAAGGTATCAGCAGGCCATGCCTTCTCTGAAGTCTGTAGGGTTCTGGTGGTGGCTTGCTGGCAATCAATATATGCCTCCTTGTTTCAATTTGCTAAAGATGCCAGAATGCAATATACCAGAAATGGGTTAGCTTTTACAATGGGGATTTATCAGCTTAAAAATTTACAGTTCTAAGGCCATGAAAATATCCAAATTAAGGCATCAACAGGACAATACCTTCTCTGAAGAAAGGTTGCCAGCATTTGGGACACCTTTGTCACACAGGAAGGCACATGGCTGGCATCTGCTCATCCTTCTTTAGTGGGTTTCATTGCTTTCTACTTCTGGCTTCAGTGGCTTTGTCTTTGGGCTTCCGTGGGTCCTTTCTTAGCTTCTCTGGGGATTTTCTCTAAACTCTCTCTTGGGTTCTTCTGTTTTTATCCTCTTATAAATGACCACAGAAAAAGGATTAAGATCCAACTTGAGTGAGCTGGGTCACATCTCAATTAAAATAACCTAATCAAAAGACCTACCCACAAAAGGTCTGCACCCACAGGAATGGATTGAAAAAATATGGCTTTTGCTGGGGTACATAATAGCTCCAAACCAGCACACTCTTCCATATGTAAATCTGTCTCTTTCTATCTCCTCCTGTGACTTCTATTTCCATGTCCAAATTTCCTCTGCTTATAAGGATTCCAGTTATATAGGATTAAGGCCCACCCTGATTCTACTTGGCCTCATCTTAACAGTATCTTTGAAGATCCCATTTATAAAAAGTTAACTCACAGGCCAGGGTTTAGAACTTGAAGATGTCCTGTGAGGGAAATGGTTCAATCCCCAACAAACATTTTTAGCACTGAGGATAGATAATTATTAAAAACAAATCTATAAAATGGATTTTATCATTTAAAAATATTAATGTTGTGGGAAATTATAATATTCAAACCAAGTAGCCATTCTTCATATGTTTTCATTCAGTAGGCCTAGTAAATGGCCTTCTCCCTAACTCTTTCTGATAAATCTTCCCAAGTAGATAAAATTGATTAAGTGCCTCCATCATGGTAGGCCTGGTGTACATATTGCTCTTACATTAGGTGTACATATTGCTCTTACATTTCCTGTAGTGACAAAAAAAGGTAGAAGTAGGTTTTAACCTCAAATGCAAAGGCTGCAGTTTAGCAAAATGCCCTGAGGAGATAGCCAATGAAGCAGAGCCAAGATGTTAACCATCTGTCTGATTCTGGAGCCACTTTTCTTTCCCAGCTCAAATGCCTCTCCATCATGTCTAGGCCTAACCTATCTATTAATAGCAACTAAATAAATTGGTTTTTCCCTCCCTGACTTCCTCAAAGAGCATCTGAAGCTTCATTGACTCTAATCATCCAATTCTGAAGCCACAGTTAGCAAACTAGGTAAAAGAGAAAAAGCAAAATGGAGAAAAATCAAAAGGAATAATATTCTTCTTCCCCTTTCAGGCTTCGATTATGGAGCTAGTGAAAAGACTAAACATAAAAGCAAGTGTGGAATTTTGATTCTTCCACTGGGCTGGGTGGCCATTCTTATTTATGAATCAATACTCTGTAATTAAAAGTGATTCTGGGACTCTTTATGATATATGATGCAAAGTAAAATCATGATCCTCCAAAATTTTCATCCGGTGTTCAAGGAAGTTTATACTCAATGAATAAAGTAAGGTGGCAGTAAAAGGTGGTAAATTGTACTTGTTCCAAACTAATATTTGAACATTTTCTTACTTATTTCTATTTAATCTCATGCTGCTCTATAATCTTACTCATGCAGATTTGGCCTCTATAATGAACTTTTTGGTAATAAAAATAATCAGTGCAAACTTGCTTAAGCAACAGGGGAATATATTGACTTACATAAGCAAAAGTCCAAATGATGCCACTGTGTCCTGGTTTCTTTCTACCTCATAACTGGACACTGTTTTCTTTAATGTGTTGCCTTCATTCTGTGTCTATATAAAATGGTAAGATGTGTGGACAAAATAGATACTCCCTTGCTGACTTCCTTGTTAAATCCCAGTGGAAAGAGAGGTCCTTTTTTGAGATAGGCTGAAAAAACCTTAGAGTTACTTTGACCAGATTAGATTAGGATATCTGTTCACTCTTAAACCAGTCACTGCAGCCAAGCAGTGTGAGGACAGGATCAACTTAATCTTGATTTCCAGGCTCCACACTTGTTTCTGAAGCAGAGCCTTGGTCTTAGGCCACATAGACTGAGAGTGGGGAAGAGATGAAACACCAAATGGAAAGCAGAGGCTGTCACAGGAAAAAGGGGGAATGATGCTGGGGAAGCAAATAATAACTGTCCACTAAAAATGTGTTTAGTAAAAGTTCTATTCTAGCAGGGTTTGCTTATTTTTATCCATTCCAAGCAATATACCACACTTTAAGAACCAGGTTCGTTTAATTTAAGCCTTTTAGCTGATAATTGCACTTTTCATACTTCCCTTTTCTATATTAGCTTTTCACATCTTTTACTGTTATCACCATCTGCAGGTGTTTAGCTCTCGGTTATAATAAGCATTGTTCAGAGACCTTGTTCCCAAAACTTGATGACAGCCTTTCTTCCTTGCCCCATTGTCAAAGGTGGATTCTAGCATTGCTTATAAATGTTTCAAGAACTTAGATGAAATGTCTAACTCAGCCAAATGAATAGTTAAATGTGATTTTCATTCTGTGTAGATTTTACTTGATGCTACATTACAGAGATTTTCTCAGAAAATCTCCAGAACTACAATTTTTCTAGAATTTTGTTGTCAGAGCACTCACTGAGTTTAAAAAGCTGAACTGCAATGATGAAGCTATAAAATGGCCTTCAATTCCATCTCCATTTGCTTCCACTTGCGAATTTAAATTTGTAACAGAAATCTAAATGTTTAGCTTAATTGCCCTACTATGAAATACAGAGATTTATGAAAAGACGCTAACAGCCTGTCCCTGTGCCATCATTCAAAAGGCTTGCTGGGTATTCGATAATGGGAAGGAAAAAAGCGTTAGTATAAAGAGGCAAAAATTACATTTAAATCAACATGGCAAAAGGTTTCCATGGTACAAAGAAAAATTAAATCAAGCAGTGGGGTTCTTTTCAATTCAGGCCTTTAAGAAAATGGGCAAGATGCAATGTTCTTTATTTGTCAGACAAGTGACACAGTTAATCAGTGCTAATTGCCCAGGATTGGCCTCTCATTTATGTCAGCTAATTAAAGCATATTCTAATACAGACTGACCAAAACCCCTATGTGGTGGGTAGGCAAAGAAATGAAAGGCATATACAGTGGTCCTTCTCTTGCTTGGAAAAAAAAAACCAATACTGATTTAGCTGTAGCAGGACTGAGCCATTTCATCTGCAGTCTTTTTTCTCTGCAAGGCCCCCTGGCCATCAGTGTGGGAAAACATTCATGGAAAGAATGCATTTAGCAAGAGTAATCATCATCATCGTGAAGTGCTTATCAGAAATGAAGACAAAATGCAATTAGGCTAGATTTACAGTTGGACCAATAATTACCACTCAGATGTTTCAGCTGAATGGAAAATACATGATTCCAAACCACGACATTTGTGTTCAATTGCTTTCTCCTCCTTTCTCTCATGATCTCTAACCTCCCTCTATTTTCTTTTCTTTTTTTTTTTTCATTTATAAAATATGTCAGTCATAATGTAGCACAGCTGAATAATTGTCATAGAGTCAAATGCTTGCAGATGGTTAATGGAAACAGAAAATTAAATGAACAGCAGTAAAGAAACTCATACAAAATTAAAGAACTCTATTGCAAATTTAAAGGGTCATTTGGTTTCATCAAAAATCAAATAATATGAATATGTTATCCTCTGCATGAAAGAGACTATGTTAAATTGTTTTGAGAGCTGAAAAATGAGCAATCAATGGTGTGCTAATGAAATTTGTGAGAAATCATGCACTATTGAAATATGCAGTAAATTGTCATTCAGTCCCTGCAGAAGAAGGCCTAGTTTGAGGGATCAATTTTTTTTTCTTGAACTTATTGTTTACTTAAATTATTGAACTGAGGATAAGACTTGGAACAAATTAAGATTGTTACCAAAAAGTAATGAGAGTAGGATTAATCTAAGCAGACTACTTTTTGAGATTCAAAAAGAGCAAGCAAGTTACTCTTTCAAGAGGGTCTTATGTGAGACCTTGCCTTATTTAACAGCAATCCAACAATTTATAACACATTCATGATATGTCCAAAGAACAGACTCAATGACCCCATGGACCGGTAAGGACTTTAGATGGTTTAGGCCAACTAACTTTGCATCTACCTGGCATTTTAAAAATAGGTAATTGATGAAACTTTTGTGGAATGCAAAGCTGTCTTTCTGGTAAAGCATTAGATATGATGATATGTGTTGTCATTTGAAAGTGGATTTTAGTTACAGATTCTTCTAAAATAGATTTCAAGATTATAAAGCATCAGGTTCTTTATTCACTCCTTCTTATTTTTCATGATTCTCTCCATTCTCTAGGAAACCCAGAAATCAATATCAAATGTCTTTTTTTCCACCATAGTAATGATTTTTTGTCTTTGATGGTTGCTTTTATCAAAGAGAAAGAAAAATAACGACATGTAATTGAGTCTTTATTGAAAATAACTGAGACATTTGTGACATTGCCATGAATGGCTAACTAACAGCTGAATAATTTTAATGACTGAGAAAATCTTAGAGGGTGTTTGAAAGTGAGTCTGTTTTTTTCAGTTTTAAAATAAATACTCCTAAAAGAACAGCTTTAGAAAGTTAATGTAAAGCATGTTTTTTATAAATCCCTTAAGCAGAAACATAATCTTTGCAAATGCAAAATATAATGTATTTTATCTTGCATTAATGAGAGAAAAATATCATACACATAATTTTTTTCTCTTCAATGGTCCTTGATGATTAAATCATTGAAGGTGTCTCTGGTAGTATTTATTTCTCTCAAACTTCTGAGAAGTCAGTGGATTGTATATAAAATTGATGAAGAGATGAAAATATCGATCCACCTTTTGCATTTGACTAACTAGAAAATCCCTTAATCATACCTAGATAACATAAAATTCAGTTGCTTGCTATTTCATGTTAAAGTAAGATAAAAAATAGTAACTTACCAATCTTGAATAGTTTGTATAAATAGACTATAATGAAATGTCAAATATCATTCAATTAAAGCAGGTTTTCTGTATATTTTTTCAAACATGCTATCCAATTCCTAATGTTGTCTGCTATTTTTCCAACTAAAGCCCTTTAATATGCCAATTTTTACATAATGATAATATAGCTGTCATTTGAAATCCTCATCTAAATACTAAATGTAGAAGCATTACCTATAAAATATCTAACAATAGTGTTTTTACAGATTCATCATTAAAAATAATTAATTATAAGTGAAATTTGTGTTGGGGCATTGTTAGTTGTCTTACTTAAAATCATCACCCTTCAGTTTTTCTTATTTGTAAATAAAAATATTAACTTTTATTTACTTTTCAAGTAAAATACAAGAGATTTTTATGTCAGAGATAAATATCTTTAATTTGATGCATTAAACTGCAATTTCTACAAAATCCTAGCCTTACTAAAGTCTTGTATTTAATAGCTCTCTTCAGTGCAAAATACAGGAATGTTTTATTTGGATACATATATCTAGTGCATAGGTGCATCTGAAACATTTTGTGTCTTATGAATTATTTTCCCTTAAATTAATGCATATCATAGCTGCAAGTGTGAGAAGAAAACATAATACATTTGTACTAGTATTCAGAATATCCTTCTGCATTCAATATGGCTCTAGAGTCTATTCATTAGTTTGAGATTCTATGGGTGAGACAAGTCCAACAAACACGAAATAAGTCTGAAAGCATGCATTATAATTTCCAAGAGTTGTCAAGGTAAAAACAAATATCCAAGAAGACAATAGTGAATGCTGTAGTATCCTGCTCAGGTCTACCTTCAGGATACAGCACTCATTACCCCAGCTGCCAGAAGTGTTTGCTGTTGAGAGTTTACAATTGAGTCCTTCCACTTCAGGGCAGCTGCCTAAGGGCTCGGTCTTGTGAACTTTTTGTCCCCACCCAGATCTACGTCACTAATTGATATGGGTATAAATGTGTAGCACCATTGCCTCAGTTCCAGACATCTCAGAAAGGCCATTCCAGTTTTAGTGCTCCCCTTGAGATCAGATGAAGCCATTGATTTGACTACATTGCAAATCACCTCTTCATTCTTCCTAGTACTGTTTCTCTTATTCCCTGATGGGTGTTGCATCTTACAAACTTCTTGCATATAGATCTTGGTCTCAGAGTCTGGTTCCCAGTAACCCAATCTAAGAAAGAGATCCTGATTTGAACTTGAATGATTGGCAGCATTTGGATGCCTAGGGACAGGGGAGGAAAGCATCATAGCTGGCATGGCATGGATCAACGCAAACAAAGATAAAAAGGTGGAAGGCACTTGTTATGTTCGTAAGATAGTGAAGAGGGTCTGGTCTGACAATCTGAGGGATTTTCGGGGAGTTATTTGGAATGAGAATGGAGAAGATGGGTGGCAGCAGAATATGAAAAGTCATGTGAAGGATTTGGATTTGATTGAGTAGATATTTGAGAGCGACAAAGACTGGAATAAAAATTCAGTGTTTAAGGAAGCTTATTTGGCAGGGATATGCACTATGGAACAACTAGATTTATGAATGCCACCACAAATGTTTGTCTTAGTGACTGAAAGCCTGCATAGATAGTTATAGAAAGGAAGAACCAATCTCTCTCTTTTTCTTTCCACTTTCTAAATATGTGTGTGTGTTGTATGATGTGCAGGTAGAGAAAAAAAAAATATTGACTTTCTAATGAAGCACTGGGGGGTATGAATAGGTCTTTTAACTCCTCCTCTGTTATGAATCACTTTGTCAGAGCTGCCGTCAAACAGATAAATTACCTGGTATATTTTTCCTTCCATTACATATTTCCTGATTCCTATCTTATGGAGATACTAATGAAAAATAAAACAAACATGGGAAGAAAGCCAGAGGAAGAATGTGGATAATCAAATGGACTAGATAATGGTATATAAACTGAATGATCAGCTTCTGGTATAACTGAGAGTTAATAGTTTTTCTTTAACTCAACCTGAACTCTGTGTTCAAGTCATCTCCCCAGGATACAAGTTGACAAAACACCCAATTAAAATAGTCAATTTTCTCTAGTTAAATTAGTTCTTCACTATATCTCAAATAAGATATTTAGATATTCACAACACACCTTATCCCCAGGAACGTCTTCAATATTATGCTTTCCCACCAGGAGCAGTTTGAGGTTTTCTTTGAATATGACAAAATTCATCATCTTTCAGTGAGTTAGCAAATGTAGGTTTGCATTAATATCCAAATAAAATCTTAGAAACAACTCATTTTATTCTCATCATTGCTATCAAATACCATAGGTATTCTATTATTTGTAATTTCTCTATTATTTATTGTATTTAGGAAGATGCTAAAGTCACATAATCTTGCAATATCTTCTCATGCACAGATGAAAAGAAATCAAAAAAGTGAATATGTTTTCAAATCAAAAATAATATATTTGTTCTTTAGAACAAAACTGAGACCACACTAACACAGTTCAAAGAGTACTTGATTGGTCATGTTACCCTCCAATGACATAAAAACATATTATATTGCCATTGTCTCTTCTAAATTTTTATCTTCTTGAAAAAGTAATCATCTCAAATGCATTGTATTAAAAACTATAGGGTAACAATATTTGAATTGAAATGGTTCCTCTTCATTTTGAATTCACTATCTTACATAATCCAATATAGACACAACATGTAGATTCTTCCATGCAATGATGAGGAAAAGGTGTCCAGAGAATACTTTAAACTTCCACAATAGAGTAAGTATCCACCAACTTAAACCAGCAAATCTACATGTGATCCTGGGTCTCCTATATTCCAAACATGCAACCGTGCATGATTATTGAAAATTTGATTCCTGACAAAACCCCTTATTTAAACCCTTACTAGCAAAGTAAAAACCCTTATTGCAAAAATTTAGAAAGGACACTATTCTTTTTTTCCACAAGTCTTTGATTCTCATACACATTATCAAATAGCAATGGTGTTTCACCATGCCTAGCATAATGTAGACATTTAATATTGAACAATAATTTGCTTTCTTGTTCCTTCTGCCTAGTTTTCTAAGTGTTCTGTTAGGATTTTGTGATAATGTAGAGGGAATTGGATTTTTCATCTTTATTTCTATTTTCTTGTCATCATTGTACAAATTATCTTATATATAAAGTGATAATGGGGCTTCTCATATAATATGAAAACCATTCAGAAAATTCCAATATTGCCCTAGGAAATGCTAGACATAGTTGTCCTGTAATTCCATTCTGGTAACCACATTGCTATTTGGAGACTCACATTTGATTATTAGAACTGTAAAGTTAGGCAACCAGTGCCTGGCATTCCCTACATACTGATATAGTATAGATTATGGAGCAGGGGGGTGAGATTAGAAAACCTATTAAAATCATTTGCCACCCAAGTAAAGGAAAATGTTTCTTTCTAGAATCTAAATAAAAGGAGCTGAGATTTATCAGAAGGAATAAGTGATAGTGATTTTCTTCAATCTGGGTCAGTTTGATTATACTACTGAAACTTGGTTTCTCATAATAGAGAGCTGTTCAAGGTGAACAGTACTAAAATTGCCAGAAGTATTTTGTTTGGCATAATTAAGGACTTCAATACTCAGAGGAACTAAATAAAAGAACAAGGTTATGTGAAACTAGGACATTTGATAATATAATGACAGTATAAGAACTCAGACTATCTCCTTACTTAGATATGATTATGGAAGATAATTTACCCTGAGAATGTAGCACTCTTTTACAGGTGTTTAAAAATTGTTACAAAGTGTCATCAGCTTAATTTTTTTTTAAATAAAAATTTTTATGTTAGTTTTCTATTGTTTGTGTTGGATTAAAAATTTCAAGGCAATGAAATTTAAGTAGGTAATCTCATGGATGCTAATTTTTATTTGGCAACTTAATATAAAGACAAGACAACAAAATAGGGCCTGACCTTTGCTTGGAGATTTAATAGGGAGAGTAAATAATAACAGCAATGAAAATTATCATTCACAGAGCATTTTGTATGTTCAAGACACAGTGTGAATCATGTATTACATTATGTCAACTCATTCACCTCATTTAATATAATCCCAGATGGTCTTCCATGTCTTAGAAATTCTTTTTTAACCTTGCCCAAAGTTCCCTTCTTAGAGTCATTTATTTGAATTATGTAACAAATAGAGGGACACCATTTCCAGAGCTGATATTAAAATTTCCCAAGTAATCTGAACTTCAAATCTGTGGAAGAGATTTTATGTCTGACATGTATGGGGAATAAAAACTCATATCGTTGGCTGTTCATGGTTCTGCTGATTCTTGGCTGATGAAGTTAGGACAAACTGTAGAACATTTTTAGACCCTCAATATGAAAAAAAGATTAGCATTAAGATACCTTGCAGTTGAGAAGTCTTATGTTTTCTAGAAGTTTGAGATCAATGACCTTCAATCATTAATAATGTCTCTGAGAAGATGGAAATCAAGACAGTGAGTTTCCTCGGTATATTGAGGAAAGAATTCCAGAGGATAGCTGAGATGGTGAGAGAAAGGTGATAACTCAATATCAGAAAACACATCCCATTAGCTCAAGAGAGTAAGCAAATGACAATTTATGTGGGAAAGCATGCTGGAGAAAAATACCCAATCACTTCTGCCAGCTTCATGTAAAGATGGAATGATAGGCATTGGATACCATCCATGCCCTGAGGGGCAGGCAAAGCACGATGGTTTTGGAGTTGTCTTTCTCTATAGAGTCCCAGAACACTAAGCACAACCTTTCTGCCATGGAAAACAGTAACACTAGTTCTGCTCCTTTACAATCTCAGTTCAAGCTTAGACAATGATTAGCTTACCAGATACAGGAAATGTTTTTAGAGCAACCTCATCTTAGGGCAGCTGCAATGATTAACAGCCATCAAAATATTTCAGGGCTTGGATTTACACAGTTTAACACAACAATGACAGAACACAATTACCACCAGTCCCAGGAGCAATACTTCCTTGATTTCCTAAGAGAGAGAAAACTGTTGTTCATAAATACATCCCCATGGATATATTCAATTTTATTTACTCATAAACTCTTCAAAAATATCCTTTTATGGATATTGTGAACCATGAAATTTTCTTCACAAAAACACAGCCACCAAAGCGTCAGGGCTAAACTCATTGTGCGGTGATTTCTCTAATTCAAATTGTGGAAATATTTTTAGATAGAAATTGGTTTTTTACTGCTCAGCACAAAACATTCTTCAAATCAGTTCCTTTCTGAAGGTTTCTTTGATAAGTCTTATTTGTTTAATCATGCTAACAAGTTAAAGATAGATCTCTGAATCCGTTTTTTAATAAGTCTACTGAAGCTTCAGATTTAGATTTCTTCACACACCGTGGTTATAACAAGTTTACAAAATGAGCCTTAAAAATGCCTTGAGGGGACCTAATATTGTTTACTCAGGATGTAATAACTGATAGAAATAAGCTTGCATAACTGCAGGCTAAATCCTTAAAAACCCTATCACTCTATCATTAAGGAACAGAATCAACTGGAGAATTCTCTAAAACTTCTTCAGAAGTACTGTATACTGAAGATATACAGTAGAAGATATTAAAACCAATATTTGAAAAGATGGTGAAAAATAAATTTCTTTAGTACTAGACTTTTTTTATGTACTAGGAGTCAAGATTTACAAGTCTTTCTTCAATTTATGTTTTTCATAATTTCCCATGAGTAAGAAACTGACCAGCATTCATTTGAGGCAGAGGGGGAAATAACTTTTAATTTTGAATTAACTGCTTAGAAGAGTGAAAATTGGTAAGGTGTATTTGCTACTTATGTTCCAGAGGTGCAAACATATTTTGAATTATTTTATTACAAACAAAGACATATGGTCAAAATTCTTCCCTGACCCAGTAGAGGAAGATGATGCATTGAAAATATTGAATCCTGCCACTTTAAATCAATACCTGACTACTTGAAATTTGTCATATATGGGTCATTTTTTAAGGATTCAAATATTATTTATAAATTATATAAAAAATATAAAATCTAGACTTTGTATATCCACATTGTAGTGTTAAGACACATCTCTACACAATTCTCAAGAGTAATAACTACCCACACTTCAACCTAGATCTATGTGCTTGTTTCTCCAAGGAATGGAAAACACTATAAGTAAATAGTTCTGTGTCTAACTACTATGAAATAATAATGGCTATCTATTATTGTTTTCAAACTCATCAAATTATTATTTTCTGATAATAGTACCAAAAGTTCCCTTTGGAGAACCACATTTTCCTCTTCTCAGCAATTCTCTTTAAGTGTGGATGGCCTTACCTAAACACTCCATGAATGGATGTGAGTACCACTACCTGGCCACAATCATTGTTTCAGAGATGTGTGATTGACTTAAATTCAGTCTGTCAAATGCAGTTAGCATCAGCACTACACATTTCAATATAACTTATAGAAAGAAAAACTTCTTTTCCACTGGGGTTGCTAAGCTGCAACTTTGGTAACTATTTGGTCACTATTTAGGAGAAAACTATCTGAGAATGAAGGCAAAACATAGGGAAGCAGAACTAAGATACATAAATAGATGGATTTCTCACAATGTCATTTTATAACAAATATTTCATATTTGAAGCTAATTTGAATACTCACTATATTTTTTTTCTTGAACCAGCTTATTGTCAGGCTTCTGTAAATTAAAATTTACAAAGTCCTGACCTACAAAATTATACTGGCTATTATGAAGTTTTAAGAGCATCATCTTGAAATAATCTTGAGGTGTTAAGAAAAGGTAAATTAGTCACATATTTGACAACTGCAGGCTTAAGATATGGTTGATTGACTCACTCAGTCCCTTTCAACCCTTTTGAAGACTGTGTTACTAGTCTTTGTCCAATTTCTATGTGCTTATAAAACAATTTGTGATCTTGTTAAAGGTCCCAGTAGGTTTGGACTGGGACCTGAGATTCTGCATTTCTAAAAAGCTCCCAGATGATGTAGACACCACTAATCTTTAGTGAAAGGAACTTTTAGGAGTCAGAACTCAGTGCACACTAGGGACCAGAAATCCAAAGATGACAACTCCCCAGAATTTTTTTCAGCTTGGATTCTGCTTGTGGCTCAGATTCCACCAAACAGACACACCAACAAGAGATTTCTAAGGAAATTATGGAGTGGTAAAAATTCCTATATTTCACTGTTGTTTTTGCTAGCAAGCTCAGTCATGGCATGGGATATTCCTTTGCTGCTAAAGAATTGTGGCTAAAGTGGTGTAGCCCTGGACTCCACAGTTGTGAAGGTATCTTTCTTGTCCCCAGATAGCACCAGTGGATATTTGCTTGCAAGGTAGAAGTTGGAACAGCAGGTTCCTGATTTTTCAGCTTCCTAATCATGTTAGAAATTGAAGCTCAATTGAAAGACAAATTCTGGTGTGCTGTTCTGGGTGTCATTCCTCAAGGCATAAAATAGAGTTTTCCTCTCCAGATCTTATATATATCAACAAACCTGTAACTCTCCATTGTCATCCCATTTCTAATTAAACTGGAAAATATGTTTGTTATCTTCCATATAAAAAGAATAAATTAAATGTCTTAGTGTGTAAGTAAAACATAAGACAACATATGAAGACATAGAAGAAAAAAAATCTATAGAGCAATACAGTGACAAACTCTTCAACACATCTTCAGCAGCTTCTTTCTGTGGGCTTCCTTTATCTTTCCAAAGAATATGACCAGGCCACATCACGAGGCAGCATATTGTGATGGCAAGAGTGATTATGAGGTATTTAGGAAATCCAGATTATTTTCCTAGCTCAACACCTACACATGTCTGCCGAGAGCTGAGCTGAGCTGAGCTGTCAGGTGTCAAAAGTAGCCAGTTAAGATGAAAAGTTGAAATGAAAATAATAGTCAAGCCTTTGATCACTGTGATAGTATAAGCAAGAGGTTAACCGAGAGAAAAGCACCGGCTTTCCTGTTCCGTTTTCCCCCATGGAATGGTACCACTGGGCAAGGGTCAGGTAGATCAGCAGAGACCCTGGGACTTCTTGCTGCTGAGGGAGACCCAGACAAAAGGCTGCTGCAGTTTTACGGACCAGGGGACTGGAGGAGGAGAGACATAGGGGTGGAAAAGAATTGAATACTGATTGATAGTTAAGTGTCCTTAAGGTCTCCCTCTTCTCCCCACCTGAAAAGAAGGTCTTGGCACAGGTGCTTGAGGAAGACTTTGGGTTAGGAATGCAAATATGAGTGAGAGCATGAAGGGGACCTGAATCATTGACTGCAACTCCCTTCAGGGACATCAGTGCATTGGCTATGCACCAAGTCTGATGTGTGGAGAGCAGGTTTCCCCACATGAAGCTTGTCAGGTAAAGAAAGCCTTTGTAGTTGCCTATAGTCAGGACTGAAAAACCACACATATTTTCCACTGTTCAGGAGATGGACTCCTCAGTGTCTCTGAGGAACAAGAAGATGGCCGAAGTGACTAAACCAGATTGGGAACGTCTGAATAGGGAGACACTATGAAGCTGTTTGCAAGAATGAGGCCCCAGTCCTGCCAGATCTAACAAAACTTCAAGGTAACACAAATTCATATTGTCTGGATTACTAAGTGTTTACAATTATTTTTTAAACAAATATTGTGTGGGCTAAATAGAATACATTTCCCAGGACACATTTGCAATCATGTGGCAACTTCACTGCTAGTCTTATAAATTACTAGTTATGTCATAACCTTGAGCTACAACACATTCCATATGCATCCTATAAATAAAGCCTAGTGTACTGTAAGCAACCAATAAATTACGGCTATTAGTATTCTTAACTGCCTTTTTTACCTCTTAGAATTATGTAAAACCTTGAAAAAAAAATAAAATATGAGTGTTTTAGTTTCCTGGCTGCTAAGGCAAATACCATGAGGGGTTGGCTCCACAATAGGAATTTATTGGCTCACAGTTTCAGAGCCTAGAAGGTTTACTTCTTCTTGGGGCTGGTATCATCTTGCTGACCAGCAAACATTGGGGTTCCTTGGTTTTTCTGTAACATGGCAATGAACCTGGCAGTGACTTCTTTCTCTTCTGAGTTCCTTTGAATTCCAGCTTCTGGCTTCTCCCCATGGCTTCTCTTCCCATCTGATTTCACTCTGCTTATAAAGTACTCCAATAATCTGGATTAAAGTCTAACCTGATTCACTTGGTCCACATCTTAATTCAAGTAACATCTTAAAGAGACCTTTTTTACAATGGGTTCACACACACCAGAATACAACCCAGACCCAGATTGTATCTACACTGGGGTACAAAATTCAAACTACCACTGTTCTGCTTTACAATAGTCACATTACATAAGTGTGAAGCATTAGTTTAGACAAGAGATCTGTTTTATGAGAAAAGTAAATGTCAAAAACACTATCAGACAGGTTGCAGAACTATTCCAAATAGATCTGAGTTGCCTTTAATTTGTGGAGCAAAGGCTCAAACTCTCCAGTGGTGTGTTACAAATAGGTTCTATATTTTTAACAGTGTTATTCTCAGATGATCAAGAACAAGTTGTAAATAGTGTTTGACCCTGTAAACTGAGTTTATAGTTTATATACAGAAAAGAACAGGCAGTATGTGAATTAAAACAGTATTTATACCTCACCTACTTGACTATTTGTAGATGGATTATTGATTCAATAAATGGCTTATCATATGCCTGATTTAATTGAATTTTAAAAGACATGGCAATGATGAGAATGATCTAGGCCAACCAAATGGAGGATCAATTAATCCCTGAGATTGATGACTGAAGATCATCTAATCAAAAGGATAGTATTTTTCAAAATATTAAAGTGTTATTTCAATAACATGAGTAATACAAAAAAAAAAAGAAGAAGAAGAAGAAGAAGCACTACAAAGGAGATGCCAGAGATGAATTTGGATATTCATTTCCAATCTTAGAGTGAAAATTATTTTGCATTTTCATAAATCTTTTGTCAAAAGCACAGATTTCTTCTTTTGTTTTCTTCTGTGTTTAGTTTCTCCTTGACAAATGATGTTTAATTCAACTAATCCACAATACCTTGACAAGTATATGCTTTTTAAAGTCGAATCCTTTTAAAAATGCTTTTTATAATTTGGCTATTACCATTTGAGACTTATTAAATCAAAATATTATAGTTATTCTAGAATTGAATGTATTTGTGCAGATGTGCATAAGCACATGCATATCTATATACACACATATATGCTCTTTAAGCATACACATTCTATGTATCACATTAGGAATTCATGCTTGTGGAAGTGAGTATAAGACAGTCAGAGATGAGTATGGAGCTCAGGATACAGAGTGATGTTGAAGATTCAGATTTAGGGAAGACAAGCATCTAAGTAATGCATAAAGTCAGGAAAATTGATAGGATCAGCCAAGTAATCCAAATATAGTGAAACCACTAATGGACCTGGGGAAAATTTTCTGAAGAACACTAGTATTTAAGGTGTATGAAGGTCAGCAACTTGTTTATTTGTAATTTATATATTACATATATTCATAATTTATCTCAAATGTTTAGCGAGTTTCTTCTATGTGCTTGGCACTGTTATAAGATACATGAAAAAATGTGTATATATATAAGTATGAAGCATTAGTTTAGACAAGAGATCTGTTTTATGAGAATATTAGTCTAATAACCACACCATCTAATAAAGTATGGCAAGTGTAATATTATATTAAGGAAAGGTACCACAATATTGTCTGTCAGTCTATTTGGGGGCTTGACTTAAACAGGAAGGAAATAATTTTGAAAGAATGAAAGAAGTGTAATGGGGGTATAGGTTATGTAATATATGAACAGGTTGGCACTGTGGTTAGAGACTCAGTGATAATGATGATTGTGAACCTTGTTAATAATTTTATTTTTTATCCAACAAGAAATAGGACATCATTGAATGATGTTGATAGGCTAAACGGTGAAGATGGGGAGGTGGTAAAATGATCATGTTACCATATTGGAAAATTAAGTGTGGTTATAGTAGGAGAAAGTGGGGATGGGCAGAGTGGGTATTAATTTTAAAGGTCTGTACAATAATCAAGGCAAGGGAATTAGATATGTTGGACTAAAGTTGTGATGATGCAGATGGAAAGGAGTGGATGGATTCCAAAAATGTACAGATAAATCTGAAGAAAAATGGAGATAGATGGATTATAAAAAGTGAGAGAAAAAATGATCCCAAGGATAACTTGTACGATTGATTTTATGGTGGTGCAATTCAATAAGGTTACATGGAAAGATAAGCATATTTGGGGAACTATCATTAAGTTGTTTTTGAAATATTGAGTTCAATATATCTTTAAGATATTTCAGGTGTGAGGGAGTTGTATAAAGAGATTAAGGACTTAGAATAGAGGTGGGGAGAATCCAGGATGGTGTTTGTTTTATTTATTTCAACATACTAGTGGTGGGGGAAAACTTGTTGATGGAAATGCACTGACAAGTAAGAGACTGGGGAAATGAGAAAGTAACTATAACTATTGGAACAAGATACCACTGATGATAAAGTAATGGGATCCAGGCATAAGTGGTTAAGAATTCACAGAATGCAGTGTGTGCCAGTTTGTATATATTATGTCCCCCAGAAAAACCATATTCTTTAATGCAATCTTGTGGGGGCAGATGTACTACGGTTGATTAGGTTGGAATGGATTGATTCAGTGTTTCCAAGGAGATTTGACTCACCCAACTGTGGGTGATGACTTTGATTGGATAATTTCCATGGAGGCGCTACCCCACCCATTCATGATGGGTCCGAATTAAATCACTGGAGCCATATAAATGAACTGACAAACAGAAGTAGCAGAGGAAGTGAGAGTGACATTTTGGAGAGTAGCTGCAGCTAAGATAGGAGAAAATGCCCCAAGAGCAACAATTTGGAGAACACCATTTTGAACCACAACCTGGGAGCAAGCAGATGCCAGCCAAGTGCCTTCCAAGCTAATGAAGATTTTCTGGATGCCAACGGCCATCCTTCACTGAAGGTACCTTGTTGATGCCTTCTTTTGAACACATTATGACTTTAAGACTGTAGCTTTGTAACCAAATAAACCCCGTTTATAAAAGCCAATCCATTTCTGATATTTTGCATAACAGCAGCATTAGCAAACCAGAACACAGTGTTTATATGGTTTTGTATATGCATTACTGAGAGTTAAAAATCTATGTATAATACAAATAGTAGTGTGTTGTATCTAACAGAAAGAATATTTGCAAAATAAAATTCTCCTGCCGTTCTGTTACATGAGTAAGAGAGAGACATCTTTAAACTTTAGGATCACCCATGGGGAGATGATCAGCTCATATATATGGAGCATGTGGGAACAGAGACCGACTGAGGGAATATATTCTTAAAATCAGCAAAAGAATTAAGATCATTAAATAAAATGGTGGAGATAAATTCTGAAAATTTAAAACATTGCTGTCCTATTTTTCTTTCATACATATCCTATCATTTTCTCCTTTTTTGCCAATTCACTGATTGGATTCAAGTAATTGAAATGGGTTTATGATGCTTATTTATATGCAATAAAATATACCTATTTTTTCTGCTTTTTTAACAGCTTTGTTTACATATAATTCACTTACCATACAATTCATTCATTCAAAATATATAATTCAATGTATCAATGTATTTTAATATGTTGCTTTGTACACAACCTTCACCACAATAAATTTCATGACATGCTAATTAACCCCCAAAATAATCCTGTACATATTGACAGCAACTTCCAATTTCCCCGCAATGTCCTCAGTGGTAGGGAACCATCAATCTACTTCCTGTCTCTACAGATTTTGCTTTTTCTGGACATTTCATATAATGGAATCATATAATATGTGGTCTTCTGTGACTGATTGTTTTTATTTAGTATAATATTTTCAAGGTTCATACATGTTGTAGCATGTGTATAATCCTTTTACATGCTGTATGATTCAGTTTGCTAGAATTTTGTTGTGGATTTTTGCCCTTAAATGTTCTTCTTGTGATCTTTGTCTGGTTTTTGTATCAATGTTGTACTGGCCTCATTAAAAAAAAAAGGAATTTGGAATCATTCCCTCCTTTTCTATTCTTTGGAAGAGTTTATAAAGAATTAGTTTTAATTCTACTTTAAATATTTCATAAAATTCACTAGTGAAGCCCTATGGTCATGCATTTTTAGTTGTAGGAAGTTTTTTGATTACTAATTCAATCTCTTTTCTTGTTTTAGGTCTATTCAGATTTTTTGTTTCTACTGAGTCAAAGTATTTTGTCTTTCTAGGAATTTTCCCATTTTGTCTAAGCTATTTTAAAAACTTGCATGCAGTTATTCATAATATTCCTTTATAATCCTTTTCATTTTGTGTTAGGTAAGAATAATAGCCCATCTTTTATTTCTGATTTTAGTAATTTGAGTCTTTCTTTTGTTCTTGTACCTAAAGGTTTCTCATTATCATTGTGTGGATTGGCATCGCTGTTAGATCTAGTTGGTTTATAGTGTTATTCAAGTCTTCTACTTTCTTGCTATTTCACAGTTATTCTATCCATTATTGAAAGTGAGATACTGAAATCTTCAATTATAATTGTTGAAGTACCTATTTCTCCCTTCATTTCCTCCAGCTTCATATATTTGGGACTCTCTTATTAGGTGTGAATGTTTATATAATTCTTATATCTTCCTAAATAATTGACAACTGTATCATTATAAAATACCTCTCTTTATCTCCAATAACTTTTTTGTTGCTTTAAATTCTACTTTGTCTGTTGTTAGTATAGCACACCAGCTCTTATCCAGCTACAGTTGGCATGATATATATTTCCACTTTTTGCTTTCAATCTATTTGTATCTTTGAATATAAAATGTGTTTCCCATATACAACATTTATAGTATGAGCTTCTGTTTTATTTTTTCATCTGACACTCTCTGCCTTTTGTCTGGATTATTTAAATTCATCCACATGTAATGTCATTATAGAGATGGAATACCACCAGCCATTTTATTTTCTTTATTCTGTATATCTCATATTTTTCTGTTCCTTTTATCATTTACTTTACTGCTTTCTTTTGCATTAAATGTAAGTTTTTAATTCATTTAATGCTTTATTCACTATATTTTTTAACAATTTTTTTTTAGTGTTTGCTTGAGGACTAACCATAAACATTTTAAGAGCATCCACTTCCAATTTACATTAAGTTAATTCCAGTGAGACATGGAAACATTAGTCCTGTTCAGCTCTATTCAATCTTTCCCCTTTTCATGCTATTATTGTTAAATACATTACATCCAAAAATGTTACAATTCCAATGCTATATTGGCATTATTAGTTCTTTATATAATTTAAAAATCTTATATAGAAGCTGAGAAAAGAAAGGAAAGCAAGCAGATGTGTATAGAGTTTATATTAAGCATTTTATTTACTTTTTCTTGCCTCTTCATTTGTTCTTGTAGATCTGAGTAACCGTCTGTTGTCATTTCTATGTTTTAAATCACTTGGAAGAAGAATTATGTTTTTATTTTGCTTTTTATAGTTACATATCTACCTTCACTGGTACCGTTTTTTCTTGTTTTTTTTTTTTTTTTTTTTTTTTTTTTGGTAGATTCTCATTACTGGCTGGGATCACCTGCTTTCAGCTTTAGTGTATCTTATAAATTGGGTTTGCTAGCAACAAATTGTGTCACATTGTTTACCTAGAAATATTTTTATTTTGCCTTCATTTTTAAAAATTTTAGTTCTTTTTTTACTAAAGAAGTTGTAGGTTTACAGAAAAATCATGCAGAAAATACAGAGTTCCCATATAATTTTACCTGCATTTTTGAAAGATCATTTTGCTAGATATACAATACTCAGTTGAAAGTTTTTATTTTCTTTTTTCCTCATCGCTTTGAATATGTCATCTCACTGTCATTGGCCTAAGTTTTTTTCGATGCGAGGCCCAGCTTTTAATAATGGAGTCTCCTTGTATGTGATGGGTCATTTTCATTTTCTACTTTCAAGAACTTCTCTTTGTTTTTAGATACAACATTTGACTTTGTTGTGTCTGGGTTTGGGTCTTTCTGTGTTTATCCTACTTGAGATTAACTGAGGTTGCAGCTGTGTACATTAATATTTTCATCAAATTTTTGAAGTTTTCAGCTATTATTTCTTCAAATAATTTTTCTTCTCCCTTCTCTCCTTCTGGTAATCCCATTATGAATATGCTGGTACACTTAATAACGTCCTATATTTCTCTGAGACTCTATACATTTTTTTGTAATTTTTTTCCTTATTAGAGAAGTTGTGGATTTACAGAATAATCATGCAAGAACTGCAGGATTACTATATACCACCTTATTATTAATACTTTGTATTGTGGAATATTTGTTACAATTGATGATAGCACATTTTTTTAATTGTACTGTTAACTATAGTCCATGGTTTAAATTAGGGTTCACTGTTTGTTTAGTACAGTTTCATGGATACATTTTTAAAATTTTTATTCTTTTACCATATATGCCATCTAATATGTTCCCTTTTAAACATATTCAGATATATATTTCAGTGCTGTTAATTATGTGCACAATGTTGTGCTACCAACACCACCATCCATTTTCAAAACATTTCCATTATGGAAACAGAAGCCCTATATACTTTAAGCCTAAACTTCCCATTGCCTATCCCTACCCCAACCCCAACTTAAATTCTAGATACTAGCTTCTTGAGTTTTCTTATTATCTTAAATCAGTGAGAGCATACAATATTTGTCCTTTTGTGTCTAGCTTATGTCACTTAACATGATGTCTTCAAGGTTCATCAGGTTGTAGCATGCATCAGGACTACATTCCTTCTTATGGCTAAATAATATTCCATTGTATGTGTAAACTGCATTTTGTTTATTCATTCACTGGTTAATGGACCCTTGGGCTGCTTTCATCTTTTGGCAATTGTGAATCACACCACTGTGCATATCAGTATGCAAATATCTGTTTGAGTCCCTGTTTTCAATTCTTTTGGGTATGTACCTAGTGGTGAAATTGCCAGTTTATATGGTGGTTCTATATTTAGCTTTCTGAGGAAATGCCAAACTGTCCTCTACAGTGCCTGCACCGTTTTTCATTGCCATCAACAATGAATGAGTGCTCCCACTTTTCTGCATCCTCTCCAATGATTGTTTTCTTTTTTTTTTTTTTTTAATAGCAGCCATTTGAATGAGTTTGAAATGGTATCTCATTGTGGTTTTGATACGCATTTCCCTGATGGCTAATGATGTTGAACATCTTTTCATGTGCTTTCTGGCTATCTGCATATCTTCTTTGGAGAGATGTTTATTCAAGTTGTTTGCCCACTATTTAATTGGGTTGTTTGTCTTTTTGTTGTGAAATTGAAGGATTTCTTTATATATTCTAGATATTAAACCATTGTACATGTAGTTTCCAAATATTTTCTCCCATTGTGTAGACGGTCATTTTACTTTCATGATAAATTCCTTTGAGGCATTCAAGTTTTAATTTTGATGAGGTCTAATTTATCTATTTTTTTCTTTTGTTGCTTTTGCTTTGAGTATAAAGTCAAAGAAACCATTGCCTAACACATAGTCTTAAGGATGCTTCCCTATGTTTTCTTCTAGGAGTTTGATAGTTTTGGCTATTACATTTAGGTCTTTGGTCCATTATGAGTTGATTTATGTATAAGGTGTGAGGTAGGCATCCAGAGAGGACTTTCCCAAGTAAATTTTTCCAACCTGAACCAGTGCCAAGAACCACAGAGAAGGCACAGACAGGTTCCAAAGTGCCCTGGGGAGGTAATCAGAAAAGGCAC
Organism: Choloepus didactylus; assembly: GCF_015220235.1. Taxonomy (NCBI): domain Eukaryota; kingdom Metazoa; phylum Chordata; class Mammalia; order Pilosa; family Megalonychidae; genus Choloepus; species Choloepus didactylus. The sequence goes on along the minus strand of NC_051319.1, from coordinate 43,744,891 downwards.
CTAGAGCTTCTTCCATGGCACCCCAAAGCAGAACTTTCTTGGCTGGCCCAGCAATGCAGTCCTCCAGCTAACTGTCCCTCATAGCCTTGAGGAAGCATCCTGTCTTTAATTATCTTCTGCCATGGCCTTTGTCCTGGGCTGGGCAGGTTGAAACTATGGCTGCCCTCAGAGTCAGGACCCCAGGAATTTGAAGTCACTTATCAAAAGTGTGTTACTGTGATCAGTAACTGGCCATGCCCACCCCTGTCCTTGGGGAAGAGGATTTTATATTTATGTACCTTTCTGCCACCAGTGAGCCAGTCAGGGCCTGGACTCCACAATGGTCTGCCACAAGAGTGGGGTAAGAGTGCTGGTAACTGCTAGAGAGAAAGAGCAATTTACTGTTCTTTACCATAATTCATCAGCCTCTTCCGCCTACTCTTCCCTGGATGTTGTACAGTGTTCTTCTGGCCTCTAGAGTTTTAAAATAGTTTTCTTCAGACAATTCCTGACTGTTTAATAGTTGTTGTGAAAGAACTGAGTTCTGGAGCTCCCTACTCTGCTGTCTTCTCATAATCCTCCCCTTAATCACTTCTCATCATTCATTTTTTCTCTCTATTTTTGTATTGTTTGATCTCTCTTAGTCTATATTCAAGTTCAGTAATTCTTTCTTCTGGGTGGTCAGATCTAGTATTGAGCACTTTTAGTGAATTTTTAATTCCAGTTACATTTTTTCAAATGCAAAATTTATTTTTTTATCATTTTTATATATTTTTGATACTCTTCAATGAGACATTGCCATCACACTTTATTTTCTTAAATATGTATTTCTTTGTACTTTTAATGTATTTCTAATATTTGCTTTGAAGTTTTGTGTAGTAAGTCTTTCCAAATTCTCTCAAAGGCAGTTTCTTTTCCCTGCTTTTATCTATGTGTATGGGTCATACTTACGCATTTCTTTCCATGTTTCATAATTTTTTTGTGAAAACTCTTCATTTTAGATAATATACTGAAGCATTTGTGGTTACTACTAATACTCCATATCCTTCTCTCTAGGGCTGTTGTTTTTCATGGTTTGATAGCTTTTTGTTTGTTCATTTGTTTTTGCTTGTTTGTTTGTTTAGTGACTGCTCTAGTTTGCTACTGCTGCCGGAATGCAAAACACCAGAAATGGATTGGCTTTTATAAAAGGGGATTTATTTGGTTACACAGTTACAGTCTTAAGGCCATAAAGTGTCCAAGGTAACACATCAGCAATCAGGTACCTTCACTGGAGGATGGCCAATGGTGTCCGGAAAACCTCTGTTAGCTGATAAGTCACACGGCTGGCATCTGCTCCAAAGTTCTGGCTTCAAAATGGCTTTCTCCCAGGACGTTCCTCTCTAGCCTGCAGTTCCTCAAGAATGTCACTCTTAATTGCACTTGGGATATTTGTCCTCTCTTAGCTTCTCCAGAGCAAGCGTTTGCTTTCAATGGCTGTCTTCAAAATGTCTTTCATCTGCAACTCCTGTGCTTTCTTCCAAATGTTCCTCTTGGCTGTAGCTCCTCTTCAAAAGTTCACTCTCAACTGCACTGAGTTCCCCCTGCCCGTCAGCTCATTCATATGGCTCCAGTGATTCAACTTAGACCCACCCCGAATGGGTGGAGCAATACCTCCATGGAAATTATCCAATCAGAGTCATCACCCACAGCTGGGTGGGGCACATCTCCACAGAAACACTCAAAGAATTACAATCTGATCAACACTGATAACATCTGCCCACACAAGAGTGCATCAAAGATAATGGCATTTGAGGGACACAATATATTCAAACTGGCACAGTGACTTGACTCTACTACTCTAGTGAAGTCTATTTCCACTAGTGTATGCAGCCTCTGATGTCTGTCCTGGGTATGTGTACAGTCACTCAGGAATGACTGGTTTTAGCAGGCTTATCTTTGACTATCTTTTTCACTGATTTCTGCATCAAGTTGTTGTCCTCTGCTTGCATCACACCCAACTATTAGCCTCCCACTAACTGCCAGATAATTTATCTATTTTTATGCAAAATGCCTTGGGGCATAAATCGTCCCATAGTCTCATTCATTTAAACCTAGAACTCTTTGCAAAGGTGGTCTTTGAGGTCAGCCTTTGACTTTGTTCTGACTCCAGGAGGGCTCTTCTTAGAAATCTCTTTTCCTGATTCTCTCTGTTGAATTTCCTGCTGGTCTATGGTTTAACTTGTTCTCAGTTCTAAGAGCTTCCTCTTGGCTGCTCACAATCAAAATATCCATTGTTTTCTTGAGCATCTTTATGCTTGAACTGCCCCACACTTTGTAATAAATAAAAGTATTTCCCTAGAGGAAAGCTTCAAATTGCTCTGTTCTTATGACCTTACGTTCCTTTGACAAAACCTCAGATATTTCTCTGGATTAGGGGAAGGGACAGAGGCCAGCTTCTCTGTGAGTGACATCTCTGATTTGTGATCAGGCCTGGGTTGGGACAGTAGCCTCTGGTTTTCTTGTCTCCCCTGACATGAAACCTCCACTTAATCAGCTAGCTGATGTTAGGGCTGTTGAGACCCCAGTATTCTCCACCTGCCATGTTTGGAGTAGGGCTGCCAACCTACAAGTGGGAGCTACATGGAGGAAGAGAGAACCAGAACTCTCAGCCATTCTTGACTGGAATTGAACTTCTGCATAATGGAGCTACAGGGACTGAGAAATGCTGGCAACCTTCCACTGAGATACCCTAACCTTCCACTGGGATATGAGGGGAGAGGTTGTCCTGGCTGCACCTGCTTGGAGTGGATCTTCCATCATACTGAACTGAGGGGCTAAGGGGTTGGATGGGGCAAATTTGGCTCCAGTGTCAAGAAAGTGTTACTGTTCTTTTGAAGATTTAGTGGATTTCTTGAATATTTTTTTCCTTTTGTTCTACATCCATAGGGTGACTTGCAATGATCTTATCTATCTATCTAATATATAATAAATATATACATAAATATTTTTCAACAGTTATGGTTCTCTCACTGAAAAGAGCCTCCACAGAGCCCCCTATGCCACTATTCTATATTTCATCCCTCTAAAATATATTTCTAAACACTATGTCAAAACTGTCTATTATATTGAGTGAAAAATTTCCAAATGTAAATTTCCCTCCAATTTAAAATTTACATATGAAAATGGGATTGAACAATATTACATTATTCAAAATGATTTGATTTTTAGATGTTGGAATCAAATTATGTGTCTTTTTAAATTTTTATCTTTTTTTTTAATTGGTATACTATTAAAGCACAGTAACTGTAATCTTTAAAGTATGGATGTCATTGCTGTTCTTTAAAATGTTGAGGGATAACCTTAGTGATTTGGTCAAAACATATTCATGGAACACTCAATATTTTCAAGGCACTTTTCCAGGTATTGGAAACTAATGATTGACAGAAGAGCACAGTACCACTGAGGCAGGGTTAGAATTAGGGTTGTGGCTGACTGATAAGCAAAGGGTAAATTCCAAAAAGTGGTCAGGCCACATGGAGAAAGATATCTCTGAGAAGAATGGCAGTAAACAGCATCTGGGACCAATCAATCCCAGCTGAGTGAGTCATCTATGATCAAGCATCAACAAAAGAGGAATAAGAAGAGGGTAGAAAATAGTTAATAAAAAATACAAAAGGAACATAAAGCTATAAAAGCAAACCCTTCCCACAGTGTTGTGTGCCCCTCGTCTCTTCTCTGGGAGAGCATCTACATGCTCTTCTTACAAGTGATTTGTGCTGTGCCCTTGAATTCATTCTTGTGGTATGACCAAGAACTTAGGAATTCAGCACCATCAACATCTTTGGGTGAGCCAGCCAGGAGACACCTCTCCTGTCCTGCCGTCTAGACTGGGGAGTCATGGCTATTAAGCTGGAGGCTTGGCCAGGTTCTTGTGCTTTTCTTCTTGCTTGGCTCATTGTTGACTCTTTGTCTCTAGGAATCTGGGGACTCTGACCTGGCTCCCACCAGGATATAATCTCAATCTACTCCGAGTTCCCTGGCTCCCTCTTCAGAGGTGATAGGTGCTTGTCTCCACACTGTGCAGATCCAAGGAGATTCAGAGTGGCAATGTGATACTGCCCTTGAGACCTGACTGGTGCTTCTCCTTGTGTAGTGCAAGAGTGTGATGGGAGCCAAATCAAGTCCCCTATTTTCCTCTCCCTCCCCTTGGTTCTCTGAGACTTCCCCATACTCTCTCCATTCCGCCTCTCTTGGGACAACCCCTTGATTCTTGCTTGCCAAATAGCATTTCCTTGCTGTTCAGACCCTTCCTCCTGCTGGATCTGTTCCTCTTTTCATCTCTTCAAAGAGGGACTCCATGTTGGGACTCCATGAGAATATCTTTCTCTTCTGTTTGGCTTTCAATGCCTTCTGAGACTTTCCATCTCTTGCAGCTCAGGATTCTGGGCTAAGGATTCTTGTGACAAACAAGGTGCTGACTTTGACATTCTAAGGAGTCACTTCTGGTTTACACCCATGGGAATTGAGTACTCTCCAGTGGGAGTGTCTCTCCCCACCGGGCCTTGATCCTTTGGTCTCTATTGACACCCATTGCTTCCCTTCTTCTAAAGCATGGTCTCTTTTTAACCATCAGGAAACAGGAAATTAGATGATGAAGGTATTCCCAGGAACATTGTACCAGACTTCTCTCAGGTGGAGATGGGCTCCCACTTCAGGAGGTCTAGACATCTCCTGGGGAGATACATCTGGAAACACCAGGCAACATGTCCTAGGGATGCCCAGTGACTTTACTTTTTGTGTTTCTAAGATATTGGAGTGATAGAGAAGAAGGACTCCTTGAAAGCATTTTCTTAGAATTCTTCTGGGCAAGTACGTGTGACTGGATGAGTGGGTCATCAAAGTAAAAGTGTATCGGGAAGTTAGTATGGCAGTTAAAGCTATGGGTCTCACTTCCAGAATGATTCCCCTTGCTCTGAACTCTACACCTTTCTGTTTTTTTGGGTACCATTCTGCACAGAGTTCAAGTCCCTGACCTGTGTGGGGAACCCAACCCCCCAGAAACATACCCAGAAGTGTAGGTCCAGAATTTCTCAGAAAAGTTGTATTCCCTATGTCCCCAAGACACTGGGCCAGCTGAGAGTAAAAGCCCAGCTCTGATGCATGTTGGGACACCAAGCGGTCACACTGGCACTAGTGCTATATAGTGCTCAAGTCCCAGAACTGTGTTTGTAAGCTCTTCTGTTTCCTTTTCCAGAAAACAAAATGGGACATGTTAACAGTTTACCTCCTAAAGAATTAGGATAATTTCCCCTGGAAGGCCACATGGCTGCAATATGAGCTTAAAGATGGGGAAGCATTGCCCTCCGATAGTCTGTCAATTACAATACCATCCTTCAATCCTTCAACTTAGATGTCTGAATAATTTCTATTACCTCTATCATGTTAAAATGAAATTTCATTTTGGAAATACATAAGAAAATAGAATTAAAATAAATGGTTTGTATCATTATTAAAAAATAATATTTTAGTACCTTATAGTTTTAAAAGTATTTGTGCAGAAATAAAATAATTAGAAATCATGTATTATTTTTGCATAATCAAATTAGTCCAAGTAACATAATTTTAAAGTAATTTAAAGCAATTATTTTAATATTTAGTATCATTAATATATGTAATTCTTCTGAAATTTTGGAACAGATATTTACATCATCATAGCTTCTAATAGAACAGAATTGTAACTGAAGTTAGACCTTTAAAGTTGGTCTTAAGAACTAAACAGGTAATATGATTCATTTTCCTCCCCCTCATTTATATATTGCAAAATACAAAACATGGTTATATATAAGCCAACCTTAAGATCCATTCTTTATACATTTGTAATTGGAAATATATGAATAATTTATCAGAGCAGAATTTCTCTCAATTTTGGGTTCCCATGCTTTGCTGATATCGTAAGCATAAGTTAAATACCTCTGATGGGTAGTCTAATAAGGATCATTGCTTTAATTGAGTGATTTTTAAGTCTGAAAACAAAAAGTTGACTATATTAAATATTTTGGCATATTCTTCTTCTGTTAAGAATATCCCTTGAAAAACTTTTATATACTCCCCTCCTTCTCCTTTACACTTCTTTTTGTGGCTTGCAACTTGGTATGTGTGGTGTGTGTGTGTGTGTGTGTGTGTGTGCGTGTGTGTATGTTTTAGTTTCTTTTTGAAATCAAGTTTGAATTTACCTCTTTTCATAATCACATTGTTGAGCACTCTCCATTTCAAAAGCATTTATCAAAGACTGTTAGTACCAGTTTTGTTTTGTTTTTTTCTGAAATAAATTCTGTTAGGCTTTCTTGAGGCAGAACTTTTAGTTCATTATAATTTTTGATATTTGACATTTCACAGTTTATAAATACCATCTATTCAATGTTAAACATCAGACTGATCAATTAAACTCAAATTATCAACATATTAGGAGACATAGGCATAGAGTCCCTCTTTAGAATTTACATATTAGTAGTGAAAATTTTTTGCATATTTTATATAACACTTTAATATTACCCAGATTCATAGAATTCAGTCAAGAGAACCATGAGTTATTTTTTCATGTCTTACATAAATCTAATTTTGGAAGAATTCTAACATTTCCTAAGAAGTTGATGATGGATCCTATTTGCCCTACAAAAGTTTACTTGCCAAAAAACAAGATAAAAATCATTCTCATATTAGAAACTCAAATTAGTAAAAATATCAGATGAAATATGTCAAGTGTTAAGGTTATACTTATGGCTTCATTACTGTGCTGGTTTGAATACATTATGTCCCCCAGAAAAAGCCATATTCTTTGATGCAATCTTGTGGGGCAGACACATTAGTGGGGATTAAGTTGGAACATTTGGATTAAGTTGTTTGCATGGAAATGTGCCCCACCCAACTGCAGGTGATAACTGATGAAATATTTCCCTGGAGGCGTGGCCCCACCCATTCAGGGTGGGCCTTGATCAGTGGAGCCATATAAATGAGCTGACAAACAGAATGAACTCAGTGCAGCTGAGAGTAACATTTTGAAGAGGAGCTACAGCCAAGAGGGACACTTTAAAGAATGCCCAGGAGCTGAGAGAGGAGCTGCCAGTGAGAGACAGTTTGAAGACAGCCGTTAAAAGCAGACTCTTGCTCTGGAGAAGCTAAGAGAGGACAAATGCCCCAAGAGCAACTGAGAGACATTTTTGAGGAACTACAGCCTAGAGAGGAGCATCCTCGGAGAAAGCCGTTTTGAAACCAGAACTTTGGAGCAGACTCCAGCCACGTGCCTTCCCAGCTAACAGAGGTTTTCCAGACACCATTGGCCATCCTCCAGTGAAGGTACCCAATTGCTTATGTGTTACCTTAGACACTTTATGGCCTCAAGACTGTAACTGTGTAACCAAATAAACCCCCTTTTATAAAAGTCAATCCATTTCTGGTGTTTTGCATTCTGGCAGCATTAGCAAACTAGAACAATTACCTGTCATTTTTTCCTCCCCCTTTAACTAATTGTACAAACTAAACCCCACAGAACTGAATTTATTAAGATTAGTCTCAATAATCCTAGTGCTTATATTTAGTGACAAAGAAATAATGTGACATCTAGGAAAATAATGTTTTTAGATAATCCATGATTGATTATTTGATGTTACTATATGATTGGAACATTTATTCATCAATAAGTAATCGTGTTTTAGTTCAACTGTTCATCATGATAAATACCTTTTAATTAATATATTTTAAAAGTTGTTTTCAGATCCTTTTATCTTTCTAATTTTGTGCTTCATCTATGCATTTACTGAGACGAGGTAAGATAGGTTTACTGCAAATTAATTTCATAGTACACTAGAGCTGTTAATTCAGGTATTCAAATTATTTTCCAATTCAAGTACATTCTAAAGCTTAAAGTTATTACTGGTAACAAGTAATTTAATTTACTTAATTTAATTAAACTATATTTAATTCAGTTACACGAAGACATTCTAGAAGTCTTTGAAAATGCATACAATGATAATATCCATGAATTTAAGCAAAACAATGTGTTGCAAATATGCTTCATTATATTGTAAAATCACTGAAGGATAATGGTTCCTTGAATCCTGAATGAAGTTCTCTAAAAGATGATGATTAAAAACAAATCATACAACAAACAATGAAGGATAAAATTAACATAAAATATTATTTTACATTGAACAAGAAAACCTGGATGACACTTCAAACTCACTGCAAAATAATATCAATAGAGCACAAAAGAAGCATTTTTTTTTCAACAGAGGAATAAATTAAAAGAAAAAAATCTAAAACAGAAACTTAAGGAAGTCAAATCAGCCTGCTTTTTCCTAATTTCTTCTTGATGAATTATGCAGAGTGGAAACAATACTATGTAAAAGTTTCTATTAGGATCCACTATGTAGTTTGTTTGTTTTAAAACACATTATTACCAAAGCTTATCCATATGCATGGATAGAAAAAATTACAATGGCTTCTCATTCTTGACTGAAGCTTACACATCGAATTTCTCAGAGGCAGGGAACACGGGGTCCACTTACGAGTAGCGCATTGTGCAATGGCTATGCTGCCAAAGCATAAGGTACAGGCAACCCATTCTCTTGACACTGAGCTGCCCATTCCACTCTATCTACTAAAAGCATTTTACACCCAGTGGCTTTGGGGGTGCCCTCTGGATACTCTCATAGAATGAACAATCAAAGCTTTAATGTGTGTTTTAATAGCAAAATCTCCTCTCCCAAACATGTCCCTAATTCACTTCTTGTTCTTGTTGACTATTGGACTTCCCTCCAACCCCACAGCTTACACAATTCTTTAGTGTGTCTGACTTTTTCATGTATTTATCTCTCATAGAAAACACTATGTATCCCCCCCTTTTTTCTCTGTTGTTCAAGTATCCTTCCCCAAATGGTATTTTTCACTATCCTTTTCTTTCCTTATTCTACTTCTTCCCATTCCTCTTTATCCTTATAATAAAGTCCTTATCTTATTTTCAAAATACATTTAACAAAATATATTCTTTGCTCACTATCTCCTTTAAAAAATGCTGAAAATTGTTCTCTTCAAAGAAAACTATAAATAAGAACCCTGTGGCCCAGTGGTCTCTGACATAGGAGTGAACTTGCAACTTCATAAAATGGAGAAAAGGAATAGCAGAAGTAGAAGTGACAAATAAAAATTTTTAAAAACTAGCAGATGCAACTGAAAATAGGCTGACTACAGGCAATGTCTCAGAGGTAATGATGGGAAGATAAGGAAATATGCATGGGAGGAGAGAAGAGTGGTCCAAATTAAATAAAATTCAATTTGTTTATCATTGGGAGAAAAGTAATGACTGTGTTGAGGAGATTGGTACAGACTAGAGGAACATTTCAGAGGAACTGAAGGCAAATTTTGTTAGATAATTTGACATAAAATATGAAAAGTTAGACCAAAATTACTAAACTAAGGAAATGCCCAACGAATAGGAGGTAAATAGATTAGAAGAAAAAAAATAGTGATAATCCAGCATTCTCTGGTGATAGAAAAATAAGGTAAGAAGAAAATAAATTATTTACCATGGTATACCCATCTCTGTATATTTTGCAAGGTGCAGTAGACTATACAACCTATTTCAATGTGACAGATGCAGTCTGGGATTACTATCTAGTCAGAAAAATTGCTCTGTGTTATGTGAGTCTTTGTAAATAATAGGCAAAGGGAAAATGGAGATTGACTGTCCCAACCCTAAAAGGACACTGCTATCTCTGATTCTTAGGGGAAACAAGGTCATGAATACCAATACTGAGTACAGACCAGTAATAATACTGCATAGGAAAGCAGAGTCACCACCCAAATCATTGTCTTAATTATTCCAGACTTAATTATTACAATTTTATTACTTTTCAATTAAATTAGATAACAATTCATTCCTGGGTCTACATCACTAACTCTTTTCTCATTTCCTCACATAAGCTGCTTAATTTTTCCTTTATTCAGTTCTTTAATTTCAATAGTCACATGTTCCAATTCAAAATGGTTGACATGTGCAATAACAGTTTATAAATTTCACCAAAAAGAATTGGATTCAATATACAAAACACTGAATAGCACCATGTTTTGTGGCTGACTCATTAAGGCTATCAATAAGCTTTTACCCTACAAATAATGTGTCAGAACAGAAATTCGTGGAACCCAGTGCAAGGAAAAATATTGTCACTATTTTCAAGGGAACTGTTCTCAGAATCAGCTAGTTTTATTTCTTGTATGTTTCAATTAGAGTGCTTGAGATAAAAAAATACACAGATACACAGAAAAAACCCTGATTTGTGAGAATCTTACCATCTAGAGAAAGAGGCAATAATATAAATAGATAATTTAAATTCAGTATAAAAATAGCTAGGATAGTAAAATGGGCAAAGTGCTTAAATAACAGATTGAGAGGACTATCTAACTGGTGACTCAGGAAAGTCTTCACAAAAATAATATGTTTACTATGTCTTTTATTTAAACATCTTTATTGAGATATAAAAAACATGGGATAAAATTATCCCATTTAAAGCATGCAATTTAGTAGTTTTAGTATGTTCACAGAGTTGTGCAATCATCACCATAATCTAATTTTAGAACATTTTCATCACTCAGAAAAGACGCTGCATACACATTAGGAGTCACTCTCCATTCCCCCTCTCCTCATCACCACCTTAAGCAAACACAAAGCTGCTTTCTGTCTGTCTCTGCAGATTTGCTTACCTGGACCATTCATATAAATGGAAACAATCAGTGGTCTTTTATGACTGGCTTCTTTGACTTAGAATAATGTTTTTGAGATTCATCCATGTTGCATCATGTATCAGCACTTCATTTTTCCATTGCCAAGCAATATTCCATTGTTTGAATATACTACATTTTGTTTCCCAATTGATCAGTTTGAAATATTTTGTGCTTATAAACCTGCCAATCCTCAGAGTCTTGTGAGCCAATTTCTGTAATAGATCTCATAATCTTTGCATTACACATGTAAAAATATATAAATATCTCCTGTCAGGTTTTGTTTCCTGGAGAACCCTGACTCATACAATATATTTCTGCACTCTCAATTCTATTCCATTGATCGATACGTGTATCCTTAGGCCTTTACCACACTTTCCTTTTGCAGTAAGTTTTAAAATAGGAAAGTGTTCTTTTTCAAGATTGTTTTGGCTGTTCTGGGTCCTTTGCATTTTTTTTTTTTTTTTTTTTTGGTGCTTTGCACTTCATATGAATTTTAGGACCAGCTTGTCATTTTCTGAAAACAATGCAGCTGAATTTTGATAAGGGTTGCATTAAATCTATAGATCAATTTGGGGAGTACTACCCTCCTGACACTATTAAATCTTCTGATTCAAAAGCACAGGATATCTTTATGTTTAATTAGATCCTCTTTAATTCCTTTCAATGATGTTCTGTGGTTAGTTTACAAGCCTTCTTTGTTAAATATCTCCCTAAGCATTTTATTCTTGTCAATGTTATTGAATATGGAATTGTTTTCTCATTTCATTTTCACATTGTTCATTGATAATATGTAGAAATTCAATAATTTTTAATATTGATCTCATACTCTGCAACCTTGGTTAGTGTACTTGTATATTAGGTCTGATAGACTTTTGGCGGCTACCTAAGGAATTTCTATATGCAAGATCATGCAATCTATAAATGGAGAGAATTTTACTTTTCCTTTCCAGTCTGGACAACTTTATTTCTTTGTCTTGTGTAATTGCCCTTATTAGAACCTCCAGTTATGTAGACTTGAAGAGGAAATACTGAATATCCTTGTCTTCTTATAGATATTAAGATCTCTTAGTATTTGGGGGAGAATATTTTCACATTTTTCCCATTAAATATGACATTCACTGAAAGTTTTTTTCATAGATGCCATTTATGAGGTTGAGGAAGCACCCCTGTATTTCAAGCCTGTTGAGTATTTTTATCATAAAGGATGATGGTACTTGCAAAATGCTTTTCCTGCATTAATTGAAATGATTATGTGTTTTTTTTAACCTATGGTCTATTAATATTTTATATTGATTGATTTACAGATGTTGAACTAAGCTCACATGCCTGTGATAAATCCCACTTGTTTATGGTATGTGTGTGTATGTGTGAGTGTGTGTGGCTACTAGTTTTCTATTGCTACTGTAACAAATTGCTACAAACTTCATGGTTTAAAACAGCATCAATTTATCATCTTACATTTCAGGATGTCAAAAGTCCAAAATCAAGGGATGGTAAGGCTTCATTCCTTTCTGGAAGCTGTAGGGGAGAATCCAACTCATTGCCTTTACCCCCTTCTAGAGACCTCCTATATTCCTTACCTCATGGCTCCTTCCTCCACCTCCAAAGCCAGCAAAGGTGAGTCAAGCCCTTCTTATATCACACCACTCTGACCACTTCTGTCTACTTGCTCCACTCTTAAGGACCTTTGCAATTACAATGAGTCCGCCTGCATAAACAAGGAAGAAAATCTTCCCATTACAAGGTACTTAACATCAGCAAAGTCCCCCTTGCCATGTAAGATAACATTCACAATTTCTGGGGATTAGGGTATAGATATCTTTGAGGTCCACTGTTCTGCCTACTACTATACTCTTGCTCACTTTAAAGTGCTGGTTAAAATAAGACTCTTCCAAGTGTCTTCACATCACTGCATGTTTCAGAAAATGCATAACAAGTTTGCTTTCTTCTAATCACTATTTACACCCTGAATCCATTGATCCTCTTCCAGTAAAACTAGGTATTCCTATGATCCCATTATTGATTGATGGAAATACCATCCACACTCCAGAAAATTCTTCTTCAGTAGGTTTGAGGTTGGCCAGGAAATTTGTATATTTCTGACTATCAGCCATGGTTTGGAACAACTGATACTCACAAAAGAACCCAAATTCCTTAAACGTATCATAGATAAGATACTTTATTTCTGAACATTGTATCTCCTTTTATTTTCACTACACGAAACAATGTAAGCCCAAACCACTCTGATAACCCTCATCATGTGCACAGCAGAACATGCCATCTCAATATCTCTTTGCTTTTAGTTCACTAAAACAGCCTTGTTACTAACATCTGACCAGGAAACACACCTTCATGCTTCATATCTCTATCGATCTCCTCTTCCATGAAGATTTCTTTTAACATCTTTTTTGTCCATCCCTTCTTTTCTCTGTGCTGCAACAACTTTTGTTTTTCACGTGTCTTATTAGTGACATACTAGTTATATTGAGTTATGCTCACTAAATTGTAATTATTTATTTCTACATATTTCCTTACCTGCCATTGACTCCTATCATAGTATCCTAAGTCTGAAAGGCATTTTGTAAAATGTATGTAAATTCATGAATGGATTAATAACTGACATTTCCTTCTGGTTAAGCTTTTGTACCTATTTGTATTTTTACCAATTTCACAAGTTTTATGTCATCTCCAAAGGACATATTTCTTTAGTAGAATATTTTCCAATTAATGATAGGCCATAATTTTTAAGTACATATTTACCACACAAAACAGCTTTGATGAACCAAACATTCATTTGCATAAAATTATTTGCATATTTCCCTTCCTGTTTTTTGACCTGCTGGAAAGAATAGACAACCAAAAGAAAAAGCAGAAATATATGTTGGAGAAATATTTTCTCATAGAAAGAAAAAAATGAGGAAGCAATTTATAAAAGTTTTGCAAATGGAAGTTAATAATATATTAGGAAAATTGATAAGTGTTTATAATTTCCTAAGTAAAGCCTGTCACATGCCATGCAGAAATATTCAAAATACAAGGGATATGTTGTTGTCTTCTTTCAGAAATGTAATATTGTCTTTTCAACATTGTAGAACTGACTTTTTTCTTTTTAAAAGAAATTAAAATTCAAGTAAAACCTATGTCCACATAATATCATGTGCCGGTTTGAGTGTATTGTGTCCCCCAAATGCCATTATCTTTGTGGTCTTGTGTGGGGCAGGCGTTTCGGTGATGGTTGGATTTGCTTGGAATGTGCCCCACCCAGCTGTGGGCAATGATTCTGATGAGATGTTCTCATGGAGGCGTGGCCCCGCCCATTCAGGGTGGGCCTTGATCGGTGGAGCTATATAAATGAGCTGACTCGGGGGGAGGAAAGAGAGTGCAGCTGGGAGTGATGTTTCGAAGAGAAGCAAGCTTGCTGGAGAGGAACGTCCTGGGAGAAAGCCGTTTTGAGGCCAGAGTTTTGGAGCAGATGCCAGCTGCCTCCCTAGCTAGCAGAGGTTTAGAGGACGCCATTGGCCATCCTCCAGTGAAGGTACCCGATTGCTGAGGTGTTACCTTGGATGCTTTGTGGCCTTAAGACTGTAACTGTGTAGTGAAATAAACCCCCGTTTTATAAAAGCCTATCCATCTCTGGTGTTTTGCATTCCACAGCATTAGCAAACTAGGACATATCACATGGATTTTGTATTATTTCTTTACGGTGTCTCCATGACTGCCAGAAAAAAAAAATCTATTCAAAATTAAAATGAAAATATTTTGTTATATAACAACTGCTCTACTAAAATATGATTGGATTCCTGAGCACTTTTGTTGGTATTTTTACTGCTTAGAGGTGGTGGATTCTCCACCTGATGCATTCAAATGGGTGTAATTTTTATTATTTTAATAAGGTATAGGTCACTTATAGGTTAAAGCTACTGTGCATGTCAAGTGGGCTCATTTTGGTTGGAGCCAGTTTTGGTTATTAAGATAACTTTGGAATTGGGGTAAGTTAGCTCAAAGATCCTTCAAATAATATTAGGGGCTTTCTTTAGTGATCAAAAGACTCCAAAGTTGAAAAACCAGATAAAATGGGTACAAGTGAAGGTCAGTCACAAGGTTTTTATAATCACAAGGGCACAAGTTAAAGGCTATACAATCATCAGAGATCAAGGCAGTTGGATTACAGTTCAGAGATTTCAGGTATTTTCCTCTGTCTACTCTAATACATCAGAAAGTAAAAAGGGGATATCTATACAATGATTTAGTAACCATAATCCTTACCTAAATCCTAACTTCTTGGTTACAGTAAGAATGTTTTTATCATTCTCTAGTAAGCATGTTTCTTGTTATATGGACACTACAATGAGCTTCCCAGATCCACAAAGAAGCAGAAGTACCTAGGCAAAATGTAAGGGCAAGAACTCAGAGAGTATATATGAAACTGGATTCTGAAGGTGTTAGATCAAGGATGCAATGCAAAAACTGCTGTAGCACTATCTCAAAGATATGGGTCTAAAGATCATGGCAAAGCCCTCTAAACCCAGCATTAGGGTAACTTCTATAGAAATAGAAAAACTTATTTTGTTATTCATTAGAATAATAAATTAGGAGGAAATTACAGAATTTCTGTGGCAGATTAATGAAGAATGTGTTAAAAGGGTCAGAGTAGTGAATAAACTAGGTAAGGCTAAACATGCCATAACATGGCTATAAATGCCACAAAATGCTATAAAATGTTTCACTGGAGTCTCAGAGGACACATCTTTTCCCAAAACAAGAAATTTTCTAGTGGTAGAGTCACCAGAATCACGAAGAACTTTGTTAGTGACTCAACTGTATAGGTCAGATTGATGGCAGGAGAAGCTATTAGGAACTGGGCTTACTGATAATGAGGAAATAGGATTCTGAAACAAACAAAGCTATTGGGTAGCCATCAACTGTAGGAAGTCAGATGTATGCAATTATGGTAATGAATTAAAAATTCAGAATAGGATTCTGGGAAGATGGCAGAGTAGGGAACTCAGAACTCAGTGCTTCCATCAGAACAACTATTAAATGAGCAGGAACTGTCTGAAAAACTATTTTGAAACTTCAGAGGCCAGAAGAATACTGTACAGCATCCAGGGAGGAGCAGGAAGAAGAAGCTTATAAATTTGGTTAAGAAGAGTAAATTGCTATTTCCCCAGAGTTTCTACCAGCAGTCACCCCCTACAACCACTGCTGTTTGCTGTGGAGCCCAATCCCTCGCTAGCTCACTAGTGGCATAAAAGAATATTAAAACTTCTTCCCCAAGACCAGGGATTGGCATGGCCAATCATTGATCATGGCTTTTCATTAGCAACTTTGGATCACTGGGTGCCCAGTGTTGAGAGTGGGCTTTGTTTCAACCTGCTCTGGACAAAGGCTGCAGCTGAGCAGACTTATAAAGTGCTACACTTTCTCAGGGATATAAAAGACAGTTAGCTAAAGTGCTCAACTTTGGGGACCCATGGAAGAAGCCCTTGGTGCCCTTTTTTGATTCCTGCCCCAGCGTATTCTGGAACTTGTCAGCACCCCTTTTATGGTGCCTGGCTCTGTTTTAGCTGGAAAAAGTTGACTTGGGAAAGTCCTCTCTGATGTGCCCCTTTTCTGAGAATCTGCCCTCCAGGGAAAAGTAGCTTGAGACAATGAAAAGAGTGAAAGAAACTATACAGGTGGACAATCTGGGGCAAAGCCTTGCTGACTTCAAACAAATCAGGAGAAGGAGTTCTGTCTTCTAAGAAACAGAGGGGACAACCAAAGTCTTGTAAACAGGGAAACTGCAAAGCAACTGTAAAGTAAAAGCTTTGGACAAGACACAGGCCCAGACAGACAGAGAAAACCCTGCACACTGCATTTGTCTTGGGCATACCTTCCTGATAGGAGGGCTGAAACTCAAGAAAATCTCTGATTATGCCAGCTGGTTATAAAACCAAGAAAAAGACATCTCAGGGAATAAATCACACAGTTAATATTTCAAAATATCACAAGGTACAGTTTGCAACAATAGGGCACAAGATAAACAAAGAAATAGGATATGGTGACCCATCCAAAGTAAGATAGTAAAAATCCAGGAAATGCAAATGAAGAAGACCAGAATGTAGACATACTCCACAAAGCCTTTAAAAATGATCTTAAAAATAATCAGGAGATGAAGGAAAATACAGGGAAAGAAAAAAAAGTATCAGGAAAACAATGAAAGAGCAATATGAGTCTTAATAAAGGGATAGAAATTTTCAAAAACAATCAACAGAACTACTAGAGTTGAAAACAAAAAATAACTAAATGAAAAATTCCCAGGGGGGTTTCAACAGCAGATTGTGGCTGGCAGAAGAAGAATCAGTGAACTTAAAGAAAAGACAGTTGAAATGAATCAGGCTGGGGAGCAGAAGGAAAAAAGAACTGTAAAATGTCAAAATAGCCTACCTCTGGGACACCATCAAGCATACCAATATATGCATTATGGGAGTCCCAGAAGGGTAATAAAAAGAGAACAGGGTAGAAGAAATATTCAAAGAAATAGTGATAGATCACTTCCCAAACTTAGCAAAAGATGTGAATGTGCACAGTCAAGGAGCCCAGAGAACACCAAACAGGATAAACATGAATAAAAATATAACCAGGAATTATTGAGCACAATATTGAATACGAAAGATGAGGTGAGAGTCCTGAAAGCTGCAAGAGAAAAGAAACAGGTTAAGTACAAGGAAGTCCCAATTAGAATAAGTGATGCTATATCATCAGAAACCAGCTGTCAGCCAAGGATTTTATATCTGGTGAGACTTTCTTTCAAAAATGAGGAGATTAAGACATTCTCAGATAAACAAAAGCTGAGGAAATTTGTCACTGGACCTGCCCTATAAGCAATGCAAAATGGAGTTCTTTGAAATGAAAGGAAAGAACACTAGATAGTAGTTCAAAATGGCATAAAAAATAAAGACCTACAATAAAGGTAACAATTTGGGTAATTATAAATGCCAGCATTATTATAGTGTATAGTTTGGTATGTAATTCCACTTTTTTCTTCCTACAGGTGCTAAAATTCAAATGCATAAAAACTAATGATAAATCTATGGTTTTGGACATACGATGTATAATGATATAAGTGGAAACAAGTACAAAAAAAAAAGGTGGGGCACAGAGGGATATAGGAGAGTATATGTGTATGTTATTGAAGTTGTATTGTTATCAAAACCAAATATGTTTGCTATATATTTAGGAGTTTAAAACTTAACTCCATGGGAACCACCAGCAAAATAAATGAAAAATATATCCAGACAGAAAAGAGTAACTCAATATGGTACAGCACACAAAAAAACATAAATCTAAAGGTACATATAAATAGAAGATTTAAGGGACAAAAAAGGTATAAAACATGCAAAGGCTGTATAGAAAAATGGCAGAAAAAACTCTTGCATTATCAATAGTGATTTTCAGTGTAAGTGGATTATAATCTCCAGTTAAAAGACAGAAATTGGATGAATGGATTAAAAAAAAATGCATGCTGTAACTGTATGCTTTCTGCAAGAGATTCACATTAAATTCAAAGATACAACCAGGTTTAAAGTGAAAGATGGAAAAATTATACCATGAAAATAATATCCATAAGAGAACTGAAGTAGCTATACTAGTATCAGATAAAATAGATTTTAAGTCAAAAACAGTTATGAGGGACAAAGGTGGTTATTATACATTGATCAAAGGGACAATTCAACAAGAAGTTGTAGCTATTACAAATATATATGCACCTACCAGCAAAGCCCCAAAATATATGAAGCAAATACTGACAGATTTAATGGAAGAAATTAACAATTCTACATTAATTGAAGGAGACTTTATTACACTACTTTCAATAATAGAACATCTAGTCAGAAGATCAATAAAGAAATAAAAGACTTGAATGATACTCTAAATGTACTAGCTCTAACAGACATATCTAGAACACATCACCCAGCAAAAACAGAAAACGCTTTGTTCTTGAATGCACAGGGATCATTCACCAGAATAGACCATAAGTTAGGTCACATAATAAGTCTCAATAAATTCAAAACTGAAATCATACAACATATATTCTCTGAGCAAAACACAATGAAGTTAGAAATCAGTAACAGATGGAAAAATGGAAAATTCACAAATTAGTAATAGTTAAAAAACAAGTTCTTAAATAACCAATGGGTTAAAAAAGGTATCAAATCAAAATTAAGAAATAACTTGAGGTGAATGAAAATGAAATACAACATACCAAAACTTATTGGATTCAGCAAAGACAATGCTGAGAGAGGAAATTATAGCTCTAAATGCCTACATGAAAAAATAAGAAAGACTTCAAATCAGAGACCTGACATCAAAAGTGGAGCAAATTAAACCCAAAGTCACCTGAAGGAAGGAAAAAACAAAGATAAGAGCAGAGATAAATGAAATAGAAACAAAAAACAAACAAAAAATCAATAGAGATAATCAGCAAAACCTAAAGTGGGTTCTTTGAAAGATCAATACACTTGATAAATATTTAGCTAGACTGAAAAAGAAAGAGAGAAGATAGAAATAACGTAAATCAGAAATGAAAAGAGGAACATTGCTACCAACCCCAGTGAAACAGAATTACTATAAGAGAAGTACTATGAACACCTGTATGTCAATAAATTAGACAACAGATGAAATAGACAAATTCTTAGAAAGATGAAAACTACCTACAATGACTCAAGAATAAACGGAGTCCCTGAGAGTCTATAAAAGATTCACTAAGTTTTATCTCAGAAACTTAAATCCACCAGAGTGCTCCTATGCCTGACAAGTCCTAAAACACAGAGGCAACAGCCTCCTTAAGAACAACAATCAGATGCATCCCTCTTCCCCATGCTGTTGACACCCCCTTTCAATATGAACAAGTTAGGGTGTTCACTGTCTAGACACCCCTGAAGGGATTAAGTGAAGGGAAGGGGTAGCAACAAACAAGATAAGATTTAACAAAGGTCTATGAATACTGAAACTATATATATATATATATATATATATATATATATAGAGAGAGAGAGAGAGAGAGAGAGAGAGAGAGAGAGAGAGAGAAGCTGGGGTGTTGGAATAGCTGGAAGGAGGTAAATGACATGGTGGAACTGTAACCTATAACATCCTTTGAAATTTGCTCTATAGCTACTCATTGAATTGTGCTTTGAAATTCTTCATGTTTGTGTATATACCCTGTATTGCATAATACGGAAAGAACTGAAACTGTGGAATTTTAATCCATAACACTTTTTGAAATTACCTATAGAACTGCTTGTTGAGCTGTACATTGAAAGTTAACACCTTTCTATATGTATTATATTTTACAATGATGGAAATAGCTAAAGTTGTGGAACTGTGACCAATGACATTCTTTGAAATTTGCTCTCTAACTACTTATTGAATTGTACTTTGAAAGTTATCACTGTTATGTATATATGTTAAAGTTCATAATAGAAAATGCATTAAATAAAGAATAAATAGAAGAGCTCAACAAACTAATTACCAGTAAAGAGATTGAATAAGTAATCAAAAACTTCCCCAGAAAGAAAAGCCCAGGACCAGATGGCTTCACAGGGGAATTCTAACAAATATTCCAAGAAGATACAACTCCAGTTCTGCTCAAAGTCTTCTAAAAATTGAACAGGAGGGAACTCTCCCTAAGTCATTCTATAAGGCCAACATCACCCTCATACCAAAGCCAATTATAATGATACTACAAGAAAAGAAAACTACACACCAATTTCTTATGAATATGGATATAAAAATCATCAACAAAATACTAACAAACAGAATCCAACAGCATATTAATGAATTATAAACCAGGATCAAATGAGATTTATCCCTGGTATGCAAGATTGGTTCAACGTAAGAAATCAATTTTTACAATACACCACATTAAGGGGAAAAAAAGCACATGAACATTTCAATTGATGCAGAAAAGTCATTTGAAAAAATCCAGCTAGTCTTCTTGATTAAAACACTCAGAAAAGTAGGAAGAGAAGGAAACAGCATCACATACTAAAGGGCATATATGAAAAGCCCACAACTAACACCCTACTTAATGGTGGAAAAGCTGAAAATTTTCCCTGGAAGATCAAGAACAAGATAAGAATGCCCACTGTCACCACTGTGTTTCAACATTGTACTGGACATTCTTGATGAAGCAATTAGGCAAGAAAAAGATAGAAAAGTGCATTTAAATTGGAAAGGAAGAAGCAAAACTTTTCCTATTTGCAGATGACATGATCCTATATACTCAAAATCCTGAAAAATTTGCAACAAAGCTCCTAGAGATAAGAAATGAATTCAGCAAAGTGGCAGGGTACAAGATCAATACTCCCAAATCAGTAGTATTTATATAAACAGGTGATGAAAATCAGAAGAATAAATCAAGAAAAAAATTCCATTCACAACAGCGACTAAAGGGAAGGAAATATCTAGAAATAAGCAAACCAAGAAGTAAAGGACATGGTACAGAAAACTATGAATCATTGCTAAAAGAAATCAAAGAAGACCTAAATAAAAGGAAGGACATTCTCTATTCAAGTATTGGAAAACTAAATAGCCTTAAGATGTCAGTACTAACCAAATTTATAGATTCAATGCAATCCCAATCCAAATTCCAACAGTTTCTTGGTTGAAATGCAAAAGCCAATCACCAAAGTTTCATGGATATTAAGGGGCCCCAAACAACCAAAGCTATCTTGAAAAAGAAGGATGAAATAGGACTCACACTTCTTGATCTTAAAAGTTACTGTAAACCAACAATTAAAATAGCATGGTAATAGCAGAAGGACAGACATATAGACCGGAATCAAATTGAGAGCTCAGAAATCAACACTTGCATTTATGGCTAAATGATTTTTGACAAGGTGGCAAAGGACCACTCAATTGGGAAAAAACACTTTCTTCAACCATTGTTGTTGGGAAAACGACCTCAACTTGAAAAAAAAAACAAAAACAAACAAACAAAAAAACAAACCTCCCATCTCACACTATCCAAAAATAAACACAAAATGTATCAAGAGCTAAATATAAGAACCCAAACTATCAAACACCTAGAAGAATATTCAGGACCAGGTTTTAGGCAATGGTGTTTTTGACTTTACACCCAAAGCATAAACAACCAAAGGAAAAAAATAGATAAATTGGACGTCATCAAAATTAAAACTTTGGACCTCATCAAAATTAAAACTTGTGTACCCAAATGAATTTATCATGAAAATAAAATGACAACTTACACAATGGGAGAAAATATTTGGAAACTACATATCTGATAAAAGTTTAACATGCAGAATATATAAAGAAATACTTCAACTTCACAACACAAAGACAAACCATTTTAAAAATGAATAACAGACTTGAATAAATATCTCTCCGAAGAAGATATACAAATGACCAGAAAGTAAAAGAAAATATGCTCAACATCATTAGCCATCAGGAAAATGCAAATGAAAACCATGAGATATTATTTCATATCTGTTAGAGCAAATAAGATTTTAAAAATGGAAAATAAATGTTGGAGAGGATGCAGAAAAACAGGAACACTCATTCATTGCTGGTGGCAGTGTAAAATGGTACAGCTGCTGTTGTAGACAGTTTAGTGGTTCCTCAGAAAACTAAGTACAGAACTGCCATATGACCTGGCAATCCTACTGCTAGGAATATACCCAAAGGAATTGAAAGCAGGGACTCAAACTTACATCTGCACACTGATATTCACACTGGTATTATTCACAGTTGCCAAAAGATGGAAGCAACCCAAATGTCCATCAACCTGCAAATAGATAAATAAAATGTGGTATTTGCATATAATTGAATAATATTCAGCTGTAAAAAGAAATGAAGACCAAATACATGCAACAATATGGATGAACCTTGAAGCCATCATGTTGAGTGACATAAGCCAGACACAGAACAACAAATATTGTATGATCTCATTGCTTTGAAATAATTAGAATAATCAAATTCATAGAGTCATAATGTAGAATACAGGTTTCCAGGGGATGCGGCAAAGACAGGGAATGGGAAGTTTAGGCTTAAAATAAACAGGGTTCCTATTTGGAATGATGAAAATGTTTTGGTAGTGGATGGTGGGGATATTAGCACAACATTGTGAACATAATTAACAGCATTGAAGTATATATCTGAATGTGACTAAAAGGGAAATATCAGATTGTATATATGGTAATAGAATTAAAATTATAAAAAAATATCCGTGAAACTACACTACACAGTGAACCCTAATTTAAACCATTGATTACAGTTAATAGAACAATTATAAAAGTGTGCCATCATCAACTGTAAAAAACATTCCACACCAATGCAAGGTGTTAATATGGTATATGGGAATCTTTTCTTTAAGCATGATTGATCTGTAAACCCACAACTTTTTTAATAAGGAAAAAAAAAGTTCAGAATACCACCCAGGATCCCTGGGCTCAAAAGAGGTATGGAGAATATAATAGAATACAACATACAACACCCACAAGTATCAGCTAGGGTATTAATCACTCTGTACAATCAGAAAAATTCAAGGACTGATAAACAGTAAGTTCAATGAAATGATTCTGATCAATTTTTAAATGATAAGAAGAAGACGTCCACTTCTGGGAAAGTGACATAGTCATACATTATCCTATTCCTCTCATTAAATACATCTAAATACCCTAGTCATTATGTGTAAAACAAACATAAGATGTCTCTGAAAGATGGAGAAAACAAGACACGCTAGCTAGGGACATCAGAATGTGAGGAATGACATGGTAGTGAGTTCCCTATTTTTAAATTTTTATTTTACCTTATTTCCCAGATAGTTTCATTGAGAAGATGGCAACCTGGAAACAATAACAAGTGCAGAGCTAGTTCAGATTAAAAAAAAGCCCAAAAAGTGATTGCTCTCCCTAGCCAAAGATCCAGCAACAATCAGTTTAGCAACAAAGAAAACTTTAAGACAACAAACATTTTACTCTAAGAAAACATCACAGGGGGGAAAAAAACAACTTTATACTCATCCTTGTTAGCAAACTCTGAAGGTATAGACTAGACTTCCATGCTTGCTAATCTGTAACAAGCCACCCCAGGCCCTCTGAAATACCGAAGCAGGAAGCCAGGAAATTTTATCCCCTCTGAACTGTAAACAGCCCCTTCCCTGCCACAGTTATCTGTGGAGACCACATGGAGACCCTGGACTTCCACTCTTATCTGGCACCCTCCTTCATCATGTTAGGATGATGTCAGTGGAGATCTAATGTCACTGAGTCAACATTAAAGAATTTTACCAGCATTCAGTGGTAACATGGTCATCAACCATTGTGACAGTGAAGACCAGGTGAGAAGCAGAAATGAGGCAAACCTCCCCTTACAGCCAAGTGGTGTCAGTGGAGGACTAGTGGGGAGTCTGAATTCCGCCCTGCCCAGCAGTAACAGTGCCCCTTACCTCCCAAGTGTAAATGGAAGCTGAGTGGAGTATCTGGACTTCCATACTCATTCGGCACATTGTAAGAGGAACCCAGCTTAAAAACCAGATTTAAATAAGATCCAGATTATTGCAACACAGCACCCAGAATTTCCAAGTAGCCATCAAAACACTTGCTATAATAATACTTATTAAGATCTTGACTTAAGAATAGGCAATCGATATATGCCAACACTAAGAAATATCTGACGAGGATTTTAAAGCAGCCATCACAAAAATGCTTTAATGAGCATGTTAGGACCAGCTGTTAAGTGGATATCACCCAGACCTCACCTTTCCCTACCTCCTTCTCTGGAAAAGTAAAAAAAAACACATGCTAAAAGGTCATCCTGTGGCCTTCCACTATTTCTACCTCCCTTTCTATTTTGTGCTATTCCACAACCTGTAGGAGATGTTAAGTCTAATGAACAGGCCTGACCTGAAGCCAGGATGAACAGCCCCAGAAGCGCAACAGAAGAGGAATTCTCAGGGGCAGGATCCCCTC